>NC_051178.1:212870104-213470104 GCF_013339695.2 Rhipicephalus sanguineus
TTAGGCACACTTGGAAGTGAACTAAAATATATTGTAAACGTTTGCAGTGTCCGACCCTTCGTGTGGAGTGTCCTTGCATACAGAGGAAACCCACAACAGGCTTGTGATAGCCTCGAAGTTTGATGGCACCACCCCTTTAAGTGGTAACGCAGGCCGACTAAAGCAAACAAAAAGTTATGCTGGTCAAACAAAGACATGTTTGCTTGTCTACCCTAATATTGTAGGCCGTATACTGACCTACAGTATTGTGAAAATAACTAAAGAAGTGAATAGCTCAGCTCGGCTTTATTTACTTATTGTTGTTGAGGCGCACAGCGAGGCTTGTACACACGGCGTGCCGTCGAGCAGATTATCATACGCAGTCATGATGAGTCCCACAACCCTGCCTGTGGAAGAAACATCGTGTGCTAGCCAGCGTGTTCTGGCAAAGCCCGATAAATTACGATTGCTCGGACCGAATGGGCTAGAAGAGACCTTACACTCACAGAAAAGATCGAGTAAAAAGGGCGTCTTTTTGTCCCACAACAGTAATCGTCATCTGGCTTGCTTGCGTTTCCTTTCTTGAAAACTCGGCGCTGGCCACTTTTCTACCGAGAATGCTACGTCACGCTGATAGCGCACATGCCGTTCGTGACCAGAAAGTGCCAGGCACGCGGCGGTAATGCAAGGAAACGAAGGCAAAATAATGACGATTATTGCTGTGGGACAAAAAGACGCCCTTTTTACTCCATCTTTTCTGTGAGTTTACCCACAAGAGCTCGCAGAATGATTGCAAAGGACGAACATACCTAATCGTCAACGCGCCTCTTCGGCTGTCACAGGCTGGCAGTGTTTGATGACCAGAGGCACGAAGCAAGGTTTGTTAATGGCTGACAATGGAACTGACTTTTTTTAATATACAGCGGACAAGCATGTGTAACGCATGCAAACATATACTCGCCTGCTACGCTGCAGGAGGTTTCTATATATATCCCACGAAGGTTTTGTAACAGTTCTTCATTCGTCGAGGTTCGCGCGCAGACATGGCAGAACGTGCCAGACGCGACCGGAATGAGCCACTTAGTGCGACGGGGTAATAGGAAGAGGGCATAATCTATGGAATTGTCACACTCGATCTTGTCACCGGGACTTTCAGCCTGGCCGATAAAGCATTCCCAGCTGCATCCTGACCTGCTAACGCACGTAAAATACGCCTTTCAACGAGAGAAACAAAAAGCAACGGAAACCGTAGTGCGTTCACATGTGTCGAATCCTACCTCTACGGGGCACACATGCCAAACTCGCCTCCGCAAGCTGCACGGGTGCATGTGTTCGCGTTTGCACTTCAGCAAACTGTGTCGCGGTGTGCTCCTGCAGGGCTCGTTCGCCGGTTACTGAGAAAACGCTCGTCGCAGGCCTAAAACAAGAAAAAAAAAACGGTGCGTACACTGAAATATGAAGGCCAATGTGTCGGTGGGATCATCTGCGTAAGCTGTGAGGCTAATTCCAGCGATATGCCGGACTGTTGTCTTTTGTAGCTGGAGGTTAACGAGGTATGCTTTTGACGGTTCTTAATGGTTGGTTTAAGTCGCAACGTAACGATTTCGGCAGAGGCGTCGGGCAATTATAGAAATTGAGGTGTCGTGGTTCAGATGATTGACTGCGTTGCGATTTCTTCATTGCGATTGTGTGCAGTGATTCCTTCGAGACTAAGGATATTGGCTTTCCCGTCATCCATCCGAAATGTGAAGAGTGCTTAACGGGGAAGGTTTCCTAATATTGCTTTACCTAATTCTTTCGAGAATACTCGCATAACTAATATGGAGTGATAATTACTGAGACAGCCATTGTCACCAATGAGTACCATGAATAATTTAGCCATTTTCGTGCTCTACGAAACAACAGCAGATGAAGCTGATGCATTTCCGAAGAAAAGTGCTTGTGCCAACGTCTTCTTACATCATTGTTTATTTACATAGGATGCCTAATTGAGTTTCATGTTACATAGGATGCCTAATGAGTTTCATGTCAAGCAGGATATGTCACTGAGATATATAGGGTGACTGAATCCACTTGATTAGTTCGTGGAAATGTCAAGCTGCCCTCTATCATGCCAATAACAGTGTTTACCTGGCGTTCCCTTACCACAGACCGGCGGTATCGTCTAGTTTATTTCATTGTTGCATGTCTCCTATTAGCATAAATATGCGCTCCCACATTCTCTTCGGACGCAGGGCGAGCTTCAACGGCGCAAGAGGCCCAGCCATGTCTCGATGGTTCACCACGTGCACACTATTGGTAAGCACTGGCTTGTGCGCCACAACGATTTTCGTCGTCCGATGAAACGAAAAATAGTTTGTCCGGCCATTCTATCGAGTGGAGTTTCTTAAAACAGTAAGCTCGAGTGCACACCTCACTCACTGAAACACACTTTCTTATGAAAGTCGAAATTTTCTCATTTTCGGAAATATTTTTATGTGATGTGGCACATGAAATTCCTTCCAGACGCCACATTCAGAAAGGCTGCTGCTACATGAGCTCAGACGTGCCGGGAGTCCATCGACGTAAATGAATGGTTCTGCTCACTGGCGTAGCAGGGGTGGCGGTTGAAACGCCGAATTTTTCACTGTTACATGTGTATGTATACACGCACACGTACAAACACACGCATGGTCAAAGTACATAAAGACTAGTTAAACAGAGAAATGGATTCTATTTTGTCAAGAGACAAAATACAGGGTGATTCTTCTAGAAGTGACCTATTTCATTCGGCTGTAGTTTCCTGACAAGTTATCCGATTTTAATGCGGTTCGGGGCAAAAGATTAAGGAAGGATGGAAATGTGCCGGGCCCGTCCCGTTCCTTGATGTGCAACGCCGAGAAAGAAGAATCAATAAGAAATAACAAAAACAGCGACATTCAGCGAAATTCTCTACAATTGCGACGCAGGGCGCGCGCAAATGCGCATGCGTCAAGGCGACGCGGCGTGGTGCGCGCGTGGGAGTGCTGTTTACTTCCGCCGCCACTGGCTGACGCGAACGCTGGGCCGGACTCCTTCCTCATATAGCATTTTGCGGTTTTCATTATTTCTTTTTTTTTCGGCGATGCGCGTCAAAAAAAGGGACGCGCCGCTAAATTTTTATGCTTCCTGAATGTTTTGCCGCAAACCATATGAAGATCGGATACTTTGTAACAAAACTTCAGCCCAATCAAATAGGTCAGTTCTAAAAGAATCACGCTATAGAATTTGCTGAGCTATTCAAATTGATGAATAGAAATCAAAGCCAGTTCCACGCCTGCGCAATCTGATTAAAGAGTGGAGCTGGCAAGCAAGCGCCACCACCGGGCGGAAGCAGATTGCGTTCTTTCTTCATTATGCCTTTTGGGCTAAATGCATCAAAGGTGTCAGATAGCGCTAGCAGACACGGACGAGGAGGCACAGTGGGACGAGCTCTCATCCGCCGTGTCTGCTGAGGCATGACACCTTTTGATGGTGCTTTCATTACTTCCTTCATGATCTTCTTTCTGTCCTGTTTCATTCTTCCTCTATTGCCATCTCTCCTCCTTCCCTTCCTCCTCACCCTCACTACTCTCCTCCCACCTCTTGCTATAACCTCCTTTCCCTTTTCTTCACCCTCAAGTCAGTCCTCATTCTGCACTTCCCTTTCCCTCGCTAAACACAAGGCTATGCCGTGCTTTATCCTCTCCCCTCCTCCTTCCCTTCGCCCTCACTTCCCTTTGCCGCCCCCTCGCTATGTAGTTCTCTCTCTGTCTTTCTTTGTTATCTCTATTTCTCTCTTTCTTTCTGTTGCTCTGTCTTTTTGTGTCTGTTTCTTTCTATCTCGTTCTCTGTCTGTCTTTCTCTCTTTTAGATGTGGAGCATCTTATAGCGGAGTTCAATCCGGTGGTGGTGGCGGTGGTGTGCGGCGTGACCACCGTTACTGCGCATGCGCAAGCCATCTCCACACACATCCTCTCCCACTCCACCCCCTCTCCACTCCCCTCTCCCTTTCTCTCCCCTCCCCCTCTACTCTTTCCCTCTCTCCCCCTCTCTCCTCCCCCTCTCCGCTCCCCCTCTGAAACGCGGGCTCTACATGCCGAAACGCTGCTTCGCATCGCCTCATGGTCGCCCTTTAGCGGGAGATGGTGTGATTTTTTTTCTCTTCCCTTTCTCTCTACTTCTACCCCCCCCCCCTTTTCTGTGCTCGTTCGCTCGCCCCCACCGATTTACTGCATCCGACGCCGGACAAATCGGGGCAGCGTGAGAGCGCGCGCCGCGCGCACGTGTTCGGGGAGCGAAGCAGAGGGTGAAAAAGAGCACGAAGAGAGCGAGCGCCGGCCGTGTTATTACGTTGCACGCGCTAGGCGCAGCTGTGCGTTCGAAGGTAGAGGCCGTTTGTGATGATGACTGTTTGTTGTCGAAGCGGCACGGAGTTTTTGCCAAGCTTAAAGGGCTCTCCTGTTAAATGTAAACTGGCGATATAAGAAACTACAACGTCGAAAACCACAGAGACCGCAGTAAAAAAAAAAAGGCGGGCAGCATCAAGACATGTAAAGGCAAACTATGTATTGACAGCACGATAATGAATGCCGTCAAAGGTAAGCACCGCACACTGTTAACATTTTTAATGACCAGTGAAGGTGGTTGAGGGACTTTTGCTAAAAGCTACATACAGCTCAAATGTTAATCGTCCTGCTCCAAGTGAAAGCAAAATCGGTCATTACACCGATGTTCCAAGCATAAATATCGATAAGGTTAGAAACGCCCTACCACAGTAAAACAGCTGGAGAATATGGCATAACAAACGATTTCATTAAATATAGTGGATACTTTATACGTAAGAAGCTTGCTTCATTCACATTATGTCTTAAAAATTTCAATGTACCAGAGTTGAAAAACTCCAGTATTTTACTAATACACAAAAAGGATGACGTGAAAGACTTGAACAAGTGAGCAAGCAGCCTTCTTTCAGCATTAGACAATATATTCTCGAGGATAATTTCGAACAGTATAACCTAGAGCACAAGCTGACTTCAGTAAAGGATACTGTATACCATGGATCACCTTCATGCGATTGATCAAATAATTGATACAATTAACTGCCGAAAAAAAATCCAACCAGCTCCACTTCCAGCGAACATTGTCGCAACTGCGAAGCTTCGTCAGGCGATGTACGTCTTTCTAGTCTTCCTTTCGTTGGCGCTTAGCTTCGGCCTCTCTTGCGCGAACATCGCGGTGGGCTCGGCGACGGTTGGCATGACACTCACGTCGAGCGGCTTCGTCATCGGGAGAACGAGAAGTGTTCGCCATTCTGAAAGCGCCGACTCCTGAACACTGACACGCACTTTTATACTGCACTGAGCCTCACCCCGTCTTGGCGCGTTTTTCGAAGGTTCACCCCTCCTCTGAGCCTCGACATCCTCCTCCCTCGCCTCTCGCAGCACGGCGCAGCCCTCCCCTTCCTACCGAGGCTCACTCACTGCGAGGCCACGTGATCACCACTACGCCGACACATGAAAGCCTCGACTAAGAGCAGCTTCGCTCTTAAAAACTCCCCATATGGCGTATACGAAAGGGCATTCGACTCGGCAGAAATACCAGCGGTGCGTTGGCGAGGGGTACATGAAACATGTGTGCACACCATAGTCAATATGTACAGAGACTCCGCAGCTACTCTTCAAGAAAAGCAGAAAATCCCGATCGAGAAAGGCTTTTCTAGAAGAAAAATCCCTCGCATTGTGGGAATCGGTTTCTTGCGAAGCAGTCAGCGAGTACTTCTATGCTGTATTTTATGGCTTTGAGCCAAGCGTTACGAGGTGGATCGACGTGCTTTGTACGTGTAGTAGCTGTGTGCACATAATGGGCTTACCAGGCATGTCGACACTTAATAATAATGTGATATCATGATATCATTTTGGTCCTAATTTTTATTCTTTCCATTCGTCGGGTCAACGCTGCCCATGTCGCTTTTTCTTAACGCTCTCGCATTTAAACGACCAATGTCTCTTCTCGCCGTTCCTGTGTATATATTAACTGTCAGTCACCTGTGGCGCATGCCCGTACACCGCAGCCCATGGTAAACGGGTATGCGCCCACACATGTCTGGAGAAAAGGGTTCGACGACGTACGCGGAAGGATTTTCACGTTATTCATATCATGACCCAACAGTCATATTCGTCAAATCCTCTTACCCTCCCATGCCAATTTTGGTCTACACCAAGTTAAGGGGGCGATCATGAGCGCACCCAGACGTAGGCGGCTAGATGGATAGATACGTAGATAGAAACGCTCAAAGTGTCAAAGGTTCGCTAAGAAATGGTTCGCATTTAATATTGAAGCGACTAGACTGGGAAGAAATAGAATCGAAGATTAACGCAGAATATCTTAGCGATTGCAGACGACATCGTGATCTTCAGTAATGACGGCGACGAATTACAAAAAATGATTGAGGAATTAGAGGGAGTCTCAACGTAAGGTTGCAGAAGACAAAGACAATGCTAGGTGGTCTGGCGATAGACAACCGGAGCGTGATAGAATTCGTGATAGACAACCGGACCCTTGAATCGGTGAGAGTATCTAGGCCACTTATCAAGAGGGGAGCCTACTCGTGTAATGCAAACCCACCGAAGAATAAAGATGGGCTGGTGCGCATACGGCAGGCACTCTAAACTCCTGACCGTTAACTAAAGCCGAAAGCGTTGAACTATTGTATTTTGCCAGTTCCAACATATTGGGCCTGGAGAATAGCAATGTAACTCGAAAAGAAGCTAAGGACCACCCACTAAATGCACAACAGAAGTGCGCAATAGAACGAAATGTGATGTAAGTGCAACCTTAAGTGACACAGCAGAGTGAATCAGAGAGCAAACAGCCGATATATTAAAAGGGAAAAAAATGGAGGTCACGTCATGACGACAGATGGTCAGTTAGAACATCGGAATGGACACTAAGGACGGCAAAGGGTTGGATGGAGCGAAGAAATTACGAAATTTTCGGACATAGCACGGAATGAGTCCGCAGGGGAGATAATTGGGAGGGATCCTATCGGATCTGAGACAGGCTGATTATGGCGATGTCGATGACAAATGCTTGGGACGCTGCAAGCAGCTACTATCATCTTTTGAAAGTTCAATAAACATCACTTTGTAAGAATCTAGTTTCAATGAGAAATTGTTCGGTGTGTTTCGAATGTGCAGGGAAGCTTTCTCAATTTCCAGGTGGTCGGTGGCGGCATCGGAGGCTTAGTGGGCTACGGAATGTACGCTTTAGTTGCGTACAGGCAGCAGCAAGAAAGAAAACCGCACATCATCTTCATACTCGCCGACGACCTGGTGAGTCACGGGAGTCAACATAACCATTAATGGCACGCGACTGTGGTCTGACGGGGGTGCTATTAGCGCTATATAACCGAGTAACACGGTGAACGCAGTCCGGAATACCGGATCGCGTTTACCGTGTTACCGGTATTTTAGTGAAGTTTTGTTTCGAATCAAATCAAATGTTTATATTACATTATATATACAGATAACAAACACTGGACGGACCTGTAGCCAAAGGCTATGGAAGGTCCGATAAAAAATGCCTAAGAAATCCTTGCACAGCAAGGAATAAAAAAAATTCGGCAGATCCCACGCGTTGTGGCAGTCGGTTTCATTCGAAGCAGTCAGCGAGTACTTCTGTGCTGTATTTTATGGCTTTATGGCTTTAAGCCAAGCGCTACGAGGTGCATCGACGTGTTTTTGCAAGTGTAGTAGCTGTGTGCCCATCGTGGGCTTACCAGGCACGTCGACAACACTGGCGTTTAAAAGGTAACTTATGGTGCGACGTAACGTCAGCCCTCACGTTAGAGTACATACGTCAGTATTATCGAAACTAAGTGCACTTTATGGTGCAATCATGTGAATATCATACGTAAATTTCTTAATGTATTCCTCCGGGGTCGAGCAATGCTTCAATATAGCTTGCTGAGTCATAGGAACGCAAGTGTAACGTTTATTAGACTGCTACAAAAGCGGAGCCAACACTGCAACCACAGACGTTAATGTGGTATGACGCCTGTATCGTAGGAGTACATATGTAGTGTTTAGTGCTTTCTTGCAAAATTAGATAGCCAGCACCACGACGTTGCACCGACATTACGCCTGCATATGCTGCTTTGCCAAACCAGCTCATAGACCTGGCGTGGCTCTGCGGTAGAACACCTGACTGCCACGCAGAATGCTTGGGTTCGATTCCGGGTGGCATCCTAATTTGTATTATTTCCATTCCTCGGGTCAACGCTGCCGATGTCGGTCTTTCTTAACGCTCTCGCATTTAAATTACCAATGTCTGTTCTCGCCGTTCATGGGTATATACCCATACCCGTACACCACGGCCCGTCGTAAACGGGTATGTGCCACACGTGTCTGGAGGAAAGGGTTTGACGACGTATCCGACAGGACTTCACGTTATTCATGTCATGACCCGGCAGTCATATTCGTCAAATCCTTTTACCCTCCTATCAGGGGCGTAGCCAGAAATTTTTTCCGGGGGGGGGGGGGGGGTTCAACCATACTTTATGTACGTTTATGCGTGCGTTTATATTGTATGTGTGGGTGTTATATACGCAAGCCAAATTGAAAATTTTCGGGGGGGGGGGGGGTCAACACTCCCCCCTTGGCTACGCCCCTGCCTCCCATGCCAATTTTGGTCTACACCAAGTTAAGGAGGCGATCATGAGAGCACCCAGACGTAGGCGGCTAGACAGATAGATAGATACGGAGATAGAAACGCTCAAACTGCCAAAGGTTCGCTAAGACATGTTTCGCACTTAAAATTTGGGGCAGCGTCGCACTAGTGGTGCGAAGGCCCCCTCCTTTCCCTCCCCTCACCGTAACTTCCCTTGATATACTGTACTGTATATGGCTATGCTCCTTTCCCTCCTTCTCACTCTCACTTGCCTTTCCCACCTGTTAATACTATACGTGACTACATGCTATGCTTCCTTTCTCTCTCTCTCTGATTCTCTTTCTGTCGTTTTTTCTATCTCTTTTATTTCCCGCACTAGTGGTGCGAAGACTCAGGAAAGAGCGGAGCTGGCAGCGTTCCCTTCCTCCTCACCCTTCTCGCCCTCACTTCTCTTTCCCACCCTTATGCTATGCTTACTTTCTCTATCTCACTCTTTCTTTCTATCTCTCTCTCTCTCTGTTTCTCTTTCTTTCTTTGATGCTCTCTCTTTCTGTTTCTATCATGCTGTCTGTTTTTTTCGATATCTTTTTAACACGAAAGTGTTTTATGCCGGGGTCCACCAAGACTTTGATGACGCATTTCCGTCAAGGAAGTACGTCAGCAAAATGAACGCCATCAGATGGCAAAGAAAAAAACTATAAGAAGTAGTTCCGTTGACGGGAGTCGAACCCATGACCTCTCGCGCCGCGACAATGGCTGGCGGGCGTTTAGCCCACTGAGCTATCGCCAAACACATTACGGAGGCTATATGAACGCGTCTTTTATATTTAACAATTCTCTCTCGCAGTGCTCTTGGATTGATGGATGGATGCTATGAGCGTCCCCTTTATAGCGGGGCGGTGACATCTGTGCCACCAGGCTCGAAACAAATATTAAAAAAACGCGTCGTTGCTACGACCGTCCCATTCGGTGCGTTTCCGATACAAGTTTAATTTCGTAAACGCTTTAACACACCGTGAGGTGGCAGCTTTAACCCAAGCCTAGCTTATAATCCATTCATATCGAACATTAGCTCTCCGACGCTCGCCTGGCTGTCGCACCGCGTTCCCCTCTCGCCATGTGAGAAGTAACGGTCATGCTAGAGGGAAGACACGACGCGCGTAGCGTTTCTCTTCGTATTTCACGACGTTTTGAAGGAGTGCATATCGCGTGTCAGTGTTTATTATGTACTTGTTAATGCCATCTTTGCACGGGGTTCACCATATGCGGTGTCTACGTATATGTTAAGAACTTCAGCTACCGCAAGGGTTAAATCATGATCACGGGCGTTGGTCGTCGGTACGGAGATGTGCCACTAGGCGTCGACGTGAGTGAGATGCATCGACATCAAGCGGTGCTATATCTGCCAAACAACAGTACACATTGTACAAGCTCTGATATACCAATGCACTATAAACAATAAACTACTTCTGTGACGACACATTTCACTTTCGTGCTATACCGATTCCTATGACGGAGGGATAGCCATCATTTTTTTTGTGTCTTTCTTCATTTCACAAGTAGCGTTTCTACGGCCTTCGCAACAGCCTATGCGTCGTGTTTAAGCGGGCTCACCGTGCCGAGTTCTGCGCGACATTCGGCTGCAATAGCACCTACAGTCGCGATAAAGTCGCATTTCACAAGTTCCCTCGAGATGAGAAGACGGCTGCAAAATTGGTCACTGCTATTAAAAGTGTACTGACATAAAAATTTCGGCCTCGCGTTTTTTTTTTTTTTTTTTTTTTTGCTGCCATTGGATTGCTGGGGGCCTATTAGTCATAACACGGCACATCGTTTGCTGCAGCGCGCGACAGATAATTAATTACAGGCTCCTCATTACCGGCCAGTGTGAGTTTCGGTTTCAAAAACGACAAGCCTCCGGGTGCAGCTATCACCACCTAGCGGGTGCTGCGCTAGATCACGTCAGCACACAGAAATGTGACGCTTTTCCGCGCGGTTCGCGAGCGACTGCCGATAAGTACAGGCTGCTGGAGCGAACGCCGGAAAAAAAAAGAAAAAAAGCGGCTATGACGTCATCTTAACTTGTAGCAGCGTGGTCACGTAAGCGAAGTAGGGGGTCACCGAAGGTCACCTTTGAGGATGTCAATAGCCCGAGGGTGTAGATCGCTCATGCAAATTTCAAATTCATTTAAAATACTGTCACGAGGTCGTAACGTGGACGAAGACCGCAGGCGACGTGTCCGAGATGAAAGTCTTTATTTGGCCGAACTTGTGGCCGAGATACATGACCAAAGGGCATGACCTTGAACGCGAACTGGCTGTCCGGTGTTATGACAGCAGTCTTTTCTCGGTCTCTCTCGTCGACTTCGATTTGCCAGTAGCCGGTCTGGAGGTCCATCGAAGAAAAGTACTTCGCGTTGTGGAGTCGATCAAGGGCGTCGTCTATACGTGGGAGAAGGTACACGTCCTTTTTCGTGATTTTGTTCAGGCGACGATAATCGACGCAGAAACGTAGGGTCCCATCCTTCTTCTTCACTAACACCACCGGTGACGCCCACGGACTCTTTGAAAGCTGGATGGTGTCGTCGCGTAGCATTTCGTCGACTTGTTTCTTTAAGGTGTCACGTTCTCGCGTCGAAACTCTGTACGGGCTCTGACGAAGTGGCTTGGTACTTTCTTCTGTTATGATGCGATGTCTTGCGATCGGTGTCTGCCGAAGTCTGGACGACGATGAAAAGCAGTCCTTGTATTGCAGGAGCAGGGTTTTGAGCTGGTCTTGCTTGACCTTCGGAAGACTCGGGTTGACGTCGAAATCTGGTTCGGGACCTCGACTCGTCGAAGCAGGTTCGGCAGCATCGAAGAGGGCGAAAGCATCGCTGGCGGCTTCACATTCTTCGATGTAGGCGACCGCCGTACCAATGTTGAGGTGCCTATATTCGCGGCTGACGTTTGTCAGCACTACCTTTTGCTTTACCGTCACGCAGCTCGGCTATACCTCGTGCGACGCAAATTTGACGGTTCTGGAGTAGGTGCTGATCGCCCTCGATGACGCCTTCAAGGTACGCAGCTTTTTCGGTGCCGACGGAAATAATGACGCTGGAACGCGGCGCGGAATGGTCACCTGCTCTTCTATCACATTCAATGCATGGTTCCCTGGCGTCATGCGGTGCGGGAGCGCTTTATCTGAGGTTAGTGTTATCGACTCAGACCTCAGGTCGATGACGGCGCCGTGGTCACTTAGGAGGTCCATTCCAAGTATTACATCCCTGGAGCAGTTTTGTAGGATTACAAAGCTCGCAGGATAAGTCCGGTTATTGGTGGTGACTCTCGCCGTGCAGATACCAATCGGCGTTATCAGGTGGCCTCCAGCTGTCCGGATTTCGGGTCCACTCCAAGAGGTCTTTACTTTCTTCAGCTTGGTGGCGAACGGCCCACTGACGACGGAAAAGTCGGCCCCAGTGTCGACGAGAGCGGTGACGTTGTGGCCGTCGATGAGAACGTCGAGGTCGCTAGTTCGTCGTCTTGCGTTGCGGTTGGGTCGCGGCGTCGGGTCACGGCTGCGTCGGTATATTCCGCTCCTTCCATGTTGCGTCGTCGGGCCTTCTTCGGTCCGCGAGGTTTCGTCGGCAGGGCTTCGTCTGCTTCGCGTCGTGTTCTGCGGGTCTCGTCGCGTTGTCGTCGGCGGCGGCCGCGGCGGCCGCGGAGGATCTTCGGCATTTCGTCGTACAGCAACCGCACCTCCATCAGTTGCTGCCCTTAGTTTCCCGGATACGGGCTAGGCGACCGGCCCCGATTTGGGCCAGTGTACTGCCGGCGGTGCGGTGACATGTAGCGGCCCGGCGAAGGCGAGCGGGAAGGTCGTCGTTCTTGCCACTGTGTTCCGGTGAGGTAGTCGTCAATGTCGCGAGGGCCGTTCGCCTGGCTGCGGGCGCGGCGCGTTGACGGCGAATCCTCGAAGCCCCATCTGTCGGTACTGACGGCGGTGGTACGTGTGGCCGGCCTCCCCGCAGTGGTAGCAGAGCGGGCTGTTGTCAGGGGCGCGCCAAACGTCGGTCTTCCTTGGCGTGTATCGCTGGCCGGCTGGCGGGCGGTATGACGTCGGTGCTGGCGGCGGTGGTGCCTGGTGGCGGAACTGCTGTGGCGGTGCGGCGTCTTGACGTGGGCGAGGAGGGGGGGGGGGCGTTGCGTCGGGCTGCAGCAGCATAGCTCACTGCTTGGAGCTGTGGCGGTGCCGGCTGAGGAACACCCAGTGACTGTTGGATCTCTCGCGTACAACGTCAGCAATCGACGTCACTTCGGGTGGTGCCAAAGGTGCGAGCTTTCGCAGCTCCTCTCGCACGATGGCTCGGATCGTTTCACGCAGGTCGTCGGAGCAGAGTGGTTGAACGTCTGCGTACGCTGGCGTCGAGCGGCGATTGAATTGTCGGGTGCGCATCTCCAGCGTCTTTTCAATCGTCGTCGCTTCGGAGATGAATTCCTGGACAGTACACGGTGGGTTCCGCCATCAGACCTGCGAACAGCTCCTGCTTTATTCCTCGCATGAGGAAGGGGACTTTCTTGTCTTCCGGCATTTCGGAGTCGGCGTGGCGGAAGAGTCTGGTCATTTCTTCTGTGAAGAGCACCGCGTTTTCGTTCGGGAGCTAGAAACGGGTTTCCAGTAGAGCTTCGGCTCTCTCCTTGCGGACGACGCTTGTAAATGTGGCGAGGAACCTGGTGCGAAAAATGTCCCACGTTGTCAGGGTTCGCTCTTGGTTCTCGAACCAGGTCCGCGCGGCGTCTTCCAAGGCGAAGTATACGTGCTGTAGCTTGTCCTCACTGGTCACATTTATTGAAGACGGCGACGCGGTCGTACGCTTCTAGCCAGCTTTCCGGGTCTTCAAATGACAAAATACCCCGCACCTCCACCAGATGTCACGGGGTCGTGACGTGGACGAAAACCGCAGGCGACGTGTCACGAGATGAAAGTGTTTATTTGGCCGAACTTGTGGCCGAGATATGGAAAGGTAATTTACAGCAATACACACTGTATGCAGTGATAGCGGCGAACACAGCGTCGACCGTCGATCAACTGACAAGCGGTGAAGCGCGTCAGCATTTAAACATGTGCCGTCGAATATTCCAGCGTTATCGCTGGCTGTCGTGCAAATTCCAGAATAAGCTCGAGTGTGCGCGTCTTGCGCGCAATCTTAACAAAACGATCGCGAAGCTTCTCGAACGATGAGGCGCGGTTCGCGCTGAGCGTTGCTGACAGTCTTTGTGGCCGAAAACCGAATACAGCAAAAGTGATAAAGAAACGCACGTGGCAATACCTTCTAAGCTATATTTGTTGTTGATATTTTGCAGATGATATACACATGTTCGCGAGAATCGATCCCGCTGGTTATCTCGGCCTCGAAATTTTGTGTCAGCACCCATTTAAGAACAAGTTCTGCAACCCTAGAAAATCAAGTGTGCTACGCCCGAAGTATTTCCGAAACGAAGACGTGCGAGTTTCGCCTCAAATGCAGTCGCTACGCTTGACCAGGGTGTGGGGACGAAACGTTTTACAGTGAGAACTGTTATCAGATCACAACGGCAGTGGGGTAGTTGTCCGCCGCCGCCGCCGGTGTGCGTAACCACTATCGCGCGGGATCGCATGGGATTTGAACCCGGGTCCCCTGCGCGGCAGTCGAGTATTCTACCACAGAGCCATTCTGGTGCTTGAAATTCATTTGCAAGAAGACCCTATACAGGCAAGGAATCGCGTTTAACATGTGTAATGTAGCGTGGCAGAAGAATAGGAAATCGCGTTGACATGTGAGTATAGCGTGGCAGACGAATTCAATGCCCACACACGCTGCAGCACGCACGATCGACGTTCTCACAATTTCCGAAAAACGGCACGCACTGCGCTGAGAGGACCGACGTGGCAGCAAGAAACACATTGAACTTGTGCTTGGTCATCAAATATAGTGCGCTTTTCAGTAGAAAGTTTTCTCGCTATGGATGCTGATATTTCGTTCAAACATAACTGTCCTAGGAATACCGCAGGTTTCTGCCGCCGATTGTTTCTTTATTCAGAGAAATGCCGCGACTTTCTTACTGACGAGCAGTGCCGCGTGTTTCAAGTTGCATCCATCGGCGTTTGAGTCATTTCCTGCGTGACCCGCTCAAGCGTGCTGCCGGGAAAACCGGATTCCCGCCGCCGCCTCCGATTGCTGACGTCAGTATACCAGCGACGTCAGAGCGCTCCGGCCTTGGAGTCTAGAAGGCGTTGCTCTACCTCACCCTCCTCCTCACTCACACTTCCATTTCCCACACCTTGCTATACTATGCTATGCTTTACCTACTCCCCTCCATCTTTCCTCATCCTCACTTCCCTTTCCCACTACTTGTTATACTATACTGTGCAGGCTATGCTATGCTTCCACTTGGCTTTGCCCAGCTGCGCCGAGTTTTGAGCGGTCCGCCGGCCACGGCTGGAACTCAAGCCTAAAAAGCCTGCTGTTAATGAGGCAGCCCCATTCCACGGTTTTTGCTTTTTTTCCCCCTAATTTCAAGGAACTACTTCCTTTGTCGGCCACCTACCCCCCCCCCCCCCCCGACACCCCAAGCACATCCTCCGGCAGCAGGGGCACGCCGTGAGCGGTTACTGACCGCATGTTTTACAAACGTAACCCATACTCATAACACATGCGGAGTACGAGGGCCCCAACGACACCCAGCGCGTGCGGACGCCGTCTACGTCGAGATCAGACATGTCATATGCTAGAATTAGCACACACAACTCCCACAATCACGTACGCTCACTTGATTCTGTTATAGCGTCATCGCAGATGTTGGCAAACCCACGAAAACAGCTAAACAGAAACGAAGGAAAAAGTGCACGGCGGCGACCGCAAGAACGCGCGCCGTCCAAAGTCTCGAACTTTTTCGCCTTACCGGCGAGGCGTGTCCAATTTAAGTGACTAACGCGTACGTGCCTGGAAGCATCCTACTATATCTGCACCTCAAACTACCATCTTTAAGCCAAGAAAAACCATAATAGACCTTATGCAAAATCTGCTAGCCATCTAGCGGCCGCCATGCACATTTCCGCCATGTTGAAGGCTACGCGCGCTCCGCATGTGCATACACGGAGCGTACGTATCGACGTGTGGCGGCCGATAGAACGGCAGTGCCGACATATTTTCGTGTGCCGTGTTGCTGAGATTGAGGAAAATGGGATGCTGAAAAAAAAGCCGGCAGATCCCACGCATTGTGGGAATCGATGTAATGCGAAACAGCCAGCAAAGAGCTGCATACATCGTCTTGTATGTCGTTTAGCAAAAGGCGTGTCATGGTTTTCATGTTAACTCCCATTATTTATGTTCGTCACACAGTAACGTCGCGCAATACCAACTTCGGAGTAGAGCAAGCTAAGCGAAACGGCCCGCCAGCGCACCATGAGCCTGGCACGTAAGTCATGCTGTACATGCACATGTGTGTCATGACTTTCGTGTTAACTCGTGTCATTTCTGTTCGTCACACAGTCACGTCGCAAGATACCAATTTCGATGTATATCAAGCTAACGAAACGGGCGCCAGCGCCCCTGAGCGTGGCACGTAAGTCATGCTGTACATGACATGTGTGTCATGATTTTCATGTTGAACTCGTGTTTTATGTTCGTCAACACAGTCACGTCGCAAGATACCAAGTTTCGGTGTATATCGAGCTAGCGAAACGGCCGCCAGCGCACCATGAGCGTGGCACGTGTCATGCTGTACATTGACATGCCGTGTCATGATTGTCATGTTAGCTCGTGTTACTTATGTTCGTCACACAGTCACGTCGCAAGATACCAATTTCGGTGTATATCGAGCTAGCGAAACGGCCGCCAGCGCACCATGAGCGTGGCGCGTGTCATGCTGTACATGACATGCGTGTCATGATTTTCATGTTAACTCGTGTTATTTATGTTCGTCACACAGTCACGTCGCGCAATACCATTTCCCGGGGTAGATCAAGCTAGCGAAACGGCCGCCAGCGCCCCATGAGCGTGGCACGTAAGTCATGCTGTACATGACATGCGTGTCATGATTTTAGTGTTAACTCGTGTTATTTATCGTTCGTCACACAGTCACGTCGCGCAATACCATTTCACGGGGTAGATCAAGCTAGCGAAACGGCCGCCAGCGCCCCATGAGCGTGGCACGTAAGTCATGCTGTACATGACATGCGTGTCATGATTTTCGTGTTAACTCGTGTTATTTATGTTCGTCACACAGTCACGTCGCGCAATACCAGTTTCGGGGTAGATCAAGCTAGCGAACGACCACCAGCGCCCCATGAGCGCGGCACGTAAGTCATGCTGCACATGTCATGCGTGTCATGATCTTCATGTTAACTCGTGTTTTTATGTTCGTCACACAGTCATGACGCGCAATACCAATTTCGGGGTAGGTCAAGCTAGCGAAACGGCCGCCAACGCCCCATGAGTGTGGCACGTAAGTCATGCTGTACATGACATGCGTGTCATGATTTTTCGTGTTAACTCGTGTTATTATGTTCGTCACACAGTCACGTCGCGCATACCCAATTCGGGGTAGATCAAGCTAGCGAAACGACCGCCAGCGCACCATAAGCGTGGCATGTAAATCATGCTGTACATGTCATGCGTGTCATGATTTTCATGTTATGACTTGTCATTTATGTTCGTCATACAGTCATGTTACACCATCCCAACTTTGGTGTACATTCCATTAATCAAGCGACCAGAAGAGCACAAAGTCGTAGGCGGATAGATAGATAGATAGATAGATAGATAGATAGATAGATAGATAGATAGATAGATAGATAGATAGATAGATAGATAGATAGATAGATAGATAGATAGATAGATAGATAGATAGATAGATAGATAGATAGATAGATAGATAGATAGATAGATAGATAGATAGATAGATAGATAGATAGATAGATACGCTCAAAGTCGCAGAAGTTCGCTAAGAAATGCTTCGCATTTAAAAAGGTTTGCAGGAAACTAGCCTCCGTGTGTTATTAGATTTCCTTGCGGCCGACGAGAAACGGCAGATCGTTCTGTTGCTCCGGCTACTGCTTACGACTAACGCCGTGTTTACGTTCTCCGTTCTTAATAGATGTGGTATGTGACAGCATCGGCACTCATCAGAGAACACTCCTTCGTGTCATGCCGGAAAGAGACAGTTTTCGCGTCGCGTACTTGCAGGCACAGACAATCGGCTTCGTGTACGAGCTCCAAAGCTGCATCGCGGCTACTCGCGCATGCCTGCGCAGTTGTTGACACCATTACTTTATCACATTGCGATGTGTTAAGTAGCTCGTGCGAGTCATCGATTCTCAGCGAACGGACCGATTGTGCTGGAGCGTGTTGTTCGTAGTTTGTTTTCGATTGTGAAGTTTAACGAGGTAGCATTTGGTGGGATGCTTTGCGCGCGTACTGCTTTCCTATGCGTATTTTCAAGCATTTCATGTGCTATTACTGCCAAATTCAGAGGGGTGGCCCGGATGGCCTGACCCTCCCCCCTACTTTCTTTTTTATGTATACCCCAAGAAGAGCACATATCAGGTTCTCTCAGCTGACGCTGATCCCCCTTCGGAAAATCCTGCGCCCCGGTGTGATGGGAAATGTTAACAGATGCTTGTGTGTGGAACTTTTCGTATGAAACTTTTAAAAAATGCGGTTCCCGCAGATGTGTTACATTCCACCGTGGGTGGGTTACCGTTGGTTACGCGCTGAGGTGGTTTCGCAAGCGTTCAGTCGGCGACGCAAAACTGCCTTGCTGCAACGGGTTGAAATTGTAAGGCGCCAGTAGGCCCCGAAAGCGACAATGTGAACGCGGTGACCACAGCAGTGAAATATTTCTTGTTTCAAAACTAACGAACAGGACAACGTTTCATTTCAAATACAATACACAATACATTATGTCGACGTAGCTGTCCCTTATGAAATACGCTTTGAAATGGGTCAACAGCACTTTCTTACCGTCATCGCTGTGCCCAGCCGCGTCGCGCGCTAATGCCTCCTCCCAACCATCCTGCACAACACGCATGATATTCCGATAACTAACAACGCTTCATTCGCTACACTGAAAACAGACGAAATTTATAACCAAGCGCAAAGCTTCATTCTCAACGACGACAGGCTTACATGTGACTCAGTGACAAACTTGTACCTTCTTCTCGTTGCGAGGCCGTTCTTCACACGTAACAATTGTCAACGTAAAAACTAGGAAATGCCAGTAATGTGTACAGGCTCGTCTGTAGTTTTTTTGCCCCGATTGCCGACTATAAAAGCAGATACGAGCAAGAAGTTATAGCATTGATAACAATACGGTTCGGACACAAGCCTCCAACATGGCGCCGAATCGGTAGCTTCGTCAAACCTCCGACATATGGCAGCAATTTTGCATAAGGTCTATATATAGTTCCTCGAAGCGTTCTGTGGACGGGCTTGTTTTCACGTTCCCACGCGCGGAAGCACGCTGGACACTCAAGGTTCATGGAAATGTTATGAAGCAGACTAAAGCGCATCTCAAAACGACATCTTGCACCTTCAGCAGTGCAACACAATGTGCGATCAGCAAAAAGTGACCCTTGATAATTGTTTGCATCGCTCATTTTATGGGAGCTTGTACAGCAACGCGCATAAGAGTGTCAGCCGTTAACTTACACCTTTAGTTGGGCATCCGCAACAGCCCCGCGGACGCAGGCTGCTGTTGGAAATGGCTGGCAGATAACTTCCGCAGAGCTGCTGCAGACGCCCAGCTAAAGCTGTATAATTAGTACCTACGAAAGCAGTACACTCACCGTTAACGGGCGCACGTTGTCCGTGTCCGCAGCTCCATGAATATTCCTGCCCTCCAAGCGTGACTTCGAGCACGGAGCCTGGCGTCAACGCCACCGAAGATGCGCAATTTTGCTCGAACACAAAACTGCACGACAGGCAACTGACGCAACCCGCGCTACCGACGAAACGCGACCGAGCAGACTGAGAGAGGAGGCCGAGGCGCGGCGCCAGCCCGGCTGGCTCCGTCGGCGAGCCACCGCGCCAGAAAGGCGCCGAACAGCAAACGCGCGATACGTATGGCGTATTCGCAATGTCCACGAACTATAGGTGGCGTGCCATGCGATGCGATTCAAGATGGCGCCAGGAGGAGGGTCAACCAGTTTGTTAGCATAGGAACTGATAGGACGTGCGGACGTACGGCCCGTGCCACTTTCACCGGATGAAGTCATGAGCTGCACTGAAATGGATATGAGACCAAAATACTTTCCCAAACCTTGGAAAGTGCTAAGTGCTCGCCACCTAATTATTTGCTGCGGTGTGAAAGGTTATATTTCAGCTCCGTTACCGTGCATCAACGATGCTTTGCTAAATCATGTGCGTGCTACAGAAAACTGCGTCATCTAGAATTGGCGTATGAATTGAACGGCACTCCGAGGTAGTACAGTCGCAATCTTCTTGAGAGTGAACACAGGAGCGCGTGGCTATCGGTACTACTAGCGCCTCCACAGTATGTGAGCGCATGCGCAAGGAGGGTAGCTTCCCTTCCCGCGCATCACGTCACAGGAGCGCTCGTGTGTCGTCTGCTGGCTGTTTTTCGCCCCTCGGTGGTGACCGCATTAATACGGCTGCTAAAATTTGGATCTTTTCAGTTCAAACGTTGTGCTTCCTATGGTTGACGTGTCACCCAGTTTTCGTCTTTTTCTTCCTCCTGTGTTCTTGTAGTCGTACAACGGACAGACAAAGAAACGCAAACATCCGAACCGTTACTCGGTGCACATTTCACATGACTGACACGTTTAAAGAAGTAGTATCAGTAAACTGGAATAATTTTGTTTCATGGTATTTTGGTATTTCGTGATGTCCCCCTTTGGGAAGAAAAGTTGCTGCCATTTCAGAGGGCAGCGACGACTACAGCGCTGGCAGAAAGTTATGGTTCGCTCGAAGATTCTCCCACTCTTCTCGAACGGCTACCTAGAGCTCGTCCCAGTGTCGCCGCGTAAGCAGGGTGTTGCGCCAGCGCCCTCCTTTTCTGCATACTTCTCATATATTTTCACAAATGTTCGTGCTGGCCAGAACAGCACAGCGATCGTACGATTTCTATGTGCTCTTTCGTAACTATTGCAGTGTGTACCGGCACCAGGTCATGCTGAAACACACGGTGTGCGTCGGTGAAAACACCTAAAATGATCTTGAAAAACGCCAGCAAACAATAACATATTTTCTAGTTGATTCGTGCATCGTGTGGAACGTTATTGCATGTTGAACATTTTTACTCACTTTGAAGCACGCGGTTTTCTTACTGCAGTATACGTGCAGCGGACAAGACACGCGCTTGCTTCTCTGACGCAATGCGCGTGACGGCAGAATTCTCGCACGCCGTACGCACTGCGCATGAGCAATGCTTCTCGCTTCCGCCGCTTAACTGCGCTGGGACCTCGGAAAGACACGCGCTCCGTGTTCACTGTCAAAAAGTTTGCGACTGTACGTACCGAGCCTGCCTGACGGATTTGCCGTAGTAGTAGGCCGCAGCGAGTATAGCGCCAGCGCTGCTGCGCGGGGCCGCTTGTTTAACGTGGTGATGGTTTGCAAATATATTACGCCGTCGTCATTACTTGCGCAGTCAAAACCGCAGAGTTACTTCTTCAACGGAACACAAGCATTCAACATCCCATTCAGTAGCGCTTGTGTCACAGCCATGCTGAGGCTCTAGTCGTGTGCAATTCACTTCACTCGCATGTTGCAGGTTCGATCAGCCCGATGGAAACATGAATATAGAAAAGAATGCACACGTATGCTTTTCGCAACGTCGAAGAACTCGAAGTTGCGAAAAATTCGTCGAGCAACAATGGCGTTCGGAAGGTACCGGTGAAGTGCAGGAAAAGTTAGCCGAGAGGCGTGGATTGCGGCCGTGGCTACACGTTAGATCGCTCTAACCATTTCGCTTCGCTGGTTGAGCTCGAGTGTGTTGGTGGCATGCGGCGCTCCATAATATCAACGATAATTGCGCTACACGCAATGCACAACAAATACTATGCTTTTATTTTCATCTCGCTCAAGGATATTATACATTAAATACAATCAAAGTGACTTACGAGCGTGAAAGAACATTAACGCACGAGGGGACGTGAAGTGCAACTCACTCCTCGTGAGTTAGCAGCTGATCGTTCATCGTCGCTGTCACTCTCGGTGTTTTCACATCCTTTTCCGTCCAGTGAAAAATCCTCGTCGTCAAAATGGTTTCTTTCAACATCACTGCTGAAAGCAATCTGAAGAATTTCCTCCGCCGAACGACTTCGACCACTACGCGTCACCATGTTTATAATTAGAGAGACGTCTGGGTGCGGAGAACATTTTGCTCGCAAACCGATCAACAAGCAAATGGATGGATGGATGGATGCTATGAGCGTCCCCTTTAAAACGGGGCGGTGACATGTCTGCCACCAGGCTCGAAGGAAAAAAAAAAAGAAAAAACGCTTCCTTGTTTTATGTTGGCCTAATACCTTATCTACATTGATTAAATCTATGTTATTATACCAAAAAATATAAATTCACGGTCCATCTCTCTGCCTCTTAAGGCAGAATGACCTTATTTTTCCCCCATTATTTATTTTTGTTCTTTATCTCTACTTTTCTGCCACCAATACTCTAACCGTCTCTTACTTATTTCTATCGCGGACGTGTTCAGCTTTCCATTGTTGTCCCTAAAACCCAAGGCTTCATGTAGACTCGTGCCCACACGTATACCTGGGTGAATATCGCCACATTCAATCAGTACATGTTCCATCGTTTCCTTAGTTCCCCCGCAGCATGTACATTGTTCTTCTTCGTTACTAAATCTCGCTTTATAACTACGCGTTCTAAGGCAGCCCGACCTTGCTTCAAACAGTAAAGCGCTTCCCCTTGAATTATCATAAAACCTTTCCCTCCTTATTTCGTTTTTTCCTTTTCGGTAGTTACTCAGAGTCGGCTTCTTTTCCATCGCTGTCATCCAAGAAGTCCTCTCCGCCTCTCTGACCTTCCGCTTAATGCTCCTTGTTGCCATATCGCCCGCACTGCCAGCCGTATATTTACTGGTGAGCCTCCTAGTTCTTTTTCTCCACTGCGTGTCAACGCTTTTTCTATACAAATACCTGAAAACCTTCTCTGCCCATCTACTCTCCTTCATTTTCCTCAGCCTCTCTTCGAATCTCAAGCAAACCGCTTGCAGTGTGCTGCCACCTATCAACAAACGTACAAAAACAAGCGGCGCAGCGCTGGCTATGAAACCAACACACTGGTGAAGGACGGCGTTGAGAGCGTTCGCTCCACGAAAGGCGTGGAGCGGACGCGTCCTCGAATGACAGAAACGTCGCTCGCTCGATTCATAACAGCGCTTTCCTGACAAAGGATAGCGGCCCTACTTTAATGTATCACCAACTTGAGATTGCACAGTTACAGAAGAGCACATCGCGAGCCCGCACGACCTCCTGCGCACGATGTTATGGGATTCGTGCACTGCAAAAAACACTGACGAATGCTATATGCAAGTAAAACAGAGTGAATTCCAAATGAAAATGTCAGACGATAACATTTAACTAACCCACGTGGCTGCAGAAAACCTCGCGAAGCTATGTGTACGCTGTGGGTTATCATTGAAAGCGCGAGTTGTCACGTATTTTCATGAAAACTTCGCCTCTCGCAAGAACGAATCAGATTTCTCGCGTCACGGAGAGCCCGGTTTGTTCAGTGACGCAGAGAACATGCAAAGTCGCAGTGTTCCTTTCTCGCCAACGTGTTAACACTGAGGCTAGCATAGCCGAACAAGGGAGCGACTGCGTAGTGCTGCCATTTTGTCGTCTACTAACCCTCCTCGAGAGGATGCTCCTGAATTCCGCTTGGTGGCGCGACAGTCTATAGACATGCGAATACGACGGTGCCTTAATCGCGGAAGTCAATCGAAACGCGCTTCAGAAGAGTCGTTGTTGTTGTTGTTGTTGTCCTCTGTGCATGGCTCATACCCAATGCAGGGGATTGGCCGAGTAGAGGGTGAATTTTGCTAATATCATCTGAAGAGTGTCGTTCGTATAAGCTATTATTAACTAATATAATGAATTTATGTTTCAATTATTGGTAATGAAATATTTACTCAGGCAGAATTTAGATAGATATTCTTTTAGACTGTCGAATGAATTCCTCAATGGCGAATAAAACATCCCTGTTGCTGTATCCCCGTGACTCCAGCCGAAATGCTAACTCTTTCTCTTCATCTCCCTTCCAGAAGGGGTCAAATGGACACCCGAACAGAGTAGTCACTCGACCATGACCCTCCTTTGAATTTTTCCTTTTTCTTAGAGTGTACACGCTTCTGTCCACGTGGCAGATGAGGAGCAAGTGATAGTAGACGACGCCGTGCTCGTCAGAGCGAAGTGTATTTTCGCAAGTGAAGGACGACGCTGTTTGCGTTCATAATTATATACCTGTTTTATTTGGTTTGCTGTGTGTACTATGTACACTCTATGTTTGTTACTGGATGCATGGGTAAGGCCGCTTCTCGTGCTTTAGGTTAAGCGGCCCTGGCACTGTGACTGCTATTAGTTGGAATACCTTAATTTACTAGCAACCATTCGAGTTATCGTGCGGTATGCAACACTCCAATAATAAATAGTCTATTTTGGGCTTCTTTCTGTCCCGCAACAAAAATCGACCTCTATTCCGCGTGTCCTTCCTTGCATTATCGAACAGCGTGCGTACTACTGTGCGAACAGGGTGCGTACTCACGAACAGCGTGCGTACTATCAACGTGACATAGCAGTATTAATAGGTAAATGACTAGCGCCCAGCTTTCAGAAAAACTTTTTTTTTTTTGTGCAATCTGCGGGGGGTCATGGCATTTTATCTTGGTCACTATCGAAAGTGCACTGTGTTGTACAGGCTCTACCTGCACACTCAGTAACAACTAGTTCACTGTATCTGCCAAAAAAACCACTTGACGTGCAACAACCGCTAATGCATTTTTTTTTCTTTTTTCGTAGTGTCCGCGGTCGTGCTCACTCAAGCGGGAGCTTCGCATTCATGCCTGTCGCCTGCTTTTTTTGTACCATCTGTTTGGGAATCGGTAGAATTTCACGGGTGGAGTCGACCCCTTCGTGTTTGCATGGCCATTGTGACAGTTGACGACGGAGCAGTAGTTTCCCCCTTTCTGTCGGAGTGACATCGCGGAACGAGGGGCGTTTCACGTGCAGCGCGCACTTCGCAAATGCGTGGAATCAAAGGGAGCGGGGGGGTCGAAACAGGCTACTACTGTACGCTTCTTCCGGCAGGGGAATGGCAAGCGCTGGCGTCGGCGGGCAAACTTGAGCGGTTCACTACAAGCATTACTACTCTTGCAGTATAAGTAGTAGTGCTATACTTCTACAACTACTGCTGCTATAACTACTGCTGCTGTTGCTACTATGCTACTACTACTACTACTACTGCTAGCGTTAGTGCTAATACTATCCTGCTGCTACTACCCTTGTTTGTTGTACCGACGCAGGGTTGGGCCGACGTCAGCTTCCACGGGTCTCCCCAGATCCCGACACCCAATTTAGACGCACTGGCCTCTGACGGAGTAGTGCTCAACAACTACTACGTGCACCCCACTTGCACGGCGTCACGCGGTGCACTCATGACTGGTCTCTACTCGACACGATACGGTACGTTCTCCCACGCGTAGCGTCGCCTGTTCGCGGAACAGAAGTTCAGAGGAAGAAGGAAGATTGAAGAGGTAAATATTTGGGAACAGGGGGTCTAGTCCAAGGCACCTTGCAATTGCCGCCTTGAAGACCACTTGTCAAAACGCTGACTGTGTGCGTGTTACAGCACTCAGGTGGCCAGACAGAGAAGCTACGATCAGAAGCTGCGACAGCAAGAGTGGGACCGGGAACAAAAGGGTGTTAAGCATGCATATTAGTCGAAATCAGGAAGAAGGAATGGGCGTGGGAAGTGCACGTAGCGAGAAGGCAAGATAACTACTGGTCGTTAAGAGTAACAGACTGGATTCGAAGAGAACGCGCCAGGGGGAGGCAGAATGTTACGTAGGCATACGGGGAACGAAACGCCGTCAAAAGCGCTGCATGTGGTTTAACGTGACCGCAGCAAGAAACGTGGGAGAGGTGCAATGGACGTTGCCCGGCTGGTGGTGATGACGGTGAACCGGATGCGCTTACACTTGACCCTTGTGTGCAGCAGGTCTGCAGCACATACCGATTCAGCCGGGCGAACCATACGGTCTCGACCTCAAGTACACTCTCCTTCCTCAGCATTTGAAGAGACTCGGCTACGAGACACACCTCATCGGAAAGGTCAGCGAGCTCAAGATATATGGCTAAGTAGCTGATTAAGGTATAGTGTACACTGTGCACTCCCCCACTTTATGAAACGGCGACTAGACAGAACACAAAAAGAAAAAAAGAAAGTGCAGGATAAAATCTGTTATGTCAGACCGGAACTACCCGAAACAAGGAAGGGGCGAAATTTGAATGAAGGCGCGTCTTTGCCGTATCTAGAGTGCATTGAGACCAGGCGAGTTCTCGGAACGAGCTTCGACAAGTGAAGCCAAAACAGGGTCGCGCCGCCTGTGGCGCTGCGATCTTGGGGGAGAGCTAGAATGCTCGCTTCCCACTTAAAAGACCCGGGTTCGAGTTCCAGCTAGAGCACTGCACGGGCCGGATTTTACGGCCCGAGCCCGGCCCGGGCCCGCTTTATGAAGCCCGAGCCCAGCCCGGACCCGTGGTTCCAAGCGCGGGCCCGGCCCGGGCCCGGGCGTACATGACCGAACCCAGGCCGAACCCGGCCCCGGCCCGTGGTTCCAAGCCCGGGCCCGGGCGTTCATTACTAAACTAATCCAGGGCGCGCTTGTTCATGACCAGACCCGACCCGGGCCCGCTAGAGGATATTAGTTGTTGATGATGAATATTAATGATGCCCTGCGCTTTGTAGCGGGCGATCGGACGGAAAATCCGGTGTGTACATGCATCGAAATGTTGCTTTGCCCGCGGTGGTAGCTCAGCGGTTAATCTGTTTCGCTGTTAAGTCTTAGGACGCGGGTGCGATTCCCGCGGCCACGGCGGCCGCAATTTGATGGGGGCGAAATGCAAGAACACTCCTCTATATACTTATCTTTAGGTGCACGTTAGAGAACTCAAGGTGGTCGAAATTAATCCGGTGCCATTACGGCGTGCCACGTAATCATATCGTGGTTTTGGCACGTAATACCAAGGAATATAAATGAAATGTACCGTATGTGTCAACCTCGAATAAAAGACCGAAATCTTTATTTCTCCCATGGGAACAACCGTGATCTGGCCCATTGTTAGTGCTGTTAATATATATATACGTGATCTGGCGTGTTTATAAGGAAACCCACCACGATGTACTTGTTACTTTGACACAGTCTGGTCCAGCAGACGAAACGTTAGTGAAATTACACAGTGCCAATCTATATCTATGCTGGTGAAAAAAATAGCACTTCAACTGTTTTTCTATTTTTATTGCTAAGCTTTACTAAGAGCCAGCTCTTTGCACGTGTCACTTCAGCTTCGCACAGTATACCTTAGACAATGCAATGCATAACGTTCGCGTGTGCTCGAAGGCCCGACTTACCGAGTCCGGCCCGGCCCGCAGCCTCAAGCCCGGGCCCGGCTCAGGCTCGCGGCTTCAAGCCCGGGCCCGCGCTTTCACGCCCGAGCCCGGCCCGGGCCCGCCGAAAAACGCTTCGGACGGCCCGGCCTGGCCCGCGGGCCGGGCCGGGCCCGTGCAGTGCTCTAGTTCCAGCTATATATGGCGTTATTTTATTTTTAGTCTGGCCTGTTTTCTTGTTCTTTTTGTTTCTTAAAACTAGCTTCAGTTTCTACGTATTGCTATAAAAGCATATAAAAGCAAATCCCGTCCGCGGCGGCCGCATTTTCGATGGAGGCGAAAATGTTTGAGGCCCGTGTACTTAGATTTAGGTGCATGTTAAAGAACCCCAGGTGGTCAAAATTTCCGGAGCCCTCCCCTACGGCGTCTCTCAATCATATCGTGGTATTGGGGCGTTAAACCCCAGCATTTTTTTTTCTATAAAAGCAGCGTGAAATTTCAAGTATTTTGAGAGTGAGCATAGTTATTTGCAGCGCCACCGCGCGAGATTAAACAAAAGCGTAAGGTATGAACTCAGAGATTTTTGCGTATAGGAGAGCACCTGGGTGTGTTCGATACTCTGCTCCCGGTTGTCAGCCGCTGGTTCGCAGCAAAAGGAAAACTGAAAGTAGTCGACATTCGGTCAGCGGGATACGGCGAAAGTTTTAATAATGTAACATGGCCTCCGAGATTAGCCGGCGACGGCGCGCCGCCGGCCAATCTCGGAGGCAAAAGTATGAAGGAGAGCGCAACCGAGGAAGAGCTAGTACTTGAGAATTTCAACTGGAAGAAAGCCGAAGGAAAAATTTCAAAGCGCACAACCCCGGGTTTAGATGGCGTTCCCGTCAGCCTCATTAAGGAACTAGGACATAACAGTAAAGAATCATTGCTGAAATCCGTAGAAGAATGCTTAAAGGACAGGAAAATACCGGACAATTGGCGAAAAAGTAGAATGAACTTAATCTATAAAGGCACTGGAAGGAGAAAAGGATGACATTCGCTCGTATAGACCGCTAACCATTGCAATATCGGTACTATTGGCGATGCAGGCAGTAAAATTAAAAACAGAAATGTAGGCAGAACATAACGATATTTTGGAAGAATTTCAGAATGGATTTCGTATCGGCAGGCGATTAGACCATATTTTATTTGTTCTTACTCAGTGTTACAGAAATATCTATAATAGAAAACATATTCTTTCACGTGGCCTTTCTAGACATCACTGGGGCGTATGACAACGCATGGCATGGCATGGCAAGAACTTTATTATGGTCCAGAGAAACTGCGGCCCGAGGGCAAAGCTCCCAGGCTAAGTCGGTGGCTCCGCGCACGTCGGCACCCGTAGGCCAAAGGCTTTCCCGATGGCGTGAGCTCTCCGGACGGCCAGGAGTTGATCTTGGAGGACTTCACTGGTTATACGCCGACTCCAGTCCTCCTCACTGTTGAGATCCGAGGCCCCTTGGTTGGGGCACAGCCAGAACATATGATCAAGAAGACACGGAGTGCTGCTGTGCGAGATCTCACATGCCGCGCACCAGATCAAGAATTGTTCCAGGATGACTGCGGCTCCTACAAAGACCCTCTTAGCACTTTTCATGAGATCACCTCACACTGTAGGGACGGTAGAAAATTCTTTCCTCCCCCCCCCCCCCCCCCCCCCCCCCATCAGAAGCTTACCTGAGCTCAGGCAGTCACATTAAGATTGATCCAAACCAAATCGTATCCCACACCCTTTGTGCTTAACAAAATTGACGGGGATTTTGCCGCCGAATGTAAACGTATGACAACGTTAATCAGGAAATTTTGTGGGATATATTGAAAGAAGTGAGCATATAGGCGACGACTGTATACAGCTTTTGAGGGAAATATAACGAGAAAAATACTGTTTGCGTAGAATGGAAAGGAATAAGTTGCAAAGAGAACGTTGATATTAGCAAGAGGCTGATACAGGGATGTCCTTTGTCCCCGCTGTTATTCATGCTGTACATGGAGAGTATAGAAAAAGCGCTAGAAGGTAGCAACTTTGGTTTTAATCTGTCACACAAACAGGGTGGCGTGATGATCGAGCAGAAGCTTCCAGGATTATTTTATGCTGACCATATCGTCTTATTTGCTGACAGTCGAGAGGATATACAGCAGCTGGCGGATATATGCGGAAGGGAAGGGGAAGCTCTAGGACTAGGATTTAGTGTAACAAAATGTGGATTGATGGTATTCAATGGCCCTTGTGATCAGGCAGTGTCAATACAGGGCCAAGAAATACCGAGGGTGAGCGAATACAATTACCTCGGAGTATGGATAAATGAGGGTGACAGGTACATGGAGGTACAGGAAAAAGCCTCGTTAGCAAAAGGGAAGAGGAATGATGCAATAATGAAGCACAGAGCGTTGTGGGGATACAATAGGTACGAGGTGCTTCGAGGTCTGTGGAAAGGTGTAATGGTTCCGGGGCTTACTTTTGGGAACTCAATGGTGTGCATGAAGTGAGAGGTGCAATCAGGACTACATGTGAATCAAAGGACTGTGGAACGCCTCGCGTTGGACGCTCACTGGAAGACGACAAATGAGGCTATAAAGGGCGACATGGAATGAACAAGTGTCAAGGTGAGGGAAGCTCAGAGTAAATTGAGGTTCGAAGAGAGGCTTACTGCTTCCACAATTACTAGAGCGCGCAACTTCGCACAGGCATCTCAGACGTGTGCGGGCCCCACGTGCCATGTAGGAGACTCGGCCCCCATGTTCACACATTGGCAGTAAATGTTTCTACCACCACCAACCCCTCACAGCTTGCTGTTAACCACGCCGTTCGTGGCGCCGCGCCATTGCGATCGTCACTGCCAGAGTTCTTCAATCATGCGAGTTGCGAGACTTTTCGCTTAACGCTCTTTGTTGCCATATTGCGTACACTGCCAGCCGTATACTTGCTGGTGAGTCTCCTAGTTCTTTTTCTCCAGTGTGAGTCAACGCTCTTCCTGTACAAATACAGGAACAACTTCTCTGCTCATACCGTAAAATCCCGAGCAAGCGCCCCCTTCTCTTTTTCGCGAGATTTGAAATATACGCCAATGACCGAGCAAGCGCCTCCCTCCCCTCTCGCCATTATCACTGTTTTATTCACTCTTTTTATTTACCCGAAGAGGTGAATAAGAACAGTGAATGTATGCGTGTTCAATAAAGCATTTCATTAAAAGCACAGGTGTGCCTCTTTTATTCTGAGCGGCTCTTCCGCCGCCATCTTGAATTGTGATCCATGACCGAGCAAGCCCCCCCCCCCCCCACCATCCTGCACATCTTGTCGGATAATCCTTGTGGTAGCCTCGATACTCACCGGAGTCGAAGACCACCGCGGGTTCAGGCTTAGCGAGCCACAGGGCCGCGTCTACCGTCGCCTGCTCACGTGTAGCGCACCGCTCCGCGTGCGCTCAGCTAGCAAAGGCGTTGAGCGCCGTGCGGCAAGAACATAGTGTAACACTTTATTTGCCTTTGGCGGCACCCCAGCACACAGCACAACGTCCGTTCCCGGGACACGGGGAAGCGACGGGCTTCCCGCGCGGACGGTACACCAAGGGGGAACCGCGAGCACGTCGCAGCTGGCAATGGCGAGCTTTGACACGCCGCTCGGGAAAAGGTCCCTTCGCACCCAACGCACGTGCTTGTCAGCATTTCTAGGGCGTCCTCAAGTGTAACTCGTCAAAAAAGGCTCCTGCCAGCCAGGGTCTAACTGACACGAGGAAAGTCGCGGTCATTCCGTACATCCACGGTTTATCACACAGACTGAAAAAGATAGGATGACGAGCGAACGTAAAAGTAGTGTTTTCAGCTCTCACAAAATTGCAGTGTTTGTGCAGACTAACCAGACCTGCCTCATTGAAGAAGGAGGGGTGCAAAAAGAAGCTTAAAACTAGGTTTGTGGAATGTGCTGATGCAGTAGTGTACAAGCTTCCATTAACATGTGGCAAGAATTATGTGCGTCAAAGGGGACGGTGCGTTAACGAGCGTTTGAAGGAGCACCACTACAACGTGAAGGAAAAAAGGGCAGGGTTCCTCGATGCCCACCGCAGGCACTGCAGTAATTCAGGTGCCAGTGCAAGTAACAACGTTCATGCCACGTGCATGCCCATTTTTCAATAATGTTGAATTGTCAATACCAGCTGAGGTCGGCTAACCCCGCGAAATTATCGAGGCTGAGTTGATTGATAGGCTGGAAGATAAATGCATTTCCTAACCGTCGATTTCCCTCTCCTGTAAGGAGTTAGCCTATCTTCGTAAAGATAGTGGAATTTGCAAAGTGCATGTAACGATGATTGTAGAAAAGCGATGTTGCCTATATATGTGGTTCCCTGTTTTCGAAATAAACATTGTTGCGAGTTAGTGCCTGTGCGTGTCACGTCTTCCTTTGTCCGTGTTTTTTCGTGCGCTATAATCTTCAGTATCATCCCTAGCCAATCTTTCTTCTACTCTCGATTACGTGAGAGCCAGCCATTTTTATATGTCACTTTTAACTCTTGCTTCAGCTCAGTATAGTAACCAAGGACGATCTGAATCTGTTTTTTGGTTGTTTGTTGATGTAATTATCCACATCTCGGCATATTGTTGCACATGCACCTAGTGGCACCTGGGCAGTTACCGCTACGAGTACACGCCTACCCGGAGAGGATTCGACTCTTTCTACGGATTTTACTATGGGCACGAAGACTACTACACCCACATGCTCCATCACTCCCAGGTATGGTTTGTCCCAAGCACCCCTACTATAGCGTGAAATTCGCAAGCGTTATGGAATGGCATTAAGCACTGATTGTCGTCATTTACTGAAGACTTTTAGCTTAAGTGGACGCAAATTTTATTCGTATTCTTTGTACTTCTTTCTTTCTTTGCTATATTTTGTGTGGCTTGCGTTCCCAAACGATTGGAGTATCACAACCTAAAAAAAAACATTAAATTCGTCATAAGTACAAGTGCGTACGTGGAAAAGGCCGTATGCATGTGATCGCGGTGAAGACCGAGGTGCATCGAAGACACAAAAAGTAAATCTTAATGAAGGCAAAGGGCGTAAACATGATGCAATTCATGCATTCTAACCGGAAGCCAGGGCCGTAACTAGGGGGACGTTGAGTGGGTTCTGACACCCCCCGAAATCTTTCGATGCTTTAACTTTTCGGGTAATACTAAAATATTTGCACGCCTTCACAGCGACCACCGGTTGCCAAAGTTAGCCGTTATAGGCAAAAACACCCCCGAAAAAAATTCATAGGTACGGTCCTGCCGGAAGCGTAATGTATAACAGAAGTAGGTTAAACATAAACCTGGGGTGAACCAAATATAACACTAAGTGACCAACCATAGGTGGTTCAGAGAGGAAGTAGGAACCGGAACTGAAATCAGCAGTGAAGACCGGAATGGGGTATACGGACGTCAGGTGACCAACTGTAATCGTCATCACGATAGTTGAGTACGGCTTAGAAGTCACGTGATGAATATTGCAGGTAACGTGAAGGGAATGTTGAAGTGACTGGAAAGACGGTTTAAGAACCTAAAAAGGTGCGACGCCATGCTAACGCATTTCTCTCACACTGACCGCTAAAATGGCACCGAATTTTTACGCCGCCGCAGTCACAGAAGTGCAGTGGAACATGTTATGATGTCATTTCGCCGTCTGACTGTTATTTGACGTTGCTCCTGCCTCTTGTCGTTGTTTTATCTTGCATGCTCAGCCGCTGCAGGTTCTTTCGTTGCTGATAAGAGACAAAAATCAGACAGACAACTTGCGGGATGGGAAATAGCTACCATATCAAGCAGGCAGGCGGCGAAATGAAGCCATGAAATCTATTTCTATTTCACGGGACAGAACGGGAACTGGAGGCCTTCAAGCTTAAGTTCACGAGAGGTACGACGCCGAAAAGGCAAGGTACTCGAAGATACAGAGGCTAACACAACGAGCACCTCAACGCACCGTTCCCGAGCTCACACTAAAATGGCAGCACATGTAGTGCTTGCAAAAGTGACACACAAAGGCAGTCACCAACGAACTTAATCCTCAGTGGAGCAGTAAATTGTTAGGATTTACGAACGAATCTTGGGAAAAGGGAGAAATGCAAGCCGTACCGAAATGACAGCAATACTTGGGGGGGGGGGGGGGACTTTCGCTCTAACTTTCCTTCCCCCCTTCCCCAGTGCAGGGTAGCCTACCGGGCTCAGGCCTGGTTACCCTCCCCGCCTTTCTTTTCTTCTTATTCTCTCTCTCTCTCTCGCTCTATCTGTCTCGCCTCGTTACTTAGATTTAGGTGCACGTTAAAGAACCCCAGGTGGTCGAAATTTCCGGAGCCCTCCACTACGGCGTCTCTCATAATCATATCTTGGTTTTGGGACGTTAAACCCCAGATATTATTATTATGTCTCGCCTCGTGCACTAGGGATTTATTCAAACGCACGGTGCACGAGAGCCTAATTCCTAGACATCATTTGGCTTTTGACGACACAGGGCGTGCTCTAGCAACCTTAAGAATACTTGTCTGACCATCTTATTGGCCTTCACTGTAAAAACTCCATCCTGGCCACATATACGCCAAAGGAGCACAGAGCCCACGAAGTAGTGTTCCTCCAGGACATAACCAGTGCAGTGATCGAATTTCCCATTACGTGCAAGATGTTCTCGCCACGAAATCGTCTACAGTCGGAGTCGGCTGCGCAACTGTTATTTTTTATTGAAATAAAAATAAATGAAGGAGTTGTTGTTGCCATTGCTTGGCGACGGCTACCCCTATTGACTCGGCTGTTAGGATAGAAGAAAAATTAAGAAACAAAAATTACACACACGCACATATATATATATATATATATATATATATATATATATATATATATATATATATATATATATATATATATATATATATATATATATATATATAAACAATGAAGTGCTAACAAAGGACCCGGAAGTAAAAGTTCAAAAAAATCAAGCACGTAGGAAAAACTGTTCTGTAAAGGACTGGCGTTTCGGCCGCGGGACCGGCCTTCGTCGGAGAGAAACTCCGACGAAGGCCGGTTTCCGCGGCTGAAACGTCAGTCCTTTACAGAACAATTTTTCCTACGTGCTTGATTTTTTATTGCGATAGCAATTATATGGACAGTCTCGGCTGGATTTTGCCGTCGCCGTCGCCGCCGTCATGCACCGTATATGTATAAGTATGTATATATATATAAGGCCCAAAGAAAAATACTCAGAAAAATGCTTCCGAAGCGCGGAATCGAACCAGGGACCTCTTGCTCCGCAGCGAGCGGCGCTATCCACTACGCCACGAAACGCAGATCCTCCACGTAGCTAACTGCGAGCGTTATATACACACCATTTAGCGCTGGACGGACTCAAGAGACAGCAGGCGATAATAAGCGTTTCTTCATTACCAGTGAGGTGGCGCTAGGAGCCCGACGGCGCATTTAAAAGTCGTCGACGAGCTCGCTCGCTTTTCTTATATTTGCGCATGGGAGAAGCTTGCCCTTCCGCTGTCTGCTCGCGCGGTTTTCTCGTGGCGAGGGGTAGAGGAATGTTTCACGCTTTCACCGTGATGTCCGCGCTCACGGCGCGTACGAATGTCACTCGTAGAGAACTCTAGTCACTCGAGCTCAGGGACGCCGCCAAACGAACAAACAGAAGATGAGCGCGAACTATCAAGTGTCACAGCTCGACACCTGAAGCACGCTAGTTTCCTTCGCTGCTTCGGCCGCCTTTGCAACAGAAGCGCTGTTCAAACTGAGACTATCCATTGGCGAGCCTCACTTCGTATAGCATTAGTTCCTTGCTATCGCATTCATTGCTTCGCCCTTGCGGCGAAACTGTGACTTTTTTGAACTATATATATATATAATATATATATATATATATATATATATATATATATATATATATATATATATATATATATATATATATATATATATCATAAGTACCTTACAGGGCCCTCGTGGGCATTGTGTAAGAGAGGCAATACAGCACGTACAAAATAGAGATAAATATACATATGTGAAATATTGATTAGTACAGCAGATGTAAATGAACGCACTAACATAGAAACGCAAAATATACTAAAGAAGCAAAGTGTAGTGTGTGCAGGTGTTATACAAACGATAATGTAAATGTAACTATTTAAACAGCAACAGTCCAACGAAAAATGAAAACTGACGAAAGTGTTTTTCGCAAATAAATGTACACAAATGAAAAAAAAAACAGGTGACAAAAAAGGAAATAAGAATCATAACGATAACAGTACTAAAAGCACGGATGAATGTGGAAATGCCATGCATCAGATTTCGGTGCATAAATATTTTTTAAGATTGTTCAAGCACTTTGCATGGTCTCGCTCTGGTGCGATCATTGCACAAACGAATCGCTCGTGGAAGAGGTTGAAAGCGTCACCGTACGTGCGTGATAAGCTAAAAGTTGTTAGGTGCTCGGCGTGAAGTTCGATAAGCTAGATTAAGGTGAACAGGTGGCATATCATGCTGGTGTGGACGAGTTTGTGCAATAGTGATAAAAGGGAAATGTCACGATGAATTTTTAGTGGCTCGAGTGCGAGGCCTTGTTTAATCTGTGTTATGCTGGATGGGTAGGTGTAATTACGCGTAATGAATCGACTGGTTCTGTTCTGGATAGATTCTAACATGTTAATTAGGTATTGTTGATACGGTGACCAAATGGAGGAGGAGGCCAACTCGAGTTGCGGATGGATTAAAGCAAGGTAAGCGAGTTTAGGTACAGCGGAGGGAGAATTGTACAAATTACGGCGTAGAAAACCTAATGATTTTGATGCGTTAGCACAGATGGAAGTGATACGTGTGGACCAGGAAAGATTAGGAGTTAGGTTTATGCCTAGGGACTCGTAATGCTGAGTGCGTTCCACAATGCTGTTACCAATTTTGTATAGGCCACTGTATATTTATATAACCTACATTTGGTAAGTTGAAGAGCTCTCCTAAACTTGTTTCGCGTTCGAGTCTATGAAAAACATAACGAAGCTTACATCAAGCGCGTAAGAAAGCAAGCAACAATTGTGGGGATACCGCTGCACTGCCGCCATTTCGCTCGGACTGCAGCAGCCTGCATCGTATTTGTCTGCGATGCTCTCTTCGCTGTCAGTTTTGCCGTGCACGTTTAAAAAACGCCTCTCGTCTGATCAAGCCTTCCGTTCCAGGTTTCTGCTCTTTTCGTTGTCTCTGTCCCATAAGGTTAAATGACTGCTTTCAGGGCGGAAAACAAGCCTCGGGTCTCGACCTATGGGACGGCACCAACCCCGCACGAGACGCCATGGGCGTGTACGGCACTGAGCTGTTCACCAAGAAAGCAGTGCACCTCATCGAGAATTTGGACAAGTCAAAGGTATACTCATAGTTTCATTTAATTAACACTACGGCCGTCGCTCGCACCACGTGACAACGTGAGCAAAAAAAAATCCGCGTAGATCAGCGAAGTCGCAGTGGCTCTCAAAGGGAACGGCACGTTTGAGCCTCGCTGGCTTCACTTACTTTCGGAGGAGCTCGAAGTGACAATAAATATTTACGATGTATTACAGAATACTTATCGCCTTATACAGACGGCGCACATTACAGCGTTTTCAGGATTATTTTCCACTTTCGTACGGTCTGGTAACCTTTGAGCATAGAAGGCGTATTTTTAGGCCGGTTACCGGAGCTGTGAGGGTAGCGGGTCGCTGCTTGGCTTGTCGCTCAATCCGTGTGGCGTAAAACATTACCAGACATCAATTCGACAGCTTCAGAGAGCCGCAGAAATTCCGGTATCGGCGGCGTTGTTCGCGAGCGAAAAAATTGGCCGCGTATCTGCGTGCTTCGCTGCAAATGTCGTGTAAAGACGATAGAAGAGGCGCTGTGTGAGATATGGACGCCATCTGGCTATACGTCCGGAAACATGAGTGCTGTGTTGCGTGCTGGTAGTCCCGGCGCAGCAGCAGGCGAAGACCTTTGCAGAGAAACGTCCGCACTCAACGAGTACTCTCCACACACTCTTTTATTTACACGTCGCCTGGGTAAAACAGGAACGCCAGAGCGGCGCCCACAACCGGCAGCCTGAAGGCCGCCCACAACGCTGCTTTTTCATTTTTTAAATATTTTTTTTCACCTTCTTGGCCTTCTCAAAACTAAAGTTTTTCAACACCAACCCATGGCATTCGTACAGTGCAATACAGAACCGAAACACAACAATGAGCTCGTGCGAAGGGCACGGAGGAAGGCAAATTTCAGCGCAGTCGCATTTTCAGCTTTGCTGAAACAGCGCTCACTAGACGACGACGAAGTAAAAGAAGGCACAGGACAGGCAGCGCCTGTCCTGTGCCTTCTTTTACTTCGTCGTCGTCTAGTGAGCGCTGTTTCAACAAAGATGAACGCATACCAACTCGCTCAAGCTTCCATTCTTATGCATTTTCAGCGCAGCTTAAGAAACTAGGGTCCTTAAAATTACGTATGTATGCATTTTCTATTAAAGGAACACGCCACCTAATACTTACCTAGTGATGTTGCACCTCAGATATGCATGATGTTTACTTTTTGATCGACAACGTTCACAAGTATGAACAGCCGTACCAGTTCAAGACGGCTGGCCCTTGGGCAAGTGGTTCAACTTTGGCCGAGTGGCTGAATCGAGGGACGTGCCGACAAACAGAAAGACAGACAGACAGACAGACAGAAAGACAGACCAAAATTTTGCGTTTAAGTTCCCCAAGAAAGACTATCGTCTTTAAAATCGCAGCGGATGCAAATAAGTATGGGCCCGAGCCGGACCCAGCCTTCTGCATGGCTGTTCTACCACAGAGCCACTCCTGTGCTTGAAACTGCTTAAAAATGGGGAAAACCGTACTGACGTCATGTAGCGCGAAGAGTCACGTAAACACATGCAATATTGCGCGGCAGTATCGTATAAAACCGCAGGAGGCGTCATTTCATCAGCGTCACATCAGCAGCAGCAGCATCAACAAAGTGTGCAGCTGCGTAGGTTTGCGAAGATGAATTATAGCGCAGTGGGCAAGCCAGTCTCCTTAGGGCAAACAAACAAACAAACTTCGCAACTGTACACGCATGCGTTTCTAGGAGAGCTTAAAACGGCCACTGTTACGCTCACAGACGTTCCTTTCCTCGCGCCACGGTGCCTGCTGAGAAGGGAATGAAAAGACGGTGCGAACGGGGCCCGTTTACGCTATCGCGTTTCACTCTTGAAAGCGATGCTCCGCGTTTATTTTTTTATTTATTGCGATATCAATTAGATGGACATTCTCGGCGGATTTCTGCCGTCGCCGTCATGTCCCGCATATGTATATGTATGTATGTATGTATGTATGTATATAAAAAGGCACAAAGAAAAATAAAACAAGAAAAAATTCTGAATACCTGACCGGGGATTCGAACCAGCGACCCCTCGCTACCCAGCGCGCTGCATTAGACAACTGAACCACAAGCCTTTTTTTATTTATTGCCTAAATTCATAAATCAAACAGAGCAGTATAGTACAGTTCACAGAAAATCAGAACATTTTCATGTTAATCAAGTCATCAAAGATTCCAACCCACTCAGGGGGTTCTGGTTGGGCCCTATAAATTTCTCGTACATACACAATATGTTCAATAAAGTTTTCTCTCACTGTCTTCTGGTTGACGTCAGAATTTCTCACCGCCATGGTAGTTTTCCATATACTGTGGAGGACCATTATTCGTAAGGTACACCTGCATGATCTTTAACTGGTAAACACCGAATCCCATGGGATATGATAGGGAGCTCTTTTTTAATAGTTCGCTGGAAGATGTCCCAATGAAATACGGAATCCCAGTAGCCAATAAATACATGTTCTATTGAACACTCTCCCTGTTAAGACGTGGCTACAAGACAAATGAATTCCTGTGCCATCAACAGTAAATTGCATATCGTGTAATAAAACACAACCACACGCCATGTACGCGCCGGCGAAATAATGGCGAGCTCATTATGTTCACCATCTACCGCTGGTGGTACGCCGATCTCGGAGGAACTTGAGCGTGTTTTATTGCGATAGCAATTATATGGACAGTCTCGACGGGTTTTTGCCGTCACCGTCATGTATGAAGACCAAATCGATAAAATCCCCCCGCGCATCGCATGTTCTACGGTGGCTAAAAGCGCGCGAGCGGGTACGACGAACGCGGCCGAAGCAGAGATCAAACGAGCCGTCCCGTTGCCGTCGCTCGAAGGGTGCATGCGATCACATCACCCCACTCGGGAGGCCTGCCGTCGAAGCAGACAGGAAACGCCACGCCCTTCTTTAACGAGCAAAAAAAGATACGCGAAGACGCAAGGGGGGGAGGTGGAGTGTCGCGCGAGGAGCAACTTTGAATCTAAGGGCGCGGTCGCGATCGCTGGTGCGCGCGCTATCTCGAAAGCCACCACAGCGGGCGGCTCGTATACCGTTCTACGTGCTGCGCTCTCAACGCGAAGTGACTATGCGGAGAGCATCGCTCCCTGGAGCGGCCGTATTCTCTTACACCAACGTTTTGTAGTTACGCGAGATCGGATACAAAACAGTTAGCTGCCAGCCTCACTTCAATTTGTGGCTATCGCATTCATTGCTTTGCCTTTGCGGTGAAACTGTGACATTTTTCTATCACGCAACGCTCCTACATTTAGTTTCATTTTGAAAACTGCCCTTGAGACGCGCACGACAAAGTGGCCCCCTTTCTGTACCCACTCGTGATGTGGAAAGAAAAAAAAAGAACACCGGGCACACTTTGCATCAGACGCCCCCGTGTGGCAGGAGACGCAGAGGGGTCACTCCACGCGCCGCAGTTTAAAAGAAAAAAAATATCTAAGAGCGTTTGATTCTCCATTGCCGACACGCAGTCTTGGCCTATCCCCCAGAGTGGGTATGTGCCATAATTTTGAGGAAACAAACAAACAAATAAACAAACATTGTCGACACTTGTAGCCCGCTGCTCAAGCACAAAGACGTAACACAACTGTGACAGTTGTTAGCTCACGCTTGTCCTGTGTATACCTGTGCATTCATTTCGGGCGTCTTTCTTTGTGTTCAGCGGCGCGCTGCAAGTATCGAGCTGCTTGTCGTTCTTCGTGTGACATTCCAATTTCTTGCTGTCGCACTCATTGCTTCGCCCTTGCGGCGAAACTGTTACTTTTTAATATCCCTACTTTTTCACGTTTATTTCACCAATAAATATACACTGACCAGCTATATGCCACATATCCTGATAGTTCTCATGGTGGTGTATGTCCGATAGTTGCAAATGTCATTTTATAAGCTTCCCATAGTGAAACTTTATACCTGTAAAAGTCTGGCATGAAACGTTATGTGTGTCCTATTAACTTCTGTCTAGGAGGCATGTCAGACACAAGTGTTAATTATCACTGTTTTATGAGCTGTAAAGACGCCGTCCTGTTTTGGAATGCTCTCCAACAGACTATAGACTATAGAAGAGTACCTTTACATTAATTCCTGTACTGTGTAACACCTCCTGCCGGCCAATCCTGATAATAAACCTTTGATCTGTGTTTGTTTTTCATATGGAAATGCGTAGCTTGTGGAAAGTTCGAATGAAGGACCGCTACACTGAACGGATTGTTCCTACGAGGCTGAACTTTTTTTTTTATTGGTTACGCACCTAATACATATTTTATCGTGTAGAAAACAGCTTTTGGCGGAAAAAATTTTGTAACCCCGGCTTCTCACAAGGTGTGTGTTACCAAGGGGTATTTACTACCATCTGAGAACTTTCTTGGCCCATCTTAAACTGATTTCACTAGTCAGCATTATCCTGTGCAGCATTACCACACCTTCCCCTGCCTGGTGCATATTTCAACAACGTAAACAAAGCATGGCCCCAAGAAGCCGAATAGCAGCATCGCAAAACACAACAATAAGAAGTTGACACTGTTCTGAGACAAACGCCTGAGAGCGGTACGGATGACGCGCGACTCTTGTGCGTCCCCCAGGGGGTAAAAATAAATCGGGAGTCTCCCACTAGAGCGCTTCACGATGAGATCGCGGTGCTCGCATGTACGAGACCGTATATGCATTCCACCACGCTTATATTCCATCGTGGTAAGGCGCTGTGAAGAAGAGTTTGCTGGAATCACTTCCACTGGAAGTACGTGAAATTACCTCTTGTCTGAGTTTGGATGTCATCGTGCCACCTTTCTTTAGTGCTACAGTGTTCAGTTCTTCAAGGTACCGAACCGGAAATGTTACGAATTCAGCTCAAGTTCTTGATCAACGCGTTCCATTTAGCTCCGGTTCTGTTCTGGATCGCGAACCGGTACACAAACCAGTTCGGCAAAGTAAACCTGTATCTTCGACATGTTGCTCAGTGCTATACTGACTTCAATGTGCTGAGTTAAAGTACTCCAGGCAGCACTGCTCAAGTTATGCACTCGTAAGTTCATCGTGACATGCATGTATTTCGTCATTTCTCAGATAATTTTCTTTACCTCTGCAGGTACATGTTGTGCCGTGTACGGCACATCCACACGTTTTGTCAAAAGGTGGGAGAATCGGCCCGTTGACAGACACTATGAACAGCGATCGATGTTCTCACAGAAATAGCAGTGAAATGTAGTGAAAATAGCTGCAGTGTGCAAGCATACCACAAAACCCTGCCTTCTTTCGAGAACTGCGTTGCGGGGCAAGCGCGCCGTCCCTGCCTCTTCCCCGTATTTCTTCTATAATCCTGCTCAGAAATGAGATACAGCTTCGTAGAGTATGTCAGGTAACCTTGGCGGCATTACATATCTCGTGCACGATCACATCGACATCAAGGATAAAGAATGGGTGTATCCTGCGCCTCGGTGGGAATAGACGTAAAGCGCAGCTTTTAGTGATGCTTACGCGAAATGTAACAGAGGTGTGCGAACTGAACAGTCTTGATGCAAATGTATTGTAATGGTAACATGATGACGTATATATTTCGATTCATGGCGATGTCCGTGTCACATGGATGGATGAAAATAACTTTATTTTCGTCCTATGCAGGGTTTTGCCACCTACCTATCTTAAAAGCACATCAATGTATTAGAAACAGCAGCGTACGTCTCTGTCCTTTGTGCTGCATGCCAGGCCCACCACTCACACGAGCCGGTTCACGTTACACGTCGTCATTAATGTCAGTGTTGCTAACTTCATAATCTATTTCCACTACCATCAGTTCAAATTAATGCGACATCTGGTCTGAAACGAACGTGCGTGTCGCATTAAAAAAATGTTATAGGGCGTAGTTGTTGATTTTGCAGAACGGTGAGGAGTGTAGGATGATGGCGTACTAGAATAATATTTTATAGTCGGATACAACTTAAGAAGCATTTCCTCCTCAAACGCGAATGCACACAAGCCAGCAGCAATGGGCGCGCGCGCTCCGGACTGACGTCATGAGCCCGAATAACATTGCCGAGCAAGGAGGTTTAAATTATTTATTCGGTTTACTTGGGTTAAGTGAATTTTATTTTAACCTCCTTGTTGCCGAGTGCATGAGCGGGACTAATTCTTCAGCCGCGGAGGCAATCGACTGCCGCGCTTCAGCCGTCAGGGCGGGGCCTCTCCGGACTTGTTAAGTTGTATCCGACTGTCTCAATGCCCCTGGCAAACACGTGGTCAATGGCACCACCAACTCTTGACATGGGACACGATCAGTGGGCAGCTACCAAGACGCACGCCATCTTCCGCGAAGGTTTTGTGACATGTCGTCTTGCCTTGGCTGTTGTCGTAGCGAGGAACCCCTGCTGCATACTGAATGCAGGGCGAGGAAGAGCACGCATCTGCAACGCAGCGAGCGCGGAGCGTCGGCGTCGCGAGGCGAGAGGGCGGGGGGGGGGGGGGGGACTAGAGCCCACATCTGCAACGCAGCGAGCGCCTCCGCGCCATCTAGGGATCTTTCTGATAACTACAGGTGGCTACGACAGCGCCATCTAGTGAACACTCCAAGAACTAGAGGTGGCTACCTACTACTACTACTACATACTACAGAGGAGGGACAGACCCACACCCAAAGGAGCTTCGCCCCTAAAAATGGCCATCATGATGTCCACCCACTTGACTCGCGCAACGCACGCGTCGCCTACACTGCAGGATGAGCCCTTTGTTGTCTGGCAGCTTCAGGGGGATGAAATAGCGTTCTCTTGCATTTTGGCATTTGAAGGCAGCGTCGTTGCATGGAGATGAACGGGGAGTAGAAAAAAAAAGAGAGAGAGCTGTTTTTCTTACGACCGCCGCTGTTGTGAGTGCGCGGAGGCGAGTGCGTCCCAGACCGCACGGGAAATTTTTCGAAGAGGCTATATTTAAAAAGAACAGTGTTTCATAGATGCTTATAATGTGCAGCGCTCGGCCATTTAACTACAGCATAGTCCATCATTTTTGAACTAGTGAATACATGTTGTGTGATTTGTGCAATAACAATGTTTCGACTAAATCGAGGTCGCGAATTGATAGGCTGCATAAAGACATGCTTACTCACTGGCGGGAAACTTTTTTGCTCAAGTAATCTGCTTCGTGCGTTTGATCGGGGACCCGGTCGTTTGTGTAACAAGCAGAATCACTTAGATGAGTCTCCGTTTGAATTAGTCGCCATATAGAGTGCGAAACAGTATTCGCTTATACTATGAATAGCTTTGTGCTGAACCATTAACCGATATTTTCTTCCGTTCAAGTTCGATCCGGCGAAAATTCCGCCTCGGGTGCGGTTTCCGGTTCGGGGTCCGGTTCAATTCAACACCCTGACCTAATCGCGAATTTTACCTCTGCTTATTATTAGAGACAGAAAATGTTTGTCAAATCGTGGAACATCGGAGTGATAAGTCCCGCCGTCGGTTCTCGCATCCTTCACCTCCTTCACAAGAACGCGACCAGCGCTCAACCGAGCCGGGCAAAAGCGCAGGATGGCGGTGAGAGAATGTTTCACATTGAGATCAAACAGGATTTTGCTTTGAGGTTACGGGCTCTGTAAACAGAGCCCGTTGCAATATAAAGTTTCTTTTCTGTAACGTTCCAAGCAAACGTGCACAGCGGTTTTTATCGCAACCATAAGGATCGATGGTCAGTTCAAGACGGCACAGATGAATACTGAGTTCAGGCCGATCGTATATGCATCTCACGAGTGAAGACGGCACAGGTGATTTCTTTCCGTGCGGGAGCATTACTTTGCCGTTGCTGATGAGTTGGATTATGCTGACATATTATGCCTGAAGCAGTTTTCTATAGTATATCCACACGTTTTCTCCTTTCAGCCTCAGTTTCTGTATCTGAGCCACCAGGCGCCCCATTCTGGAAACTATGATGATCCACTTCAGGCGCAGAAGAAGAACGTGCGCAAGTTTCCTTACATCGGCGAACATAACCGGACTGTCTACGCCGGTGAGCGCTCTCTGGCTACTTGTGCTTTTCATGCATTTCACGTGAATGCAATATTTTTTCGAGAGTTTCAAGATACATGTAGGATTAAAATCGTGCTCCCTAAACTGATATATTTTTTCGTGGAGCGGCACGGCAGGTAATATACAAAAATTTAGTGCCGGCATTCACTTCAAAACATAATAATGATATAATTGCTGGGGTTTTGCGTTTCAAAACCACGATATGATTACGAGCGACGCCGTAGTGGAGGGCTCCGGAAATTTTGACCATCTGATGTTCTTGATGTGCACCTAAATCTAAGAACACGGGCCTCTACCATTTAGCCTCCATCGACATGTGGGCGCCGCGGCCGGGTCATCATTCGACCCCGCGACCTTCGGGTCAGCAGTCGACGAGCGCTATAAGCGCGACCAGCACGGCTGGTTTTCGCTTCAAAACAGCCGCGTTCTATAAAGGATGTCGGGAGACCTTTTAAGTTTTACTATTTATTAACATCTATGAAAATTCAATGGACGTGGAGTACAGGCGGGACTTTTGTATTTAGCACTGACAGTCCCCAGTTCCAAATTTTGTCAAATTCACATTTTGAGGCGCCTGTAACAGGCTAATTATCGCTGTGAGCCAGCGGGGCTACTAACTTCGGAACTGAGCAAGACGCTTCCTCGTCAGCACAGGAATTAGGTGCCTCAAGGTCAATTATATTTTTATTTTGCCCGTTTATGTAGCCATTATTTCTGAAATAAACGCACAGTTTCTGGGGCACCTAACCACGCCAATGACGAAGGATGGGTCTGTGTGTGGATGCTGACAGACCTTTACTGGAAGCTTAACCTGGTAACGTGAAGTACCCTCAAATGTAAGTTGAACGAATTATCAAAGGCTGCTTCGCGCACGGAGGTCGATTGAACAGGCTATCGGTGACTTCGATGGACGTTAAGCGACAAAAGGGGCATACCGTTTCATGCTTAGTTTCTACAGCGCAACTGGACGCGGACGGAGAAGGAACACGCAAACACACACAGAGCGCTGTGTGCGTGTTTGCGTGTTCCTTCTCCGTCCGCGTCCAGTTGCGCTGTAGAAACTAAGCATGAACAACCAACTAGCCCGCCAACGCACTTTAGTCAATACCGTTTCAACAACAACAGAAAAATTCTTTTAACGAAAAAGCGGTAGCCACGGAGCAAGTGCCACATGGGACCGTAGGCAGCATTTGATGCAGCGTAGGCATTTTTTCTCCTCTATTCGCGCCACTGAAGACACACATTGGAAGGGGCGAGGGTGACAGCGAGATGAAGGACCGAGATAAAAGATTCACTCACACGTGGCAGCCGCTCTTTCGTAGTTGTTTTTCTTTTTTTTTAAAGACGGTACTATCATTCGGCGACCATCGCAGTCACCGATAGCCTGCTCAATCGACCTTCGTGCGCAGAGCAGCCTTTGATAATTCGTTCAACTTATATTTGAGGGCACTAAAAGCGCCGAGCGTTAGGCGGCAGTCACGCGGAATTTTTTTTTAGTTCGCGCTCTTTAAAGGGGCACTGACATAAAATTTCAAGCTCGAGATGTGTCACAAGAAAATTAGACGACGCAAACCACCGAGAAGAAAAGGCGAAAGGAAAGAGCGTCAACTAACTTTATTCTTGCAAATCCACCGCAATATATACACCATGCCACACATGCGCAATAACACACCACGCGTCACATTCAACAATCGCACTCTCAATGCACGTGCTAGTTCAGAAACCTGTCAAAAAAATCAAATTCAGCTGAACGCAGTACTACCGACGTATCGCTGATACAGATATTTTTTTTTTTCTTTCGAGTGATGTATGCTTCTAGCACCTCTCGCTCAATCACCTCCTTGCTTCTACCTAGAATGGCGATATTGGCAAATCATGCCAGACATCCACACGCGCTGCAGTGCATAGGCAAATGTGCCAAAATATTATTCTTTTGTTATATATGCGTTTGGGGTCCATTGTCGGCCAATGTTCCCGAGGAAAAGTGGATTATCTTTTTGGGGTTTATCGAAGAAATATTCCTCCAACCGTAAATTTCGGCCGACCTCAAGTCGGCCGAAAGTCGACCTCAAGCGCCAGCAGGGATCGACGCTTGGATCTCTATATAGACGCGGTTCAGAAAGATGTCATTCATGCGTACAAGGCGTACAAATCAAGTATGAGTAATATTTCAAAGAAAGGAAGAGAATCACTTCTCGCGTTAAGCAACCGCGCAGATCTCGTCATTAAACCAGCAGACAAAGGGGGAGCGATTGTTATTCAAAATAAATCGGATTACATTGACGAAGGCAAACGACAACTAAATGACAAAATATTCTACAAACATCTCGATTCGGACCCTACAACCGAACGCAAAGAAATAATACTGACAGCTCTGCAGGAGCTTACACGTGAGGGTGCGATCAATCCACAGCTTCGAAAAGCAGTTGTTACGGTACATTCGGCATCGTTTTTACATGCTCCCCAAAATTCATAAGGAGGGAAACCTGGTCGACCAATTATATCAGGAACGGGAACATAACTGAACCTATACCTAGTTATATTGACTCCTTAATCAAAAACATGCATATACCACCCACACATGAGTCTTTTTTGCGCGACACAAACCATTTTCCTCGGGAAATATCGGTCGTAAAATTTTCAGACGGGGCATTTCTGGTAACATTGGACGTTAGACACTCTACACGAATTTACCACATGATGATGGTATAAGGGCACTTGTAGAATCCTATGGCAACCACAACCCTGACGCATATCCAAGCAAAAGAGTAATTGCAAATTTTAACCAGACTTGTCCTCGAACTGAGCAGACTACCTTCAAATCAGCGGCACGGCAATTGGTACAAGAATGGCCCCAAACTACGTTAACATATTCATGCACCAAATAGAGTCCAATTTTCTTTCATCCTGTGATACCAGACCTTCATTCTATAAACGGTACCTATACCACATATTCATGATTTAGACTGATTCAGAAAACGAACTCCTTAAATTCATACAGGCGTTTAACTAAGCACACCCCAGCATTTCTTTTACGCACCCCTACTCTAACATTGAAATAAGCTTCCTTGATGTATAAACATTCGAAGAGAGGATGGTGCGTTGGTCACTACGGACAGGCAACAGTACCTGCACTTCAAAAGCTGCCACCCGCGCCACTGCAAGACCAGCATTCCCTATTCCCAAGCACACAGATTCAGAAGAATCTGCTCTCGCACTGAGGGTTTCCGCAAAAACACCACACGTGTGCGCGAAGTAGCCCTCCATCAAGAATACCCACCAGCTATCATTGATGACGCGACGAAAAAAGCGGAAAATCTGGACTGCCATGCAGACTCTACTACACCAACAAAAAGATGCCGATCAGCAGCGCAAGAAAAATCTTGTATTAACGTTCACAAACAACCCACCGAACAATAATAGGATCTTTAAAAAACACTTTAACATATTGGAACAGAGCAAGCGACTATCTGGAGTAGCATGTCAGGCGAACAGCCAGGTAAACATCTCCAGCTTCATTAAAATATTTATCTCTCTCTATCCAAAATTTTCACTTCCCCTCCGGGTATGGTATACAGGGGGCCAAGAAGTATCAGGGATTGGATTGGATTGGAACGTAGGGACCGACAGAGAATACCTGGCGGCCGCTTCATGGGCCTGCTGGTCGGCGAGAAGCGAGCTTCTGAAGGACGCCTTCCACTTGTGTGAGGTAGAGCCGGGATGAGCGTTTGTGCACTCCCAGAGCATGTGTGTGAGTGTCGCCGTGTGTCCGCACGAGGGGCACGTGTCGCTGAGGTACGCGTCAGGATAGAAAACGTGAAGCCTGGCGAGGTTTGGATATGTGTGCGTTTGCAGTAAGCGTAGGGTTAGCGCCTGCGGCCTGTTAAGTTTCGGATGCGGGGGCGGAAAAATGCGGCGTCCAAGGTAAAAGTGTTTTGTGATGTCGTTATTAGAGCACTGCACGGGCCCGGGCCGGCCCGAAAGCCCGGGCCCGGCCCGGCCCGCGGGCCAGGCCGGGCCGTCCGAAGCGTTTTTCGGCGGGCCCGGGCCGGGCTCGGGCGTGAAAGTGCGGGACCGGGCCGGGCCCGGGCTTGAAGCCGCGGGCCTGGGCCGGGACCGGGCTTGAGGCTGCGGGCCGGGCCGGACTCGGTAAGTCGGGCCTTCGAGCGCACGCGAACGTTATGTATTGCATGGTCTAAGGTATACTGTGCGAAGCTGAAGTGACACGTGCAAAGAGCTGGCTCTTAGTAAAGCTTAGCAATAAAAATAGAAAAACAGTTGAAGTGCTATTTTTTTTTCACCAGTATAGATATAGATTGGCACTGTGTATTTTCAGTAACGTTTCGTCTGCTGGACCAGACTTTGTCAAAGTAACAAGTACACCGTGGTGGGTTTCCTTATAAACACGCCAGATCACGTATATATATATATATATATATATATATATATATATATATATATATATATATATATATATATATATATATATTTTAACAGCACTAACAATGGGCCAGATCACGGTTGTTCCCATAGGAGGAATAAAGATTTCGGTCTTTTATTGTAGGTTGACACATACGGTACATTTCATTTATGTTCCTTGGTATTACGTGCCAAAACCACGATATGATTACGAGGCACGCCGTAGTGGCACCGGATCAATTTCGACCACCTCGAGTTCTCTAACGTGCACCTAAAGATAAGTATATACACGGGTGTTCTTGCATTTCGCCCCCACCAAATTGCGGCCGCCGTGGCCGCGGGAATCGCACCCGCGTCCTAGGACTTAACAGCGAAACAGATTAACCGCTGAGCTACCACCGCAGGCAAAGCAACATTTCGATGCATGTACACACCGAATTTTCAGTCCGATCGCCCGCTACAAAGCGCACGGCATCAGTAATGATCATCATCAACTAATATCCTCTAGCGGGCCCGGGTCGGGTCTGGTCATGAACAAGCGCGCGCTGGATTAGTTTAGTAATGAACGCCCTGGCCGGGCTCGGCCTGGGTTCGGTCATGTACGCCCGGGCCCGGGCCGGGCCCGCGCTTGGAACCACGGGTCCGGGCTGGGCTCGGGCTTCATAAAGCGGACCCGGGCCGGGCCCGGGCCGTAAAATCCGGCCCTTGCAGTGCTCTAGTCGTTATACGTAATGGGTGCGTCCCGGTTGGCTTCTAACTCGGCGAGATGAGGTTTCCCTGTGACGGCGCGGTCGGTAAGCGCGCGCGCTGCGTCATGGGCGATCTCGTTGTGGTTGGACGGGGCGCCCGGCACCCGGCCGAGATGGGCAGAGAACCAGATGAAGGTGTGATGCTTGAGAGTACTCGGATCCACGCTGCGGAGGATGCGTAACGCCTGATCGGAGACGACGCCAGGTTCGAAGGCTTTCATGGCCGCTCTGGAGTCACTGTAGATGACTTCCCGTTTACTGTCGAGCACACTTAAGGCTTAAGAAGTTGAAATACCTCCAGCCACAAATTCTTGGAGGAAACCCGACGTTTCGAGACCGGCTTGGTCTCTTCTTCAGGGGTGACTGTGCTGATCAGGGAGGCTTCGTCGCAGCTTGTTTTTGGCTCCGCCTTTCTCCGCCGGTCTCGAAACGTCGGGTTTCCTCCAAGAATTTGTGGCTGGAGGTATTTCAACTTCTTATTCTTCCACCCAGCCAGACAGACTTCTGTCGAAATGTTTACATTTAACATTTAAGGCTATGGCTACTTGCTCAACTACTTCGGGGTCTCGGGTGAGGATGGTGGCGGAGTTTAGAATCCGCTTCGTGGATGAAACCACGACCGCGGCGAAGGCTCGGTTGTTGCGATAGGCAGCGGCGTCCACGAAAGAGACGTCGTCCGCTTTCACGTCTATACGCTTGAGAAGGGCGGTCGCCCGTGCAAGGCACCTGCCTCTGTTATAGTCGGGGTGTACATTTCGCGGAATGGGATTGGTCGTGATGAGATCTCGGATTTCGCGGGGAACTGGCGTCCACTCTGGGGGGTCCCCGGCCGTCGAGGAGAAGCCAAGCTCGTGCAGAATATGGCGGCCCGCCTTGGTGGTCCTGAGTCGGAGCAACTGCGCCCGTTCCTGAGCCTCGGCGATCTCTTCGAGCGTGTTGTGCACGCCGAGCTCGAGGAGTTTCTCCGTGGAAGTGCTGATAGGGAGGCCGAGGGCTCTTTTAACGACCTTTCGAATAAGGGCGTTCAGTTTATCGCGCTCAGTACGTAGCCATTTGTGCATGGCAGCGACGTACGTGAAATTGCACAGAACAAACGCGTGTACGAGACGCATCAAGTTGTCTTCTTTCAGGCCGTGGTGCCAGTTGGCCACTCTACGTACAAGCCGTATGGCGTTACCAGTCCTAGTCTTGAGCTTCTGCACCGTTTGGGTATTGATTCCGCGGCACTCGATGATCATGCCCAGGACCCTAATGGAGTCTACCCTGGGGACTGCACGACCATCTCTGGTGTGGAGGATGATGTTGCGTTCGGCCGGGGGTTGCCATCCTTTGGGCTTTGCGCCACGGCGTTTGGGCAGGTATATCAACAGCTCCGACTTCGCGGGGGAGCACTTGAGACCGGTGTGTTCGAGGTAGGATTCGGTGGTTTCGATGGCCTCCTGTAGGGTGGACTCGATGAAGCCATCCGACCCTGTGGAGCACCATATGGTTACATCGTCCGCGTAGATTGTGTGGTTCAACCCCTCGATTTTTGAGAGTTGTTCGGAGAGACCGATCATCACGAGGTTGAAGAGCGTCGGTGAGATGACGGATCCCTGGGGTGTGCCTCGCTGTCCGAGCTCGACTTCTTCCGACACCAGGTCTCCTGCGCAGAGGACGGCTCTGCGCCCAGTGAGGAAGGAGCGGACAAAGTCGTAAAACCGACGCCCCAGCCCGAGGTTTGCGATCGCCTTCAAAATGGACGAGAGTGCGATGTTATCGAAGGCTTAAGAGTATACGTTGTTGGGCTAGTTGGTTCATAATCTTCAAAATTGGCTAGCGCGAAAATCGACAAGGACTAAGAAGGACACCTGTACGTCAGTGCTCCTTCTTAGTCCTTGTCGATTTTCGCGCTAGCCAATTTTGAAGGTTATCGAAGGCCTTTTCTAAATCGAGGCCGAGTATGGCACGGGTGTCCTGAGTGTTTCCTCCGTCGAGAATCTAATGCTTTAAATGTAGCATAGCGTCTTGAGTGGATAGTCCTGGCCGGAAGCCAATCATGTGGTGTGGGAGGCAATCGTGATCTTCGAGGTATCGACCGACCCTGTTGAGGACGACGTGTTCAGCCACCTTGGCCACGCATGACGTGAGCGAGATGGGACGCAGGTGATCTAGGCTCGGCAAGTATCAGGGATCATTTAATAAATTCAAAGATGGGTACAAGGCTTCAAACCGGGTGTCGCCCATGCGGAAAAGGAAGATGCAAAGTATGCAAACACATGCAGACAACAACGGTGGCGGAAAGCCCACACTCAAATTTTAAGCGCAGGATAAGTGGTGCACTCGACTGCGACTCAAGCAACGTCATATACCTTTTGGAATGTGGGATAAGCAACACGCAATACGTAGGCCAGACAGACACGCCTTTTAGAATTAGGTTCAACAACCATCGGTCGCATGTACTTTCCCTGCCCGGCATTCCGCTTTCTAAACATATCGCATTGAAAGATCGCAACTTTGACGGTATCAAGGTTACACTCTTGGAAAACAATTTTCGAACAACCAGAGAACGGGAACAACGTGAATCTTACTTTATCTACAAATTCAACACGATAACATATATATAAATGAACACCCAAGCACCAGCTCCGCATTATACGATCATTAAAATGCGCAAACGCCATTCTTTAATCAGTCCCCGGCCCCTTGCCGCTCACTGCGAGAATAATAACGTTTTGAATGATACCACTCCTTGGTGCAGCTGTAAGGTTATGCGTGCCACTGTCTAGGATTCATTTGCCGCTTCAATCACAGCCGGCATGCACAGGTAAGTGGTACCGGACGTCGTACAGTGTAGTGCATACGTCGCATAGCACTGTACTTAAACTGTCGTTACACTAACAAGCGTTTACTTCATTTTTTCCCTTTAGTAAAGGGGAAAAAATGGAGTAAACGCTTGTGATTCCACTCCTGCGCCAACTGCGCCAAAGTGCGCCAAATTGAATTTGCTGCGCCATCCTGATAAAATAAACGTAAATTGCGCCAAACTGCACCAGAGTCTCGTGTTTTAGGGGTGTCTGTCACCGGCAATCGCGCCGCCGGCGCGTCAAAACATGTGCAGCTTGATCTTGGGACCGCGAAAGTCACAACGAAGGACTAAAAATTATACCGCTGCATAAACAGCGCTCGCGCGTGCGTCCCGATCCGTGACGCCATGATTGGCGCCGACGCAGCTTCCGTTGTGCAAGTCTGCTCGACGACAAAATGCATCCTCCGCAGAAGCTCGTGACACCTAGGCCAATTGGTAGCGTGAAAGTGCGGCGGCGAATCATCGGCGGACGTCGTCTGTTCCAGAGAAGCTGTTGATAGCTCGTTTCAGGAGTCACACTGCACGTAATTGAAGCAATGTTCAGTAAGAACTAGACGCGTGCCGTTAGAATGTCTGTCACTCCTGTTTCTGGACATCGCGGAATGAAATCTGGGAAAACTAGCATTATAGATATCTAGAGCAATGTCGAATCTCCCGTGCTTCACATCCATGGAACAGCATCCGTGAACAGTGGGAACGCGTTGACACCTTTCATCAAATATACTTTATCCCTGGATATTCATCCAGCGGAGTTTTTTTCGTAGTTTTCTTCCACTAGCACATCCGGGCTTGTAATCGCTCTTGCGGTAATAACCCCTGAAAGGTCCTTCCCTTTTGAGCTCGTGAGTGTTAGAACTTAGGACCCCAATTCAAATATTTTGCCTGTTCGACTTTCAAGTGTCGTCTCATTAATAAAAAAATGCCTCCTGGTTGGAGCAGCTGCAATTCTGCGCTAATTTGCGCAGCTGTCAGTAGCGGGCCCGTCGCTGACGGCCCTGGCGTCGGAAGCGGCTCTTGTGAAGCGGCACTCTGAAGCGGCTACGGTTATACGTCCACCCCTCGCTTTCCGGGGAGCTGACGGTTAAAATTTGTTGCGTTTAAAGGCGAAGCAGTGAATGCGATAGCAACAAATTATATTGTTAAATGAAGTAAGCCTAGCAGCAACTCATTTGGATCCGATCTTGCGTAACTCAACAGGATGCAGATTTAAAAGGATACGGCTGCTTCAGGGACCAAAGTAGTTTTCGTGCTTTGAGTTCTCAATACGTGAAGTAAGCGGTTGCGAGCGCAGCAAGTTTACGGCCCGTCTCCTGATGCCCGTCGAGATAGCACGCGCGCTACCGCGCCCTTCGAGCGACGCAGCACCCCCTCCCCCCTCTGTCTCCACTCACGTCCCTTCATGCTCCTTACGAAAGACGGGCAGGGCGTTTCCTATCTGCCTAGGGAGCAATCGACGGCAGGCCTCGCGCGCAGGGTGATGTCATCGCATGCGCCCTCCGTGCGACGGAGACGGCCGGCTCGTTTCGTGTCCGCGGCTCTCGCCAGCGCTCGCGAGTTTTTACTCGCGGGTAGAACATACAACGCGCGGGGTGATGTTATCAATTTAAATTTTAAACTGATAATGACGGCAACGGCTACGCCAAAAACCCGTCTAGAGTGTGCATATAATTGTTATATCAATAAGCAGAAACAAATATTTATGGCAGCTTCGGACTAGCGATGCCAAGCCTGAAGAAAGAGCGGAGCTTTCCTTGTTTCTCCTTACTTGTTAACTTTTTTTCTTTCTCTCTGTTTCTTGGATAGCGTTTCTGTATCGGTAATTTCTTTCTATTTCGTTCTTCCCCTCTCTGTTTGCCTTTCGCGCTCTTTCTGTCCTTCTTTCTCTCGCCTTCCTCTCTCTCCCTCTATCACTTCCTCTTTCTTTCTATCTCATTTCTCTCTTTCCGGTTCTTTCCCTCTATTTCTTTCAGTCTTGCTCTGTCTTCTCTATCTCTTTCTCGTGCCGCTTTTCTTTTTCCTCTCTATGCCTTTTTCTGCCTTTCTACCTTTTTGTGTCTTTATTCCCTTTATTTCTCTTAATTCTCCGTTTTTCTATCGCTTTCATTCTCTTTCCTTTTCTGTTCTCTTTCGCGTGTTTCACGCGCTCCACTTAGCCGAGCAGAGTTTTCGTTTAACGCTCGCACCTGCTGTACTCGGTGGTAGGGCTTGCCCAATTCCTGTCGCGCATTCCCACCCGAAGAGTTTTGCACGACAGGGCAGAAATTAGCCTCAACAGCTTCACTGCTAAAATACGAGGAGCCATTGCGCTCTGTGAGGGGGAAGACCGCGAAGCTGTTCAGCGCACGGCACAGGTATGACATGGTGGACGCCAGTTTGGAATGTAAGGCGAGGTTGCTAACGGCCAGGCTGTTCACGCTCAACAGGCATTATTCTTTGCACTGCTCTCTAGAGGGCACTAGGGAATGTCCTAGCCGTAGACAGCTTACCTTTAAAAGGAAAACCAAGTTTGTTAAATCATGCGTAGTCCCCCGTAGAGCACTGCACGGGCCCGGCCCGGCCCGCGGGCCGGGCCGGGTCGTCCGAAGCGTTTTCCGGCGGGCCCGGGCTGGGCTCGGGCTTGAAAGTGCGGGCCCGGGCCGGGCCCGGGCTTGAAGCCGCGGTCCTGGGCCGGGCCCGGGCTTGAGGCTGCGGACCGGGCCGGACTCCGACCCGCTCATTAAAAGGCGTAAGTCGAGCCTTCGAGCACACGCGAATGTTATGCATTCCATGTTCTAAGGTATACTGTGCGAAGCTGAAGTGACACGTGTATATATATATATATATATATATATATATATATATATATATATATATATATATATATATATATATATATATATATATATATATATATATATATATTAACAGCACTGACAATGGGCCAGATCACGGTTCTTCCCATGGGAGATTTCGGTCTTTTATTCGAGGTTGACACATACGATACCTTTCATTTATATTCCTTGGTATTACGTGCCAAAACCACGATATGATTACGAGGCACGCCGTAGTGGCACCGGATCAATTTCGACCACCTCGAGTTCTCTAACGTGCACCTAAAGATAAGTATATACACGGGTGTTCTTGCATTTCGCCCCCACCAAATTGCGGCCGCCGTGGCCGCGGGAATCGCACCCGCGTCCTAGGACTTAACAGCGAAACAGCTTAACCGCTGAGCTACCACCGTGGGCAAGGCAATATTTCGATGCATGTACAAACCAGATTTTCCGTCCGATCGCACGGACGGAAAGCGCAGGGCATCATTAATAATCATCATCAACAACTAATATCCTCTAGTAGACCCGGGTCGGGCCTGGTCATGAACAAGTGCGCCCTGGATTAGTTTAGTAATGAACGCCCGGGCCCGGGCTTGGAACGACGGGCCCGCGCCGGGCTCGGGCTGGGTACGGTCAAGTACGCCCGGGCCCGGGCCGGGCTCGGGCTGGGTTCGGTCATGTACGCCCGGGCCTGGGCCGGGCCCGCGCTTGGAACCACGGGCCCGGGCTGGGCTCGGGCTTCATAAAGCGGGCCCGGGCCGGGCCTGGGCCGTAAAATCCGGCCGGTGCAGTGCTCTAGTCCCCCGTTGAATGCAATTTCGGACACTTTCGCGGATGCTCGGCTTAACGCAGATGTCCATCTTCCAGGCAATTCGGCGCATGCGCAAGCGATTGTCTTGAAGCACTGCGAGAGTGCTCTTGCTACAGCAGAGAGAGGCCTCAGAGAGGGGGAAAGGAGTGTCGGAAGAAGTTTGCTTTCTGAGCCCAGCTAAGTGACGTGATGTTGCGCCCAGCCATGCAATCGATCGAGGAGAAAAAGAACCTGGCCTTTGCCTTTAAGTCGTCTTAGGGGAATGCATTGGCGACAGTGTGAATCTTTAGCATTGGGACACTGTTGTATGCCGCGGCGTTTGTCTACCGCTTCTGCGTATAATTACGTAGATGTATGTATTCAGAGTGCTGTGTCATGAAGCACAATTTTCAGTATGCAGTATTTTGCTTATTTGCTAGTTTCGAAAAAAAAATCGCGGAATAGGTTATTCGAGAACACTCAAGTGCATGACACCCTTACTTTTGTATTATCGAGTGAAATATGGAGTGCTCCTGAGATGATATTCTTCGTGATATTTGCAATGAATGACAATATTTCTAGCTCTTCATAAGAGCCCCATAATAATTATTCAGGTACTTGAATGTAAATGCAGCATGCTTCTCCAGCGTATTCCAGGATGTGATACTGGCTGCTCCAGAGTGCTCCAAGATGCAAAATTAGCTCCTCCAAAGTGCTCCAAGATGGAACTTCTTGCTGCTGCAAAGTGCTCCGAAGTGAAAATTTTGCGGCGCCAAAAAATTGCTCCATATCAGAAGTCCTCGGTAGCACCACTGCTTTACACCCCTTCTCTTTTTCTGCCTCTTTTTCTCTCCCAAAAAGAGCCAATGCACTTAATGAATATTGACGGTGCGGCAACTCTACCGCCCTCTTCAGATCTCACACCCACGCCGACACGCCGGAAGCCCTCAGTCCCCTCCCGACCAATTCCTCAAACACAGTAAACGTCGAGGAAGGACGTCAAAAATGCCAGCCGTGGCCCTACACCGGAAGGTGCAATACTAGACGCGCGGGGTCATTACATTGGCCGTTTAGGGGAAGGTGGGAGCGCAGAGGCTGTTTGTTGTCAAAATATCGCATTGCTTCCTAAACTAGCACAAGGTTTAAGCAGAATCATTCTTACTGACCCTCTTGACATCCTGTTCCTCTTTTTCTTTTTTCCTTGTTACGTTCCTCTTTCCCTTCCTTTCCGTCCTTTAATTCCCCTCTACTCTTAACATGGCAAGGACACACACACGCTGTAAATATTGTTATGTCTCGAAGAAGAAGGGGCTCCGGTCGAAATGTCAACAAGATAAACAAGTTGATTTTGTGAAGGCGCATCTACGTTTATAATCCGAAACTGGGCTAAATTTCACGAGAGCTAAAGCGGAGTATCTCTCACTTTTAAAAATGGAGCAATTCCTGATCGTAGCACGGAGTGTTTAGAATAAAAAGTAAGCCAAATCTTACACCTGTTTATATTAAATAGAGCCAGATCTATCAAACCAGCGCTGCGTCAATAATCGTAATCGAAGCAACCAACATGGCCGCATCCAATCTGCTTCATTTGTGTCCTGGTTCTAGTGCACTGCATCCTGCAGGTTGCTTTGCTATCGTGCTTTCATTCCGCAATTAGTTTTTCTGTGGCCAGTTGGCACTTATGCTGAAGGACACGGTGTTGTCGGGCGAACAGAAAGAGTAAGAGGCCGACTTTCTGCCTCTTGGTGTTTCTTTTCGAGTTTTGCGCTGCGGTATCGTGTCCCAATTCTTTCGATCCAAGGCGGCACGCTTGAAATAGAAGACAGCCGAAATGAAGGTATTGGGCACCGATCTATTCCTTCAAGAAAAAGAAGTGATCCGAAACAGCGCGGCATAAAACGAGCTACGAAGAAGAGCTGAAGCATTTTTTGAAGGCCTTCAATAGACGCCAAGAACAAGAAAACGCTGCCGACAGTCCAGAATGGTGTGCCTTTGCCTGGAATTAAGGACCACTTGCTCTACAAGTCTAGTCAGCGCCATTACGTGCATGCAATAAAGGACGGAAGTACAAGGATAGTGTTAATTTTGTTTGCTATGATCGTTCAATCGCTGCGATTTAGACTTCTTTTACGAGCTAATTCAAGCCCAAATGAAATATGAGTAAGCAGCTTAGAGAGTTGGGCTAGTTGGTACGAGTTCATTCTGGTCGAACTGCGCAAAGGACGGGACACGAAGAAAGGCAAGACAAACGAGCGCAGGCAAGAGACCGCGCTCGTTTGTCTTGCCTTTATTCGTGTCCCGTCCTTTGCGCAGTTCGACCAAATGAAATGTTCCAATCTATAAGCTATGAGAGCCAAATCCATATTTTGCTCCTGAATACCACCGATAGTTGGCTATATAGATTTTAGCGGCGATATAGGTTTGAGGCATTTAACGCGATAACGTTAAAGAGCTCGTTTCGCAGAAATTCAAGCATCAGCGATGGCGTCGGTGTCGTTGATTGTAGCGAAAAGTCATCATCTTGTCCGTGACCGAAAAATCGAGAAAGATGCAAATAAAATAAATGATAAAAATCTTCATGTTCCAGTGAGAACTGAACCCAGGCCGTCTGCGTGGCAAGCACGTGTTCAACCACAAAGCCACACTATTTCTTAAAACTGCTTCGGAAAAAAAAAAAAACGCTATATGAATGTCATGTAGTGGAAGGAGTCTCCTTAACGCATGTAATATTGCGTGGCAGAAGCGTACAATCGCGCCTGGCGTCAAAACATGTGAATTGCGCAACGAGTGGGTGTTTTAAGGGCCCACCCATTACAGAAGCGCTCAGGCACATTTGATCATCAGCAAAAACATCAACAAAGTGAACAGCTGCGTAGGTTCGCGTGTTGCCTCACAGACGCGTAGTGGGACCTTCGTTGATTCGCAGAAGGAATAATTATGGCCTAGTGGGCACTTAATACCTGTACTAGCAGTAGACATTCTAGAATAGTTTGAAACGGCCGATGCTATGCGCACAGTCGTTCGTTTCCTTGCGGCACAGTTGAGGCACGCGCCGAGAACCGAAGCCAGGCTATAGCAATTGAGAAGGCGATGCGCACGGGGCCCGATCACGCTTTCGCGTTCTACTCTTGAAGGCGAAGCTCAAGCGTCCTCCAAGTTATTGGTGACATGAGCACACTGGCAAAAGACTGTTGGAGCAGGCCCGACCATATTTCTGATTCTGATATTGTCAACAGCAAAAAACTGCGTTTTTCTCAGTTAAAGTGAACTTGGCTCTTTTAGGAAAAAGGAAAACAAAAAAAATGAACGCCGTATATAAGCAATATGTTGTTGTCAACAATCGCAAAGGTATAGTAAACGCCACAAGCTGTCTTTTTCAAAATCTGAACTGTAGAGTACCGAGAGCAGCCAGACGGCTGGAAGTAGCGTCAAACAGGATACAGAATAGAAGTTGCACATGCAAGTAGTGATGAGGCGAGAATGGCTATGCAAGGCATGTACCAAGGAGGAGATTCAATAACATTCGTTCATATCCGTGTCATCAATCAGCTAATTGTTGGAAGTTTGCGGAGTACAACCAACATCTCTGCATGGCTTTCATAACTTACGAAAATGGCATTCGATTCAGCATATATACCAGTAGTCATGAATACGCTCGCTATCAAGTACTGCAAAAAGTATACGTGAATAACTTGGTCAATATTTATATAAACACTCCACAGCTACATTAATTGTTCGGAAAAGACGAAAACTTGGGCAGCACACGTAACACTGTAACACCTAAGGGCGAAGGCCTGCTGCACACTTGGTAATTCATTATGCACAATCGAGGTGCATATTTCTCGCAAACGAGACACGCTTTAAATGGCCTACACGTTATCACAGTGAGTGCAAATTCGCGTTGGGACTTGCGCACGGAGTTAGCGCCAGCAAACTCCTAGAACTATATATGCTTGCATAACACGCTCGAGGAACTCGTGGAGGCGCAACAAATGTCCCAGCTCGAGCGCCTATCCAAGACCCGCCCGGGCCGACACGTGCTCGAAAAACTCGGCATCACATACCACACGCAGCACGGCATCAAGGTCGAAATTCCAAGAACCGCACGCGAGCAAGTATACGTACCTTGACTGGCACTTCCGCAAAGCGAACTTGATAAAATGAGGAAAGCTCGTCAATCACGTTAACGGTGAAGAGCAGACGATCGACGACAACCACGCCCGACTCAAAGCGAAATGCATTTCCCAAGTCGCGATTACACCGTGTAGGACGTATACCTCGAGGTAAGTCTCATTCTGTCACGTTAAAGATGAATAATGGTCCACATGCACTCCGAAATGAAGCCGTACACGCTATCGATGTTCTGCGGCGTGGACTACGAATCATATGATTGTTGTTTTGATATGGCATGCTTACAGTAGCAGCCGTGTACTTTCGTGAACAAACGTTTGCGGCGTGCGAAAGAAAGATTATACGGCCATCGCACTGCTTCCTGAGAAGGTTAGAGTCAAGTCCTCCGTGCCGCTGGAGAATCACCCGCCGATTAAGACGCGAGGCAGCTAGCTGAGCTTCAACCACTGTGAAGCAAGATGAACTGCTCGCCTCGTTTTTTCGGCTCTCGCGTCATGCTTGCAGTCTCTTTTTATGATATCGACTTGACAGGCGTATAAAACCTGTTGCGCGAACGCGGCTAGAAAATCGCACAAAGTCAGAAGGTGGTTAATTCAAGGTTGCAATTGCAAAGCATGTATGAAGTGCCAGTTATATTTAGCGGCTTAAATATATATCACCCCAATAAAGTGACAAAAACAAAGCAAACCTGCAGAACGATATCAAAGCTTGCTGAAAATGCACAGACGTCCGTTCCGGCGTGATAAGCAGCCTTCCCGACGCGTGAAATGCAGGCGCCGAACTTCTGACAAGGTGCGGAGTTCAGTTGAATTCAACCAACCGCGCAACGCTAAAGGTATAACGCGAATGTGAACGTTCAACAACGACGGGTAGGTCTCACGAGCACGGGGAATCAAAACACAAAGTTGCTTCACCTACAACCGTAACTGGACTTTAACAATGCGAGAAGACAGCGAGTAATCATTACTGTAGTCGCTGCGTGCATGCGCCCCGTTACTTACCGATTCAGGTAGTCGGAACGACCATTGCCTCGCAACATGCACCCCCAACACCACACGTAAAGCCAGGGCACAACGCATGAACCAAAGCTACTACAACGACAAGGAAGCGGTTTTCACCGATGCCGCCCGTTATACAGACAGGAAGAGTTTCGTGGCGGCAGTTACCAGCCATCGAGGCAAACACATCACGAGCCTCACCGTGAACACGCGGCACACGTCGAAGCGGCAGGGCCAGTCCACGTATGTACGTGATCGGCGATTCGCAACGGGCGCAAGAGGCGTGCCACACACTAGCGACATCCAGGAGAGGTCGATAACCGAAGGCGATGGATCCCGACACTGAGCAACCCCAACGAATCGGCTCACCGCGTTGCTCGAGGCGAGCTCAATCGCCGAGTATCGTCGGAAGACGAAGCAGGGTACTGCAAACGTCTGGGCGTGGGAGGATCGCATAAACAGGTTTCACGATATCACGACACACTAGCAGTTACAGAGACACGTATACCCATCCCCTCACGCTAGGCTGAACAGGACGCAAGCGGTACACACTATAGACAATTACGAACAGATTCATACAGAAACCCCAGGCTCGTGCACGCGATGTATCCGGACATTTACACTACAAACAGATGCAGACCGTGTGGCGAGGTTGCCACACTTAGCCACATGTTGTGAAAGTGTCAGGACCTAATACAGTGCCGCTTCATCCGTCTCTTCCACCGCCAGCCTCCGCTGCTCAGCTCGAAGCTGACAGCTCAACTCTGGGCCGTCTGCTTCGAGACAAGGTCTCGGAACCGTGTCTGCGGTGGGTGCCCACTAAAAAGACGCCGGTCTCAAATCTTATTGATTCGGCAATAAAGTTTACGTTCTTCTTCTTACTTATACGTATGTTCTTACCGCTAACGCAATGATTGCGCGCTTTTCTTTTCAACGATGGTAATAAGATGCCAATTTATAATGTCCGCCGACATTCATTAGAACTCACTTATTATTCTGTAAGTTTTCTTCTCAAGATTTCTTGTAACTGGCCTGCAGTTAAACGTACTCTTGCGCAGAATATAGAGCCTAACTGCAAGTCGTGAATTCCTGCCTCTTGCCATTGGACATTACCTTTGTATACATAACTTGCAAGCAGGGCTGGGCAAAGATACTTTGAAATTGTATCGCGATACGATACGAGATACTCGGGCAAGAAGTATTTGAGATACAGATACAAGATACTTCCGGAACTATTGTATCCGACACGATACTTACCAATTGCATCTTAAGATACTTCGATACATGTGCAAATTTGCTACTATAGATGTATATAATGAAGCAGCAAATGCCTACGTACAAGGATGTATACTTGAAAATTTCTTAACTGCGACCAACTTTATTTAATTTTAACGAAATACTTGTTTGTGTCACAAGATTTCGGTCTTTCTTGTTCAAGGTCTGTAAGTTTAATTCCGAAACGACTTATTGGGATTTGTTTGGCTACTTCACATGACAGCTCTTTAGCCGCTGCGCTGTTAGTGCTTTTTGCTTGACACTTTTGTAATTGATAGGTATCGCTGCTCCGCTTGACGACCAGCTAGTGGATTGCCATCTACTTGCAAGAACGTCATTAAGAAGCCCCCGGACTTTGGCGCAAATACCACTGTGCAGACTTACCTTGTCCCCAAGCGTATTACTGTTTTCGTAATGCCGCATCAACGAACAGATGTAGAGAAGCAACAACGTTGGTAGCGATATTGTTTGTGACGGATCGTGTGAAGACGATGAACTATAGTCAGAGCTCACAATCGATTGAGGACTTGAAACTGCAATGATTTTTCAAATTCTGCTTATCTGCTGGCGTAAAGCGCTTGTTAGCGACCCATTCACTAACGTGCATTTTCTTTTGCCAATTCTTCTTTAAGAGAACTTGTGTCGCCCAGAATCGTCTCAGGCGTATTGTAGTGGCACAAAGCGTCGCCGGATCAGGCCCGTAGCCAGGTGACATTTTGGTGAAGTAGGTGTTTTTACCAAAAATAAAGAATAAAATTTGGTGTTTTTCTCAAAAAGCCAAGGTTTTCAGCAAGCGCCCCTCCCCCCCCCCCCCCCCGACAAAAATTTCCTGGCTACGGTCCTGCGCAGGATATTACTGATATTTACACTATTGCTAGTTCTAGCTCTGCTTACCTGCTGATTTGTATCAATAACAAAACTACGGTGACCTAAAAAGGAAAACGAATATACCTAAGTCAAATATCAAGGCAGTTCCGTATTAAACAATCAAAGTGAATGAGTATACGTGGTATTTCACGTAAGTAGAACCAAATATTAAAAAATTAAGGCGGCTTCGCATAAGGGGTGCCAAGGCTGAAGGAAGTGCGCAGCTGGGCAACCTTCTATGTTTCTCTTCGGTTTTCATTTTTTTTTCCTTCTCTCTTTCTTTCTTTTTCTCTTTTTTCCGTTTTTTTTTTATTTTTTCTGTCTTTATTTCTATTGTGGCGAAGCAATTGGTACTGTTTAACGGTTGTGTTCTGCGCGCAGAGCGCGCAGTGTATTGAAGCGCTGCCTGCCTTGCCCCACTGAACAGTGCGGGGCTTTGTGTGTGTGCGCGTTTGTGTGTGTGAGTGTGTGTTTAGTGCTGTGTGCGACGTCGTTCTCGAACAGCGGGGTGCCTTCGGTGTCACTAATGGTTCCGAGAACTGTGGGCTGACCCCTCGCCACGTGCGAGGCGACGCCGCGCGAGAAGCCACGAACCGCTCCTCCTCCTCCTCCTTGTGCCAGGGCGCGAAGAAGGCCCGGACTTCACGCCTCAGTCTGCCTTATTCAGCCCAAGAATTCGCACCGCTTTTTACGGTGTCGAGTGCTTTTCTCAACTAAACTTTGCCATTGCTTTGTATAACCCAGTGACCTAATTAAAAAGTTTTGGTTTAAAGAAGTTAATTGTATTCGACCCGTTATCTGGCTGGCTAGCTACGCGACTTTTCTGATTCCGTTGGAAAAGTCACCGCGAGGCCAGCACAGTAAAAAGCGAAGTCTTCTCCCATCGGCCGCCAGCATCACGTCCGCCGGCAGTGCATACGTCGCTACAGCAAGACCATCGGCTTGCTCAAGACCACCACGTACTGCAAGGACACGGCATCGCTCCAGTGATGACCTGCTGACGGCACAAAGGGCAACGACAAGGTAGGCTCATTCCATGACATCTATCAGCTTAGCTTCGTTGACAACATACGTCCGCTCCGCACGAGACACGTTGTGAAGGAAGCATGGAACAGGACAAGCTGACAGAGCAGACCGCAGAGAACTGCACCGCATTAGAGCACGAACCTGCGGCGATCAACGTTCGTCCGCGCAGAGTAACTACACTCTCAGCAAAAGCTACAGAGAATTATGAAGCGAGCTGCGAACAGCATCGCCGTAGAACAGACGCTGCATGGGAGTGCGTCGAGGCGGCCATCCTCAAGCTATCCAACGCGCACGAAGAGGCTGTCGACATTATCGCTGCGCAGCTTCGTTCAAGCTATGAGCGATACAAGAAGATCTCCGACAAGTACACTGCTTTCTTGACCGCTACGGAGACGCAGGCAAGTCGGAAAGAGCTCGACATGTTAAGTGCGATAGACGCGGATCGAGACATGATAGTGAAAGAGAGGCTTCGAGAGACCACGGAGCAAGCGCGCAACCTCAGAGAGGAAACTGCGTCGAAGCGCTCGCTATCGGTCAGTTCAAGAGCTTCGTCAGTGTCACGACGCTCGCGTTCCTCGACCATGAGCATAGCTGCAGCACAGGCGCGTGCGCAGGCAGACGCCGTCAGAGTCAGGGCAACCTTCAGCCGTAGAGAAGCTGCTATGCGCCTCGAGAAAGCGAAGATTGATGCCGAACTAGAAATCCTGCATCACGAAAAAGAAGTAGCCGTCGCCGAAGCTCAAGCAAATGCTTTGGAGGCAGCTGCGGAGCAGGATGGCGGGGAGAGGTCACGAGTGATGCCTTCCATTGATCCAACCTTACGGACTGCGAGCTATGTAGCCCAACAGGAAGAATTAAATGTCGGGAGGTTTCCGTCGCCTCATCCACCTGTTGTCTCTATGACAAACCGCGATGAGAATGACAGCGTCCTTTCAGGAGCTGCTGTAGCTCACAACGGTCCGACGGGCGTTCGTGTCATTCAACCTCCGCCTATTCATGAGGTAGCGCCCGACGGTTCAAGCCCGGAGCTGGCTGGTGTCCTGAAATTCTTGTGCCGAAGGGATCTTGTTTCGGGTGGCCTCACCAAGTTTGATGACCAGCCCGAAAATTATCGCGCCTGGAAATCGTCCTTCAAAGGTGTCACTCGTGATCTGGGTCTCTCCCCTCAGGAGGAGTTAGATCTACTTATCAAGTGGCTCGGCCCAAGGTCTGCGACACAGGCACAAAGGCTCAAGTCTGTGCACGTGGAAGATTTTGCAGCGGGTTTGAACACCGTGTGGAAGAGGCTAGACGGCACCTATGGTTGCCCTGAGGTGGTGGAGGACTCTTTGCTAAAAAGACTCGAAGATTTCCCGAGGGTGTCTCACCGGGATGCCTTTAAACTTCAGGAGCTTAGCGATCTTCTCCTTGAACTTGAAGTTGCAAAGGCGGACCCACATTTGGCAGGTCTCAGGTACCTTGACACTGCAAGAGGGGTGAATGCTATCGTTGCAAAGCTCCCTCCCGGTCTGCAGGAGAAATGGATGTCGGCAGGGTCAAAATACAAAAAAGAACATCAGACTGCATTTCCGCCGTTTTCCTTCTTCTCAAAATTCATAATGGATGAAGCCGGTATGAGGAACGACCCAAGTTTTAAGCTTTCGCGCGATACGCCAGCTGACTTCAGCGCAAGGAAACAAGAGAACTCTAAAACAAGGCCGAAAGCAACCGTCTCCACAAAGAAAACTGAAATAGACTCCACTTCAGCGAATACATGTCAGGACACTATCCCAAACGGGCAGCCAGCTCAGGCAAAGAACTCGGTGGACAAATGGTGCCCTCTCCATAAGAAGCCTCACCCCTTAGAGAAGTGTCGCGCCTTCCGGGAGAAGAATCAGGAAGAACGAACGGAATTTCTCAGGCAGCAAGGAATCTGCATGCGCTGCTGTTTGTCGCACAGTCACATCAAAGCGCAATGCCAGGCGATCTTGAGGTGCCGCGTATGCGAGAGTGGCGACCACGCTACAGCCTTACACGTTGCATCGCCAAGTTCATCACTCTCGAGTGTAACCGCCTCCAACGTGAGCGCAGCAGAGAGTTCCGAGAGACGGGTAACATCTACACGTACTCATGTTGCGAGTGGAAGCGATGACAGCAAGTCGTGCGCAAAGCTTTGCCTGGTGGATGTGGCTCACGACTCTGATCCCAGCAAGACGCTTAGAGCATACGTAATCCTGGATGAGCAAAGTAACCGCTCACTGGTCAAGTCAGAACTCCTTGATTACTTCCGGGTGAACGGAACTCCTGTCCAGTACACATTGCGCACCTGTTCAGGCAACACTGCGGTAGCTGGAAGATCAGCCAACGGCTTCTCCGTACACAGCTTAGCCGGCGATGTGAAGCTGCAGCTTCCACCTTTGCTCGAGTGCAACGAGATCCCTGATAACAGGAGCGAAATTCCAACTCCGGACGCTGCGCAGAGCTACCCTCATTTAAGAAAGATCGCGAATGAGATTCCGCCCATTGACTCAGAAGCCAACATACAGCTTCTCCTGGGACGAGACATACTAAGAGCCCACAAGGTGCGCCGGACTCTCAACGGGCCGCACGACGCTCCTTACGCTCAGAAACTCGACCTGGGTTGGGTCATCGTGGGCGACGTCTGCGCCAACCGCACGCGGAAGGCAACGAGCGTTAACGTGTTCAAGACTCACGTGCTGGAAAACGGACGGCCTTCGCTCTTCGAGCCATGCTCCAATCATTTCTTCGTTAAAGAAACACCGGTCCCCAAGGCTGACGAACTTCCGCCTCCTCAAGGCTCAACCGTAACGGCAGACACAAAAGGCATCCATTCCCATCGGCTATTTGAAACCACTAATTCAGATGAGCAGCGTGCTCTCTCTATCGAGGACAGAAAATTTATCGAAATGATGGACAGGGATTTCGCTCGAAACGAAACCAACAGCTGGGTCGCACCACTTCCATTCCGCACCCCGAGATGCAAGCTTCCGAACAACAGACAGCAAGCTCTCTCTCGTCTGTTTTCATTACGCAGAACGTTGCTAAGGAACCCAGAGACGAGGGAGCGTTTTATGAGGTTCATGGAGGAATTGTTTGTGAGCGGACACGCCGAGGAAGCTCCCCCACTTTGTGAGAACGACGAGCGCTGGTATCTGCCGATATTCGGCGTGTGCCACCCACAAAAGCCCGATCAGATAAGGGTAGTTTTCGATTCAAGCGCTCAGCACGAAGGGGTCTCTCTAAACAGCGCCCTACTGACTGGTCCTGACATGACAAACAATCTTGTCGGAATCTTGGTGCGCTTCCGGGAAGAACCGGTGGGAGTAATGGCAGATGTCCAACAAATGTTTTACAGTTTCACGGTTCGAGAGGACCATCGAGACTTCCTGAGGTTTCTCTGGTTCAGAGACAACGACTTGAACAGAGAGATAATTGAGTGCCGAATGAAAGTGCATGTTTTCGGCAACAGCCCATCGCCCGCCGTAGCTACCTACGGGCTTCGACGAACAGCTCGAGAGGCTGTTCAGCAGTTCGGAGAGGACGCAAAGAAGTTTGTCGAAAGAGACTTCTACGTGGACGATGCCCTGAAGTCGTTTCCAACCGAAGAGGATGCCATTGGCCTGTTAAAGACGACGCAACAAATGCTTGCATCTGCTAACATTCGGCTGCACAAAATAGCCTCAAACAGGCAGAACGTTTTGCTTGCGTTCCCATCCGAGGACCACGCGAAAGGTTTGCAAAACCTCGACTTCAGCGCTGACCCATTGCCCACACAGAGAAGCCTTGGCTTGCTTTGGGACGTACGCGACGACAGCTTCGTTTTCCGGGCCCCACTTCAGGACAAGCCATACACTCGGAGAGGGGTATTATCGACTGTCAATAGCCTATACGACCCGCTGGGTTTTGTAGCTCCAGTCACGGTGCAAGGAAAACATCTGCTTCGCGAGCTGACTGCAGAAGGCTACGACTGGGACACTCCTCTCTCGGAGGACAAGCGGCGACAGTGGGACGACTGGAAAACCTCGCTTCACGCATTACATGATCTCCGAATCGCACGATCGTATGCACCAATGTCGCTACGCGAGGCCCGATGCAAAGAACTTCACGTCTTCTCGGACGCGTCCACGAAAGCGGTAGCAGCAGTAGCATATCTGCGTGTGATCGACGTAGACGGGGGCAAACACATTGGATTTGTTATGGGAAAGGCCAAACTGACCCCTCAGCCAGAACACACCATACCAAGGCTTGAGTTGTGTGCAGCGGTGCTTGCGGTTGAAATGACTGATTTCATCCTACGAGAGTTAGACTTTCGGCCGGACTCAGTTGTATTCTACACAGACAGCAAGGTGGTTTTGGGATATATTTTCAACGAGACCAGGCGGTTCCACGTGTACGTAGCCAACAGAGTCCAGCGCATTCACAAGAGCACGCGACCGGAGCAGTGGAAGTACGTCCGCACGGACGAAAATCCGGCGGACCACGCCACGAGAATGGTGCCAGCGACGCGGCTCAAGGGCACGAACTGGTTCACGGCACCAGACTTCCTTTCGCGGCATGAGACAGATCCCGCAACACAGGATTTCGTCCTCGTGGATCCTGATCATGACAAAGAACTGAGGCCCGAGGCCAGCACGTTTGTTACCAAGGTGAACGTAAACGAACGACTCGGATCCAACCGCTTCAGTAGGTTTTCAAGCTGGCAATCACTACAACGCGCTGTGGCCAGTCTGATCCGCGTAGTACGGCAGCGGGGAAAAGAGCCCCAGCCAGAGGCAGATGCTGTGCAGCTGCTACTGAGGGCCAAGACTGTCGCAATTGGGGCAGTGCAGCAGGATGCTTTCTCCGAGGAGATACACTGCATTCGTGAGCAAAAGTCACTTCCTAGAAATAGCCCACTCCGAAAACTCGATCCGTTTCTCGACGCACGCGGTTTGCTTCGCGTCGGCGGCCGCTTGAACAAAGGCGACTTTCCGGATGACGAAAGAAACCCCCTGATAATCCCGGGCCGGCACCATGTCGCGACACTCCTTGTGCGTCACTACCATGAGCGTGTGCAACACCAAGGCAGACACTTTACTGAGGGCGCCATTCGGTCGGCTGGTTTCTGGCTAATCGGAGGTAAGAGGTGCATCTGCTCAGTGCTGTCGGGTTGCGTTTTATGCAAGAAGCTCAGGGGACGCTTCCAAGAGCAGAAAATGGCCGACCTTCCAAAATACCGGCTCAGCGAGGATCCTCCCTTCACAAACGTTGGCATTGACGTATTTGGTCCATGGACCATCGCTGCCCGCCGAACAAGAGGTGGAATAGCCAACAGCAAGCGCTGGGCAGTCATATTTACTTGCCTCAGCATTCGCGCCGTGCACATTGAAGTTATCGAATCACTCGACACGACAGCCTTCATCAATGCCCTTCGTAGGTTCTTGGCAATACGAGGACCTGTCAAGCTGATACGTTCTGACTGCGGAACAAACTTCGTCGGAGCGTGCAGGGAACTAGGAATCAACGCCAAGAGCCTCGATAGTTCAGATGTTGGCAACTTCCTTAGCGAAAACGGCTGCACGTGGGCATTCAACCCACCACATGCTTCTCATATGGGCGGAGCGTGGGAGCGGATGATTGGAATCACACGCCGCATCCTTGACTCTATGCTCATTCAGAACAGGCACCATCACCTTACGCACGACATGCTTGCGACCTTCATGGCGGAAGTGTCCGCCATCATCAATGCCAGGCCCTTAGCCCCCGTATCATATGACCCCGAAGATCCCTATCTTCTCACTCCAGCAACTCTCCTGACACAAAAACAGGGGAACAACGCGCCAGCTCCTGGAAAATTGGACACAGGCAACCTATACAAGCGGCACTGGCAACAAGTGCAGGGCCTCGCTAATGGTTTTTGGAAGCGCTGGCGCACTGCCTTCCTCTCAACTTTGCAGCAACGGCGCAAGTGGCAACAAGCAAAGCCTAACCTAAAGAAAGGCGATGTCATCTTGTTAAAAGATAGCCAGGCCGCCCGCAGCGACTGGCCTGTGGGAGTCGTGACACAAAGTTTTCCTAGCACGGATGGAAGAGTGCGAAGAATAGAGGTCAAGGCAGTTAGAAATGGAGCTGTGAAGACGTTTTGCAGACCCGTCACGGAGGTTGTGCTTCTTGTGTCGCCATGATATACAGTGACAGTGGTGTACAACGGGAGCTGACACCAGACGGGGAGTGTTCTGCGCGCAGAGCGCGCAGTGTATTGAAGCGCTGCCTGCCTTGCCCCACTGAACAGTGCGGGGCTTTGTGTGTGTGCGCGTTTGTGTGTGTGAGTGTGTGTTTAGTGCTGTGTGCGACGTCGTTCTCGAACAGCGGGGTGCCTTCGGTGTCACTAATGGTTCCGAGAACTGTGGGCTGACCCCTCGCCACGTGCGAGGCGACGCCGCGCGAGAAGCCACGAACCGCTCCTCCTCCTCCTCCTTGTGCCAGGGCGCGAAGAAGGCCCGGACTTCACGCCTCAGTCTGCCTTATTCAGCCCAAGAATTCGCACCGCTTTTTACGGTGTCGAGTGCTTTTCTCAACTAAACTTTGCCATTGCTTTGTATAACCCAGTGACCTAATTAAAAAGTTTTGGTTTAAAGAAGTTAATTGTATTCGACCCGTTATCTGGCTGGCTAGCTACGCGACTTTTCTGATTCCGTTGGAAAAGTCACCGCGAGGCCAGCACAGGTTGCGCTCTCCAGCGGCTCCTAGTGGGTCGTCCTCTTCTAAACGCCGCTCGAGCTCGGAGCCCGTGCTTTTGCCTTGACTGTCGCCATAGCGCATTGTCGACGAGTGCAGTCCAATAAACAGCTTAACAAATTGGTGGAGAGTGCTGTGCTCCCATTCGATGCCTTTGGAGCTTCGTTCCCTACTCTGCCATCTACCATGCCTCAAGACGCACTCGTGGTCGTCCGAATGCGACGACGCGTTCGCAAAGCTCCGTCGTTTGTTGACGTCTCCTCCCATACTACGCCACTACGACCCTACGGCCTCAACGGAGGTACACACGGACGCCAGCGGTGTAAGCCTCGGCGCTGTTCTTGCGCAGCGCAAACCAGGGTTCCCCGAATATGTCGTAGCATACGCAAGTCGTACGCTTACTAGAGCCGAGACCAATTACACCGTCACGGAAAAAGAGTGCCTGGCGATCATCTGGGCCCTTACAAAATTCCGACCTTATTTGTATGGTCGACCCTTTGATGTGGTCACCGATCATCATGCACTATGCTGGCTGTCGTCATTGAAGCATCCCTCGGGCCGTCTCGCCCGCTGGGCACTTCGCCTGCAAGACTACGGCCCGTATTCACAAACGCTCCTCGACTCGGCCCTCCACCTCGACTCCGTGGAGTTGAGGAAAATGCTTCTCCTCAACTCGAGGGGCGAAGGACATTCAAGGATGTCCCTCAACGTTTTCTCTGACAAGGAGCCCTTCACGAAGGCGTCCTCCACTTCAACGCACTTGAGGGACGTACGGAGAAGAGAATATGCAAATTATGCTGTCTAAAGCATGCCTTGAGCCTCAAAACAAGAATGTTTCTTTTTATTTTCCATTCTAAACAATTTTTGTAGGTTTTTTTTTTTTAGTCGGTGGTACAGCGGAGGAGATGTTATCGTGTGTTGTGGCGACTGAGCTCCTGAAGTTGTTGTGTCTGGCAACATAACAGCCTAGTATGCGATCGACCGGTAGCAGGTTACGATATTACTTTTTTACACGCATCGAAGATCCCAACACGTGTACGTGCCGCCTGCATATTATTCTGTAGGCAATGGCATCAGTAATTGCTCGCCCGAGACGACCATTTGGAAAAGGGACACACACAGTGTGCTCTTATTTTAGTTCTCGCACAGAAATATTCCGCTGTCAGGTGGCAAACAAGTATAAAATGGTGTAAAACAGAAGGCCACAATAACTCAATCTTACCTTGACCTGCTCAACTTATATTTCACGGCATAGATTCCATCGCACTGAAAATGTGATGCAACGATTGCTTCGCAGACGAATGAAATGTAGCAGACGACCAAATGTTGCAGACGACCGCATTTCTCTGCGAGCGCCGTCTGATTGTAAATGAGTCGTTCGCACGTGTAGTTCATTTTGGTTGGTTTTAACAGCAACAAAAGAGAAAAGTCTTAATTTACTCAACGTAGTTATTATAATACAAAAGTTTATTTTAACTAGCCACTTCCTTGGGTGCTCAATGCTGTGCAAGGGCCCTTGTGTATGGCAGACGACACAACAGTCGGCTCGTTGGTGCGCACTGCACACGCGGTTGTCCGTGTTGTCCGCGCACTTCACACGCGGTTGTCCGCGGTTGTCCGCGGTTGTCCGTGCTCGACTTGAGCGGGAGAGATGTCAGGAGACTTGCTACAGTACTCTTCGTAAAGCGAAACCTTGAGAGAAACTCCGTGTCCCTGTACTCTTCTAAAGGGTTCAAGCGATCCGTTAACCAGTGCCTAGGCACACAATTCGTGGCTCGCTTGCAAGTTCGCCGGAAACATCATGAACATGAAAACCGAATTCCAAAAAGCAGTCAAGTGACAGTACGTCTGCCATGTTTGCCTGCAAACTGTTCTGAGGAGCGCTCAAGGGAGCTTCTGACCTACCTCGAGATTCTCGAGGAGCACACTGAGGATTCTCTCCATTCGAGGAGCGTTTCGAGTCGAGAGTGGTTTCTGCAACGCGAGACAGTCCTCAAGGATGCCTTGAAGTCGAGTTTCGAGTCGAGGAGCGTTTGTGAATACGGGCCTACGACATCCGCGTGCTGTACCGCAACGGACGCCAGCATGCCGCCGACGCCCTCTCGCACTCCCCCTTGCCTGACGACAATGCCTCCTGCTCAGTATCTCACATTGCTGTTTCTTCCATCGACGTTCACACCATCGCTACCGAGCAGCGCAAGGATAAATGGATCGCCTCACTGATAGACTTGCTCACTGATCCGTCGGCAACACCAACTACTCGCGCGTTGCGTCGTCAGGCCCACCATTTCGCCATTCGTGACGACCCGCCAGTGGCTACTTGTGATACCCCGAAGTCTGCGTGCTGAAATATGCGAGTCCTTCCACTCTGATCCGCAATGCGCGCACTCTGGGTATCCAAAACTTACTACTGCATTCGACAACGATACTTCTGGCGAGGGATGTACCGCTACGTGCAGAAGTTCGTCCGCTCCTGCCTCGATTGCCAACGCCGAAAACCTTCAACGCACGTGTCACCAGTCGGTCTACAACCATTACCTTGCCCTAACCGTCCGTTTGGGCGCGTGGGCATCAATTTGTATGGACCTGACGTCGGCTGGTAACCGTTTGGCCATCGTCGCCGTTGACCATCTAACGCGATACGCCGGAATCGCCGCCCTCCCAGCGGCTACAGCGCGCGATGTTGCCTCCTTCCTGCTACACCGATTCATGCTGCGTCACGGTCCGTCCGAGGAGCTTCTCAGCGATTGAGGCCGTGTCTTCTTGTCGGAAGTCGTCGAAGCCATTCTCAGAGTGCCATGCCGTTCACCGCACAACTACTGCTTGCCACCTGCAGACGAATGGCCTAACCGAACGCTTTAACCGCACGCTTGGCGACATGCTCCCAATGTACGTCGCCGCCGATCACACAAATTGGGATGCCATTCTGCCCTTCGTCACCTACGCCTATAATATCGCCCCTCAGAGCACTACTGGGTTTTCACCCTTCTTCCTGTTGTACGGAAGGCACCCGTCGCACACCATTGACACGATACTACCCTATACAAGCCGGATCCATCTGATTGTGCGCCTATTTCTGACACAGCCAGGCTTGCTGAAGAGTGTCGCGAGCTAGCAAAGACCTTTAAAACGCACGAACAAGAGCGGCAGAAGAGCCTTCGCGGTGGCACCACCACTTCCGAGTCCACGTTCCTCCCCGGAGCGCTCGTACGGCTCTCGGTTCCTACCACTGCAACTGGTCTCTCTTCAAAACTACTGCCGAAATACGACGGCCCCTACCGTGTCGTCGAACGCACGTCCCCGGTCAACTACGTGATCGAACCCCTTGAACCATCTTCGGACATGCGCCGTCGAGGGCGCGACATTGTCAACGTGGAGCGCCTGAAACCCTACCATGACCCGCTCATAGTGACAAGCAGTTAGGTCGCCAGGCGGCTCCCTTTTCGTACCCGGGGTAATTGTGGCGAAGCAATTGGTACTGTTTGACGGCTGCGCTCTCCAGCGGCTCCTATAGTGGGTCGTCCTCTTCTAAACGCCGCTCGCGCTCGGAGCCCGTGCTTTTGCCTTGACTGTCGCCATAGCGCAATGTCGCCGAGTGCCGTCCAATAAACAGCTTAACACTATTTATTTTTTCCTCTCTCTTTATTCCTTTCTCTTTCTTGCTCTTTTTATATTTGTTACTATTTTTTCTATTTCTCGCTTGCTTCCTCTTTTTTTTTCTATTTTTATACTTGATTTTGCCTGCGTTACCCCAAGCGGCGACAGCACACGACAGCCCGGGCCCCTAAAGTGCTCCGCACTTTTTATCATGAAGGTGCTCGAAGAACAAGAGGAAGAAGACTTCCCTTTGGCGCGAGCGCACGTTCAATATGCTACAGATGGCTATGCTATTCCTGGTTTTTCAAGCGTTACGCTAAGCTACGCAGCATACGATGACCGCGTACCACAGGCCGGGCCCCTAAAGTGCTCCGCACTTAAAAGTGGTTAACCGCTACTGAATGAAACCAACGGTATATAGTTTACTGTCATGTGGCGCTCGTTATGGCATTTTTTTATATTGTGCTTATTTGTTATTTACGTAAGGTCAATTATGCGAAATTTTTAATACTCATTCAGGGCCAAGTGCGCTTCGTCACGTCGTAGAGCGCCTTTAAAGGGGCACTGACATAAAATTTCAAGCTCGAGATGTGTCCTTCATTCGATTGTTCGGTATGCATAGGTATTTTTGACCAAGTTTGAATGGCGTCCGTCACCTGGAAGTTATTTTATTTCGAGGGCAAAGAGCGTACCAAAGCTCAAGGGGCTTTCATCATCCTGCGACATCGACACTACTGTGACGTGTCCGGTGTGGCGCATACCATCCCGAGTGACGATGCACTAGTAGCGATGAGGTCGACGATTCGAGTGTTTTTATCGTGGCGCCGACGCCTGGAAACGCTCTCACTCTTCATGCCTGATCATCGTCGCGCCGCTTTGAATGATTTGGTGAAATTACAAGGTGCAAACCACCAAGAAAAGACAGGCGAAAGGAAAGAGCATGCTTAGACGTGTGTTCGTCAATCAGCTTGTCGGGGAATTGTGCTGTTGGAAGCGCGGAAAAAGCGGAAGGAGTGTGTCGTTTCATTATATGTGAGGTACACGACGAAAAGCTATCAGAGTAGCGTATAGATAAATATCATCGCTAACAAGTAGTACGCAGGTAGCGTTAATAATGAATTTTAGTTCGTCCGTAAACTTCGTTGCGCTAGCGTAATACCGTGTTACTGCAGCCGTAACTATGAGAGGCCGGATAGGTGGGGCCATCTGGCGGCGCAAAGAAGAACTTTGCAAGCACAGAATTGCTTTTGTGGAAACCTAACGTATTCTATTTCTCCGCTGGTGTGCATTCGCTATACCGATATTCCATAGACCCCTTTGCGTATACCGAAATGCCGTGCACGCTAAAATTCTCTAACATAGCTAATTGAGACACACCAGCGAGCATAGCCCAAGCGTGCGTCCCCGGGCACCTCCTCGTTGCTGCTTGGAACGGCGTCCATTTTTGAATCACGGTTTTGCAAAGCGTGGAAGCGAAAATGATTCGCGACGTCGCGAATCGTGGCGATTCCAAGTTCCAGAATGCCGTCTTCAATACTAGTCGACATTTTTGACGGCGATGCTGGTGACAAGGCATGACTGAACGTATGCGCTAGCAGACGAAATGTTAGCTGAGCAGCTGAGCCTCACGTGACTCCTTTCTGTAGACAAGGTAGGGTCTGGGGCGCGGCCTGGAGGTGGCGCTGCCGGCGCTAAAAAATGGCGGGCTTCCCGGCCGTTTTGAATAGTGCTAGACACCGGTGATCTAAATCAATAAAACAGATAGTTATTCGTCCCTCAGTGGCATTTTCGGTCGTGAATCACTACTAGGGGGTCGATAACTACTCGTAGATGCAAAAATCTTGACATGCGTAAATTTGATGACAGTGCTCCTTTAAAAAACGACGCGTCCAACTTTTTTGGCGGCGTACATGCGGCGACTTGAATATTTTCGGGCTTTTAAAGAAGGCCCACGAAAAAAATTGGCCGCGTATCTGCGTGCTTCGCTACAAATGTCGTCGAAAGATGATAGAGGAAGCGCTGCGTTTAAAATCACTGTAACGGAAAAAGTACCGCATTCGTTTTCTCTTCGCCGCCGCGGCCTTTAGGTGGCTTCGCCACATAAAGGGTCCCAGCTCGCTCGCCTCGCTAGTGTCTCCCGGCCGCCGACGCACGGCGCTTTGGAGGGAGATTGTTTTATTGCGATAGCAATTATATGGACAGTCTCGGCTGATTTTTGCCGTCGCCGCCGTCATGCACCGTATATGTAGTATATATATATATATATATATATATATATATATATCAAAGCCACAAAGAAAAATAGTTCAGAAAAACTTTCCGACGCGCGGAATCGAACGGGCGACCTCCCGCTATCCAGCGCGCGGCGTTAGACGGTTAGGCCACGAACAGCACCGTCTTTCAGCCTGCTAACGGCGAGTTATTTATATACACCACTTACATCAGCATGCTTTCTGAGTTACCACATAGATGGCGCGATGTCCACGCGTGGCGCGCTTTAAAGATCGTCGGCCCGTTCCTGCGAACGCCGTTGCTCTTCGCCCTACAGGGCGTGGTCGCCTTCGTGCGCTTATCTCGAGGAAAGAAGGGGGCGGCTGGCGGGGGCGCGGGGGGGGGGGGTGCGGGGGATTGTATGTTTTGTGCTTTCCCCGCTATGTGTGCGCTGAAGTTACAGAGCGTACGAAGGTCGCTTCGACGCTGCAGCGGCATCGTTTGCGAAAGGGGCGCGCGGTTCAAATAGAAATAAGTCACGACTGGGACAGTTAGTTCGCGCTCGTCCTGTGTGTACCTGTTCGTTCGTTTCGTGCGTCCTGCTTTATGTTTGAGCAATGCGCTTCCAGTGTCGAGCTGTGACGCATGATAGTTCGCGCTCGTACTGTGTGCGTTCTTTTCGTGCGTCCTTTTGGCTCGAGCGACGCGCTGGCAATGTCGAGCTGCTTTCCGTTCTTCTCGTTACATTCCAATTTATTGCTATCGCATTCATTGCTTCCCCGTTGCGGCGAAACTGTGACTTTTTTTATAGCCTCATAAAAGCGTGCAGGAACATAACGACATCCCGTATCGTTTTGACACTTCATCGCAAGCCTGTCGAGGCATCGAAGAAAGACTGGGTTCTGCGCTTTTGGGTGCAGCAACCGGCGGGAAACGGGCGAAGCCCTCTTTGCTTCTCCCAGCGGTAAAAAGGATGCCAAGCGACGGGCTGTGTGGCTGCACAGAATACGGCGGGAAAAATTTGTTCCCACGACTGATACCCGCCTTTGTGATATAAGCGTTTCATTGAGAATTCGCGAATGTTGTTTCCGGGAATGTTTGCGCCTCCCCTGCAATAGTGCAGCTTGTTTCGCGTGGTTCAAGCTCAATAACATTGCCGGGCAGCTCTCAATTATGTTTGGGGTAAAATTGACGCCTTTTGGCTCACATATAACAATCAACGCGCCATGAAAATTGACTGCTACAGATTGGTATTGCGTGACGTGACTGTATGACGAACATAAATACCAGGTGGTAACATGAAAATAATAGCACGCATGTGATGTGAGGCATGATTTACATGCCATGCTCATGATGCTCTCGCGGCCGGTTCGCTGGCTTCATATGCACCAAAATCGGTATTGCATGACGTGACTGTATGACGAACATAAATAACAGGTGGTCACATGAAAATAATGGCACGCATGTCATGTAAGGCATGATTTACATGCCATGCTCATGATGCTCTCGCGGCGGGTTCGCTGGCTTGATATGCACCAAAATCGGTATTGCGTGTCGTGACTGTATGACGAACAAATACAAGGTGATAACGTGAAAATAATGACACGTATGTCATGTGAGGCATGCTTTACATGCTACCACCTGTCACTAACGTTCGTCATACACAAATATCTCGTCATATCAATTTTGATATATAGGCATTTCATTAAACGACCGTGAGCGCCCCGAGACCATGTCATGCAAATCATGTTTTACATGGCATGCCCGTCATGATTTGCACGTTATAACAAGTAACTACGTTCGTCATACACTCTTGTCACGCCATACCAATTTTGGTGTGTATCAAGCTAGCGAAGCGGCCGCGAGCGCACCGTGCCAAGCGTGACTTCTATTCCACTACCATACCAAATATGTTGCAGTCTAATCCGCGACTGTGGACGTTTTTGGAAAGCGATTAAGCCTGATAATAAAAGTTCCATTTCATCATGTGATAACACGGGTACAACCATTGCCGATTCCGATGTTCCCGATGCCTTGAATCTAGCGTTTTCTTCAGTGTTAACCAAAGAATGTACAGATGCATTACCACATTTTCCATATTTCAATTTTCCTCCAATGGAGGGTATTGAATTCAGGGCAGAGGGCATTGTTAAGATCATAGACTCCCTGAAGTGCTCGTCGTCCTGTGGTATAGATGGAATCAACGCGAAAGTGCTAAAAAATACAAAGTATGTGTGCAGTTCGATTCTCTGTATCATTTTCCAGCACTCACTTGACACAGGTACAGTGCAAACGACTGGAAAATAGGGAAGGTCATTCCAGTCTTCAAAAAAGGTGACCGGTCTTCCCCAGGTAATTACCGTCCCATTTCACTCACCAGCGTATGCTCCAAGATCATGGAACACGTCATCTACTCTCATGTTGCTCATTTCCTAAACTCGGTGAACTTCTTTCATCCCAATCAACATGGTTTCAGAAGAGGTCACTCATGCGAATCCCAACTTGCTCTATTCACTCATGACATTCATTTAAACTTAGACTGTAATATTCCAACCGACGCTCTATTCTTAGATTTTGAAAAAGCCTTCGATAAGGTTCCTCATTCTCGTCTTTTGTTATAAATATCGCGCCTAAACATTCATCCGCTTGTTCGCAACTGGATCGAGTGTTTATTATCCAAACGGAAGCAGTTCGTGTATGCTAACACCTACACATCATCCACTTCGCCCGTTCTGTCTGGCGTACCCCAAGGCACTGTTCTTGGACCGCTCCTCTTCCTAATCTACATCAGTGACCTGCCATCTGCTATAACCTCTGTAATACGTCTTTTTGCAGATGATTGCGTCGTGTACCGCCCTATTAATAACCTCTCCGACGTCTGTTCTCTTCAGGAAGACCTCTTTCGTATTCAAGACTGGTGTGCTACATGGCTCATGTCACTGAACACCAGTAAGACCGTGAACATTTCATTCCATCGTCGACCTAACTACGCACCCTCCGTGTACAAGATTAATAACTGCATTATACCTAATGTGCATTCCTTCAAGTACCTAGGTCTTCACCTGTCTCAGGATTTGTCTTGGACGAATCATGTAACCCACATTATCAACTCAGCTAACAAAATGCTTGGTTATCTTCGCCGTAACCTTTTCATGGCACAGTCACACGTAAGATTACTTGCCTACAAAACGCTCGTGCGACCTAAACTTGAATATGCCTGTGCTATCTTGACCCCCACCAATCTAACCTCACTAAAGCCCTCGAATCTGTTCAAAGCCGTTCTGCTAGATTTATTCTTTCCGAGTACTCCTATCACACAAGCGTTTCGTCTCTAACGTCTAAACTGGAGCTAGTACCTCTTGCCTCCCGTCGTCGCATCTCACGCCTATGCCTCTACCACAGATTCTTTCACACCATACCTCGTGACAGCCAGTTGATTCAACAGACTCATCGTACATCTCGACCAGGCCACATGAACGCAGTCATTCCACCCCGAACCCGCACCACTACATTCCATCAGCCATTCTTCGTCCGAACTGCCCGAGACTGGAAGGGCCTTCCGGGAGACGTCGCACTCGTCCGTGATGCAGCGCGCTTCCGATCTGCTACCGAACACTTAGTCTAATATATGGAACTGCTGTTTTTGGACTTACCTTTGTAAATAGATTTTTTCTTCTTCTTTTCAAATTGTCATCATTGCCGTCTTTTGTATTTTCATTTTCTGATTGTTGTTTGTTGTTAATCATTGTATTATTTTTTTTTCTATCTTTTGTTCTTACTTTTGATGCCCACCCCTCATGTAATGTCCCTTGGGACCCTTGAGGTATCAATAAATAAATAAATAAATAAATAAATAAATAAATAAATAAATAAATGAGCATGGCATGTAAACCGTGCCATACATGGCATGCATGTCATTATTTTCATGTTATCACCTGTAATCTATATTCGTCATACAATCATGTTATGTCATACCAATTTTTGTGTACATCCCATTAACAAAACGGCCAGGAGAGCAGAAAGTCGTGAGCAGACAGACAGACAGACAGACAGACAGACAGACAGACAGACAGACAGACAGACAGACAGACAGACAGACAGACAGACAGACAGACAGACAGATAGATAGATAGATAGATAGATAGATAGATAGATAGATAGATAGATAGATAGATAGATAGATAGATAGATAGATAGATAGATAGATAGATAGATAGATAGATAGATAGATAGATAGATAGATAGATAGATAGATAGATAGATAGATAGATAGATAGATAGATAGATAGATAGATAGATAGATAGAAATGTTCAAGGTCGCAGAAGTGCGCTATGAAATGCTTCGCATTTAATATATGCCGGCAGCCGAGCGAGTAAATGCCGCGCAGTTCGCATTTCTTTAACCCGTTAGTACGCGTGCGCGCGTGTAGGCAAGCGAAAACTGTCGCTATTTCTTTCCGAATCAGAGAACAACGGTGTGCTTCATTCGGGGCTACAAAAGCGCACGCAATGCGTAAAACATGCGTTACTCCGCGTGAAATCAACGCCGCGCCGCCGCAGCCTCGGCCGCGCTAGACCAAATATGGCGGCGGGCAGGACGGTCGCGGTACTTTTCCCGTTCCAGTGATTTTACGCTGCGTGAGATATGGACGCCATCTGGCAATACGTCAGGAAACATGAGCTTGTGCCGACAGGGTGGCTAGATGTGCGAGGCGCGCGCACATCGAGGCACCCTAGGTGCAGAGGGCACGGAAGCCCTCTGCAAAAACTCCTTCCTCCGTGGCAGAGGGCTTTCGTCGGCGTGCATAGCGTCGCATTTTCAGTGCAGCTTAAGAAACTTGGGTCTTTAGAATTACGTATCAATGCATTTTCTAGTAAAGGAACACACCAGACTTACAATAACTATGTAGTGAGGTTGCGCCTCAGATATGCGTAATGTTTGCTTTTTGGTCGACAATGTACACAAGTATGAACCTATAGCCACAAGTTCAAGATGGCTGGGCGTTCGGCAAGTGGTTCAACTTTGGCTGCGTGGCTGAATCGGGTGACAGACGGACGGACGGACGGACGGACAGACAGACAGACAGACAGACAGACAGACAGACAGACAGACAGACAGACAGACAGACAGACAGACAGACAGACAGACAGACAGACAGACAGACAGACCAAAATTTCTGCGTTTGAGTTCCCCAAGAAAGACTGTCGTCTTTAATAAATAAAACCGCGTTACTGCGCTCATGTGCTACCGTACTGGAGCGCTCTTGACGTGCCGAGACAACCGGCACGCGGACCGTCAGCCTATCGCTTCTCAGGGAAGGTGGCGTTTCCTTGCCGTGTGCGGCCGTCAGAAGTGTTGACGCACGATAGAACCGATGCCTATCAGCGGCCGCTCATTTCGCCACGGTCTATGCGCCGGTTGTTGCGCTTGAAGCACATTTGGGAGCGCTGCAGTGCAGTAGGGCACAAGGGCAGGAACGCGGTCATATTTCTCGTGCTTTCATTAAACGCCAGAAAAAATCACGAAGCTGCATGTACGTTTCCACAAAAAATTGGATCATTCCTTACAGAATGCCCCCTAGAACATAACGAAACGCACTTGGTGCTAAAGTGAATATCATAAATGTTGCATAATTCATCTTAGTTCATTAACAAGTTAAGCGCGATATAAAAATACCCTAAAGAGAGCCACATGACGGCAAACTATGTCGTTAGTTTTATTCAGTTGAGGTTAACCACTCTTTTGTAAATATTTGGTTCCAGTTACGTGAAACAGCCTGTATACAGACGATAGAGGCGGCACCCCTAACAGCTATGACAATAGCGCATGGCGTACATTCAACTCACACGTTGAGGTCAGGCAATAGAAAACTCAGTGCCAATGGAAAATAGCATAAAACGGCTCGAGGGGACGCGAATGAGGAAAACGGAGTACTTGGTATTATGTTTCTCAAATCCCCTTCCTAACACTTTTTAAGATTTTTTCTTATAATATCCAATATTATAATGCAAACTCAATTTCACCATTTTGCTAAATCGTAAGCAGAATTTTTGTTATTGTATACTCTAGGCACGCTCAGATTATTTTACCTTTGTCCTCAACATCGCCTTGACATAACAGTAAACTCACATGGAATGTAGATATGCAAACAGAAGCAATGACGCAGGCACTTAAAAACATAAGAATAAAGCAGAGAACGTATTTGAGGAGCAGGTTATGAAAGACATAATACAATAAACAGACGGGCAAATTCTACGTAGAGGTAATGTATGGGATGCAAAAAGAGGACAGCAAAGAGGGCAATTGTGCTAGCAATCAAGTTATCATTAAAACAACTATTTGAATATTTCAGCCGGAAGAACAAAGATACAGTACGTCAAAATATTTTTTTGTTACGTAAATGCTTGTTCTATTGCATCTAGCATCGGCACCGATAGTGCGATGGTTGTTAAAATCTCATTTGCATCTAAGTCAATCTCATCGTGCGTAAGTCAAGCTTGCATCGACAAGGTCTTTCAAATCGCTGATACGTGAAAGCCGCGAGACGCAAAGCAGCCTGATTTTTGCATTCTTGAGACTTTGTAACGAAGCACCACGCAAAACAAACTTCCATTACGACAGTATAGCGGCATCAGAATTTGTGCGAAAGACGCCGTACGCATTGGAATTCGCAGCACAGCTCATGGGCTACTAACAAGTGTCATGGCCCCAACACAACTAAAAAGAAAGAAAACATCGAGAAACAAAAGGTAGGCTGCGCGTATACGTTCGCGCGCTTGTTTTCGTCGTGATGGCTCGAGCGCCATCACGTGACTGCTCCACCAATAGGGACGCGTACACCTTATCGCCTGTGCTCACTGGAGCACTCTGGCAGAAATATAGAAGAATGTCACTGTCGTTAGTTTTATTAAGGTGGCTTAGTGCCAGCAATATCAGCTTGAGAACCGGAATTCAAGTCAACGTTGATTGTTTCGCACGGTGGTGTCTTAAGATACAGGGTACATTATTGCAAGTATCGGAAATACAGATACAGATACTCGTTTTGCGAGACGTATCGCGATACAAATACAAGATACCCAAAGAGTATCTCAGATAGTATCTAAGATACATGTATCTTCGATGCCAGCACTGCTTGCAAGTGACGTCAGTTCCTGTCTTCCGTCCGCCATCACCGAGCCAACGGAGCACATACGTCTCAGTGACCGCGCCGTGTTTACGTTCGTACGGCTGATCTTTTGGCGTAGTGCGGGTGTTTTTATCGCTTGCCTAGCGCTTATGCCGAAGGAGAATAGTTCAGGCCAGGGGCGTAGCCAAGAGGGGGGGGGGGGAGGTTCAACCTCCCCCCCCCCGAAAAGTTTTCAATTTTGCTTGCGTATATATACACGCACGCATACATACGCACGCACGAACATGCATAAAGTACAGTTGAACACCCCCCCCCCGGAAAAAATTTCGAGCTACACCCCTGGTTCAGGACATTACGCAGCCTGCAGCGAAGCAGTGTTGACTGGGGAACTTGGATCCTCCGTGTCTGCAACGTCCGAGTCCATGGTGTCGCACGTAATGGGTGAAACAACTTCGCACAAGATTTTAAACATAACTTGCCTGTTATGAAGTGACGCCCGCACACACGGACGTTGTTCAACGTCTTGAGGTCCTTCCTGTTTATGTGCACATAAGCCATGTGCTCCGCTTCTCGGACAGCTCTGTCGTGCGGTCGCACGATTTTGTGAGCCCCTTCGGCAAGCAGTACGTCCCCGCGTCTGCTCCTTTTGGTATCGTTAGCTACACTGGCCTAGCCGAGCCAGTTTCGCGTGGCTCCTCAAGAGCCGTGCTGCGCATGCGCGAGGATCAGTGATGTCACACAGCTGGCGCATCGGAGCCAGCACCTCCCGCGCACTCCGCCGCTGCGGCGCGCGACTCGCTGCCGCCGATCTGCGCTTTCCAGAGGACTGACGTCGTAGCTGAGGTAGACGTATACTGGCGCCGGCGCGCGCGCAGCTAATGGCCTTCGCTGTGCAGTCACCGTCTGACACTGCGCTGGAGCCGCTTGATAGCGCCTCTGACTGGCGTTTTCCAGTGTGGTTTAGCCATGGAGAAGGAGAGCGCAAATGCTGCTCAACGGCGCAGAAGAGCGGAGAAGCTTAACTCATCGGATCCCGAAATAGTTGCCTGGCAAAATAAATATACATGTGCCACATAATATGCATACCATGTGTGTGTCATTGGAGCAGAAGTGAGCATGATAATCAAGCTAATCCTAGACAATCAGGAAAGCTAAGAACAATCAGCTGAACCTTTGCTAACGCTACGTTATCCTGGCATAGCCGAGCTAAGTCACTGCAACATTTTTTTATCTGATTTACACTTACTTCTCGTGCAGCAGTCAAATATCGCACAAATCGCCATTGAGACGTACGGCGTCAACGGGAAATTCGAGAGCCGCACAGCTTGACTCGGTGTCGTCTGCTGGCATGTGCTCGGTGGTGGCGGCACATGCCGAGATCGTATCTCAGAGTTCCGCGGTATGACGTACTTGCAAGTTATGTATTCTACGTACTTGTCTTTAATCTTCTACTCTTACGCATTTTCGACTAATGTCCTTAATGACTTGTTTCAATTCATGCTCAGCTTTGCTGAATAGGACAATGTCATCAGTAGATAGCAGGTTCAGATCTTCACCGTTGTATTTTACTGCTAATCATTCTTCGTTGAACAGCTTAAATACTATTTCTAAGTGTATGTGGTATAGCTGATATTGCGTCTCCTTGCATGGCCCACTTTTTGATCGTTTCTTTTTATAGCGAAAGCGTTACGTTTGAGCGAAAACGTAGCAGGCAATTAAGTGGTAAAAGAACCCCACGTTAACTACGTCATTGATGGAATTACATGTAACGTCATAACGACGCCACAGAACACAGAAATTTGTGACATCATAGTGACGTCACACTGTGATGTCATCACATGGCATCGTCGCTTGGGCAAAGCTGGGCCGCTTCCGAATGTGTTGTAGAGAATACTAGGGAACGGCAACGGCGGCTGCGAGAAGACCCCGAAGCGATGGAAGGTCTACGCCAGCGACAAGGTGCTCGTAGGTTTATGAGAAGTGCCAACGCTTGGTTTCAGCGCGAGCTTCTGCCTATGCAGTTTGTGCATCCATGTCGTGTCTGTTATTGCCTGTGGTTTAACTGGAACCCCTCTGCGCTGAGGGTCACCGTAGAAACATCCTAGCATCACTTATTAAACGCAACCTAGAGCCTGCATCCCTAGATAAGGCCTAAAAACAACCTAGACGCAACCAGATTAGACTTCAGAATCGTCCAGTTTCTCTGTTTCAAGCCTTGCGCGGCTTAGTGCAAGCTTCGGCATTTTTTCCGCAACCGTCCATTTGTGAAACGGTGTACGTTATTTGTGAAATGACAAAGGCTTGTGTGAGGACGCTGCCTTCGCACATGCCCGCGTGTTTGTTCGTGATGCGTCGGATGAGTTGCATCGTGCTGCTGGCCTTTGCCGTTATTCTGCGCAGTGATTCGCCATTACCGCCGTTCTGCTCCATTATCATCCCCAGTACTCGGATCTTGTTTACCATCGGGATGGGTGAGCCGTTGATGCTGTTAATTCGATTTCTTCTTTTTCCGAGGGTACGTAGCCCTTGGGCGGGCGCCCCTTTCTGACCGGCCTATATAGCAGCAATTCGGATTTTTTTGGCCGAGCAGGCGAGTCCCGTGCCCACGAGGTAGTCTTCCACGCATTCTATGGCCTCCTGTAAGCGTTCCTCGACCGCTCTGTCGCTGCCCGTTGCCATCCAGATCGTAATATCATCTGCGTATATCGTGTGGTGCAGTGCTTCGATTTGATGTAATCGGTTGGGTAACCCCAGCAGGACGAGGTTCAAGAGCATCGGCGAGATCACCGAGCCCTGCGGGGTGCCCGAGCTCCCGATGTTGATTTGATCTGACTCTAGTTGTCCCACTAGCATGCGTGCGGTTCGTCCCGTGAGGAAGTCTTGGACGTAGACGTACGTTCGCAGTCCGAGATTCAGCTGGTTTATTTGTCGCATTATGGCGTCGTGGCGAACGTTATCGAAGGCCTTCTTCAGGTCCAGGCCGAGGATGGCTCTCGTCGAGCGCCCAGGATTTTCTACGATTTGATGTTTCAGCTGCAGAAGGGCGTCCTGCGTGGAGAGATGTCTTCTGAACCCAATCATGGTGTGTGGTAATAGGTCGTTGTCCTCAAGGTAATCCATGAGAAACGCATGCTCCATCAACTTGTTTACACAGGACGTGAGGGAGATAGGGCGCAGGTTCTCAGCTGTAATTTCTTGCTGAGTTTACCTGTGCTTCTTTCCATTGCTGGGGTAGCCACGCGCACAACGCTCGATCGTTGATGTATTCTGCGAGTTTCTCTATATCGATCGGTAATCGAGAATGCGCAGTGCCCTGTGGGATATTCGATCGGGGCCTGGGGCCGACTTGGTGTTGAGTTTGACGAGGGCCGCCTCGATTTCGGCATCGGAGAATTCTGCGTCGTTGCTTTCTCCCAGTGCTGGGCAGTATCGAAGATACATGTATCTTAGATACTATCTTAGATGCTCTTCGGGTATCTTGTATCTGTATCGCGATACGTCTCGCAAAACGAGTATCTGTATCTGTATTTCCGATATATTCAGCAATGTATCGTGTATCTTAAGATACAAGATACTGCTATACAAACACCACCGTTCGAAACAGCAGTAAACATTGGCTGAATTGCGCTTCTTAAGCTCATACTGCTGCCAGTTAGCCACCAGAATAAAACAAAACAACTGCCACATTCTTTTATCCTTCCGCCAGAGGCCTCCAGCGAGTACATGCGATTAGGTATACGCGTCCCTATTGGTGGAGCAGAGTCACGTGAAGGCTCTCGAGCCATCTCGACAAAGGCAAGCGCATGAACGTCTACGCTCAGGCGACCTTTTGTTTTAGATGCGTAGCAGCTCTTTGACTAGCCTGTGTAACGCTGTCCGTCCGCACAAACGCGAGGCAACGCGCTTCCCTCGGCGCAGGTGTTCGAGAGGAGCCAAGTGGGCCACGCCGCAGCTGGGCGTTGACGTCACGCACCCCTCGCACGCTTCCCTCGCAGGTGCGCCGTACGTCACTCTCTCCCTCACCCGCCGGAGCGCCGCAGCTGCCGGCTCCAACGCCCGCTCGCCTCCCGTGTCTGCGTTTCAAACAAACGTTTACACCAGTAAACGCTACACCGGGTTTCGCTTCAAACGAATCTTCCAGCGCTCACCGCAGCACCCGCGTTAGCGCCGTTCAAACCGTGACGCCACCCGTGCGCAACGCTGCTGCTAAAGCCCCTCCATCGCGTCTGCTGCCGCTTTTTTAAGTACCGCCATCTATTGTTTCGATGGCGACGCCCACTTCCGGTTCCGGAGCTTCCGGAAGGAAGTTCTTGAGCCACTTCCTTCCGCTTTTTCCTTCCATCTTTTTTCTTCGCACGCATGTGCACACGCGAGAAAGCAAATATTTCACTCTCCGTTTCGCAAGTGTTGTCGTTTTGAGGTTCGTCGTAAACTGCCTGCCGCCGAGCGAGTTTTCGCTCGGTGTTTCTGCGTCGCGAGGGCATGGGCGGGCATGGGGCGGGTGCATCAACCGGAAGAGCAGCAGAAACATCATGGCGGCATTTCGGCTTCCGCTAGGCGGGGAGCCGGTGTAAAGGGAGTGAGGGAGGACAAGTTGGCGCTACTTAACCTAGCCGGCGGAAAACGCATGGAGGGGCTTTAGCTGCTGCTTCGCATCCCATCAGCGTTCCCTTCGGGGAGATGGTCCAATTTTTTTTCGATGTGTTTTTTTTTTCAGTTGTGTCGGTGTGATGACATTTGTTCGTAGCGACGGCACTTTGTTGCGTACTCCGATGAGTGCAACGTCTTCCGCTCAAATTCTGATGCCGTTATAGTGCCGTTGTCGTAGTTTGTCTCGCGTGGTGCTTCGTTGCAGTTTCAAGAATGCAAGAATGGGGTTGCTTTGCGTCTCGCTACTTTCATGCATCAGCAATTTGAAAGATCTCGTGCATGTAAGCTTCACTTATGTTCGATGAGATTCACTTATATGCAAATGAGATTCTCAGAACCGCCGCACTACCGATGCCGATGCTAGATGCAATAGAAGAAGCATTTACGTAACTGAAGATATTTTGGCATACTGTATCTTAGTTCTTCCTGCTAAATTTTTGAAGAAGTTATTTTAATGATAATGTGGTTGTTAGCACAAGTGCTCTCTATCCTGTCCTCCGTCTGCAACCCGCGCATTACCTGGGAATTTGTATAGGTTTTGCGCGTCTGTTTACTTTCATATGTCTTTTGTAACTTGCTCCTAAATTCCTTCTCTGCTTCTTATTTTTTGAACTGCCGGCGTCATTGGTACTATTTACATACCTACATTCCGTGTGAGTTTACTGTTATGTCAAGGAGGTGTTGAGGGCAAAAGTAAAATATTCTGAGCGTGCTTAGAGTATACCGTAACAAAAATTCTGCTTACGATTTAGTAAAATAGCAAAATTGAGTTTGCATTATAAAAATGGAAATTATAAGAAAAAGTCTTAAAGATGTTAGGAAGGGGATTTGAGAAACGTAATACCAACTACTCCGTTCTTCTCATGAGCGTCCCCACGAGCCCTATTATACTATTTTTCATAGGCGCTGAGTTTTCTATTGTCTAACCTTAACATCTAAGTTGACGATACATCGTGCTATTGTCATAGCTGTTAGGGGTGCCACCTGTATCGCGTTTAGAGAGGGTGTTTCACGTAACTGGAACCAAATATTCACAAAGAAGTGGTTAACCTCAATTTAAAAAAAAAAACAGCGACATGGTTTGCCGTCATATGAATCTCGTTACGGTATTTTTATATATCGCTTAATTTGTCAATTAGCTGTCGCATCATTAATCTTAGCTAGTGGGGGATAAACTCCACTAGCTAAGATTAATGATGCAACATTTCTGATATTCAATTTAGGGCCAAATGCGTTTCGTTACGTTGAAGAAGGCATTAAAAAAAGACCAATTCCGTTTTTTGTGGAAACGTATATGCCGTTACTGCCCTCGTGCGCTACCGTCCTGCCGCGCTCTCCGCAACAACCGGCGCATGGACCGTGGCAAAATGGCGGCCGCTGCTCTAGGCATTGTCTCCACAGTGCGTCCACATGCCTTGCTGCCGCACACGGCGAATACACGCCATCGTCCCTGAGAGGCGATGGGATGACGGTCCGCATGCCGGTTGTTTCGCTCGAAGAACGTTTCAGAGCGCTGCAGTAAGGTAGCGCACGAGCGCCGTCACGTGGTTTGGTTTCATATTTCACGGCCATCCTATATTCACCACGGGGCATGTACGTCGCCAAAAAAAAAGAAACAAAAGAAAACTGGATCAGTCGTCTTTAAATGCGCTCTATGACGTGACGAAGCGCACTTGGCACTAACGTGAATATTAAATGCGTCGCATAATTGGCCTTAGTTAATTAACCAATAAAAACACTATAACGAGCGCCACATGGCGGTAAACCATATGCCGTAGGTTTCATTCAGTCGCGGCTAACCACTTGTTTTTAAAACTATTTGGTTCTACTTACGTGACACAACCTGTATACTTTTTTCCTGTGATTGTTTAATACGAAACCGCCCTGCTGTTTCACTTATATATAATTGTATTCCTTTTTTAGGTCACCATAAAGTTTTTTTATTGCTACAAATCAGCAGGTAAAGCAGAGCTAGAAGTGGCAATAGCGTGAATAGCAGTGATATGCGGCGACGCTTTGTGTCACTAGGATACGTCTGACGTTTCTGGGCGGCACAACTCGATCCTCTCGGAGAGGAAATGTGAAAAGATTGCACGTTAATGAATATGTTGCTAACGAACGCTTTACGCTATCAGATAAGTAGAGTATGAAAAATCAATGCAGTTTCATGTCCTCAATGAATTGTGAGCGCTGACTCTGTAGTTATCGTCTTCACACGATAATCACAAAAAAGATTGCTACAGCATTGTTGCTGCTGTGCACCTGTCGGATGATGCCGTACCACGAAAACGGTTATACGCTTATGGACAAGGCAAGACTGCAGCGCGGCATTTGAGCCACTGTGCGGAGGCTTCTTGCAAGTAGATGACGACTTGACGACCCGCTAGTTCGTCGTCAAGTAGAGCAGCGACACCTATCAATTACAAAAGTGTCAAGTAAAAACCACTGATAGAGCAGCGTACAAAGAGCTGTCATGGCTCAGCAGCCAAACAAATCCAGGACTATCGGGATACAAACATATTTCATTAAAATATATTTGATTAAAATTAAACGAAGTTGGTCCCAGTTAAGAAATTTTGAAGTAAACACTTTTGTACATAGGTCCTTGCTGCTTCATTATATGGATCTATAATAGCAGATTTGCCAATGTATCTAAGTATCTTAAGATACAATTGGGAAGTATCGTATCGGATACAATAATTTCGGAAGTATCTTGTATCTGTAACTCAAATATTTCTTGCCCGAATATCTTGTATCGTATCGCGATACAATTTCAAAGTATCTTTGCCCAGCTCTGCTTTCTCCTGTGTAGTCCGTATGTACTTGAGGTGGCCTTTGGTATATATGTAACGGAGTTCCGCCTCCCGTAGGAAATCTTGCTCCGTTCCAAGACCACACAAAGGCAAGGCATATGCAAAATCATACACGTATAAGTAAAGGACTACGCAATTTAAGAGATGGAACGAAAAGTGTTTGGCGTTAAAAGGCATGCAGAAACACGGCGACGTAGATATCCTCTTTGAGGGAAAAAATGGAGCTATAGGCAGACTACATCAGACGGAATGAGACACAATTTGCAGGCACAATGCGCAAAACCACCTAAAGCTGCTCGCGTCGGGAGCAGCTAGGAATCGTTGAAAAACTTGCAAACTACTATTGTTAATTGATGGACATGCAGGGATGGTTGACTCGCTGGACGAGGCCGTCGGAAGCGTGGTGCGAGCGCTGGGTGAAGCCGGCATGCTGCAGGACAGCGTGATCGTCTTCAGTGCCGACAACGGCGGCGTGCCCTGGGGTTACATGGCCTCGCGTGGCATCAACTGGCCGCTACGCGGCGCCAAGTCCTCTCCCTGGGAGGGCGGATCCAGGGCAGCCGCTTTTGTGTGGTCACCGCTGCTGGACAAACGTCGCCGCGTCTCTGAGCAACTCATGCACATCACCGACTGGCTGCCCACATTCTACGCTCTTGCCGGTAAGTTGTTGAGGATGATGAAAATAGATGGGCTATAGACAACGATGGATGGATTGGAGAAATTTTTGCAGCAATAGATTCGTGAGGCAACTCCGCGCTACTGAGGCCATTTGGAAAGTGGTCACTTGGAAAAGTGGTTCATGGCCCCTTTAAGGCACTGCCATGTGTGTCAGCAAAACGGGCTCAATAGCGGCACGGGTGTTCCACCCACCGCCAAAAGCACTGGTGGCGTAACGGCTCCATTCCAGTGCCTCAGGAGTGAAGCATCCTGGCGACATAAAGGTCCGTAATGCGACTTCTGGCAGTTGAAGTGTACTGCCTCTTGCGCACAACAACGCAAGCCTGGACAATTTAAATTAGCGGCGATGTGGATACAGTACGGACCGTGATACAGTGCAAGAAGTTTGGAAGACATGTAAGCTGGTACACAAAGTAAAATAAGAGAACCAGTAGCAAACGTGTGTTGACCAGCGTTGCGCCTTTTGGCGCTCTCGATCCTCGCTATAGTCAATCGTTTACCTGACGGCAATACAAATCGCGGTATTGTATGAAAACGGTAATGTAGTTGGTGCGGTCGGAGGAGACCCTCAATATGTCGCCGAGTGTCAGACTGCTCGGCACCGTTCAAACAATTTTGCTCTTTAGCATCACTCATGGTGACCAATACTTTAACCGCGTATCCAGTCACAGTGCTGCAGCTATGATCACTTCCAACGACAAAGCCTCGTTATGTGCTGCTTGTTCTAATATTGAACCGTTCAATGTAGGCCAAGGTCCAGCGTGCGACGTACACTTGGTAATATGCTCACGTGCACCTGATGTTGGGATGGCATTTTCCTCCGCAGGGGGTTCTACGAGCGACCTGGGACAACTGGACGGCCTGGACATGTGGGGAGTGCTATCTCGAGACGAGCCTTCTCAGCGTTCCGACGTCGTCTACAATATCGACCCTTTGTGGGACTACGCAGCCATACGGAGGGACAACTTCAAGATTGTCGTAGGTTCCCGCGGCGGCGGTAAATTCGATCAACGTTTTCCTATTCCAGGAGGACAGAGGCCATCGCCTAACCTAGAAGAGCTTATGGAAAGAAGCCTCGCCGCACAGGTAAACTCCCTTCTGCAGAAGACGCAATATTTGTTCGCTGGTGTTTGAGGCCACAAAAGAAGATGAAGCGTGCGTTGCACTTTCTTGTAAATTTGAATTAGGTTGTGAAGGCTTTAAAATAACTGACAACCAATTTTTATGTTACAGTCTGGTCAGAGCTTCCAATCACGAGATGGTAAAGCGGAAAACGCTGTCAAACGTTTATAATCAGAGTTTTACACCAAATCTGTCTTTGTGGACCATGTGCCGGCGTTGTTCGCTAACACAGGTCGCATGACCAAAGGGAAAGGAGGAGCCTCGTGAGAGGAGGTGTAATTCACCTTCTCATCTCTGGTTACATCCTTCACCCCCCCCCCCCTTTTCCCTAAGGTGCTGAGCCCTGCTGCCGCAAGGGTTGCAGAATATAGTGCCTTATTTGCCTCTTCAACCAACCACTTCTCTCAGGCCGTTCGCACGTATTCAAAACCTTCGTCCGCGTAGTGAGCTAGTCTGTGAACTCTTCGTCACTTGCTCGTGTACTGCCGATAGGACAGTGAGGTCCAATCCAAGCGCGCTTCTTTTGCTATGTTTATGTAACTGGTCCGTTACACGTATAATCACTATCTTGCGCAAACCGCGCCCGAATATCTGGGAACCTCCCAGATTATTTCAGAACCTTCTTATAGGCTTGAGCGCGAAAACGCGAACATCGGGAAAATGTGCAGCGCGGCATGGACGAAGGACAAGAAACGCACTGCCGCGCTGCACATTTTCCCGAAGATGTTAGTACACCAACTCGCCCAGATCTCCGTATTAGTTAAAAACGCGAACAGTTGAGTCAGGGGCGTAGCCAGGGGGGGGGGGGGCTGCCCCTCCCCCGAAATTTTTCAATTTTGCTTGCGCATATATACACGCACACTTACAAACGCACGCACGAACATACATAATGTATGGTTGAACCCTCCCCCCCACCCCCCACCCCGAAAAAAATTTCTAGCTACGCCTCTGAACCAATATTCTAGAACCAACGCGACCACCAGCGATAAGGCTCGAATGTTCGATGCCGCATGTATAAATGCCGACACGCCTTACTGCTGAGAAGTTTATCGACGGCCGACGCTCTGTTCGCCGCTATCAGTGTGTAACGCTGTAGTTTGACTTTCCGTTTCCCGGCCACAAGTTCGGCCTAATAAAGAGTTTCATCTTGGACACGCCGACTGCTGCCTTCGTCGACGTCACAACCCCGTGACAATATCGGCTCATTGGCTTGCACAGGCAATGTCTCCGCTTGTGGGATCCAAGTTTCACCGCAGCGCCCCATTGGACGAGTCCACAGGAAAACAAGTTTCACAATGAATGCAAAAAAGAAGCAACGACATGCTTTCGAACAGCCTTCCTTTGCTCCCCGGCATAAAGCCATTCTTGAAATGCAACATATCAGGTGTCCTCGGCCGCCATTATCGTCAAAAATCTGCATGGCTGCAACCCTGAACTTTAAACAATGACTGGGCAGGTTCGACCGAGTATGCGGCAGACCTTGCGCCAGAGTTGCCAGTTCCGCTTATAATAAGCGGATTTGGGCTTCTTTTTTCGCCGAGTCGCTTGCAGAATTTTCCAGTCGCTTGTTGCGTTTTTTGGACTTATTTGCCTTTCTACAGCAAATATAGTTACTTCAGTGATCATCACGTTCGCCAATAACGCGTTTGTCGTTCACTAACAGCGCATTTGCCGATGACCGAGTAGTTCTGAGTGTTGAAGTCAAACATACGATGGGGGAATCAACAAGTAACGTTAATCATGCGCTGGCAAACGTGCATTCAACCGAGTGGAGACTGCCCTGGAGACAATGTTAAAAAGTAAATATCTGCTTATATTTGCGGGTATTCTCGCTGTACAAAATAATTAGTGATTTTTTTTTCAACTCCCCTTCGTATATGAGTGACATTTTTTTCTATTATAAATATAAGTATTTTGAAGAATAGGAAAATTCACTAAATATTCGCTTCTTTTGGACTTGTTCGCGACAGTCGCGCCGCTTTTATTGGGCTTCTTTTGCTCTTGACAGGCAGCGCCATCTCTGGCATAAAAATACAAACTGGGTGCAAGCAACGCGCGTTTTCCCATGGTTTTCCCTTCTCTCCAATGCGCTGCCGCTCGCTTCCGTGCACGTGCAGAGCTCTCGCGGTGTAGGCTACTTGTGGCGCCTCGCAATGTACCGCTTGCAGTGCGGCTTCAAAAGGATCTTCAAGCTTTACTGGCACTTCCGAAAAGCGAGCTTGATAAAAGGAGAAAGGCTCGCCAATCTCGTTAATGGTGAAGAGCAGACGACAACGACGCCCGACTCAACGCGAAATGCATTTCCCAAGTCGCGATTACACCGTGTAGGACGTATGCCTCGAGGTAAGTCTCATTCTGTCGTGTTAAACATACGTAATGGTCCACATGCACTCCGAAATGAAGCCGTGCACGCTATCGATGTTTTGCGTTGTGGACTACGAATCATAAGATTGTTGTTTTGATATGGCATGCTTACAGTAGCAGCTGTGTACTTTTGTGAACAAACGTTTGCGGCGAGCGAAAAAAAGAAATTATACGGCCATGGCACTGTTTCCTGAGAAGGTTAGAGTCAAGTCCTCCGTGCCGCTGGAGGATCATCTGCCGATTAGGACGCGAGGCAGCTACAGCTGAGTTTTAGCCAATGTGAAGCAAGGTGAACTGCTCGCCGCGTTTTTTTCGGCTCTCGCGCCGTGCTTGCACTCTCTTTTTATGAGGATATCGACTCGACAGGCGTATAAAACCTGCTGCGCGAACGCGGCTAGAAAATCGCACAAAGTCAGAAGGTGGTTACTTCAAGGTTGCAGTTGCAAAGTGCCAGTTATATTTAGCGGCTTAAATGTATATCACCCTAATAAAGTGACAAAAACAAAGCAAACCTGCGGAACGATGTCAAAGCTTGCTGAAAATGCACAGACGTCCGTTCCGGCATGATAAAGCAGCCTTCCCGACGCGTGAATTGCAGGCGCTGAACTTCTGACAATGTGCCGAGTTCAGTTGAATTCAACCATGCCGCGTATAGGCCTCGTGCGCTCAGTTGATGGCGCCACCGCTCTCCGAGTGCGCAGCGCCAATGCGGCCACTTAGCGCATTTTGTCCCTGTTCCCTTCCCGGCGCGTAGCTCGCAGTTTTGTGCGGCAAACGTAGATGCGTGAAAACCGCAACGCAAAACGAGCCCCGCTTGCTTTCTTGCGGCTACGGACAAATAGCAAACCTTCAGCGATACTTCAAACGAAGTAGTTCGCTTCGGCATGGTGATTTGTATGCCGTTAATTACGTTTACTGTGTGAGGTAAGAACTGCACAGTGCCGTCGGTCCGTCGGAAATATTCGGAAAATGCGTCGCGCAAGTAAAGAGCGTGGAGTACAACGTGTGTTTAGAAACGAGTAAACTTGTTTCTTGGAATACCATAAAAAATACTCCTTATCGGCAGCCTCGCATGTCGCTTGTCCTATGACCGGCGCCCATTAACAGAAAGCTGGGATAGTTGAAATGACGTATTAGCGACGATAAAGAGATATAGACCGCATGAAGTGCCCTTCTCTTAGTTTTCTAGCTCTGTTAGTACGTCGAACACTTTGCTAAATTACATTTTCGAACATGTGCAACTGTGTTTTCCGTCTAAGTCCTCCGATAAAGCCGACGCTGAGGCCCCTCAGCCCGACAGTCGTGGACAGCCGACAAAGTGGGCACTGCAGAGAACTGTTTTGCCTCGAAACGGTTGCCACGAACCTTAATAAAAGGAACAAGGGAACCAACAATGTGTCAATATTACCTGGAGCAGTAGCGTAGCCAGATTTTTTTTTTCGGTGGGGATTCAACCATGCGTTATGTATGTTCGTTCGTGCGTTTGTATGTGTGCGTGTATAAATCCACGTGAAAAAATTTTAAAAATTCGCGGGGGGGAGGGGGTTTGAATTCTCCTGGTTACGCCAGTGACTTGTATGGCAAGCGAAAGAAACCGTGCGAAGACAGGACGCGTTTGCTTATCGAGGGCTCCGAACGGCTGCGTTCCAACGTTACCGCCGATCAGCCTCGTACGACTTCCATGGAAAATGATAACACTGCACCTTCGGCACTTTCCCGGCCGTGCTCTTGTAGCTGTTATATGTGAACTCGCAAGAGCAGATAAAACGCTTGCGCTGCTAGGGGCCATTGCCAACCTGCTGCGGCCAAACGCGGCTGTGGGGAGGGAACAGGGACATTTTGCCAGCAGCCGCCGCAGTGGCGCTGCATGTCCGATTTGAAACAGCAGCGCACGAGGCCTATAACGCGAGTGTTCAGCAACGACGGGTAGGTCTCACAAACACGGGGAATCAAAACACAAAGTTGTTTCACCTGCAACCGTAACTGGACTTTCACAATGCGAGAAGACAGCGAGTAATCATTACTGTATACATAGCTTGCACTGACGTCACCGTGGCCGCCATCTTGGGGGACCAGCGGGTTGAGACGCTCCGTGAGCTTTTGTTCGAACGCGCCGAGCAAGAAACGGTGACGGCTCGCCATCAGATTAGTGCCGGTGCACCCAAGCATCCTTCACACCAAAACCCCCGCGTTCCTTTGTGTTCCCCCTTGGCGCGGCTGGCGAACAAAAAAAGCGGGGAGCGCACAAAAGAACGCGGGGACCGAACACCTGGGTGTCCTCCTCTGCACTGACACACTCTAATGAGATAAAAAAGTCACGGTGGCCGCCATGTTGGGGCTCCAGCGCAGAGCACCTGTCTGTGACGTCACGTGCAAGGCATGTATACTATAGGGGGTATGCACCTGACGTCATCCGCAAGGAGCGCTAGCGTCGTTCCAGGATGCCGCCATTTTGGCGGTCTCGGTGGTTCGCGGCGCTCATGGTGGCACTGTGGAACTATCTGTTTTTTCGCTTTTTATGGTGCATCTGTGGACTGCAATGGACTTAAGCGCACATGCACGTGGGTTAGATAAACCTGCGCGATTGCGCTACCTGGCGAAAGTGCGTCTGTGCGGCGGCGCAGACCCACTCGAAGACGCTGAACTTCAACCCGATGTTGCACTGCATGCTGCCGCGTGTCGACTTCACCGACATGAAGGACTACCTTGTTCGCGAGACAAGTTTTGTGTCGCGTGAGCAACTGAAAGCTTATAAATCCATGCACGGTCACAACTATCTCACGAGCGGATGGGTGCAGCAGCCGGGTGTCAAGGTTCTCCAAGACAGCACGATAGTTGCAGTTGGAAAGGTAAACAGACTTCCCTCGTCCACTTGTAATCGCGTTTATTGTGCCGTGCGAGCGCTCTGCCGATAGTGTAAACCCAGTAACGGGATGTAATGGCAGAAAAGCGATCACAGCAATTGCTGCAGTGCTGTTTTCAAATGGTTTTTGCTTCTCAACAACCGCTGCGTGCAGTGCTAATGTGTAGCCGATTTATCGCAGCTTTTTAGTGCAGGCGTCAAAGTTCTGCCGTACAGCACAATCGCTGTTGTCAGAAAAGTAAGCCGACTTCCCCGTTTATTTCTAATCGCGTTTATTCTGTCGTGCTAGCGCCGTGTGAAACCCGTAAACACGCTAACGGGACGTCAGGGCAGGAAGGGATTACAGCACTTGCCAGTGGCTGTTTCTAAATGGTTTTCGCATTTCAACAACCGCTGATTGCCTTGCTCGTGTGTAGCTGAGTTATCGCAAGCGTTAAGCGACAGTTCTAGCTGGGGCGACGCGCAGCTTTCTGAAGGATTAAGTATGATCTAACTCCGTTCCGCGTTAAACGCGATCGCCAGAATTTAAGAAGCCGCGTTGCGTCGATCACTTACGTCGTGCAAATCAGCGTTGACGTTGCTTTATTCAGACATTTATTAGTGTTCCAACTTTGCAGCTACGATAGCTTTCTAATTTATTTCAAATGTTTAGGTCACATCACTGAGGTTGTCTGTTTGTACTCCCAGGTTCGTCATTCACAGTCATTTAACGAAAAGCTCCTTACGCCGTGGCTTCTCATCAAAGAAGACGGTGAGGTACAAGCTGCTCACTGCACCTGTAAAGCTGGCCTTTGGTATGAAAAAGAAACCAACCGAGGCAGCATACTGATCCACAGGCTTCTTTTTCGTGTGGTTGTTACAACCAAACACGGCGCAGTTCACCATTGTCGCAGCTGGCTGACGTGCAACCACGCCACGTACCGTCTTTCCGCACACACAAATAAATTCGTTCAAAGATTTTCACGTAATAAATACGCACCGCGCACGAGACACTGCTGTGCGTACTGCTACCTGCTACTGCGCTCACGAACGGCCGGACCGCCAAAATGGCGTCGCTGCCCGGCGATGCTATCGCCACCTCGCGGATCAAGGTACAGTGCATACCCCCTATAGTCGCTGCGTGCATGCACCGCGTTACGTACTGATTCGGGCCGTCGAAACGAACGAAAGCGATTAACTCAGACAGCCAAAATAGAAGGCGAGACAGAGCTGTCAGCTATCCACGCTTGCCGCCTTTATTTTTCGTGCGACATGCAGAGGAACCGATACAGTTTCACACGTGCATCGCGTGCCTTGGTGTTGTCTGCAATGTTGTGGCAGGCCACGACACCGCAATACTTCGGACCTCGCTTGCGCTTCCGCGCGGGGTCGCTTCTGCCAATGTGGAAATGCAGCTTCGCACAGCAAGCCTCTCGGTCTCGGTTCAGAGCGCCAAGCTGTCGGCACAGCGCCCCAGTTCCCCGCACCGACTGAGCAACTCGCGCGCGCGCGTGTTCCCGCTGCCGACAAACAGGCTGAGTCGGCTGCGCTTGCACCCGGTTGCGCCAGAGCTTCTCTCCAGAGCTGCCGTCGCCGTAAACTTGAGCTTGGGTATTGGCCGCGAGATCGAGCAGAGTCGGCACCTAGCGGCGAGCGGACGAAACCCCGTGGTGTGGATGACTCCTTGCGTCGTCTGCTGGCCACACTGTGCTCGCATGTGTGCGTACTAGAGCACTGCACGGGCCGGATTTTACGGCTCGGCCCGGGCCCGCTTTATGAAGCCCGAGCCCAGCCCGGGCCCGTGGTTCCAAGCGCGGGCCCGGCCCGGGCCCGGTCGTACATGACCGAGCCCGGCCCGGGCCCGTCGTTCCAAGCCCGGCCCGGGCTTGGGCGTTCATTACTAAACTAATCCACGGCGCGCTTGTTCATGACCAGGCCCGACCAGGGCCCGCTAGAGGATATTAGTTGTTGATGATGATTATTAATGATGCCGTGCGCTATGTAGCGGGCGATCGGACGGAAAATCCGGTGTGTACATGCATCTAAATGTTTCTTTGCCCGCGGTGGTAGCTCAGCGGTTAAGCTGTTTCCCTGTTAAGTCCTAGGACGCGGGTGAGATTCCCGCGGCCACGGCGGCCGCAATTTGATGGGGGCGAAATGCAAGAACACCCGTGTATATACTTATCTTTAGGTGCACGTTAGAAAACTCGAGGTGGTCGAAATTGATCCGGTGCCACTATGGCGTGCCTCGTAATCATATCGTGGTTTTGGCACGTAATACCAAGGAATATAAATGAAATGTACCGTATGTGTCAACCTCGAATAAAAGACCGAAATCTTTATTCCTCCCATGGGAACAACCGTGATCTGGCCCATTGTTAGTGCTGCTATATATATATATATATATATATATATATATACGTGATCTGGCGTGTTTATAAGGAAACCCACCACGATGTACTTGTTACTTTGACAAAGTCTGGTCCAGCAGACGAAACGTTAGTGAAAATATACAGTGCCAATCTATATCTATACTGGTGAAAACAAAATAGCACTTCAACTGTTTTTCTATTTTTATTGCTAAGCTTTACTAAGAGCCAGCTCTTTACACGTGTCACTTCAGCTTGGCCCAGTATACCTTAGACCATGCAATGCATAACGTTCGCGTGTGCTCGAAGGCCCGACTTACGCCTTTTAATGAGCGGGTCTGAGTCCGGCCCGGCCCGCAGCCTCAAGCCCGGGCCCGGCCCAGGCCCGCGGCTTCAAGCCCGGGCCCGGCCCGGGCCCGCACTTTCAAGCCCTAGCCCAGCCCGGGCCCGCCGGAAAACGCTTTGGACGGCCCGACCCGCGGGCCGGGCCCGGGCCCGTGCAGTGCTCTAGTGCGTACGTCATGCACGTCCTCAGATTACAGCTTATTCCGTTGTGCTAGGACAGTATCAAATGCTTGTACGTATGCCTACACGATATACATAAGCATTACGAGACTTGTATTCTCTCTGAGTGCATGCACGTGTCGGTATGGCGCTAGGTCTAACCATCGTACAGTCCATTCGCCAAAATCATTTCAATGTGGGTACCACTTTGTCGTTCAAGCACATCACATACTACATCTGGCGTCCTAAATGAAACAAAAAGTACTAAATGTCGAGGTGTGAATGCAGAATTTTAGCGACACCATCTCGTGGAATGTTGGCGATTTGGAAATCCTTGTGATACCGCAAAGCATGAACTAGAGTCTGCAGACTGGTTAGCGGTAAAAAAAGACCTGAAGCCACGCACTTCTATAGCGGTACGCGTGTTCATGCAAACAGAAAAGCAGAGTGCACAAAGTTCTACTTCATCTAATTACGCAGAAATACAGGCTCTCTCTTTCTTTGTAGCCGCTAGAGCAAGAAGTAAATACTTCATCGGCTCAGTCGCTCCAGCACTGTTTGTATTGTGGTATAGGCAAAACACAATTTAAACACGTGTGCAAATAAAGCAAAAAAAAAAACATCGAGCACAGTGCAAAACACGAATGTGACTGAAGGCCAGTACCCCATTGATTGGCAGATTGCACTTCTCTCACAATTAATAGGAACGTAAGGCCGGTTTCGTGCATTACTGTGGCAATGGAGGTCGTATAGATCACCATTAAACTGCAGTCAACGCGCTTTATTCGCCGACAATCGACTCAACCGCCTACGGCGAAGCGCCGCTGCGTTTATTTGTGTACGCACCGCCGACTGCCTATCCACTAGTGGTGAAGAACTATCGGTAAATTGACTATCGATAGCATCGATAGTTTTTTTGAAACTATCGATAGTGCAGACAAACTATCGATAGTGCAATCGGTAGTACCATGGTTAATATGAGTAGCAATATTACTGCCGCGCGTTTTTATTGCTTTGCTTTGATGTATTCGGGTTTCACCCACAAAGACTGTTAGGAACGTTTGACGCAGATCGCGCCGTAATGTTTGAGAAGCTTCACAATTGTATGAGATCATTCTGTTATGATTACACGCCGCACGAGAATGGCCAAGTTTGCAGCAAGATGGTAAGTTGGGCCAGTTGGATTACGTTCATAATTGAAAATTTTGTTGAAGCGCACTAAAAAACAGACGGACAGAAGAGGCTGACAAGGACAGCAAGCGCTGTCCTTGTCAGCCTCTTCTGTCCGTCTGTTTTTTAGTGCGCTTCAACAAAATTTTCAATTATGGCCAAGTTTCTTCGAAAGCTTACGCGAGCGCCAGCGATAACGCTCGAAGGTTCGATGATGGATGTATAAAATACGACGCGTTCCACCGATTATCAGATTACTCGATGGCCGACGACTGTTCTCGCCGCTATCACTGCGCAGCGTGTATCGGCGCTTCTACTTTGAGTTTTGAGTTTCTGGGCACAATTTCGTCCAAATAACCCAGGTAGCACACATGGTCTAGAAAACGTTTTTTTTAGGGATAAATGGGATAAAACGGATTCTAAACCAATTTCGACGTTTTAAAAACGTCACAGAAAATCCGTATTATATCCGTTTTTGATAACGTCTAGAAAACGCATTTTTTAAGACCATCTTGGTCTGAAACGTATATTTCATGACGTTTTTTTCGATTCTAAACCAATTTCGACGATTTAAAAACGTCACAGAAAATCCGTATTATGTCCGTTTTTGATAACGTCTAGAAAAGGCATTTTTTGAGACCATTTTGGTATGGAACGTATATTTCAAGACGTTTCTTCGATCCTAAACCAATTTCGACGTTTTAAAAACGTCTTGTTCGTGACGTCTAGAAGACGCACTTTATAAAATGTTTCGTCGCCCAGCAGCGGACTGCGCGCCACTTGGCCCATGCATGCATGGGCATGCATGAACCACCGCGAATTGAAATTTGAACTCGAGCCTGCGCACGCCATCTCTCATTGCGATAAAGAAAGTAACGCGCAAAAGGATAAAGGCGTATGGTGTCTACATTGCATCAGCAATAATGAAGACTTCAAAGTTCGTTAACCAGTAAACTTTACGTAATTTACTGTAATTTACTCGCAGCGATAACCGTCTAACTTCCGCACGAAGGCCTTAGCGCTGACTGTATCCATCCGCGCGGCCGTTGCTTCTGCAATGTCAGTTAAACTCGCCGATTTCGCATGGGCGGTCGAGCTCACCGGTCGTGCACTCTTTTGCTATATTTCGTGCTTGTGTCGTGGTTCGTGGAGGCTATAAACGCAGCTGTGAAGAAACTATACTTCGCTGCGTGTTAGACTTGTGGACCCGAATGCAAGTATGTCTGTGTGGAGCGACTGTTACGCTGACTGACGGTTAGAGTCCCGTATAAGATTCTCTGTGGAAAACTTCACTCATCAGCAGGGGCGTAGCCAAGGGGGGGGGTTGGGGGGGTTCAAACCCCCCCCGAAATTTTTCAATTTTGCTTGCGTATATATACACGCACACATACAAACACACGCACGAACATACATAATGTATGGTTGAACCCCCCCCCCCCCCCCGAAAAAAATTTCTGGCTACGCCCCTGCTCATCAGCTTGCGCGCGGGACGCGCTCGCAACTTCCTTTCTTCTATGCTCGAGGGACGGGCGTGGTTACTTTGATGTGCGATTAGTTTTCTGTGGATTTGCGGATACTGTAAACCACGGGCTTCTGTCATTTTTGAAGGTAAGTTCATTTTTACTGCATTTGCGCTCAGTATTTGAGAACTATGACAAATGAAAAAGCGTGTTTCGTTGCATCACGGGCTGCATGTGTGACATGTTTCAGCAGTACGTGATTGCGGAATTTATTCAGCATACATGATAAGGCTGTCGAAACGTAAATGCACGTCATGGTTTCCGTCCATGTTCGAACGAACATGAGCGAAAACCGTATGTATATTTGTTAACCCAATTTCAGCACAATGACTATGTTTTTTTCTTGGCCGCTTGATGAGGTAGTTTCAATATATACGTTAGCTTAAGCTACGTGTGCCGCGTAAGAAGCAGTTTTAGAATGGGTACGCAAAGATAGCGTTCGTTGGGCGTATATGCTACGCAAGAGGATGGCGTGCGACATGCGGAGTAGCCAGTTTTACAATGGGATACGCAGATAGCGTTTGTTATGTACGTAGCGTATAATGCATGCGCAATGGCGATGAACGAACGCAAAGCTTTGCGCACCCAATTTTAAAACTGCATTGTTGGAAGTTACGGCATGTGTCATCTGTTTTATTGTGTCACTGAAGTTTATGGATGCGAGAATCTTTGCAGTGACAGCGTACTGGTTCATGGTTTCTTCCACAGTACTAGCTGCATGTAACGAGAGGCTGGTCACGCTTCTCCGTTAGTTGCGAATTTCTGAGGGTATGAGTGTCAAAGACGCGTTTCACGGGAGGAGTTCGGCATTTTTTGTCAGTGCTGCCTTGACTATCTCGATGCGCTTTCGGACTTCTGATTTATGTTTCCCCTACTCTGTTAACCTCCTCCTTTCTCGGTAAAGCCTGCAGCTCTTAGCAGAACCAAGAGGTTCTCTTGCGCGTCTTTTGTGCCTGGTTAAATATAGCAGGCTCGCTCTCTGTCGCCGTACGGTGTTATCGAGTTTTCATCTTTTCACACCGTCCTATTTTAGGTATAATAGCAAATAATGAAATGATCTTTTCTCCTATTTATTGCAGGTGGTACTGCCCTAGATGTTTAGAAACAAAGGCTACACCAACTAAATTATTACTTTCTTTTTTTTTTGATGGGCTGACTGACAGGTTTTAGTATGAAAAAAGATGGTTGTAAAGAGATTGACATTTTCCTCTTTTCCTTGGAAACTTTCAAAAACAAAAGGTCACAGTTTGTAAAGCAGTTAACTTTTTTGAGCGTCTTTGTTTGTCGGCATCTTCAAGAAACCGCACTAGGGCTATTGTGCTAAAATATATTTGACGTGGAACGCTGCCCCATGCTGCTAATGGCACAACAACGTTCGTGTGTATGCTATTTGTAGTGTTCTTTGCAGACTTCCTGATGTGCCTAGTGATTTCCATCAAGTGCCTGCCATGAAGCCATGGGTTCAGTCTGACTTGCCACACATTGTGATATTTTGACACTGAGAAATGTGATGTACTAAGTGCAATACCCTGATCTGCCTCTGACAATACTGAGTTTACAGCTGTGTGCTTATTGAGTAAAAAATGTGGAAGAGTCCCAATTTCTTTAGCTGATGTGTCTTATAACATTAATTTGTTCTTTTAGCCTGACATTTTCTAATACTGGGCATCATAAAAGAATCATGTTTTTTTTTATCAGGCTGGTATTTTCATATTCCTAATTTTTATTCATTCATTTTAGTAAGTGGCTCATTCATTGTAATTTTTGCGGTCGTTTCGATTAGTTTTCTGTTCATACATTTTGTTTTCGCGCTACAGTTGGTTTAGTTGAACTTTTTGTTATATGTCGCTGTAATTTACAGTGCTCATATTTTCTGCTAGCCATGGCACATTTAACCCTTTGCGGTCCAAAACCTTTACCCACTTTCCGGCTCTAGCGGTCCGAAACTATTTCGCCAGTTTCTGGCGCCGCGAATAAAAACACAAGCTGTGGAAGAGAAACGCACAGGATATTTATTTTTGCTCCTGCATTCTGCAGGCAACTCTTTTAGTGATATTTGGGCAACGTATGATACCGCTCAAAGCATTCCCCTGTGTGCAGGCCAGGGTTATTACTGCAGGTTTCCACCACCGCCGTCGGGCGGGGCCCGACAGCGGACCGCTACGGCCGTGTTGCGTTGTCGGGCGCTGCCCGACAACGGACCGCAAAGGGTTAAGCTTAACTGTGTGCTCTCTAGGGATGTCAGACCATAATTTCTGTGATAAGTTTTGTACGCTGCATTTCGAAGCCTGAAACCGTTACTCCTTTAGTGGGCACCGTTGAAACACGTATGCTGCATCCACAAATATTTTTAGCTAACGTCTAAAATGGCGCCTTTTGTTCCCAACGTCTATCTTACTTCTGTAATGATGCCAGAGCTTTTTCCAAAATTTTTTTCAGTGAGAAATGTTCCAACAGAGGCATGTTGTAAGAACGTTCCTAAAAGTTTCATTTTGTGAACAATACACTTCAGCAACAGTGATTTTGCAAGCAATTTACGTTCTTTTTTCATTACGCATTCTTGGCTCGGTGGGCCAAATATTATTTTGCAGTTTTGTTTTGTTCTTAGTGATTTCAACACATTGGAGACAATTTCCTTTAACTGTGGTCTTAAGCAGCGCTACTCAACGATTGTTTTGAAACGAAGGGAGACACACACCAGGTGCTTGATGCATGCCTCCTTTCCTGCTTGGAATGCTGTGTTGGAGCAAGATGGCGAGTTGGGCCTGTTGGTTTACGTTCATGTTTGGAAAATTAGGTTGAAGCACACTGAAAAAAAAAACGTGGACAGTAGAAGTGGACAGGAGTAAGTGCTGTCCTGTCCACTTCTACTGTCCATGTCTTTTTGTTGTGTTGCTGTGTTGGCTGTGGCTCGGTGTAGCGTCTTCTCATTCACCTATCGGATTGGTAGGGCAGATTCATCAATGTGCGATAACTGCAACTGCATAGAGACTATCGATCATCATTTGTGCCGCTGTATGCTATGTCAAACACATCGCCGGACTCTCCAGTGTGCCTTCAGGAGACTTGACAGTCGGCCTTTTCCCGAAGGAAAGATCTTGGGAGTCTGTCTTCATAACAGATCAGCCCAGAAAACCACACGAGCCCTCTTGCAGCACTTCAAGGCACCATATTGAGTGACCACCTGTGATACACTCCTCTGTGTGTGTGTTGTGAAATGTGTCTCTTTCTCTCTATTTTTACTCCCTTATTCTCCTCCCATGAGTAGGGTAGCAAACTGGACGCTAGTTAACCTCCCTGCCTATCCTCTGTTCCTTCTCTCTCTCTCTCCTTCCTACAAGAAAAAAGTTCAGCGGAAGATGAAGCGTTGAGGAAACGTTTCATCATGAATGCTTGTCTTCGTCAGGGCCCTGACGGCAGGGGCGTAGCCAAGGGGTTGGGTGGTTCAAACCCCCCCCCCCCCCCCCCGAAAATTTTCTATTTTGCTCGTGCTTATATACACGCACACATACAAACGCACGCACGAACATATGTAAAGTATGGTTGAATTCCCCCCCCCCCCCAAAAAAAAAAAAATTCTGGCTACGCCCCTGCCTGACGGAAACTAGTCCCCTTGTCGAGGCGTTGGCTTCAGCGACATTCCCTTTTCGACAATTTCTGTTCACTTCATCTTTGCGTTTGATTAAGTAAAGCTTATGAGTCGACGCTTACATATTGCAGAATGGCTGTGCCAGATCCTAAATTTTGTCATATTGCACTGTTAGTTGTTTGACAACAATTTTGCGAATGATGAATCATGCAACAAAAAGTGTTCTTGAAGGTTGGATACTATGTAGCTGCATTTTAATTACCGCGATATTTTGTATTCTTTTGCCGCTTCTGAATAATATTATATAGTCGCATGCTATATCTCATTTCGTGGTTTTTACGTTTCTATGCTGTACAGGAATCGTTGCTGTTTTACATAATAAATTATGACATGACCACTTTTGTCTGTGAATCTACTGAGCTCTCACTCTGTAATAGTAATTACGGAATAAAGTAACTGTAATTACTATAACAGAGGGGGCTTCCTAAAAACGTGCACTAATATAATTGCATGCGCAAAAACAAAACAGCTAAAAGAAAAGAGATCCTGCATGACGTCTTAAAAACGTTTAGAAAACGTCTTTTCAAAGACGATGCAATGTGATATTTTTATTTTTAAAATGGGATTTCTTGCGACGTTTTTAAAACGTTTTCTAGATCGTCTTAAAAACGTTTAGAAAACGTCTTTTCAAAGACGATGGAATGGGATATTTTTATCTGTTTTAAAAATGGGATTTTTTGCGACGTTTTTAAAACCTTTTTAAAACGTTTTCTAGAACGTCTTAAAAACGTTTTTTAGATCGTCTTAAAAACGTTTTCTAGATGGTCTTAAAAACGGATTCTAGCCGGACATTAGACGAGATATAAAACGTTTTCTAGACCTTTAGCTTCTATTCCGTGACGTTTTCTAAACGTTTTTATCGTCTCGGATAAACGTTTATAAAACGTCAATTATCCGTTTTGTGCTACCTGGGAAAGAGCTCCGTATTTACCAGTCTTGCTACAGCATTCTTCCGCATCACAACCACGTGCCATAACTATCGATAGTGGTATGAATGATGCTATTGCTGGTATGAATGATGCTATTGCTGGCCGGCCATGTTGTCAATCAGCTTCGCTTAATTTATGAGCATTTTTGGCGAAATAAATTATTTCTGCAGTGAAAATGGCGAAATATGTCCATCAATAAATTCACATCCAAAAGCAACCAGTTACACCTTACAATTACGAAACTTAGTTCATGATATTTTTTTTTACTTTGAAATCATAAAATGCAATATAAATTTGTAGCCGCGCAGTTCCACCACATGTAACGGCTTCGTTTCCGCTACAGCTGAACAGTTTGACTTTATGACCATGTGTCAGCAAAGCACTCAGGTGAAGAACACAAGCATGTCAACTTTCTTGCCCCTGCTCCTCCGGCTCCACTATGTACCACACGTGCGGGGAAACAAGTTTATTCTGCAATGAGTTCGTGCTGTTGATTTTATACTATCGATAGTACCATCGAATTTTTTACCATCGACAGTTCGATAGTGACTCAGCTATCGATAGTATCGATAGTACCGTCGATAGTTCTGCACAAGGAGGTTAGTTCTGCATCACCACTATCCACACAAACGCGGCCACGGTGCTGCCACTTATAGCCCGACGACACTCATCATCATCAGCCTGTCAACGCCCACTGCAGGGCAAAGGCCTCTCCCATGTTTCGCCAAACAACCCGGTCCTGTGCTTTCTGCTGCCACGTTATACCTACAAACTTCTTAATCTCATCTACCCACCTAATTTTCTGTCTCCCCCTCACGCGTTTGCCATCTCTTGGAATCCAGTCAGTTACCCTTAATGACCACCGGTTATCCTGCCGACGTGCTACGTGCCCGGCCCATATCCATTTCTTCTTGATTTCAACTATGATGTCCTTAACCCCCGTTCGTTCCCTGACCCACTCTTGAACCCTCTTTGTAAAGTTGAACCCTCTTTGTAAGTCTCCAGGTTTCTTCTTCGTAGGTAAGTACCGGTAAGATGCAGCTGTTATATACCTTCCTCTTGAAGGATAGTGGTAGACTACCATTCATGATTTGATAATGCTTGCCGAATGAGCCCCATCCCATCCTTATTCTTCTAGTTATTTCACTCTCATGGTTCGGCTCCGCGGTTACTACCTGTCCTAAGTAGACGTACAGTCGCCCATTTTTTTTAACCTGAACGCGCGAGCATCGACCGCCAAGTTGATAAGCGCCGTACAACGGAGTGGAGCGGCGAAATGAACGAGAATACACGCATGCGCGCAATGAGCAGTCTTGGACAGCTGCCTCCTGAGGAAAAGCCTAGCAGACGGCAGCTGCCCACGACTGTTCATAGCGCGCATGCGCGTATTCTCGTTCATTTCGCCGCTGCGCTCCGTTGTACGGCGCTTATCAACTCGGTGGTCGACGCTCGCGCGTTCAGGTTAAAAAAATGGGCGACTGTACTCCTTTACAACTTCCAATGTCTCGCCACCTATCGCAATAAAGCGCTGTTCTCTGCCAAGACTGTTCCACATTACTTTAGTTTTATGCACATTAACGACACTGTCTACAAATAAACACTTCCCACGATGGCCAAGTCATGCGTCCGGTTTTAAAGCTTCGCCCCACACGAAACTTTCTATTTTCGGTGAAAGCATGAAATATGAAACGTGGGCTTTCTGGTTCTTCCGCCTTCGTATTGCGACTAAAAAACAGCTGTGGTGTGGCAAAGAAAAAAAGCGGCTGTGCCTGCGTTGCGGCTCGGTTGTCCGTATGCATTAGGGATTTAAGCACGGCGGTTATAGACGTGACGCCACCAAGGAGGTTTAAAAAAAAAAACTTCTGAAGCGGTGAAGCCTGGGAAACCGGTTGGCAGCCATCTTGCTCCAGGCAAGAGGCAGCGCAGCTTGCGCGCGGGCAGCGTAATCGTGAGCTTCCACGGGGGCGTTTCAGCATGAGAATGGGACAGTTAGTGTCACTTATGTGACCGATTATTTTTTTTTATCCTGCAAGATTGAAGAAGGCAGTTTTTTACGCCATAGTTCATGGGCTGAAGCGTACCTGGTAACACGTAGAATTCGCTTCCAGTATTCCCGAAGTAAAGGACATGGTGGAGTTAATAAGTGGTACATAAAATTTTATTCAGCCCCGGCTTTTATACAATTTCAAAAGAAAAAAGAAACATATACAATGTGATTTATACGTGAATCGATTAAGCAACAAGTTACACAATAACTTCAAAATGCATCATAATGCAGACAGTCAAGAAACTAACCGTATGCAACACGCGCCCTTAAAAACTAAACACAGGAAAAGAAAAGATACGAAAGCAGATTAATTGACTAGCTTGCTGCAGCTCTTGTTTACGCTCGTTTACAAATTTTTAAAAATAACAGTCCTTGTCAGCCGCGTTCTTACTGTGCACTCTGGGAGTTTTAAATGCGAAGAATTTCTTAGCGAACCTTTGGCACTTTGAGCGTTTCTATCTATCTATCTATCTATCTATCTATCTATCTATCTATCTATCTATCTATCTATCTATCTATCTATCTATCCGCCTACGTCTGGGCGCTCTCATGATCGCGTCCTTAACTAGGTGCACGTAGACCAAAATCGGCATGGGAGGGTAAGAGGATTTGACGAATATGACTGTCGGGTCATGACATGAATAACGGAAATATCCTGTCGCGTACGTCATCAAACCCTTTCCTCCAGACAAGTGTGGCACATAGCCGTTTACCACGGACCACGGTGTACGGTTATGCGTCACAGGTGATTGACAGTTTATATCTACGCAGGAACGGCGACGACATTAGTAATTTAAATGCGAGAGCGTTAAGAAAAACCAACATCGGCAGATTTGACCCGACGAATGAAAAGAATAAATATTAGCATCACAGCAGGAATCGAACCTGAGCATTCTGCGTGACACTCAAGTATTCTACCACAGAGGCACGCCAGGTATATAGTTTGGAAAGCAGCCTATGCAGACGTAACGTCGGTGCAACGTCAAGTGTGGCTATGGTGCTGGCCATCTAATTTTGCAAGAAAGCAATACACAGTATGTATGTACTCCTACGATACCGGCGTCATATCAGATTAACGTCTTTGGTTCCAGTGTTGACTCCGCTTTTATGGCAGTGTAATAAAACATTACATTTGTATTCCTATGATTAAGCAAGCTATATTGAAGCATTGCTCGACCCCAGAGGAATACATTAATGTAAGTTACGTATGATGTCCACATGGTTCCACCATAAAGTGCACTTAGTTTCGATAATACTGGCGTATGTACTCTAACACGTTACGTTGCACCATATAAGGTTACCCTTTAAACGCCAGTGTTGTCGACGTACCTGGTAAGCCCACGATGTGCACACAGCTACTACACTTACAAAAACACGTTGATCCACCTCGTAACGTTTGGCTGAAAGCCATAAAATACAGCATCGAAGTACTCGCTGACTGCTTCGCATGAAACACATTCCCACAACGCGTGAGATCTGCCCAATTTTTTTCCGGTCGATTTCTTTTGAAATGTGGTGAAGTCTGATTTTACAGCGAAAGCTGTTGTCATATCACAACGGCAGTGGGGTAGTTGTCCCCCGCCGCCGCAGGTGTCCGTAACCACTATCGCGCGAAGTAAGAAAAAAATGAAATAAATAAAAATAAACAGGCTCAGATGGGATTTGAACCCGGGTCCTCTGCGTGGCAGTCCAGTATTCTACAACAGAGCCACGCTAGTGACTGGAACTCGTTTGCAAAAACATCCTTGCAGGCGTCATGCCGGGAAAGGAATCGCGTTTAATGTGTCATATAGCGTGTCAGAAGAGTAAAGTAACAACCAGGCGTCACAAAATGCTAATTTCGCAACGAGTGACCGGGTTAATTGCTTCAAATCCATTACAAAAGGCTCAGCCATAATTCTTCGTAGTCATCAGCCACAGGCAGCATCAACAAAGTTCACATATATGCCTTACAGATGTGTAGCGGGTACCTCGCTATCCGCAGAAAGATGAATAATGGCATAGTGAATGCTTCCCTACCTTACAAAAATTATGATTTGCGGCGTAGTGGGTACCTCGCAGTTTACTTGTATTGGTTTCCCCAAGGGAGTTTAGAACGGGCTCTAGAGTGCCGCTCTGCCAGATTTCGCTGTGACTGTGCTGCGCGCTCAGCGCAGGCCCCGCGTTTTTTATGTACAGCTTGGCAATCTTCTACAAATTGTAAATGTGGTTATCGAGTGGATCGCAGTCCAACAAACGAGACATCCACAACACTCGCTTGTCACCAAAAGAGTGGAGACATTCGCCATCTGTGGAACTTCCGCGCAGGCTCAAGCGACAACCCACAAGTTTTCTGCCTGGAGCAATATTGCGGTCGTCGGCTTCAGCGGCGGCGCTCCGCCTCCACTCCAGAAGTTTTAAATGCGAATGCGACACCGCCGAGCGCCGATGATCCAGGCGGCCGTGGCATTTCTTAAGGCCCAAACACACGTACGCGTTGCAGCGCGTCAACGCGTGACCTTTTGACGCGGCGCCGCGTCCTTTCCCTATGGGGAGAGAGGGCGCGCGGCTACACGAAGCTGCGTGCCCTCCCTCTTCATAGGGAGAGGGCGCGGCGCCGCGTCAAAAAGTCACGCGTTGACGCGCTGCAACGCGTGCGTGTGTTCGGGCCTTTAGTCGGGGGTTGTCCTGCGTCCCTGGCCGGCGTGCGCACAGATCTCTCCGCGCGCGCTCCTCCTCGTTCCTAGCAACAGCTGCGCCACGCCTAGCAGGTGGTGAGCGGCGGAGGGTAAGGGAGAGGAGCGCGCGGGCGTGTGATGGCGCTCGCATCACGGAGGGTAAGGGAGAGGAGCGTACCCGGTGAAGGCGCTCGAATCGCGGAGCTCGCTCGGCGGAGAGAGCTCGGGCGCTCCTCCTCTCCGCGCTCGGACCTATATATATCATGCAGGGAGCGCGCGCTTTGGTGTCTTGATAGCGATGGAAGTCGGTGAAGTCGAATCTCTCGCGGCAACGATACCACTAGGACGAAGTTAACACAATGCAACTCGAGCATTACGCCTCTACGTGCACACTCTCGTCTCTCTTCATTAATTAATCGCACACTCATCGGGTGCACCCAAATGCATTCGCATTTCCTCACGATCCCCTTCGGGGAGGTGCGGGGGATTTTTTTTTTTAAACCTCCTTGGACGCCACTCCACACGTGAAACCGCACGCTGCGCCATCACTCTGCGCCGTCTGCGCTGCGTACCCGTAGCCGTGTGAGGGACCAGGTTGGCGACGTGCAAATGCTTACGCATACGATATTTGGACAACTCCTGTGGAGGTTCTGTATCTGTTGCTGGTTCTGGTAGACTGCACTTTCCTCTTATTGAAGTTATAACACCATTCGTGTCATTTCGCAGATATCCCCGGCCGTGTTCATCTTTTATAAACGTTGCGAATACGTAGCTGATAGTTATGTTACATGGTTCCATTCCTTTAAACTGCACGTTTTGCAGGATCGCACAATAGGCAATGTCATGATAGAATGTTACAGCTTCATTGATTAAAAAAAAAGCTTCAGATAGCATGGATTCAGCAACTCGTGTTGAACTACTCTGAGACCTTGTGTAAATTAGAGACCTCCTAGGATAACCGCCAGTTGGGCATGTTGGTAAAGGTCTCTAGATGAAACAAGCACAATATGCCCGAAGACGTAGAACACAGGACGAAGCGCTCCATACTGTGTTCTTTGTAAGTCTTCGTGCATATTGCACTTGTTTCATCTAGAGACCTCCTATATAATCATGTTGCAGGCGCTGAGAGCCCTGTACGGCAAGCAGGATCTGGGTTTTGCTCCAGACTGGAGGGCCAACACCTCACTGAGTTGCCTGGGAGAACAGTGCGGCGACCAGTCATGTTTCCAGTCAGCTGACAATGTGTTTCTTTTCGACATGGACAAGGACCCTTGCGAGTGCAACAACCTGGCCTCCACGCACAAGCAGGTGCGACAAACGTTTCGGACCCGTCGGTGCCTGCATTGTCCTGATGTGAATGTTGAGCAAAGATTAAGCTGCAAGTAAGGCTTTTGAAACAAAAGGCCGCTTACATCTCCACCCCTGTCGGGCTAGTACGTGATGTGCGCGTATGCACTTGACGTCATCAACCAGAAGTGCTAGTGTACAGGGGCCGCTCAAGGTGCTTGCATTCGCAAGCCCTTGTCTTCCTTTGTGCTCTTTTTAGGTGCGGCTGTCGAGCAGAATGAAGCGGAGAGATGTACAATAGGTCAATAAAGTTTCGTGACCAACCAACCAACCAAATATACAACAGAATGCAAGGGGAGCAACCGGGTCTGAAATCTCACCAAGTGTGAAGCTCAAGTGTCCTCTCATTTTGCCATCCCTTATATGCCACGTCTTGTGCTGCAGTCTAGTGTTTTTGTTTTTTTTTTTCCAGGTACTCGACTCAATGAACAAGGTCCTAGAAGAATACAGAGCGCAGACTGTTCCTCCTATAAAGCCTGCTGTGGACCCAGCATCGTTCCCCGAAAACCACGACGGAACATGGGCTCCTTGGGTTGACTGAAAGAGCTGATGCGCCTAAACCTTCACGTTGGATTGCGATGCTTTCAACGTATACCACACATGATCCGTACTACACGACAAGCGCAGGGGAGAGAATGGCAGCAAATTTGTATCTTTGCTGAACGATATGTGTATGTGTGTCCAGAGAGAAAAGCAAATGAAAATGTGGGGGCTGCCCGCACCACCCTGAGGTACGAGCTTAAGCCAATTGAAAAATAAATGAATAGGGAAAATTTCCCAAACAGCGTTTAACAAAAAGCCAATTTTAAAAAAAAAATAGATAATTAGGGGCTAAGAAAGCAGAACACAGTCGAAAGGACGTCAATGCTAAACGTTAGGCTGATTAAATGTTAAACCCTGAGTTATAAATAATTATCATTTATGTTCCCCAGATAGTTATGAAAATGTATTAGTACCAAGTGTTAAGGTAACATTAAGTCAATAAGTTAATATTAAAGTAGTGGAAGTGATAATGTAGTGTACTAGTGTACTTGTGTTAAGATAGTCTTGGTGGTCCTGAAATTCAGTGTGCAAGGCAAACTGAGTCCAAATTGTGCAAATCGAATGGTGCACAGAGCCAGATTGCCTAAAAATGAAAAAGTTGAAAATCTGCATGGTCACACAGATGTCTCTGCCACCCACGATAAGGCTGCAAAGCAGACAGTAGCCGAAGTTACACTTTCTTACCTGAAAAGCTTACCTTCAAATCAAAGGAAACTCTTTTTTTCTTCAGAACAATTATCAAGCTGAACTTCTAGTCAATGACACTACCCATCAAACACTGTCAATATGGTTTCCTAGCTTCCATAATGTTGCATAAAAAAACAAAGGGGTTAACAGTCATGTGAACATGCTGTAAACAATACGGCATGATGAGAATATGTAAGCATGATGAAATATGCTGGTTATCAAGAAATCTGAAGGATCACACAATTATAAATATGCAAATGGTCATGGTTAGACACGCTAAACTGCAACACCATGTGGCAGCACTTGGAACAATACCACAAGGCATGTATACATATATTATTTCAGTCTCAACATATGGCTGTGCATCAGAATAACAAGTGAATTGGCAAAGCATATTTTTAATAAAACATGATGCCCGAGTGTACATTAGGGGTGACAATGCTGGGTGCCACCTGCCACCAGAGGCTAGCCACTGAAAAATAAAAAGTCGTGGCTGCCTAACGCGCCGACAAAGGAGAGAAGTGCTTGAAAGACTGATTCACTCGTTCTTCGCAGCAGAAGAGGCAGCTTTTTCTGTAAGGCAAAAGAAGAAGCAAGGCATTGTTGAAAGCTTGTCTTTGACCACAGCCAGAAGCAAGTTTTTCAGACTCCTATGTCAGCTCTCTTCTTCAACCAATTCCAGCTTGCAGGCACAGTCATGAAAACTTGCACTGAACTCTGAACAGCAAAATGAACAACCCTAATATCCTTCACCGTGGCACTGCGACCATAAGAACATTTTGTTTTATTGCAGCTTAACTGATTATTACATAAAGGATGATAGAACAAATTTGCAGTGCTCATCGTCAAACTGGACATGTGACTTTCGCAAAATCTCTATGCAGGGTGTCTCTTTATCAATGTTAAAAGCATATTTTTTTAAATTGCCGCTGGCACATAGCACAAATATTCTCACTGAGCTGGTGAAAACACTGAAGGATTCCGACCAAGATGATAAATAGTTACTGACCTTTCAGCTCCCGCACGGGAGCCTTGTTCACAATGAAGGACGAAAGACGAAGGCAATGAGGTTGCATGCGTACAGTGCGAGCATATACAGGATTAAGATTTCTGTCACTGCAATTCAAAGTGTGTGCCGTTGTCTGGATATGAAATTACTTAAGATAAAGCTGCTTGCTTAAACTTTTTTCGCTTAAAATGACACAGGCACTGTCCGAGTCTATCTGGTGAACGTATGGAGTCAGCATGTTCTGCAAGGGCGCTGGCCATCACGCGATGCTTGTTGACACCATTCCAATGCTGCTTGAATCTTCTTTCAAAATTCCCGCTCTCCTCGACGCACTTGTTGTCGCACTGCACACAGGGGATAAAGTACATCATACCAGGGAACTTTTCACATGGTAGGCGGTCGTTCATGTTCACGAGGGCGTTCTTGAGCTTGCAAAAAGGAACATGGACTACCTGCATACCATACGGACGCATGACACGTCTGAGTGTCTCGCTGATGCCTGGATCATAAGGGAATGGCACCTGCCTCAAATATTCAGCCGTAGAATAATAGCATGGACGGGCCAGATAATGCTGAACAGATGTAATGAAGGATGCAGGGTAACCGCTAGAGGCCAGGTCAAGCTGCTTGTCCAAGTAGTGGCCCTCTCCATTCGAGCACATGGCTTTCCACAAAATCCACTTGTATAAGTACTTGCATCGTCTGGATATATGCCGACACAGGCTCCCACTTTGAACAGCAATGGCGGAAATCTTAATCCGATATACACCTGCACCTTACGTCACGTACTCAACCACATAAAACCTCACTGCCTTCCCGTTTCGCCCTTCATTGTGAACAAGGCTCCCGTGTGGGAGCCAAAATGTCAGTAAATATTTTTCCAGCTAGGTCGGCGTCCTTCAATGTTTTTACCAATGTCTCGTATCTACGAGACAAGATTTCGTCACACCCTCGACTTCCTCAGTGAGCTGGATTACCCTAACTAAAAGGCAGACAACAGTTACACTGAAAATCAATGTATCCATATTTGACTGACGTAACTTCAATGAACTGTTTGTTATGTTAGTGCACATAATGCAGTACAAAAACTGAACACAGAAATTTTAGGAGGAACATCTGCTTGGAATGAATTCTGAACATAGCACAAGTTCTGGAAAATGTGTGGCCTTACTCCAGGTTTAGAATGTATTGTTTTTCTACTAGCATCCACAAGATGCCTTTTCGTGTACTGAACCCACGATGATTGTTGATGGTTATGACAGTGCCAATGAAGCTGCATGCACAGTTCATCAACAAGATCTACAGGTGCCTGTAACACGGGTGTAATACTCTCTAGAACAGCAGTCTCAAACACACGACCTGCGTACCTTTCGCTGATGGCCAGGCCCTCACATGACTGCCTTCATCCCATATTTTTCACGAGGAACCCAATGCGGTCACCATGTGTTGAAACATAACTGTGCAGCAACAACTCTATATTTCGAAACCGGCATCCAGATTGTAGTCATTCTGGAAATCGGTGTCTATGTTTCTTTCAAGTCCTGAGGCCCAACACCATTCAGAAGTGAAATATAGTAACCCATATATGAAATATAGTAACTGCCTTCTTTCAAATGGCAATGCTAGCCGACTTCCTCCTCTCTCTCACCCTTAGCTGGTGCATCATCATGCTTCTCGTCTTCTGCCTTTATCTCCTCCACACAACGTTCGTCCACTCTTCTGATTCTCGGCATCTGTTACATGTCTGAAACACCGCTCGTCTTCTTCCGATGCCCAACAGTCCACGCACCATTGCCCCTCATTTTCCTTCTTCATTGGCTGGCCCATTTCCGTTTCTTGGACTCATATTCCCTGTCTGCCTCATTATGAGTGCCTGACTCTGTCACTGCCGCCAGTGTCCTTGTTTTTGGTGTCCTTGTTCTCTGCATTGACCCTCTCTTAAGTGGTCTTGCTAGTTCGTTCATGTGCCAGGTACATCACAGGGCATCTCTCATCTTTGTTATGCCGCCTGGGCACTTTAGTCTCCTGGTCGCTCCTGTCATCCTCTGTTGGCCCATTCCGCTGTTTGTCATCACCGTCGCTTTTGCGCTTGGCGGCCATGTTGAGCGCTTGAGGTGCACGCCTTGTCAGTGTCTTCCACCAGCCCTGAATGCGTCCTGGGCCGCCTGGAGAATGCAGTCCGCAGCCTTCATCCGCAGCTTGATCCGCAGCCACTCGCTTTTGCTCGTCTGTGCCCAGCAGCACTCACCAACCATCATGGCTACCAAAAATCATCACACAGTCCAGGTGTCGGTCATTCATGAACAGCAGAACAGCCAATGTGACACGGCTGTTCATATTGTCAAGAAATGTTTAGACTTGCACTGTTACATCCAAGTTAATTTCAAATGCGATTTGTAGGTCAATGCCCACCCTGAGCACATTCTGATCATGATGCTAACAGATATGTAAACAGCTGCAGACCAATATTACGTTAAAGCAATCCCGAAACACTTTTTGAACATGCTATAGTATCAAGAAAAGATTGCTGATCTATAGATGACGGTTTCATGAAAGTGTGAGTATTGCAGTGCGTGAAGCAGGAACTTTTATTAAAAACAGTGAAATATTGCTTGCTCTCTTCCTTGCAATGTCGTCAGCAGCTATGCAACAAGCGAGCTCGACCGGAATCATGTCATCTCACGAAATATAATTATCATTAATTTTCAATTAAACAAAATTGCATGCGTCAGATCTCAAAGGTACAAATGGAGCATACATATCCATCTTGCCCTTCCAGTTTTTGTCAATCATGGTCTCCTTAATGTTTTATTTTCCGCTAGAATAACATCAAGTGGCACCTGCCATACTAGTACGGATTTACTCTTTGAAACACCACGTGCCTAATATGTACAGACTCTGTAATGACAGTACTGACTAATGCATATTGTCACCTCCCAGACATCACATACACCTGCCAGTGCACGCAGGCTCTTCTATGCACCCTGCCATAAATTGCAAGCTTGATGACTTGACAAACTTTCTTTAAAGGGACACTAAAGGCAAATATTAAGTCGACGTTGATTGTTGAAATAACGGTCCAGAAACCTTGTAGTGCTACTTTTGTGCCAAGGAAGTGCTTATTTTGAAATAAAATCACGTTTTAATGGTCCGCATCGTGTTAGCGCACTTAAAATCACCCGTCTGAAAGCGGTGTTTCTCATGTCACTGCTGCCGTGCCCAATGTTGCCCGCCTTTACTGCATAGCAGCGTGCACTGGCGGCGTGAGCCATTCGGGCATCCGGCAACATTACATGCATGCGGCATTTTGTCGAACTTTTTGTCAGAGCAACTTTCACGAGCGCGCAAAACACACGCGGCGGTACGCGATACTGAAACTACCACTGAGATGCGACCGCATGAGCGAAGCAGGGCGCCGGGCGAAGCGCAGTTCAGTGAAAACGGAACCTTTGAACCACGCGCGCCGTTCCCCATGACAAAGCCAAAGAGGTTCTTTTTTCCATGAATCAAACAGAAACGAACAAGCAGCATTTTATTACGTCTTTTGATGCACGGAAGGTTCTTTTTTTATTGCAGCTAGTTTGATTACGAGTGATTAATTGTAGTCGAACTCTCTCATGTCACTGGTATCATTTCCAAAATGTAGGGCTCGTGGCGCTCATCGTGTGATACATTTAGCTTAATTTCTCTGTAAGTAGGGCACTGCTGTTGATAATATTGCCGTTTTAGACATTGTCATACATTGAGCTTTCACTCTGACATAAATTGTTAGCATTTGCCTTTAGTGTCCCTTTAAATTAACTATAATCCATCGGTCGAGAAGGTGTGAGTAAAGCTGGTCGGCACCACGTACTCAGGGACCTTGGGCATGCCGAGGAGCATTAGCGTGCACTCCAGGCCTGTTGTGCAATTAGTAAATGTTGTGCTATACGCATGGAAGTTCCATGTAGCTGCTTCTGTGGCATAGTGTAGATACCACAGACACCACACAGAGCCACAATGATCCCTCGTTCGCAAGAAACTAAGCCGGGTCTCTGTCTCTAAGCTCGTGGAAATGGCAGGCAGCCTGAGCTCAGATCATCTGTTAAGGAAGCACTGCACGCCTGAACTGAAAGCAGTGGCAAACATCTTGGAAGAAAGTAATTAAGGAAAATGGCCAAGCCTACGACATTCCAAGGCCCCTGTGCAGCTCCAAATGCACTAGTGAACATGAAAGGAGAGAAAGGGCCACCAAGAAATGTGATACCTATATTTAGTTCTGCTTGCAGTTGACTGACTTAAGAAAACTTTTGCAACAAAAGATTCAAGAGGCAACATAGTCAAATAGTGAGGACGCTTTACAATTACTTAAAAAAGTGTTTTGAGTCCGCTTATGCTTTCATAGACAACAGTGTATAGATGGGAACACGATGTCATGCAGTCAGCCTGCTGACATGCTGAAGAAGCCATGGGCTGAGTTGCCAGTTCCGCTTATTATAAGCAGATTTGGGCTTTTTTGGCTGAGTCGCTTGGAAATTCTTAGAGTTGCTTGTCGCATTTTTTCGGGCTTACTCACACTTTTTCAGGAAATATTGATTTTAGTGCCCGGCACATGTATTTGTTGTCAAATACATGGCTTGAGTCAAAATCAACGTTACTGGATGGGGGAGTTGGAAAATTCACGCGAGGAGGCGGCCGCAGATCGTCGCCCATTCCAGATGTCGCTGGCATCGCTTTGCGACCACGTCACGTGACCCTCTCCGCGGCGCGCAGCCGGCGTCGCGCGGAGCAGACGAAGCAGCGATGCGAAACACGTCACGTGAACAGGGCGCAAAACGATCGCAGCGCCCCCACTTTTTGGGAGACAGCGAGCAGCCACGCCGCTTCCGTGGCAATCCCATGCAGTTTTCCAACTGCCTCCATCTAGTAACGTTGGTCAAAATATACGACCCCCCCCCCTCCTCTAAGCAGTCATCTAGCACTCCTAGGCCCTTCTTTTCCTCCTGGCAACAATTATAAAGGCGCTACTGCATGGAGGAAGAAAAACTCAGGAGAGGCCCTGACGTCACTTTAAGTGAAGCCTCACGAAGCAGGAAGTCAGTCATTTTGACTGGGAATATTCTTCTCTCTTGTTTACATGTGAACAGTAAAGTAGAAGGCCCGCCTGTGCCTCCAGCTCGAAAACCACGTGAAATGCGCAGCGCGGCGCGCATGTCTAATTCAAAGAACATATATGGTTCCGCAGAACTGGATGACATGGATTTTCCAGATGTATTGGAAACCAGTGACGATGACTCTGTGTAGTGTGCGGTTCTGAAGTGCAAGAAACAACCTTCAGTGTTTTCGATCATTCAAGTGCCTATTTTTATTATGTGTAATGAATAAACAATAACGAAAAAAGTAATATAAATAAACTTTTTCACCTTCCATATGTGCTTGTAGAATTTCACACTATAAAATAATTTTCAAGAATGAGAACATTGTTTTAAACTTCCGCAGGTTTTGGGCTTATTCAGAGGAGTGCCGCCGCTTTTTTGGGCTTCTTTTGTGGTGATTATTCGCTTGTTTAGTCAGCAGCATCTGGCAACACTGGCCATGGGACAACCAGCCCACACCATAGTCTCCCCAATATTTTTTTTCATTTACAGTAGGTCTTAGCAATGCCACATTCTCTCCTCTATTCCACAAAGCACAGCTGCATCACAGAAGTCATGAAGCAATGAACCATAACTGATTTAGATAAGACGCTAGATTTGCACCCACAACCAGCACTGCAGCCATTTATGATAAACTACTATTTCTTTCCATCCTCGCAACATAAGCATTATAATATGAATGGCACCACAAAAAAAAGCATTATGTACAAGCATTCAAAGGACACTCACGCAGTACAGTTCGGATGCCAGCACCGGCCTCTGCAGCCAGTTTGTTGACGGAGGTCTCGTGGCGCAAGAAGATAGGACGAATGATCTTGTTGTAGATGTGAGTAGATCCATTCGGTTTTGTGGGAGCAAAGCAGTACACAAGGAAGATGATCTGAAATATTGTACAAATTATTAAAAAGCAGCGGTGGTCAAACCTATCAACAGAAATGTTTTTGTGCCTCCACACAAAGTAGCCATTTATGCTCATCAAATTACCAGAGAGAAATACCGGTGATTATACAGACAGCATTGTTGGATAACCACCTTACTGCAAAAAATACTGCATTTAGTGCATGCACTTGAAAACTCGGGAAAACATCTTCTTCTCAGAATGAATCTTTAATCTTAAATACAGTAGACTCTCGATAATTCAAACTCTGATAATTCAAACTTTTGGTTCATTCAAACAAATCTTAAATTTTTGGTTGGCCCACTATGTTTTCAATGTATTTTAAAGTTGCTTAATTCAAACTGCCTCACTGCACAAATTCGGTTAATTCAAACTTTTTGCTTATCCACGTCTGGAAATATCTGCTGCCTTTGTTGCTTCTAGCTGAACATTCACGTTTTTCTGTTATTAACAGGCACATATAAAGCTGATTGCCTGTCTAAAAAACAGCCAAACTAGCTGAACCTTGCGCACCAATAATCTCGTGCTGACCGAGGGAAAAAAAAAAGCTGTACGGTCTGGCCTTGATCTATCGCATGCCGAACGTTTCGTAATGTCCCTTTCTCTGCAGTATGCCATGCGAGAAAGTGTCCTAAGAATTAAAAGGGGCTAGCAACTTTCGTGGGACGCAACACGTTTCGTCCCTTAATTACACACCCGTGCGTGCCTTGTAAAATAACAAGTACCAGTATTATCGCTGATGTCTAAAAATTTTACTGGCAATCATGCAGAGCAGTCTATGATGTTGCTGTGGCACTGAGAAACAATAAACATCGCAGCGTTAGTTGGTGTGTTGCCCTGAGTCATATTTATAAGAACTTCTGATAATTCAAATAAAATCCTGAGGTCCCCTCAAGTTTGAATTATCAAGAGTCTACTGTACTCCCATCACCCTAGCTCCATGTGTGCCGTGAAACTTTCAAGTGGGACCAGCCAGTTGCAAACAATAATCAACCGATTTTTCCTTGGTTGAATATGTGTATTTGTCTGTGCAATGAAATACACTGGTGTTCCACTTACTCTGCTGGATTGTTAAATTGCTATTTTAAGTTCACTACAAGTCAGCGGATAACCCTTGCTAACTTCCAGCCCTGATGTGTAATTTCAATATATGTGCCATGATGTACTTAATTTAGGAGTTAATTTTTGAATTTTTGCTGCTTAATCTATGATCTATTTGGATTTCTTATAATTAAGATGAATGCCATGTAGCTGCAGCAACACTGTCATCCTTCCAGTGGGAGAAGAGCTAAGCTCTTGGTGTTCAACTCTGGACCAGTTTGTAATACGCAGATATGTCCAGGTGTTCATTTGCATGACACTTAATAAGGCTTCAAATCTTTCTCACCGTGACAGGTGGTGGGCCTTTAATCATAAGTGTCCAAACTAGCATCACCGGAAAGTGATGTGAAGATAATGGTTGACAGAATTTCAGTTGGAGACATCTTTTGTTATTAATTTCAAAATCCCTCAGATTCATTTATTGCACTATTACAGCTTGTCTTGCTGACATAATAAAGAATTCATTAAAGGCATAAGCAGCAGTGCTTCGGAAGCTTCAGAAAGTTCCTTCAAAGTTTAACAATAAACCAGTTTCCACTGATTAATCACTCCAAATCTGCATGCCAACCAAAGGTTGCCAACAACCATTGTTAATTTCAAATGCCAATTTAATACCCCTGTCACACCGGCACCAACGAACTCCGTTAAAGTCCACAAACATAAAACCCCATTAGGGAGTTTGACAGAGATGGAGTTGTGGCCATGCCACACGGCAAGTTTATGAGCTTTGGACAGAAGCCGCAAGGAGCCCATTGGGCACTTCTGCGTCTACGTCTGCAAGGAAGATTTTGCGTCTAATCACGCTGAAAACATTCTCAATCATACGAATGATTATGGAAACTATAAGTCATTAAGACCGAAATAAAAAGGCAAAAGCTTGCACTCAACCACGCAAGGCTTGAAAGCAAAGCTGGCCGAGCACGGCGTTGCTCGTACTCTGCTTTCCGGTAGGCTGGATCCTGATGTAGAGCTCACATACACGCAGCATTCCACTCACGGTGATCGGCAGCATCTTCTCATCGTCTCTTGTTCTCCCTTTCCCTGGCCACGTATTCTGGATCTGCTCGTCACTGCCGTAGTCGTTCTCGTACAGCAACAAGCCTTGCTTCACGATGCATTGCTTCTTCTTCGAAGTACGTACTTTCTCTGTGCATCCCATGGCTGTATCTGATCGATCGGTGGAACACTGTTGCACGAGGCGTCTCCGCTGCTGGGCATGGCTTAGCGATAGCAGCTGTATGGTTGTCAATACTATGCATGCGCTGCTTTGCATAACGTCACGGGGTTACGCCAGGCGTTCTAGCAGCTGCGGCGTCGCTGGTTGCCATGACTACGGCACGGCTGGCTTATTGTGAAACATGCACATTTTAACAGCAGCTTAAAGAGCTACTCTTAAAAATAAATTGTTTTGGCTTTTATCGCAGAAATGTGCACCTGCAAGCCCGTTGGCAGTAACATTAACAGGAGTGCTGGCCACACTATACGTTTGTTTTGCTACGCATTTTCTATACGTGCGCTGATTGTCAAACACAATGCAAGTTGTCATCAATTTCTTTGAAGTTGCGCTACCACCACCTAGGTCACGTTTGTCTTTCCAACATCGGATGAGCAGAAGTCTCATGTTCCGTCCACAAAGTTCTTCTGCGGATGTGTGCCACAACAATTCGCATGTGCTACCGGCACGACTGCTGGCGTCGACGAAGAAGGAAAACCCGCATTACTCATTGCTATGACTTTTCGTAATGTTGAAGTAGAATAAAGACTACCCCAATAAGAAGGGAACGAGATGCACAGACGTAAACACAACGGTGCGCACGGACTCAGAGACACTTATTCAAAATGGCGGCAAGAAGGTTTTTCCAAAGGCATGGTACGGAGCATAGAGTTTCATACAATAACCTAGAGAGGAAACTGCCGCTGCGATCATTCAACCACGATGGGAATGATGGGAACTACAGGCTTCGGATTGGATAGCGTTAGCTAGCAAACTGTCTACGATCTTTTTCTACAGTTTCAGTTTCGTTCTTCGCGACGCGTGGGTAGTGGAGTGCGTTGCAAAGCACTCAAGCAGTGCTTTTGTTGTTCAAAGAGGCTGAAGAGCACTAGATCTCTTGGTTTACTGCGACGTTGGAGCTTTACAGGTTGTATTTGACAGTCTTAGCAAAGCGTCATGCACTCACCGCCGTGCACAGATGTAGCAGCCCATGCTAGAGCAGGAAATTGAGTTCACGTGTTCTGATAAGCACTACTTGTTAAAACTCTTTTAAATTGACTGAAAACGATGGCGAAGCTAAGTAGATGCACCGTCACGCTCTTCTGACTCAACTTCACAACAAAACGAGAGATGCGTTGGGGGCAGACCACTTGCACAGACGCACCTGGCGTCGCAGCAGGCGATACATTAAGTGTTTCTCACTCCATACAGTACTGTTATTTCCATAAATAGATAATGCGTACTTTCGAGGGAAAAACAAGCGTGTTTGTTTACAAGTGTTGTAAAAAAATAATTCATTATATCATGATGCCAAATCTAGAACACAACTGTAGAGCAATGCATACCCTGGTGGTTGAATTTGTCCAGGTTTCCCTTCCATCTCAGGGTCATGCAAACATTTAAATGCGAAGCATTTCTTAGCGAACTTTTGGTACTTTGAGCCTGCCCGCCCGCCCGTCCGTCTAGCCGCCTACGTCTGGGTGCTCTCAGGATCACTTCCTTAAATTGGTGTAGACCAAAATCAGCATGGGAGGATAAGAGGACTTGACGAATATGACTATTGGGTCATCACATGAATAACGTAGAAATCCTGTCGCGTATGTCGTCAAACCCTTTCCTTCAGACACGTGTGGCACATAGCCGTTTACAATGGGCCGCGGCGTAGAGGTACATGCCACAGGTGATTGACAGTTTATATCTACCCAGGAACGGCAAGAACAGACATAGGTAATTTGAATGCGAGAGCATTAAGAAAAACAGACATCGGCAGCATTGACCCGACGACTGGAAATTATAAAAATTAGGGATCCCAGCAGGAATCGAACCCAAGCGTTCTGCGTGGCAGTAAAGTATTCTACCACAGAGCCACACCAGGTCTATAAACTGGTCTGCAAAAGCAGCCTATGTAGGCGTAAAGTTGGTGCAACGTCAATTGTGGCTGTGGTGCTGGCTATCTAATTTTACAAGAAAGCAATAAACACTACATATGTACTCTACGTTACTTCAGTTCATATGTACTCCTACGATACAGGCCTCGTATCAGGTTAACGTCAGTGGTTCCAGTGTTGGCTCCGCTTTTATGGCAGTCTAATAAGCATTGCATTTGTATTCCTATGATTGAGCAAGCTGTATTGAAGCATTCCTTGACCCCGGAAGAATACATTAACCAAAGTTGCGCATGATATTCACATTATTTCACCATAAAGTGCCCTTAGTTTAGATAATACTGATTTATGTACTCTAACGTGAGGGCTGACATTACGTTGCACCATAAGTTACCCTTGAAACGCCAGTGTTGTCGACGTGCCTGGTAAGCCCACAATGTGCACATAGCTACTACACTTACAAAACACGTTGATCTGCCTTGTAACACATGGCTCAAAGCCATAAGATACAGCATAGAAGTACTCACTGACTGCTTCGCACGAGACCGATTCCCACAACGAGTGGGATCTGCTGAATTTTTTGCAATAAGTTTGACATACAAAAGAATCAAGCAAGTTTTAGTTGGAAATACCTTCATAGCACTTTGTTTTACACTCAGCAAACAAGGGTTGCGAATCTCAAGAACAAAAGCCATCCGAAACAGATCCGATGCCTGTATTTCCCATCATTCCCATGGTGGCTCAAGCGCCGCTGAAGGAGCCCGCACGGACACTAGCGCCAGATTTCCTTCTATGTATTACAATAAGAAACTCTATGGTGCGGAGAGAATGTGCACTTATATGCACTTTTTTCATTAAACCCACATTATGAATAGCTTATGCAGTGAAAAAACTTTTAATATTGATAAAATTCATTATTGTGTTGACTGCGGATGTTTTGTGTTTGCAGTTTTTTCCGTAACTACAGATTACTGGTGACGAGAGTGCTCCGTTCTGCTGCGAATGGAGATCGCCAAACTCCCTTTGTGAAATGCTCCATTTAAATTCCTTGACGTAAGGAAGACTGTGTGACACAAACTGCATCTTCGCTGACGTAAAGACGACAGAGTTAAACAGAGTCCGCAGGTTCCCGTGTGACAGGGGTACTAATAAATGTAATTGTGTCCAACTAATGCACTGCTGCCTTTACCCCACTTGGCAACCATTCCATTACACAAACAGATCTCTAGTTGTTCATTTTAAGCATCACACAGCCCAGCAAGTCATCATCTACCCCTTCATCTCAACTATACAATATGGAGAAGCAAATAGCCCTTCGCAAGTGCACAAACTTGCCTTGGCCAGCCAGTAGAAGGGAAAGAAGCGCAAGATGTTGTCTGCAAAGAAGTCCACCACTGAGAAACAGGCGAAAACCACCCAGTAAGTGAGCCACTTGGTGTCATCGTCCTTTGTCGTGGACTCTATGGCACGCATGCTATAGGCATCCATGCAAAGAAAGAAAGAAAAAAACAGTGGTAAGACATTATTAAAGATGTTACTAAAACGTGTGTATACATATAATAATATGCTAGCTTGTACTTACACTGAACTACACTTGCATATTATATACAAGATATCCCAGCTACTTTGAACGAAGGTTAACAAAATATGCGCAGCTTGCACTAAGCTGCGCAAGGCTGGGTCACAGCAGAGCTAGTAAGCACATTTCAGCTTCTCTTGATTGTACAGAGTGCTTGGGCGGTCATCGAGTACGTTCATGACGATCATTTTCTATCTACGACACACAGCGAACCTCGAGCATAAGGCTCTGCTGTAAAAAGGAAACTCTAGAAAGAATTTACCAAATGCATATTAGCGGTACTGACGTGTACTTACAACCAGTATCCATTAATCACTATAAGTATAAATAAGTTTTATTGACATTTTTACTTACTTCTTTAATCCCTAACATGTCAGCTTTAAGTTGTAGGCTACCTCAAATAACCGCAAAACCACGATATGATTATGAGGGACGCCCTAGTGGAGGGCTCCGGAAATTTCAACCACCTAAAGTTCTTTAACGTGCCCCTAAATCTAAGTGCACGGGCCTCAAACATTTTCACCTCCATCGAAAATGCAGCTGCCGCGGCCGGATTTCGATCCCGCGACCTTTGGATCAGCAGTCGAGTGCCATAACCACTAGACCACCATGGCAGGGCACCACTTTACTTTCTTCACATTTATATCCTAATTACAACAAATAACATCCCCATGCTTTCCTTGGCATTATTGTCTGTTAGTTGTCATTAGAGGGACACTAAAGGCAAATAACTATTTATGTCAGAGTGAAAGGTCGATGTGTGAGAACATCTAAAACGTCAATAGTATCAACAGCAGTGCTCTACTAATCGAGAAATTAAGGTAAATGTAGGACACGATGTGCGCCACGAGTGGGGCATTTTGGAAATTATCCCGATGACGCCAAGAGTCCCGAATACAATTCACCACTAGCAATCAAACTAGTTGCAATAAAAAAAGAACATTCCGTGCATCACAAGATGTAATAAAACGCTGCTTGTTCACTTGTTTGAGTCATGAAGAAAAGAACCTCTTGGCATTCAAAAGTTCCGTTTTCGCCGAGCTGCACTTCGCTCAGGCAGTCACGTCTCGGTGGTAGTTTCGGTATCGCGTACTGCTGCGTGTGCTTGGCTCTCGCTATTTTCGCACTGTTGCTACTCTACTTCTGCTGCTGGCCAAGCTAAGCTCCGTTACAGTGATCTACACAGTTTCGGAGTGGCCCGTGGCTGCGTCTTGGCAAGGATGATGGCCGCTGTTGCGCAAGAAACCGTAGCGTCGGCGGCCGGGCAGTAAAGGCGGGCAACCTTGGGCACGGCAACTGCTACGTCAGGAGGCCCGTTCAGGCGGGTGATTTGAAGTGCGCTAACGCTGTGCAGACCACTAAAACTTGATGTTCTTTCCAAATAAGCATTTCCTAGGCATGAAACAAGCACTACGAGGTTTCTGGAATGCTATTTCAACAATCAACATTGACTTAATATTTGCCTTTAGTGTCCCTTTAATATTGTGTCAAACAAAGAAAAACCAGCCCTTAAATGTCATCTTCTTTCCTTCATTCATAGCGAGGGTCTCGTTCTGGCAGACTTGATGCCTTCAGGTAGTATGCGAGGGATTACTGGTCAGCTGCCAGCTCGTAAAAAGATCACGTGCTAAGTGACACCAACAGGCAGAAAAAGAGTGTTCCATACTTGCCACCATGGCTGCAATAGGCGCTGACTAACATTCCTAGGTTTAAATGCACATATATACCCCATAAAGTGGACAGGAGGATGACCGCCGCCGTAGCGCAGTGGTAGAGCATCGGACGCGTCATTCGGAGGTCACAGGTTCGGTCCCTGCCGGCAGCAAGTTATCTTTTCGTCCACCTTACTTTCTTCACATTTGTATCCTAATTACAACAAATAACATCCCCTATGATTTTAAAGCTATGCTTTACTTGGCATTATTGTCTGTTAGTACTCATTAATATGGTTTTGCCTTTGTTGCGCCAAGCAACGACAGCACACGACAGCATACGACAGCCCAGGCACCTAAGTGCTCCGCAGTTAAAATTGCCGTATTATTCTTTTACTTCCTAGCTTTCATATAAATATATTATTTTAGAGCAAATGAAAGTTCACTATTTCAAACGTCTTAAGTGGATGTCACTGGTTAGTGCCTATGCCGGCCAGTGGTGGCCACATTGTTGTTTTAGGAGCACAAGAAGGTTAGGACTTCAAACAGGCATTCTTAAATATAGACTGATTATTGCACCAACATATTTAGGAATCGGCATGCCTGATGCTCATCGAAGCAGTAAAAATTACAACCGGGCAGCTCTATTTATCTTTTCACAACCCCTTTAATTAATAGAGATAGTCAGGTTTTAACATTCATCTCAGGACCAACCTTTCTACCATCATCTACATTCCCTCAAGCTGCGATACAACAGCACGATCAAACATTCATACAGAATACATGTAATAAAGAGAGACAGGATTTTAGGCAAACGCCTATTCTGTGCCTTGCGTTCCTATCATGCCACTTTGATATATGAGCCTGAATTAGAGGCTAAGAAGGGCTTTTGTAGTGTTTTTATAGTGCCTATAAATGCCTATTTTTGGAGTTTGTGCCTAAATTAGTATAAGCGCCTACAAATGCCTATTTTCAGGATCGGCGCTTATATGAACACTATTTAACCTCAAATTTCGCTTTCAAGTACAGTTTGAGACCACTGTTCATGTTACCGGGCAACAATGACTGTTCAGAATCTTAAGGGGTTCCACATAGTCCTCTAGTTCAAGCGAAGCCTCCTCTATTTTTTAAAGGTAGCGACAACTTCACGTGCGTGTTTTCGAGGGGTCCAAGATGCAGCGCTAGCAGACAACGCGCCACTTGCTGCATGCATCTTATAGAAGCCTGAAACCAATTTGAGTGCGTGCTTGAACCACCTAATTATTAAAGGGACCGACAACCAATTTGATGGTGCCCATTTTCTTTAGTGCAACGGAAAGCTTACCGGTGAGAGTGTCTAATCACGGAACGGTAACGTGGAAAACGCTGTGAAACATTCGTAATAAGAATTTTTCGATCTGTGGCGAATATGAAGTCGTAAACACAAGTGACAACTCGTGCTGCAAACAGTGAGAGCGAGAGCAGTTCGTGTTCGAGCGTGGCGGTTTGCTGCGCATGCGTGCACTCCGAGTGCATGCGCCGCGGCTCGACATGTTCCACTGGCTACCGCGAAGGCAGCGCCGCTTCTCACCGTGCAACTCCTTTCACCTCGTAAACAGCACAAGATAGAGCGGGGATAGATAATAAGATACATACTGTAATTCTCAGGAATAATTATGGCACGCATGACAGCATCAGACAACGTAGAGCAAAAAGTGATAGACTCCACACCAGCTTCAAGACTCTTCCGCTAGGCTGCACCACGTACCAGTTCTTGTTACTTTTAAACATGATTTAAACATATAAATCCTACAGGCGAAAAGGATGCTGGAATCTGTCACTATATTTCAGTGTCGTATCATTTTTGCCAGGATCTAATGACACGTTGTGACCAGTTGTTGGTCCGTTTAATGTCCGGAGCCTAAGACGCTCAGCAAATATTAAACTACAGGGACAATAACTTGAACGAGCTCACAGCACGTTAAACACTGAAATAAAACGCGTGCGTTTCCGAAGCAGCTTCTGAGCAGTTTCCCACAGCAAGCTGTCATGCAGGGCATTTTTTTTTTTTCGTTCTTTGCACGTTTTGAAATTCAGCTCAACTAGAAGTAGAGGTGATATTACAGTGAGTGCTTGTTTCTAGTTTGAAAAATATAGGCATGTTGTGAGCTTACTCCTACCTTCGGAAACGTCATTGGTTACCTAGCACTCTTGTAGTGCGCAATGCAAAATAGGCGCTATTAATGGTTTAATTGCATTTGTCAGCATTCAGACGTATTTTTATGGTTACACGGTATTTTTAACTACCGTAAAATGCGGAGCAAGCGCCACCCTCCCTTTTGTGGGAGATTCGAAATAAGCGCCAATAACCGAGCAAGTGCCCCCCCCCCCCGCCCCTCTCTAACCCTCCTTCCCTGCGGCCACTTTTTTTTTCGAGACTATATCACTTTTGTAAAAAGAACCACAAGAATGAGTACACTGAATGCGTATCTAATGTTGTTTATGAAATTCCATTGTCATGTGGCCAGTCGTATATTGGTCATCGTTCACCGGATGTGGCATATCTAAGGTGGTTCAGAGGATGGTGCGCTGAACGCCAGGCTCTACACTGTCGGCCATGTACCACAGCAGCTCTCTGCAGGCCAAGTGCGCGGACTTAAAGGGACTTAAATTTTTTTCTGATTTTGGTGAAAATGAGAACATCGTTCGTCACATCGGCGGCAACGAGCATGCTTTTACCCCATAAAAAAGGAATTATATTTTTAATTTGCTGTTGAAAACCGTAAAAGAATGACCACTAGCGTCACCCAAGAGCGATGTGGTCAATCTACTGGTAGGACAAGAAATCCTCGCAGGTAGACTCACTGTGCTTAAAAACAAACATGTATAACTTGAAATTGTATTTTATGCACTTAAGGCAGCTTTCGGTTGCGTCAGAGAGCAATTTTCTGCCCTTTTTTTTCCTCACGCATCCAAAAAGGCGCCCGGAGGTGCTGCTTGCGGTGCCGTCTTTGATTTCGTCTCCTTCAACTCATGAGCTATGCCATGCGGCCCTCCGCGCTTGTCATACTGTGCCGCTGTGTTGTTAGGATGTCTCACATGTGCTGCACTGTGAAGGCGTGCATTTATCGTATCTTTTTGACAACTCAACTTGGCTTGGATTGCGGCAGCAGTGCTAAAATAAACGCATAGACTGCGATTACAGCAAAACAAGTGTTCTGTAAACGTATAATAAGGCTTCATTTAACCGCTAGCACGCTGAAAAAGACTGTTACATTCATTACATTTGTGTTCAGCTAAAATAAAGTAATCCTACAGAAATCACATATGCTTTCGGTTTTAATTTTTACCGGCACTACAATCGGTCATCGCTTCCACCCATCAGTGTTGTGGGCACGTTTCACGCCAACAGAAGACCGAACGCAGATCGAAAAATTCTGTTTTAAAAATTTCTACTCACTTTCCAGAGAAACCCCTGCAAGGTTGGACACATCAGACGGTACGCTTTCTATTGCGGTACAAAACAGAAAAGCGATCAAGGATGGTAGACAGTCCCTTTAACTTTTGCGTCAGACTCTGAGGAGTCGTTTGACAAGTTTGATAGTGACGAGGGGGAATAAAAACAGTAAATAAATAAAGCACTTCATTAGAAACATGGATGAGCATTTTTCATTTTTAATGGCTCTCCCGCCACCACCTTGAATTTCGGTCCGGGACTGAGCAAGCGCTCCCCTCCCAAATCTGGTCGCATTATCCTTCACCGTAAGTGGGGGGGGGCTTGCTCGGCATTTTACGGTAAGCTTATTGTGTTTTTAAAGTATTTAATAGGTTTACTTCGGAGAAAGAGTTGCACTGCATGTGTGGAATATCAGTAACCAGAGTACATTTCAAGGTCTAGGCAATATAGCATGCCCACTAGTGTCTCGCCCATTTCAATTTTTATCTGTTTTTAAAGAAATGCACTTATTCAAAGCCATCCCCCTTTTACTACCCCCACTGCCTCTAAGTCCCGCAGATATGAAGGTATGTTGCAATGTTACCCAATGCCATTTCAAATAAATTTTCAATTTTCAGATTATCTATACACCTACAAGCCCTAAGACCAGAATATGACCAGAAAAGCTGAGTTAGGTGCTTTTTTGTAGAGATGCAAGAGAATAAAAGAGCACTCATTTAAAAATGCATCGTATTGCAGTAATTCATAGCAAACTTTTTCTTTGGAACGTTTGTTGGGAGTGCTGATCCGCCCTCATTCGCTTTTAGGGTGGCTTCCGTTCCTTTTGCTTTGGCCGATGAGCAATGATGCTCGGTGCAGCATATGGTTTTTTTTTTCCACCCGGTGTCTTGCAGCATTATTTACTCAAACTCGTCTAAAGCATTGAAGATATCACGCAGAATGCTTTAACGAAGAAGGTTTAATCAACCTCATGCACAGCAGCATGGCAAAACACGGCAAGGTATGGGAAAAAAAGTAGTCCAAATTGGTCCTCTCCTTGTCGGCGATTAGTGTAGAACTCACCCTGGTGAGATAAACGCAGCTGTATTGGGGTCCCGAGCTATTTATTGCAAGAAATACCGGGCGTGACTCTACAATGATTACTACGCACAAATCTACAGCATAAAGAATGCCGAAACAATAATAGCGTTGCTGAGATAATGCTCGTGCACAAGCCGCCCTTCACCTGGCCGAAGGGCGGCTTGCAGTTACAAACATTGCAAAATAACTTACTTCGTCGCGTACCCGGGTGTTTTACGTGGCCACAAATTCCTTGTGCCTGATTTTGTGGAGCCATACCTTCTTTCAGCAGCTATTGCTGGTACCGCGACGAAAAAAAAAGAATCGGCAGATCCTACGTACTGTGGGAATCGAAAAGCATGCGGCGGGAAGGTAACTGTGGCGTAATATTTTTTAAATTGAGCGAAATGTTACGAAATGATGCTAAAGATATGTGCAAATGGTATACGCACACACATACGTAGAAGAGTTGCACATGTGTTATATAACCAGTGGTTTACAGTTGCGTAACGATGCCAACAGCAACATGGGTACTAACAACACTGGATGCGGTAAGCTGATATGTAGTGCTTATACTTGTCCGTTATGATGGAGAATGCACGCACGTTTCATGAACCCGTGTGTGCATGTGTGGAAGGAGTTCTTGAGAGTTTTCAGGTAGATGACGGTGAGTGGAATGTCTTTGTTATTGCAATTGATGTGCGCAACTGACTCACTAGAGACTAAGCAGACGCACCAAACCACAGCCTCTGGGAGAGTAGGCGTAGTGAGGTTTGCTTGGTTAAAGAAATGTAATAGCACTCTCGATGAGATTATTCCTGCAAGAATAATAAGGTAACATTTGTCGTTTTACATTTTGTCTGTAGAGAGCATGCAACCAGCACACCTGTAGAAGTAGTTGAGATGGGGGCACACAAGTCCAGTGCATGCGAGCTATTCAGCAAGATGGCAGCACAGTTGGGAAGGTCCACAACAAAAGCCTTGATTTAAAACGTAGGCGAGTAGCACCATGTAGCAAGAAAGCCTCGCTTTAACACAGCACAGCAGCGCCAAGGAAGTGTGCATGATTGTTGCATGACATATGTACACTCGGTAAAGCCCGGCATAAAACAGATTCATGTTAATAGGGTCAAGATAAGGAGATCACAAAAAGACTGCACAGCAACGGCAGGATTTAGCAAATGTACCTTGATTAAAGGTGGCAACTTCTCCCGGTAACCATTCTATTGAAAAAATACAAACATAACACATCCTTGTGCTGCGACGTTGCTGGGCCTTTAAACCTTGAAATAAACCACTGGCAAGCCCTGGAGATCCCTAACAAATTTACTGCAATATCTTTTTTACAACCAGTTTCGTGTTATGATGCAACAACACAATGTAACAAGGTGGGTTATTAAAAGGTGAAGTGAGTGCTTGCCCCCTACCCTCCGAAACATGGCCGTGCAGGGAAAAAGCTCCCACTAGGCCAAATACCTTAGCAGCCCCTATTACAGGCTGCACTTTATTCGAGACAAGTAGTATAGTGGTGGAATGAACAGTGCATGAACAAATTTTAACCACCCCAATGATGGGTTTATTCGTGCACAGGTTAGTTCAAAGCCTCCGCCCTCATTTGCAATGCCACTGTGGTCACACTACCACAATTATGGCCCTTGCAGGACAGCCATATATGCACAATAAGGGAAGTCCCATTAGAGGGCACGCCGGCATAGGTGCCGGTTAGTGACACCCAGTCTGTCAAAGAAGTTGACGAGTCAAGTCTGGGCAACTTTCCACTACACAGGGAACTAATCCTTTTCCCCACTCTTGGATCACATTCATTTCATTGAGACAAAGGTCCCCCTCGAAATGGAATTTAGGAGAAAAGAGCTGCCTAGCACTCAGCAGCAGAATTCACAGTGCAGGGAAACGCTTGCCAGTCTTCAGAAAGAGGTGAAGCCTGAAAATTGAGAGGAATGCATGCACAAAAACTGCCACTATTGCAGGTGACACAAGATCTAGTGTATGTAGCTGGTAGTGCTACAAGTGAGCTGGAGAGATTCCTGTCGGATGGTCACGAAGCTTCGCTGAAGTACATGCCAGGCAAAGAGGACTCAAATAAGTGCTTCAAAACTGTCATCCCCCCAAAACTACGAGTTGCATGTTGCATTGCACCAGTATAGTGACTTGGCCGCAGCAGTGCACCGAAGACATGGCAACAGCTTTGTGGGTTTGATAGCTGGCCGGAAGTGAAGGCTGACGTATGTAAACAGGTACAAACACTCCACAACAGCCAAGCAGGGAAGTCACAAGATGGAAAACTACTTGGCTTATTTCAGCCCATATGAGAACAAAGCGCTTTGAAATCCTGGCATGCAATCAGTTGCACAGGAAAAAGTGGCACAAGTTTGTGCTCGTAGTAATGAATCGTTTCAGTGCAACTGCTTAACTCTACCACTGAGACTAGTCAGGAAACGTAGCACCAGCTGACAGATATGTTCTGCCAACTCACATTTCTGAAATTACTCGTTATGCACAAGGCCACGTGCTTCATGTAAAAAAACGTTTTGCAATGTGTATGCTATAACGGGCGTCTGGTAGCAAAAGACCACTTGCCATTAGACCATCTTAAGGTGAAAAGCCTTAGATGCCTCGTCAAACACAAAAAGTGCCCATCGGTGTCAACGTGAGCGACGCAAACAGTCATCATGTGATAATGTCACCCTATGGCTTCATCACGGCATCACAGATTGCCAAAATTTGTGATGTTTTGATGACATGACGTCACATGATGATGTCGTCTCATGACATTTTCGCTTGGTCATAGGTGAGCTGATCCCGGAGGCACGCAAGGTGCAGAAAGCTTTCGGCTGCACGGAGATCAATACAACTGAGTGAGAAGAAGGAGAAGAAGATGGCTTTCCCCTTCGAGTCATCCAAGGTGAATGCATAGAGGACCCTGTGAGTTTTTCTAGTCTAACATGACGGAACGCCCAAATTGAAATGTGAAGCAACTGTTAGGGGCCCATGAGCACACACATGCGAATGCGATATACTTAGCAATATGATTGAGCAAACACTGCTGCACTGGGCTCACACCAGCTTTTCTGATGTTCCGGAGGGAAGGAAGCTGAATACACCAACAGACCGAAAGGTAGGAAGGGTTTTATGAAGGAGATGCACACCTTGACTATGTAAACATTTGCGCAAACATTTAGCAAATGCCATTAAAGAGGCGAACCACGGCCGTGCAAAAGCAAGGGCAAGCCAAAAGGCTGCCTATGGCAGAGCGCAATCAAGATGTGGAATTCCAAGTGTCGACAGCCTAGCAGTGTAATCATTAATGCGTTCAGGTGTTCTAGCACTGGCTTTGCAGAACCTCTTGCAACCAAACAAATGGGACCATTCCATGTCGGGGGAAACCTTTAGACACACCTACAAGATGGGAGATCGAAAACCGGTCCAGCTCATTGGTCAGGTTTATGTAAGGGAGCTAAAGCAGTACAGTGAGACTTCACTTGAATTCACTTGAACAAACTTGAAGGGACCTCAGGAAAAAGTTTGTTAAAGGGACACTAAAGGCAAATAACAATTTATGTCAGAGTAAAAGCTCAATGTATCACACGACGTGCGCCACGAGTGGGACATTTTGGAAATGATCCCGATGACGAATAACAAGTAATCAAACTAGCTGCAATAAAAAAAAGAACCTTCCGTGCGTCAAGAGACATAATAAAATGCTGCTTGTTTGTTTCTATTTGATTCATGGAAAAAAGAACCTCTTTGGCATTGCCATGGGGAGCGGCGCTCGTGGTTCGAAGGTTCCGCTCCCGCTGAACTGCGCTTCGTCCGGCGCCCGGCTTCGCTCATGCGGTTGCGTCTTCAGTGGTAGTTCCAGTATCGCGTACTGCCATGTGTGTTTTGCACGCTCTTGAAAGTCACTCTGACAGAAAGTTCGACAAAATGCCGCATGCATGTGATGTTGCCAGATGCCCGAAGGGTGCCCGCTGCCAGTGCACGCCACCGCGCAGTAAAGGCGGGCAACGTTGGGCACGGCAACAGTGACGTCAGAAAGACCGCTTTCAGGCGGGTGACTTGAAGTGCGCTAACGTGATGCGGACCACTAAAACGTGATTTTATTTCAAAATAAGCACTTCCTTGGCACGAAAGTAGCACCACAAGGTTTCTGGACCGCTATTTCAACAATCAATGTCGACTTTGCCTTTAGTGTCCCTTTAAAGTTTAAGTTCGCTGAAATGGAATAGCTAAGTTGTAGCTTGTTATCGCAAGCGGAAGGAAACATCAGGTGTTCAAATGAAATTCAGGTATTGTACGCAGCACGTGAACGTGCCGCTTCAACTGCACAATACCTGAACTTGGCTCTTATCTAAAAATCAATCACAGATACAGAGTACACGTGCAAACTTTCCACTCAAGCTGGTCACATCTGCAGTCTCTGCGGAATGAACCCGTAGAAGGGTGGCCTAGAAGCTATGGTGGCACTGCAGCGCGGCAGCTTTGTGCAACATATCAAGCTCCCCCACAGCGTGACAGCACAAGTTTCGTGACCAGAAAAGTATTGAGGGACTATCCTATCGCTGCACCTTCGTTGCAGAGATATACCAAAGGCATCTTGATGCCAATGGCCATTCCAGAGGTGGTGGGACCAACAGTGGTTCAATGTCCAACGCCAGCAGAGACTTTCATCACTGGGGTACAAAAGGCCCCTGGCATTGACCCGCAGCTAGAGACGCAGGAAGTAATGGTACTGTGAATATATGCTAACCAGCTGTCAAGTGAAGTTGGGGGGTCTAAGGTCTCAAGGAGGGAGGTGTTCATGAAATGGCCGAATTTCGTTGTGCCTCTCACCGCAAGGTGCGCTTACATACCCCTTCCTCGTCAACCTCATGAGTGATACAGACTGATTCTTGGGAGAGGGTACTGAATGGGAGAGAAAATTCCAGAGAGACGACTGAAGGACACCGATAGGGGCGGTAGCGGTGCTATTGACAGCTTGCAAAAGGAGGAACACAACAGATGGACCGAGCAGCAATGAATGTCGCAGGACAGGTGACTAGCTCGGATTTTTGCTTGCCTGCCTCTACCTACTCATTGGGCATCATCTCGACGCACTTTTTTGGGATGATGCAATAAATGTTTGGTTTGTTTTGTGATTACTCTGCGTGCATGTCATGTTTTGTGCCCTTACACCAGGGTGCCTCATAAGGTCAGTAGCATCAAGACATGTGCATGCGCTGGGAAGCTAGACAGTTTCCATGGCGCCTAAATAGGAGCTGGGTCATACCTGCTCACATCATCAAGCATGGAAAGATCAGTCTACCTTAAGTCCTGCATGCTACATGGGAGATTTGAAGGCATTTTTGACAAGGATTATTAAACCTCTAGCTTTTTATTTGTGCCCTTGCCCACAAGCGTGCATGCATACAGAGGTACAGGCACCAGTGCTGGTGTCATTGCAAAACTTTTCACATAGATTAGCATATGAACAACAACTTACGAGGCATAAGCAGGAATGGCAAAACCAACAAGGTTACACAGCAGCTGGGCAAAGTAGCCAAAGATCATGTACAGCGCAAACAAGCCAGCCACACCTGCACAGAGAAAATATGCCTTAGCAAACGAGCAACACACAAAGGTTAAGCAACACATTCACAATCATCGAAGGAACTCCTGCTTTATTGAAAGATGGCTCTGTCTGTTTTCATCTGGCAGGTAAATAATTTTACATGAGCTGTTCTAAGAAAAAAGAAAAGTAACAGTCAGTTGTCAACCACGATGGTAGTGAGTTCAATTCACGCTTTATCCATGGTGCTTTACTGTAAGGGTCATGCAGAAGGGCATACAGACAACCAAAAAATAAAAACACACACCCAATAGAGGCATGTCTCGGAAACAACACAAAAAGCTAAATGAAGGCGAAACAATCCTGGTGTCTAATAAATGTGATAACCTTGAAATTGATCAATCTAGAACACATTGTCTGCAGTGTAGAAAGTGCATACAACTACTAAAACCCACAAAGGAATAAAAGGAGCCCACTTCGTAATTGTACGTCTATCATTTTGCTTTTAATGCCCATCAACACAACCAATGCTAACTAGCAGGCACAATATCACCTACAATGCAAGTTGAGACTCTCGACACACATTTCAGCATGATTTCCCCAAGCCATCAATCCAGCATGAACCACATCAATAAAAACAAGTTACATGCGAGAGAGAAAATAATGCATACCCATGCCGATATATGCTCTGTTCACACCTGTATACTGCTCCAGGAGGGCAAAAACAAGTCTCACTTGCGGTGGGCTCTCATCAATCTGGCGCAACACAAGGGCAGCCATTGCTCCTTCAGCCTCATATTGAGTTACAGGGACACTCTGGCCATATCCACCCGTTGAGGTACCATACTGGGGAGCCCATGACTGTTGCAATGCACTTTGCATTTGTTCAGGATTTCTTGGCGCATAGGTGGCACCTGCAGGATATTCCTGTTGTACGGGTGCTTCCCGATTTGGCAGTGGTGCCATCATCTGTCGTTCTTGAACAAGCTGCGGTGGTAGCTCCCCTTGAGTGCCCGTGGGAGGCAGGGGAGGCTCAGGCTGAATTGGACCTGTCCCAGACCCAGTTTGTTCATTATTCTGCCGATTGTTCTGTGCCTCGACTCGGGCCCAAGGATCTTGAGACATGTTGTTTTTCTCTTTGGAGCCAATGATGTCTACCCACTATGGAGGAGGATGATGATGATGGTCTCCAATCAAATGGCACTTACCCACAATAAGGGAGCGCCCAAGGATTTGTGTAAATAGCTGTGGCGTATTTTACCTCACTTTCAAATTCTATTTTACTCCGAATTCTCTAACAAAGTGGTGCCTTACTGTGCATCCTCTAATATCCCTTTCATGTGTAGTTTGGTTTCTCAAATACACTTCATTCAACTTCTATTCGCACCTTTAAACTATAGATAGCTGTTAATATTGTAACCAACTAAATACAGCACCTGTTGCCATAAAAACTATTAAGGACAAAACTGTGCCCATCAACTCGAGAACGACCACCCTAGGCAAGAATGCCCTTCGCTAGCTGCTCCAAACTTTGTCGACCTTTTCTTTTCCCCACCTGTAATTTCGTGCCAGACATAGGGTGTGACATGGTGGCATGCACAGGCTGGCATTGCATGGCACGCTTTGTTTGCCAGTTATGTGGCGGCTTGTATGGACGCAGGATGTGTCTTCAGTGGATGTCGAACAACTTGGGGCAGTATGCTTCTCCGAGCCACCCGATTCAAGAGTTATCCCCTATAGTGCACAAATGCCATAGCCGAAGGTCGTCCTGTCACAACCAGTGAACCAATGGCTGGGTGGATTCCAAAAAATGATGAATTGGTTCCGCAATGAGAGCACAGACAGCTCAAGAGTAGGTCGTTCTTGCGTGCCAGCGAACACCAGTTGTGGTCCAGAGACCGAGTCAGAGCAAAGAGTTTACAAACATAAAAAAATCTATATTCTCAAGGCAGTACAACATCTCACATACATTTACATTCGGCTTGTTAAATCTCAATACAACTCTGATAGATTTAACAACAATGGGGAAACAATCAAATCACGCTCAAATACAAGCTCATTCATTCAAGAGTCCCCTGCGATTCTCGGGTGCTCCTCCAAGATTCCTCTTCCAGAAACACACACGCACATGGGATCACGATGACTGTAGCACAGACCAGGGATTGTCCTTCGGCAGTCAGTGATTACATGTCTCCTCTCGGAGCCAAGGTCTGAGAGATTTCTCTCACGTCTTCACATCATTACTTCAGTGACCACACTACTTCACAACATCGTTATAAAGCACTTCTTCCCTCACCGACCGACTTCTTACCGTCACCGCGCACTTATATTGGGTTGCGCCCGGGTTCGACATTCTTCGACATGACTATTCCGTGCCTAACACTGCAGTGGCTTGGGAAAGAGTAAGGCTTTTCTGGCACGTTCGTTTACCAACAGCAGGTATGCCAACAGTTGTGGCTTGGCTTGACCTTGCATCATGTTTTGACTCCTTGATCGTTCTAGCCTTTGCACAAGTGCTTGGTTCAAAGCACGCTGGCTGTTCTCTTACCTGCATTTCTCCGATGGCAGGGTGAGGAGGCACGCCTTCAGTGTCTTGTGATAATTGTTTTTTCGATGCATGCGCTCTGTTGATAACGGCTGGCGCTGTGATTTGATGCTGGCTTTTAGAGGCGGCAGTTTGCCTGGAGTGAGCGCTAGTTTGTGACATCCTCACTTCGTATAGGCAAAGGCCAACACAATATCTTGGAAGTAAAAAAATTAACAAGCTTGTGGCTCCATCATGTGATACAGTATCGCATAGTTACAACAGTGAAACTACATTCGAGGTTTAGTAAAAGCCAGTTGGGGTTATTGGTAGCCAAAAGTGTGGGATAAGTGGATAAGCATTTAAAAAGGGCACATTTTTATTGTTTCTTTTGTGAAGTTAAAAAAAAGAAAGACAATGCTGATTCGTTTGCTGCACTCCAGATGAAATGGAAACTGCAAATTAAATATTGCAGTCACGTGTTCATCTTAAAGGGACACTAAAGGCAATTAATAGGATGTAGATTGTTGAAATAGCATTCCGGAAACCTCGTAATGCTTTTCATGCCAAGGAAATTCTTAGTTTGAAAGAAAATCGCACTTTGTGGTCCGCATACCATTAGCACAATTCAAAGCACCCACCTCCAAGGACAGCCTTCTGACATAGCCACGACCAGCCATGACTGCCCAACAACCAGTGCTGCAGCGCAGCAGAGCAAGGGGCTTTAACAGAGCACAGCCCGACGAAAACTGAACTGGCGTCATTCTCAAAGGTAATGTCAAGAAGTTATTTTTCACATGAGTCTGACTGAAATGCACTAGTTGCATTTTACTCAGACTTGTAACTGTTCATGGGTAGTTGAGTACCGCCGATTATTTGTACTGAGGCCCTAATAAGTCATCGGGCTTGTGTACCAGAATGTCCCACTGGTGGCGCAAATCGTGTCCTTAACTTCTCAATTGCTAAAGTGCTGCTACGTATAATACTGACATTTCAGACATTCTCAAGCACTGACCTTTCAATCTGACATAAATTGTAATTTGCCTTTAGTGTCCCTTTAACTGATTAAGGTGCAGGAGTTTCCAATGTGTAACACTAAAACATGCTTTACCTGTGTTCCAATGAAATGCTTCAATACAAGTTCAAGAGTCAGTTGGCTTAACTTTGAAGACTTGAGCGAAAAGCCAAAACTGACCTAGCAAATTTTGTGATATGTTACAAGTGCTGCAACTGGGGCTAGTTGATTGTACATTCTCAGCTTGTCTGCCAAGCTGTTTTGGAACATAAAACAGGATGTGAACAGGAGCATGACACCTGTGCCCTCCTTTGTGCCAACTGCGCCCTTCGAGTCCAGCAGCCGAGCACCGTAACCACAGTACCATGGCCCTGGCAGCCAATATGAACAGAAGTGACCTGTCATATGTTCACCATGGCTTTAACTGGCTAGCTATGAAAGAACATAATTAAAGCCCACATAACACTTTGATCAACCTTGCAAGTGAACTACAAAGTTCCTGCCAATGATGGCTTCTGCCAGCATCATCGTTTAGATTGTAGTACTAATAAGAGAGCTAGTCGGCAACATTTCTTTCCTCCGTTTTTAGAATGATATCTCGCACATCAATTTATACACAACCACAAAATTGTCATGATTTTCAGCACACTACCTTAGTTAAGATGTGCTGTGATGCTAATGATGTGAAAGTACAGTGGTCAACTCTCATATCTATAACGACGGAGCGTCGTGCTCCGAACTGCACGAGCGACATCTACAGTTGAAAACGGGGCACCTCTGAGCATGCGCAGCCCCACTGATGCGCCTACCTTGCATTTTCCATCGTTGGTTATCACCGCGAATGCAACAACTGCTTTGGCCGTTGGAAGCGCTATCAACAGTTTATCACAAAAAAGAAAAAAAGAGAAAAAGAAGGAAACGAAGCGAAGCGAACCGTTGTCAGCGCGCGATGAAAGCTATCCTGCGTGTTGATTTACCGTTCGCGGTCACATTGTCCCAGCAGCAGATTTGCGTCCACTTATAAGTTTATCCATTGTCCGGCGCATTGTCGGTATGACATGATACTGCGAACCGAGAATAAGAACGCAGTATAAAACACGCCGATCCGGTGATTGCACTCTTTTTCTAGGCGCTATACGGTTGACAGCGCTTCTGACGGCGAAATGAGTTGTCGCGGCCGCGGCGATAACAAGGACGGAAATTACATGGCGAGCGCATCAGTGACACTGCGCATGCTCTGATGTGGCCCGTTTCAAGCTGTAGATGTCGCTCATGCAGTTCCGAGCACGACGCTCCGGCGTTATAGACATGAGAGTTGACCACTGTACAAACATAAAGACTGTATTTTCAGGTTGCAAACATTGCAATATTGGCTTTCTGGCATGGCATCAGAACGCAAATGTGTGGGTGAATGTCACCTATGAAGTGTTCTTGTTTTTTTTCAACAAAATTTTTAGAATGATCTGTGGCATATAGCGCAAATCAATTCATGAGCTGGAAGAGGCAGACACTGGAAACCGAAATTCTTAATTAAGTAGTTAATGCAACTTCCCTATTACGCTTCTCAAGTTACTTTAGTGCATTTATTGCAAGCGAGGGAATGGCTGCCATAAAAAAAGAAAGTTGAAACCACTGCACATGTACGGGCACAAAGTGTACAGAGGCGTCCACTTCCACCTTGAACACCGCACCGTGCGGTCAGCACTCCGCGGAGCTCCTCTCGCGCGCGCTTGGGGCACTAGCGCACAAGCGCAGTGACAGCTGTAGGGGGGGCCTTCACCGCGCCGTCTGCTTCGTCAAATCGCGCTTCCTTTGCAGTGAAGCTAACTTCATATTCACGGCGGTGCTAACTTCGCTCTTGCTATGCGCATGCAAATCGAGAATCCAGCAGAGTTCTCGAGAAGTGCAGCAACAGCACCTTGTTCCGTCCAGCTTTTGCTCCTAGTGTTTTCTTTCTTTTCTGCATGCGAAGACGCAAGTAATACACTTTGGCCCGTGCCCCACCTACAGCTGTGACTGCGCTTGCGCGCTAGTTTCCCAAGCGCCCCGGAGCGCTGGCCGCACGGTGCGGTGTTCAAGGTGGAAGTGGATGTCTCTGTACATATGCAGTGGCTCCTGCTGTGGCCTAGCCGGGACTGGATGCTGCCAGACGAGCTGGCCAGGCCTGTGGGTCAGCACTGCAGCAATGTGTCGTTGAATAAAACTGGTTTCACAGAGTGCCACCTCTGTGTACTACAATGCTCTTGGAGTAATAAACTGCTGGAAACAGTGAAATAAGTTTCTTTTATTTCCCTATGGCAAAAATATGAAGTCGTATTGCATGCTGCGCTCCATTACTCCCAGCAAGGCATTACCATTTCACGCTACTGCCTGACAATCTCCCAAATCAGCTGTGTTAATGTTGACATTTCCCAGTTGTCAAGATGTCCACTGGACAGCTGTTGACAAAATGCCTGCATAATTGGTCATTGTCAAAATAAATAAAACATTTTTGAAGTGTTTGTCAAGGGGAATTTCAATGGAGTTGATAAATCTGGGTTATGCTTATGCAGTTATACCTGCATTTGAACAATATATCTGGTTTAGGTGAGATGGCTAGCGTTTTGTTTTGCAAGCTTTTCGAAGGAGCAATAGGAATTTAATCACCAATAATGAGATTAAAAACTGTGCTATGCAATGAAAAACTAAATTGGGAACTCCCATGGGGCAGAAAAAATCTCATATCCGCAGTCTGTTGCTACTACTGACAGTGCCACTGCCTACGTCAGCCATTTCTCTGATGCAGTCATGTGCTGCAGTGACCGCTTCCCAGGCACATATCTTTCAGGACATTTTCCGCTAACTTTTTGATGTGTGCGTGACACGTGTTAATGTACACGTTTATATGTTTGCATGTGTATGCGAGCAAGAGTTTATGATCACATGCACATGTGTGGGTGAGAACATGTGCATGTACATATTTACTCCACACAATTGCCAAAATTTTAATTATGTGTGAAAAATATTTGACACTTTGTCATTAGCCAACTAAGAGCAACTACAGTTAGAATTCAGACGTCGCTAACATGGCTGACGTGTCGAATAAATTGGCGCGTTACCTAAAGTGCGGCTTTCAAGGCAATGACGATGCAGGCCACCGCTACGCCATTATCATCATCATTGTGACGGTGTTCTCAGCCTGAAAGACGCGCTTTCGATAACGCAAACGGCAGGAGGTTTGCAGATAAACTAAACATCTCTGTTACGCATAGCGCCGACACAGAAAAACTACATTAGCGATGACAGGAAAAGACTACGGCTAGCTTCGGCCAGTGGCCCGACCACTTGTGCACTGCCGTAGTGTAAAAGTTGCACATGTCCGGCGCAGGTTGCCTCAAACACAACATTCTAGAAGGAAATGTTCAGCTGTTTATTTTAGCCGAACGAAAGCTCTTGAATTTAAGACATTCACATGGTCTGCGCAGTATTTATCGCACAGTAGGGCTTCCGGGAAAGGAAAATTCCGGAGTGATTAACGATGCGCTAGCTCTGCGTGCCCAAAGCGGAAGACACTGCCGTTTCGTATGAATCGCCGCTCAGTAATAGGCAACGCGGATATGACGAGGTAGATGTAAAAGAAAGATGGGTTCGGTACATATCCCAGCACACCGGAAAACCTACGTGCAGACTTATCAGTGGCAGGGAAGAAAAAAGACGACCACGCAATAAACTAATAATACAGTGCACTGCTTGCAACTGAAGCGAGAGAAAGCAGCGATGCAAAGTCGCTAAGGCAAGGTTCACGTGGTTGCGTTATAACAGCTGGCATGGCGCAAAGCAACACCTGGGCCAACAGTTGTCTTGTGGCCTACTGCAGACGACTTAACACTGCGTTCCCTTTCACTTCATTAGCTTTCTATCGCTATGTACGGCATGCGCGCGGTCTGTGATACGCACGTGCAGTCCAGAGGCGAATCGTTCACCGCGGCAACGCACGCGACAATCCTAGCCGCGAATCACAACAGGCACCCACAAGGTCACACCCACGGAGACCGCACTTTTCTTTCCTCATCGCGCTAGCCTGCATGTAATTCCTGCGTGCCACAGGTGTAATTTCATTGTCTATCCTCGTGGCGGTATTTTGTGCGCTCTAAAGCCTCCCTGCAAGATTCGAAAAAAAAAAAAAAGGACTTCAGCGTAAACAACGCTATGAACCCGGAAAAAAAAAAGAAAAAAAAGGAGAGAATTCTAAAGCAATATTATTTGCGTAAGCAAACGTAATATTTGCGGTGCAGTAAAGGAAGTAGTCACCGAACACACCAAGTAGGATGTAGGCTCGCTTGACGCCAGTCCTGCTTTGGATGAGGTTGAAAACTGACTGCGCTTTTTCGGGCAGGTTCGCAATGACGGCCTCGGCCCGGTCAGCAGCTTCCTTCACGGTTACCATGGCTGCTTCTGATTTTGTTCCTCAGTGCGGTGCAATCCAAAATGGCGTAGATCTGTGCGCTTGTCTCTTCGGGCAATGCTTTCGGCGGCCAGACCAACAGTACGGACAACGCGACCGCAAGCCAAAAGACGCACCTTCCGCCAGCGGCACCACACACTTGGACGCGCGCGCGTAGTTCATGTGGTTCATGCCGTAGTGAAAGGGAAGCAACTGAAAGAAGGAGAGGGAAGTGGTTGAACGAGAGAAAGAAGAGACCTTGCTGGGGGAAGGAAAACTTTCCTTCCTCCATGCGAACGTGGCTCGGCCAATACCCGGAAACACTGCCGCTTCGGCGTCCCAAAGAATTACGTCATGATGACGTCACCGACACCATCTTGAATAATTTGCTAGTTCGGCGGCCTTTTAAAAGGGGCCGTAACTGAAGGTGAAATTGGCGCTAGTGTTCACGGAGATTCAAAATTAAAGCAGCCAATGGCAGGCCGCCGCCGTGCCGGCAAAGCCGTGCACCCCGCGCCGGCCGCGGAGGCCGCGCGCGCGCCGCGACGCTAGTTTTGAATTCCTCGAAAGTTCCGTTGTAGCTTGAAGCGAGTGCTGAGAGCGGGCACCAGGCTGGCCGTGCAGGGAGGCTATGCTTGTCGGACACCTGCAAGTCTCCCGTTGTGGTTAGCGGGTCATTGTTCGCTCTTGAGACTTATCGGAGTGGTCGTTATGTCAGCCGTGCTCCGTCGCCGCCATACAGGAGCCCGTTCTAGTCGCCGGCCTTGATATGAAGTTTCGTGATGTTCCGTTACATGAAGCGAGCTTTGGCCGGCGTGTGGAGTTTTTGTGGTGTTTGCGTGTTGTGCGCTCTTGCCGCTGTGGTGGTTAACGACACGCACCATTCGTACATCATGGAACGGTGCACGGATACTTCAAGACCGGCCGAGTTCCGCAAGATTCTTCGAGGTTCCGAAATACTAAAGGTGAGCATGCGGCTTGCGTTCGCAGCCACACATTTACGAATTGCAGTTGGACAACACAGTTATTGTTTTTTTAATTACGGCTGAATCGTGAAAAGCACGATGTTGCAGTTAATATCGCTGTTCCTAGAAGGAATGAAATTAAAGAACTTGAGACTCATAGTTTAACTTTTGCGTCTATGACAGAACTGCGTGATGGAAGTGCGTTTTGCTTTTTTTGCCTGTTTATCACTCGCCATCGTTTAAATACGCGTTCCTGACACTCAATAGGCAGTTTTAGAATAGCGTACGAAAAGCTTTGCGTTGGCTTTTTGCGTCGTCCGCTAACCGCTTGCGGGCTCCCGTAGTGACGGAAATAGCGAGCCGCAAACGCTAAAATAGCGTACGCTATTCTAAAACTGCCTAATGTATCGCAGCTTGCACTGAGCCGAGACGACGAAACTACGTTTGCCTCATGCGACTGCGTAATTTGTATCGTTGGAATTAATAGTTTTCAATTGCTTTATTTCAGGACCGAAATGTTTTCGGAGTATTCGAGAAGGCAAGAACTGATGCGTTTGCCCAAGGAGGGGTTAACAGCTGTAGAATCAGCGCTCTGCGAAGTCTCGATCCGCAACTCAAGTCGACCAGCTTTCTACCCTGCCCCCAGTGCTTCTTCTCGGTGCGTGAATATGCTATGTACTTTCGGCTGAAGAAGTAGTTTGTGTGTTTATCTATTGTCTCTGTTATTGCCTATGGAAAAACCGCTCTAAGGATTCATGTGTAGGCATGAGACATGTCCTATATGCAGAATTTTACTCTTTGTGTTTATCACAATGAAGTGCTCAGTGTATCCAACATGACGTCCTCCCTTCAGTGGCGTTATATTCAGCTAGGCATTGTATTCGCGGTGAAAGAAAAGCTGCGTATAGGCTTATTTCACCTGGTCGTTGAGTAATACGCTTTTCTTCGAATGTCATGTGCTGCTACATGAACTGACCATGGCCTGCATCCCGTTGCCACCAACTAACTTCCAAGTAGTGTTCAAGTACCATATATTGTGTCTTGCTCTTTTTAGCGCAATGTACATACTACTTACTGTGCTAAATCTTATCTTTTTCATTTTGTTTATCTGGTGAAGGTGTCCAGCATTTCATGTATATTTGTGCAAAATCTGAGCAAATATGTAAGTGGTTGTTTTGTGTTTCGTATCATTTCAACGGTTAATAAGTAAATCATTGCAATATTATTTCATATTTACATATTTTGCGCTTCGTTATGTTTTTGTCATGCACTGACATTTCTTTAAACTACATGATTACCTCTCATCAGAGGCTCCTCTGCACTTTGCTCGGTATTGCACCAAATGAAAATCGTGTTTCTTATATGTGTGTACGTCAAAGGGCCTAACACTTTCCAATGTGTTCGATTTTTTAATTTCTAAATTTTACAATGAACTTTCGTGTTTAGTCATGCACACACTGTGAATTCTTCCCTTCTGTTCTTCTCCTGAACTTGTATTGTGCCCCATTACATGCAAATCTTGAGTTTCGGAAACAGAACAATAAAAAGAGGTAACAGAAATGTTGTAGGTGGATTCATCATTTATGCTCTAGCACATGCTGGATGCGGGCAAACGCGAATGCGCGGCCAAGCACAGCACGCGCGCGAGCGCACGCGAACAAAAAAAAAAAAAAAATCCCGGCGCGGGGCATAGGAGAGGAGAAAAAGCAAGCGTACAAAATAAAAAACGGTGCGCGGCATGGGAGAGGAGGAAAAGCAAGCGCACAAAAAAATAGAAAGAAAACGGCGCGCGGAGAGGGAGGAAGAGGGGGTGGAGGCGAGCGGCCGTTGTTACTGTTGCCCTGACGACGTAAGCAACGTAATCGCTACGTCACCGCCCTTTGAGCTTGGCGGCCTTCTGCAAGGGGCGTAACTCAATAGCGCTCTCGGCGCTGTAGGCGCTTGCGTCGGCGGAGCGTTTGAATTTCGCGTCCTATGGGAGGTATACGAAGAAACCGACCCTTGGCTCGGCGTGGCCGCGTGGCTGCGTATGCAACTTTCGGCTTTGGGCCCGCGCAGTTTGAAATTCGGGGTGTACGCCGTGCTTTTTTTTTTTTTTTTAACACGAAAGTGTTTTATGCCGGGGTCCACCAAGTACATCCGTCACGGATATGACGTTGATAAAATGGACGCCAACGGGTGAGAAAGAAAAAAACCAAGAAAAAGATACCCCCCGCTGGGAATCGAACCCACGACGTTGCGGCCGCGACGGCAAGCGCCCGACGCTCTACCGACTAAGCCAACTCGGGAGATGCTAGGCACGGCGCGAACGCGCCTTATATCTTTCACACCTCTTTCGCGGCGGGCGGAGCGGGGCGGTGCCGCCGTCTGTGAGAGGTGAAAAGAAGTAATGCTTCACGATCGACACTTACTAGCGCTTACTCCGAGATTGCACGTGATATCGGAGGTCATGGTTAAAGCGTCTCGATACCAGAGAGGTAGACTGGCCGCGCTGGCGTCGCCGAGGCACCCTTGACGCAGTTACGTTCTTTGCCTTTGGATTCGTGTTAGCGTGCGTCGCCTCATCGGAGTAGTGCAGCTGCCACGTGCACGAACGGGATTTCTCTGCCGCCGACTGCTTCAATTGCGAGAGCACCGACTAACAAAACTGCTGCAATATGCGTTGCAGAAATGACGCTATTTCGACAGGCGAATGTCGTGCTTTGGTGGAGCGAGAGCAGGGCCTGCGAGACAGATGCCAGCGCGACGCACGCGTTTGCGGCTCAGGCTACGAACCTTTACCTCCCGCGTTGCTGAAGTGCAGTGTGTGTTATGTATGCATGAGCACAGGCGTCGGCTACCCATTACTAGAAAGCGCACACCGTGCCGTTTCTCTCCTTAATTGACGACACTTTGGAGAAGCGCATACCGGGTACCAGTGTTGATTATGAGCTTGTTGATATCATCCTTACGCGGGATTCACGATTCGCTGTGTCCAAATATATGTTCGCACCGTCAGCTACCACAATGGTTTAATCATGATCATGGGCGTTAGTCGTCGCGATAGAGACATGCTGTCAACATGGGTGCATCCACGTCAAACGGTGCTATAGCTGCCAAACACGAATAGACATTGTACAAGCTCTCATATGTCATAAGCACTACTTCTGTGAAGACACGTTTCACTTTCGTGTTATACCGATTCCTATGACGGAGGGATCAGCCATGTTTTTTCTACAACCCCGTCCCCACGTGGGAGCGGCCCGCGGCGCTGCCGCCCTGAACGGCTGCGGTGCTCCTCAGGACTATCTTAATAAAGTTCATTGTCTGTCTGTCTGTACAACCGGTTAAAACACGTTCGTGGGCTAGATGGCTTGCATCCATGAAGAGTGAGTATGCGCGACTAGGCAAGAATGTAGAAAGAAAACAGACAAAAGGTCCTTGTCTGTTCCTTTTTACGTGCTTGTCTAGTCGCGCTTACTCACTCTTCGTGGCTACAACCGGTGTCGGGGTTATTTTTCTCGACGGCTAAGGTGAGAATTTGTTTTATTATTATTGCGAGAGTACACAAGATTGCAAGAATTACTCACGAGCCGTCATGGCAGTTGCCCTGAGCAACATGCGATTCCGGAGAATGTACGGAAGTTGCCTTGTGAAAAAAAACTATGCAAAGAAAAAAAGCAAGAACAAAGCCACACAGTCAATACTTCGAGAATGCAAGAGAATACTTCGAGAATGAAGGCCTCTGTAGTGGCACCAAAGTACACAGATGTTAATTTGCTGCCATATGTGAAGCTCCACCGGCCGTCGCGGTGATAGGTGAAAAATGTAAATCACAGGAATATATTGTATCACTTCGGATTTTCTTTTACAAGCATTGCGCGGTGAGCACATGCACGGCCGCTCAATGAATAATTGAGCGGCCGTGGCACACCACCGGACACACCACCATTTATATTATCATAATATAAAGCGGTACATTACCCGACTTTGTTCTCTGCGTCTTGAAATCCACGTGGTCCGGCAGCCGCGATGGATAGCGAACCGAACGGTAGAGGTTCGGCCCCTAGCGATACTCTACCATAGGACTGATAATGCGTTCGATGGTGCATCGGACGCGTTATCCGAAGGTTGTATTCGCAATGCCCACAAGTACCGTTTGTTAGCATAGGAATAGACAGGACGTGTGGACGTACGGCCCGTGCCTCTTTCACCGGATGAAGTCATATGAGCTGCACTAAAATGGATATATGAGACCAATTAAAATACTTTCCCAAACCATGGAAAGTGCTAAGTGCTCGCCACTTATTTATTTGCCGCGGTGTGAAAGGTTACATTTCAGCACCGTTACCGTGCATCAACGATGCTTTGAGAAATCTTGTGCGTGCTACAGAAAACTGCATGTACTAGACTTGATCGACGTATGAACTGAACGGCACTCCGAGGTAGTACGTACCAAGCCAGGGCTTAAAGTCAGGGGGGGCCCGGCCCCCTCTCCATTTTTCAAGGAGGGGCCCGGCCCCCCCTCGGCAGTCCGACGGAGGCACTGCGGCACCCATTATACAAATGTTGGAGTAGAATTTTTTTAGCAGTAGTGCTTTGTGCGGGGAGATTATACTCTGCAATTTTCCGAATAATGATTTAATCGCGAATGTTTCGTTGGCGGGATGTCAGCAAAACAGAAGAAAACAGGTATCGTCGTACTGTTGAATGCAATTCACTAATACACTGAACACCATGGGCAACGCCTCTTGAAACCATGGGTCACCACCCTGTTCGACAGAGCGTCTTGGCACAGCATACTGTTTCATGAGGCACCTCAGTGTGAAGCTACCTGCTCGTGAATTATGTAATAGTTCACCTTGGTCTGTTTACTTTGCCACTCAGTTTTCATTCTTTTATTGTGCATGACATGTCTGCTGTAATTGCAGAGACGCATGTATTTTGCTTACTTTATTAGCCAAGTGGTAGTGAAAATGAAATGTAGCATTGACGTGCCTGTGGTTCTGAATCCAGTGTTAATGTTACTCACTTAGGATGACTGCCAGTTGGGCGTGTTGGTATAGGTTCATAATGAAACAAGCGCAAAAAACATGGCTGATCCCTCCGTCATAGGAATCGGTATAACACGAAAGTGAAACGTGTCTTCACAGAAGTAGTGCTTATGACATATGAGAGCTTGTACAATGTCTATTCGTGTTTGGCAGCTATAGCACCGTTTGACGTGGATGCACCCATGTTGACAGCATGTCTCTATCGCGACGACTAACGCCCATGATCATGATTAAACCATTGTGGTAGCTGACGGTGCGAACATATATTTGGACACAGCGAATCGTGAATCCCGCGTAAGGATGATATCAACAAGCTCATAATCAACACTGGTACCCGGTATGCGCTTCTCCAAAGTGTCGTCAATTAAGGAGAGAAACGGCACGGTGTGCGCTTTCTAGTAATGGGTAGCCGACGCCTGTGCTCATGCATACATAACACACACTGCACTTCAGCAACGCGGGAGGTAAAGGTTCGTAGCCTGAGCCGCAAACGCGTGCGTCGCGCTGGCATCTGTCTCGCAGGCCCTGCTCTCGCTCCACCAAAGCACGACATTCGCCTGTCGAAATAGCGTCATTTCTGCAACGCATATTGCAGCAGTTTTGTTAGTCGGTGCTCTCGCAATTGAAGCAGTCGGCGGCAGAGAAATCCCGTTCGTGCACGTGGCAGCTGCACTACTCCGATGAGGCGACGCACGCCTTTAACCATGACCTCCGATATCACGTGCAATCTCGGAGTAAGCGCTAGTAAGTGTCGATCGTGAAGCATTACTTCTTTTCACCTCTCACAGACGGCGGCACCGCCCCGCTCCGCCCGCCGCGAAAGAGGTGTGAAAGATATAAGGCGCGTTCGCGCCGTGCCTAGCATCTCCCGAGTTGGCTTAGTCGGTAGAGCGTCGGGCGCTTGCCGTCGCGGCCGCAACGTCGTGGGTTCGATTCCCAGCGGGGGGTATCTTTTTCTTGGTTTTTTTCTTTCTCACCCGTTGGCGTCCATTTTATCAACGTCATATCCGTGACGGATGTACTTGGTGGACCCCGGCATAAAACACTTTCGTGTTAAAATATACGAAGACTCAGAAAGGACACAGGACAGTAAGCGCTCCGTCCTGTGTCCTTTCTGAGTCTTCGTATATTTTGCGCTTGTTTCATTATGAATGTTACTCACTTTGAGCTCTCATATGTTTAAGCCGTCACATCCCCAGTTATTTTTGAAAAATCGCTCCCAAAATAATTTATTTTAATGCGTGAATGGATTGATACGTTGAATAAATGCCCGGAATACATTCCGAATAATATATGTATTTGTATAGCATTCATAAGCATTTGTTCAGTTCTAGAGACAGTTGGCTTCACTGCACTGTGATCATTGCAAACACCTCTCTTAACGCTTAATCTATAGCATATATATATACAGTGTAATCTCTGAAGTAACGTAGCTCACACAGGCCAGAACCACCAGTAAAACAAGGTTTATTCCAAAGACCTGCGATCGTCGTCTTCCTCAGTCTACTCAGACCTATGTGCACGCGCCATGCAGATGCGCTCAGCCGCAGTTCCGCAATTGGCGCGATACAGCACTTCCTTCCCCTAGAGTGTCTGGTGAGAAATTGCACTTCTTTCTAAACCTGTCCGGAACTCTTCTTTTGCGAGTTGAACGTCTGGGTAGGACAGGGTCTTCCACAGCGCTTGCAGGCTGGTCTGTACCCGCCCCATCGTCTGTTTGTGCGCCGAGTTCTTTTGCGGGTAGTTGTTGTGGCAACGAACCTTCATCGCCGATGTTCGTTTCGCTCTCCCTTGAATGGGTGACGGAGGCTTCTTGCTGCGCTTGCTGAGCTTCCCGAAGTCGCACTTGGTCGACATGTCGTCGCTGTTCTCCTTCTTCCGTATCAACAGTAAGCAGCCGACCCCCGCTGGCCGCCGTCACCGTACCAGGCAGCCATCTCTGTCCACTGCGGTTATACTGCCGTGACCAAACTCGTGTTCCAGGAAGAATCAACCGGGAAGGTGGTGCTGCAGCCTTGACCGTCTCTTTTGTGTCCTCTCGCATCGGGAAATGAGCACTTAGTCTGGTTCTTGGTTGGGCACCTAGCAACATCTCTGCGGGCGATTTGCCGTCCTTTACCGGCGTTACCCTGTACCGAAGCAAGTACGTGCACAACACGTATACCAAGACAAACAAGTGTATACAATGTGCATTATTTCATTCAGTATGCATATGCTGATTGTGCAGACGGCCCTCTAGCACATTGTACGAACGGCGCCATAGGCTGCTCTCGGGCGTCCATACTTACCATTGGGCCCGCCAAGCAAGCTCCCATTGTAACGCGAATTCATTACTCGTCGCCCTGACATCAACGCGACAAGACTTTCGACCACTCAAGAGTCACTGACATACATCTCGCATCTTGCCGCCGCCTGTGACGACTGTCAGCTGCAAGGGCGACCACGTGCTTTGCGGCGAAGCACCAACAAAAAGAAATGCAGGACGCGTTCGGAGGGCCAAATTCAAAAATTATTTTCTTCCTTAAAACAAAAAATGATTTGATTAGACTTTCTTCATTGCTTAATGATGTAGTCTACTATCAAACGCTGCATGACGAGGATTTTTACTTGGACCGCATCAGTGTGAAAAATACGGTCAAACATGCGACAAATCGCACATATTCTCTAATTTCACAATTTTTTTCGGGAAGATTTGGAGTCTATTTTACCCCTAAACATTTTTGTACTAAAATACACTTTCCTGAAAATCATACTGTTATTTATATTGGTTAGGGAGAGTTCCAGATAGGTCAAGGAAAAATCACGAACTTTGAACATTTTTGCAGTTTTTGAAGATATGTAGCTGGTAGTGAAACACGAAATTTTCGGAATTAATGAATAGGACAACTAAACAGAACCTGCGATGGCGCAAGCGTGGTTTCGAAGCTCAACACACAAAAATGGATTTTATACACATTTTTCTATAAGGCACGGTTTAACAAATACAAGCGAAATTCGAGGGGGCGCCATGGTTGTCAAAATCTTTTTAACACGAAAGTGTTTTATGCCGGGGTCCACCAAGTACATCCGTCACGGATATGACGTTGATAAAATGGACGCCAACGGGTGAGAAAGAAAAAAACCAAGAAAAAGATACCCCCCGCTGGGAATCGAACCCACGACGTTGCGGCCGCGACGGCAAGCGCCCGACGCTCTACCGACTAAGCCAACTCGGGAGACGCTAGGCACGGCGCGAACGCGCCTTATATCTTTCACACCTCTTTCGCGGCGGGCGGAGCGGGGCGGTGCCGCCGTCTGTGAGAGGTGAAAAGAAGTAATGCTTCACGATCGACACTTACTAGCGCTTACTCCGAGATTGCACGTGATATCGGAGGTCATGGTTAAAGCGTCTCGATACCAGAGAGGTAGACTGGCCGCGCTGGCGTCGCCGAGGCACCCTTGACGCAGTTACGTTCTTTGCCTTTGGATTCGTGTTAGCGTGCGTCGCCTCATCGGAGTAGTGCAGCTGCCACGTGCACGAACGGGATTTCTCTGCCGCCGACTGCTTCAATTGCGAGAGCACCGACTAACAAAATTGCTGCAATATGCGTTGCAGAAATGACGCTATTTCGACAGGCGAATGTCGTGCTTTGGTGGAGCGAGAGCAGGGCCTGCGAGACAGATGCCAGCGCGACGCACGCGTTTGCGGCTCAGGCTACGAACCTTTACCTCCCGCGTTGCTGAAGTGCAGTGTGTGTTATGTATGCATGAGCACAGGCGTCGGCTACCCATTACTAGAAAGCGCACACCGTGCCGTTTCTCTCCTTAATTGACGACATCTTTGGAGAAGCGCATACCGGGTACCAGTGTTGATTATGAGCTTGTTGATATCATCCTTACGCGGGATTCACGATTCGCTGTGTCCAAATATATGTTCGCACCGTCAGCTACCACAATGGTTTAATCATGATCATGGGCGTTAGTCGTCGCGATAGAGACATGCTGTCAACATGGGTGCATCCACGTCAAACGGTGCTATAGCTGCCAAACACGAATAGACATTGTACAAGCTCTCATATGTCATAAGCACTACTTCTGTGAAGACACGTTTCACTTTCGTGTTATACCGATTCCTATGACGGAGGGATCAGCCATGTTTTTTAATTTGTCATAGCTTAAGTCGCTTCAGTTGTTCATCAGCACAACATATTCTGCACGTAAAAATCCGTTTGAGGGGCATTTTTCCATTGAATGTTTGACTTGTCACTGGCCCATGTGCCGAACTTTAAATGGCTGAAATGAAAAAGAAGCGGACATAAACAGCCTCCTGTGAAATAGCTGCCAGACAGAACGAACCGGGACCTAAGCCAAGCTCTTAAAAAATACCCTGGGCCGGCGCTAGGGGGGGGCTCTGCCCCCCATGAGGCAGTCCGGAAGGGGGGGGGGGCAAGCCCCCCAGCCAGCCCCCCCGTACTCTCCGCCTATGCACACACACACACATATATATAGGTATATATAACTTATTTCAGGTGATTTTTTATATTCATAGAGCATGATCATATGACTTGCTTTTCAAAACTGTTTGCTTTAAAGGCGACAACACAGCAGTGTTTAAGAACATTTTGCAAATATTACCATGAAGTTTAAGAAGTGCAGCCACATTTAACCTGTTCATCATCTGAGCATTACATCCGCAAACTTCACAGTCTCAGTTTGGCGTTGTAAATACGATGAGTACGAAGAACCTCCTATGACTGTATCTCACTTAATAAACAAAACATGTGGCTGACAAAGCAAGGTATTTCGCAGAAGTCTTCAGGATAAGCCGAGTGCCAATTTCTTTACTGTTAGAGCCCTCTAATATAGTATTTCTAAAGGAGAAGCTCAAGTTCAGTCGATTAATAGTTAAGGAAACCACATTGAGCTATAAATGACTACGAACTTATATACTAGGTGTCGTTCCTTGCCCTCCTAAGCTTTTCCCAGCTAGGGTGGGAGGGTGCACGGAAAAGCGGTGAAGTGGCGCCTTACTCCTCCCCTCCAGGGGCGTAGCCAGAAATTTTTTTCGGGGGGGGGGGGGGGTTGAACCATACTTTATGTATGCTCGTGCGTGCGTTTGTATATGTGCGTGCCTATATACGCAAGCAAAACTGAAAAATTTCGGGGGGGGTTTGAACCCCCCCAACCCCCCCCCCCCCCCTTGGCTACGCCCTTGATCCCCTCCGATTCCTCCAAGTAAACAGACGTGAATTGTGTAAGGTGAAATTTTCCTTGAAAATGTGGGCGATTATAACGTTAAACTACCCCGCATTGTTTCCGTCCGTATAGGTCTTCAGCTGTTAATGTTTGGTCGAAATTTTCGGAGTCATGCTCTCAGCACCTGCTCGTAAAACGACGCAACAACATGACGCGTAAGTGATCCACCCCGTAGTTACTACTTACGCATGACGGCGTAAAAAAAATAAGTAATAATGAACTATTTTCAATACGGCGTATTGTTTGTCATTGGTACTTCGCTATTCGTCAAAAATTTTCAATGTGCCGTAAAATCGCCTACTTATTACGCGACGTCACAAGTCTGCGAAAACTCGCGTCTTAAAATACAGTGTGCACAATAAGCACCCCATTACTGTGCTGAACAATAACTCATTGTTTTCGGAATAGCCAGAGAGTGTCTCTTTCTGAACGTAATTTAAGAAGGCTTCCCGCCAATCACATTGGCATTGGCTGCTTATAGCAGCGGGCGAGACGGATTTATATGTGTTGTCGTGCCTGGGTATTTGGATCCATCCCTCATCGGCAACCAGGTTGTTGCTACGATAGGGCAGCGTCGTACCCGGACTCCGTTTGGTAGCGTAGTCGAGTCTCCGGGTTGAGGAAATGCTGCTAGCGAGTTGGGAAAACAATAACAATTTTACTGGCACTTTCGTACACTCAATTACATCGTGACAAGGTCAGAGTTCAGCGACGAGCGCATTGGATGAGCCTGTTACCGAGGGCTCAGAGCCCCATTTCTCAATTAGCACCGTCGTTTTAACCCCTCAGTCTGGCTCCTCCTTTTTGATGACCACCAATCACACACACGACCCCACCCACCATGGCACAGTCCATTTCACTGTTGTTGAGGGGTCGTTGCACTCTTGAAACAGCAAGGGTCAGGTGGTCAACGGCACGCTTGTGGGGGAAGCAAGGCGACAGGTTCCTCGTACTCTTCTTTTCCCCGAAGGGCAGAACGTGCTTGCTCCTCCGATTCTTCCCCGAAGGCAGTAAAGGGTCTGCGGCGACTCCAAGCCAAGCCCAGGTGGCCCATTGTCTCCGGCTTTGCCGTCCCCGACTTTGAGGCCGAGATTCTGCCCATTGTCGGTCACTTGCCGTCCCGGGAATTCCGTTTCCAGGAAGGATGCAGGTGTTCTAGCAGTGTGAGAACGCCTCGCCCGCCGATTCTCATGGGCAGCGCGTCGCCACCGACTGCCAGTCATAACAGTGTTTAATACTTTCAGTTGTAGTACAACGATGTTGAGCTGTTTTTACGCGTGTACAACTCTCTGCATGTGAACTCATCGTTGCTGACAAAGAGGTAGAGAGAAAAATAAACAAAATTACACATATATCATCTCCCCCTACTGGCAACCATGGTGGGATGCGAAAGCATCGCGGGGGGTGCGCATCCAGTTTCCGTTTCTCTTATCTGACATATGAGACGGTGGTTGTCGAGGCGTTTGAATTACCGCTTGCCGACGCTGACGTTTAACGTTCGGCTTCCCCTAGCCTTCCTCTGCTCCGCGGCGGTGGCGCTGCCGCTGCAACTAGCGCCGACGTTGACGTTGTTTATGGCGTTTCGCACACCGTTGCACATAGAGAGAATGACGGAAGCACAGTGAACGGGCGCTTTCGCAGCCTCGCAGTTTCGAGATTCGCTTGCCGGCGTTGCCGTTTACGTTCAGCTTCGCGAGCCTCCATAGCGCCGTTGCGAAAGAGAGTGCAACGCTTGCCGGCGTTGCCGTTTACGTTCAGCTTCACGAGCGTCCATAGCGCCGTTGCGAAGGAGAGTGCAATGAGAGCGAGTGCGTGCCGCATTATATACGAGCGTACAGCTGTGGCGGAGAGAGGGAAACGGGGGAGGAGAAACGAAGCAGAGGCAGCGCACACGCCACCTCCTCCCACGTCCTAGCGCTCACGCGAAGAGAGGGGGTAGAGTTCGCGCATGCGCAGTATGGGTGCGGACGCCGCAGAACGGACACTAGCTGCCCCGATCATAAGATGCTTTCGAATCTAATATTAGGAACAGACACAAACTTTTGCAGGTGGGCAGCCTTCTTAGTTCAGAAAACCGTGGACGCTGACCATCTCCCTGGTGACGTAGATCAAGTAACGGGGCAAACTTGAAAGCTGGGCTTCTCAATGTGCTCAATGTCTCCCCTGCCTTGTTACAAGCAGCCACGATCGCTGCAGGCTACCATATGATAAGCCAAGTGAAGCAGGCTAATCGGAGACTAAAGTGGGAATCTATTTTAGCTGTCCTGGCTAGGCACAACTAAAATACTGGACACTTCTGCACACTCAACTCACAGCGGCTTGAATATGGAGCAGTGGCGATGCTATTCGTTTTCAAAGAAGGAAACTGAATTTCCTCAAAAAGGAGAGCGTTTGATCGGACTATAAGACGTTTACTGTTCTCGCCCATATTTGCGTCGCCGATTACTTAAGTTTCAGGCCAGGCAGAACAAAACAAAATCATGACAGATTGCTGTAATGTTGCTGCTGAGCGACAGCCTCCTCTTCAATTCAATGCTCGAGCGCAAGGCGCGCAAGCGTGGAATAGGCAGCCCGCACCGCAGGTAGCCTCCAGTGCGTGTATGTCATGATACACGGAGGACAGTCGTCACAGCAGAATCGTGGGACAAATTTTATTACATAATTACGTTATTGCTGCGTTCAAGTAAAACTTTGCCTGACTTGTTAGTTTCCCAGTCTGCAGCAGCCGACAATAACCACGGTCGAAAGGGGGGGGGGAGGGGCTCCGCCCCCCTAGCAGTTCTCAGTGGGGGGGCCAGAGCCCCCCTTGCCCCCCCCGGTAGATAGGCCTATGGGTGTGTCAATGGCGGGCGTACATCACCATTACGCTGTAGTCAACGCGCTTTATTCGCCGACAATCGACTCAAACCGCCTACGGCGAAGCGCCGCTGCGTAAATTTGTATACGCACCGCCGACCACCTATCCACACAAACGCGCAACGGTGCTACCACCTATAGCCCGATCTCGCGGCGAATAGGCTGCTACTCGTTCACTGCATCGCATAAAATCGATTCTGACAACGCGTGGGACTTGCCTCCTCTCTGCTTCCTCTCTCATATGAAGTGCGTTGCGTGTTTGGTAGTTTTGTCGGTTTTGTGTTCCGAGAAAATGTACGCGCATCTTCGGTTGCGCTCACGCGGAGGCTCCTTGCTGGAAGTGACGCTTGGAGGGGGCCATATTCATGGAGCTGCGGATACGGGCAGTGTGCGCCTGTTAATAAAAAGTTTTAGTCGAGCGTCTGCAACAGCTCTGCGGACGCAGCCTGCCATTGCGAATGGCTGGCAGCCTGCGCCCGCCGAGCTGTTGAGGACGCCCAGCTAAAACTGTCAATAGTTGAGACCGATGCGCGTCTTTGTACAGGCTCCCGTTATATGAGCGATGCAATAAATTATCAAAGGCAATTGTTTGCTGACTGCAAATTGTGTCTGCACTGCTGAAGGCACAATATGTCGCTTTGAGATGCGGTTTCGTGTAAGCCTTAGTACCATTTGCAGCGACCCAATGGACCACAAACAATCCCCAGTACATCCGATGGATGTTCAGTGCCGGATGTTCGTGAGTCCAGTGGACATCCGTACACATCCCAATGACGTACAGCGGATATCTGACGGACCGTCCCGCGCAAACAAAAAGGCGTTAAACTGGACGTCCTGGACACGTCTTTCACGGATATTCAGACGTCCGCCGGACTCAATAATTTGGACATGAACGTCCACGGGACACCTGTCGGATTTTAAATGCGGACATCCGTGAAAAATCCGGAATTTTTGAAGGCTTAATTAACCCATATATGCCCAGTGTCCTACATATAGGACGCTTCTTTGATGCACTCTAACATCGCTATTTCTTTAGCTGATGACTAGCGCCGCCTACCGCACACCAAGCAGGCCTCATTGAGGCCTCCTTGATGTGCTGTAGGTGGCGCTACTCATCAGCTAAAGAAATAGCGATGTACTGGGGAGTGCATCAAAGAAACGTCCTATATGTAGGACACTGGGCACATACGGGTTAATAAAAGACTTACATGCATCATTCAGTTCCACATTAACAAGCCTAATATCTAAATTAACAGTTATGACTATTCAAGTTAATATACAGTGCCTTTATCATGCATATTTTGGCTAATTTGGTGCACATGGAAGCAGTTCTCATACATTTATGATGACTGCACACCAATGTAACTTATATTAAATATGTTGAATGGGCTCTTGCTGAGGATGTCGTTTCTTGAGGTAATATGTTGTCACCCATGGAAACTTTACCAGTAAGAAGGTCTTTTAGTTGCTTTGAGGGCACATATTTGTGAACGCAACAGCACAGTAAAGAAAGTAAAGCATGGTGCATAGGTTGTTAGGAGTGCAGCTTCTGAAGCATTGAAAATGGAGAAGTATAAGTTGGTTTTTGTTGGTGTATCGCTTGTCATACTTCAACTTTTTCCATGCTTTAAGGTTGTGCTCTATTCAAGAATCAGAGCACCAATTATATGCACCATTCTTCACTTGCTTTACTGTGCTGTTGCGTTCACTAATAAGTACCCCAAGGCAAATATAGGACAGTCTCACTGGTAACAGTTGGATGAGTGACAACATACTAGCACAGGGCACAAGTTCCACAGCAGCAGCCCATTCAACAACACTCATAGCATCCCCAGCAAGTTCAACATCTTTAATGTTGACTGCATTGGTACACAGTCATCAGAAATAATGCATATAAGCCTTTTAATAAGACTTGTGCAGCTTTTCGTGACGATCTGACTGAGGCATAGACTTGCACATAAAGCAGATCAACAGAATTTTTATTAAAAAGCATGCTGCAAACACATCACTTGTATGCATAAAAACACCTGGCACAGCAGACCCTAGCATATGAACACATTAACTAAAGGCCGATAAGGACCCACAAGAATTGAAAATAACAAGATAAAGTGTACATGTTAATTTCAGCATCAGTAAAGTAGCACAGAAGAGAAATAATAAATGCACCTTGAAGTCACTTAGCACAAGATAAAGTCTACTGTTCCTTTACTAAGCAATCTGCCCTTAACTTGTTTTACTTGTCCACCTAAAGCAGTGATGTTAACATGTTTTTCTGAAAGAAAATGAAATTACTAGAATAAATTGACTATGCTTACACCTGAACTACAATACTGCAGCCTAAAGGAACAGAATAGAAGTGAACAAATATCGGGCACAAGGAATACACATGCATTTTGTACAGACATGAAATGGCAAGTTTCCAACAATAAACAGTAATCCATATTATGCAAAAAACAGATGGGCTCTTTCATTGGATGTCATGAATATAGACTGATAGCAATGACACATTATCTGTAGGCATATCCAGAGCAATTACTGCACAGAAAAGTTAATCTATATAAAGTAGAACAACGGCATGCAACATACAGCAATGTATACACTATGTAGAAAACTGATTGGGATATTTTGCTAAGGCACACCTTTCCTGTAGCAGGAAAATGTTCTTGGTGCAGCAAATATAACGGGTGTCCCAGCTATCTTTAGCCAAAGGTTGAAAAATACAATATTAGAGGCAGGCGAGTGAAATCAGTTGCGAATTGCCGACAGCCGCCTTGCGCACCACAGATAATTTTCTGTTCCATAATTGATTAATTTGTTAATTAGGATTAATGAATTAAATTGCTAAATATTGACTAGGCAAGAAATGCGACTTGCAAAGTTCGAGAGTGTCTTCAGAAACCCCCATTGCATTATTTGCGATAAAGAAAGTCTCACATATACGATTTTTTCCAAGCTGCAAAAAGAACCACGTAATGCTGCTCTCAGCTGTGGCTTAACCACGTGGTTCTTTTTGCAGCTTGGAAAAAATTGTACACGTGAGACTTTCTTTATCACAAATTATGCAATGGGGCTTTCTGAAGACGCTTTCGAACTTTGCAAGTTGCATTTCTTGCCTAAAGCCAATATTAGCAACTTAATTAAATAATCCTAATTAATAAATTAATCAATTACGCAACAGAAAATTGTCTGGTGCACAAGGTGGCTGTCAGCAATTTGCAACTGATTTCACTCACCTGCCTCTAGTATTGTATTTTTCAACCCTTGGCTAAAGATAGCTGGCACAACCGGTATATGTGACTAAAACACAAACACGAAAAAAATAAGACGTGGTGAAGGTATCTCGCACTAAATTATACGCATAACACTGTGGTCTCACAAAAGTATCACAGCAATGTATATTATGTAGAAGATAACAGAATCCTTCATGACGTAAAATTATGTATATTAACAGGCTCTTGCAGGTTATTTTACAAGAGGGCTGAATACTGGTCTCACAAAAGTGCGGCTTTGCAGTGACGTCAAGATAGTGCTACGTGATGCAATGCAGATGACAAATGAAAGTTAAAAAAACCGCTTGCACTCTACACTATGTATGAACCATGCACTGGCATCTTCAATGCTAACAGGGGGTCAACAAATAGATACACATATAGGACAAACAGAAATTTAGGCAAAAAATATCTCGTACTTAATGTTGTGGTTTTCACGCACATATTTTGTACAGAGGCACAATAAAAAGAAGCAATGCATGGCTTGCAGTGACCTCACCGTAATTGCCATGTCACGTTAATGTAATCAGTACGCCGCATCAGGTTCTTTCTTATGCATGCACAGAGCCCAGAACTATCCAGCGGCATTGTGATCACATCGAAGCCGGTTAACCGTGACCTAATTATGCTACTTAGATGTCATTAAAGCGATCATGTTGGAATACAGCATGTTAGGAACCTGAATCCATGAAACCACATGCAAGCTATCAATGGGAATGTGAAAATATCTCCAAAAATTAAAAAAAAATACCATGGGGTAGCTGCCTTCAGTCTACAGAACATGCCTTGTTGTCGCACAGTCCACAAAAGATTCCCAAAGTTGCACAAGGTTCAGTCGCACAGGCATACACAACCAAGCAGGAACTTTTCTCAGATGCACCTACAGTCCCTTGATCATGGCTCCAATCATTTGCAACCCAATGGTAATGACAATGGCCTCCACTTGTTCTGCAGAAACATAAAGGTGCACAGTGATTATAAACGTGTGAGGTACGGGAAAATAAAACAGTGCAAGCTTACTTTGTGGATAATCATCAAGACATCGCACAATATAGCCTATTTGAATGACCACCTCAAGGGACGAGTCGTGATCTAGACAGCTAATTTTAATAGTCGAAGGACACTTGTGCAGTAAAATCGAATCCACGCATGAAGGTTGGGCGAGTTGGTAAGGATCCATTACGAAGGTATTAACATCGCATAGACATTAAAAGGTCGGGATAGGCACCAGCAAATCAGCGCTCTTTGCCTCTGCTTATCCTATTGTTCGTTATCTGTGCCTTGTTACTACCTTGTTAATGCACCACACTGGTATGCCTATTCTTCCTTACTCATTTTATACGCCTACCTTTGTTCTACTGGTTTATGACAATGCTGTTACGTGGAAGTGACACCCATGTCTATGGAAGGAACACCTCGGCGACTGCATGCGTTTGCACTTACTATGGGAGTTCGCTTTCGCGCTCTTCATCACTGTCACTACTGTACGCACAAACGTGAGCAGTTCTCAAGCGACGTCTGTACATTGTTCTCCGTCATCGGTGTCTACGGGTGCTAGGTATTCGCGGCAGTCCTCTTATTCAGAGCTCACGTATGATATTTAATCTGAGCTGTCCTGACCGCTTGACCATGATGCTTCGGTACGCTTAACAAGGAATCCTCGGAACAAAGACAGTTGTGTTTACAACAATTCGCAAAAACTTCAATCAATTTCTTAGTCTCCTTGCTTGTCTTCTCGCAAGCACGCCCGTCAGGTGGTCGCGACGTGCGTAGGAAGCCAGAACAAAAGTTTGACTTGCAGTACGCGAGTTGTGACGGTAGGCCTAACCGCAGTTTTGTTAACGGCGTCAGCACTCCCCGTGCAAAAAATGGCCCTCTTAACCACATGCACAGAATAAAAATTCGCTCACCGTGTTCCCAATGCGCACAGTTGATGTGGTGCGACACTTGTAGCGTCTCGAAAGGCGCGCGAGAAAGCCCAGCTGCTGCTGTTCCGTCGACTCGACGATTGTCCCGTCGGTTCTCACTGTTGATGGCCATGACGATTGGTGGTGAAGGGGCAACGCGAAACCGAAACGCCACAATAACGTACGGCGACAAGACTGACCAAAACACCGGTTCAGCGAGTAGAGGTTTTCTTTAGCCGTTTTGTTCCGGTTTTCGAAAAACAATTAAAAATAGGTGGTCAGAGGATTTTATCTTTTCTTGAGCACTACGCCAGGAGGTGGTTTTGCAGTATGACTTACAGTGGCAGTCCCTTTCAATGTAAAAATCAAACGACTTTTGCTGATGTTTTACATATTACTGAAATCATCGTGATCATAGCATTTACCTCCACGTACGTGCTTATAGCACCGACAAAAGCGTAAACCAATTATTGTCCGTGGGAGGACATCCGCGGGACGCTCGCTGCTGGTAAATCCGCAATCAAACATCCACTGGACTTCCACCGTATTTTAGAGTGCGGACGTTTCTTTACATCCGAAAATGTACGTCCTCCGTTTGTACGACGGATGTTATTTCCCGGACATGGACGTTCGGCTCTAAATCGGACATCCAATGGATAAGTGTGGTCCATTGGGGATATTCAAGGTGCAGCGTCGTCCACTCGCGGAAACGGGGGAAAAAAAAGTCACTCCGCGCGGAGAACACTTCGGTGCACTAAATATAAGCTTTTCTTTATTAATTAAAGGCGATATATAGTTTGAGGTGCAGATTCAGTACGGCCCTTCCAGCGCGTCCGCGGCATTCACACGCCTCGTCGGGAAGGTGAGGGGCTCTAGAATACAATATCAACGGCGTGCGTTACCGGGACCACCGCCGTGCACGCTTTCACCCTCGTTTCTTGTTGCTGTTTACGGAGTTTGCCTGAATCTACGGTGAAGTTTTGCGTCGTTATAGAACAGAATGAGCGTACGTGGCTCTGTGGGCGCTATATTACGGTGATTCTATATCATATGATACGTATGATCTCAACGCAGACGGCGTCCGCGCGCGTTCGGTGTCGTTGGGGCGCTCGCACGTCTTTATGTACGTGAAATCCAAAGTTTGACGGCAACCCGTCTGGAGTGTAAACGCGAAAAGATACACCCTACACCGACCAAAAAAGGAACAAAGTTTACTTGACGCCCCCATACGGGAGCCTTGTTCACAATAAAAGCCATAAGGATGCTACCTAAAGGTAGCATATACAGTAACTTAGCCGCGCCTAGGAAAAGGCGCCGCAGTAGGACCATGGTAGCACCCAGGGGCGTAGCCAGAAATTTTTTTTCGGGGGGGGTTCAACCATACTTTAGGTATATATATATATATATATATATATATATATATATATATATATATATATATATATATATATATATATATATATATTATATATATATACATATATATATATATATATATATATATATATGTTCGTGCGTGCGTTTGTATGTGTGCGTGTATGTATACACATGCAAAATTCAAAATTTTCGGGGGGGGGGGGGTTGAACCCCCCCCCCCCCCCCCTTGGCTACGCCCCTGGTAGCACCACAAGAAATCCTAGCGGTGGTCCGTGATGTTTTGGACCACCGGGACCGAGAGAGGCAGCGCGTTTTTACAGCGAAAGCGAAAAACGAAGAAAAAAATTCCATGATGGAACGATCGGTTCGAACCTGGGCCCTCTGCGTGGGAGCCCAGTATTCAACCTCTGAGCCATGCCGGCTTTTTTTTTCTTTATTGCCGGTTTATTAACGTCACATGTACATCAATAACAGACGACATGAAGCCTGTATAGGACCTTTTTGCAAAGCAGTTTCAAGCACCAGCATGGCTCAGAAATAATACTCAGTAGCAATGTGTATTATTTCTGAGCCATGCCGGTGCTTGAAACTGCTTTGCAAAAAGGTCCTATACAGGCTTCATGTCGGGAAGGAACCACATTAGCATATGCATTATAGCGTACGTGGTAGAAGAGTAAAATAAGCACCAAGCGTCGCACAACGCGAATTCTGTAACCAGGCGTCACACAATGCGAATTGCGCAACGAGTACGTTGTTGAATGCTTCCAACCCATTACAAAGGACTCTGCCATAATTCTTCATCGTCATCAGGCACAGCATCAACAAAGTGCGCAATGCCTTACATGGGTTTAGCAGGTACCAAAAAATGACGAAAAATGGCACAGTGCCTGCTGCCCTGTTTCTCAAAAGTTACAATGATTTATAGCGTAGTGGGTTCCTCGCAAGTGCACTTGTATTGGTTGCCAAGGAAGCCCATAAGTGCATGATCCACTTCCTCAGGGTCTCAGTAAAATATGATTTATAGCGTAGTGGGTTCCTCGCAAGTGCACTTGTATTGCTTGTCAAGGAAGCCCATAAGCGCATGATCTATTTCCTCGGGGTCTCAGTAAAGTTCCTCGCCCCCCCCCCCCGTCTCTCTCCCACGTCAACGTATGACGGGAGAGGGAAATAGCGACCGGGCGTCACCCAATGCAAATTACATAACTGGTGGGCCGTTTAAAGATTCCAACCCATTACAAAGGGCTGAGCCATAATTCTTCATCGTCATCAGTCGTCGCGTCAACAAAGTGCACATAATGCCTTACAGACGTGTAGCTGGTGCCTCGCTTCACCGCAGAATGACGATATGATGGCTTAGTAGGTGCTTCCCAACTTCACAAAAATTGTGATTTATGACGTAGTGGGTACCTTTCTAGTGTACTTGTATTGTAGCCCTAAGAGAGCTTAAAGGGGTGGTGCCACCAAATTTGTGGCTTGCGCGTTCTTTGCTGTAAGCGTTTCCTATAGCTCCTGGAAGCATGATGCACGCACCAAGATTCATGTATTCTCGCTAAATAATTTAATATCGCCTTTTGATTTGGACAACTTTCGGTTTCGGTTTCTGGGCGCCGAGGTTGGGCAGTGACGTAGAAGTGTAGGAGGCGTGGTCACGTGACCACACAAGGCTGTGACGCACATAGCCAGGAAGCGATCGAAACTCGGCGAGTGATGTAGCAACCGATGCTTTGCCGGTACTATAGTGAACTAGAATATATTCTAGTTCCCTACAGCCGGTACGTACGTTGCGGAAGTGGCGGAGGTCCGGAGGCCACTCACGTTACTATAGCAGATTTGGTCGTCACTACAACTTTCGTTGCCCATCCTACAGATCTACGTCAGTGTTGGCGCGCTAGCGATGGGTTTCGATCGGGAGAATGAGCATTTAGGTACACTTTGGAAGTGAATTAAAATATATTCTAAACGTTTGCTGTGTCCGACCCTTCGTGTGGAATGTCCTTGCATACAGAGGAAACCCACAACAGGCTTGTTATAGCCTCGAAATTTGATGGCACTTAACGGGCTCTAGAAACGCCGCTCTTCCAGCTTTCGCTGTGACTGTGCTGCGGTTTCAGCGCATGCAGGGCTGGGGTTTTTTTTAAATAAACAGAGCAAAAAACAGACGGCGACGGAAAGGAGACACACAAGACAAGCCCGTCGCCGTCCGTTTTTTTGCGCTGTTTATTTCAAGTATGCACAACCAATATCCCAGGCAGTGCTACGGTGCTACAGTGCAGTGCGGCCTGCCGCTGCCGGTCGTGCCACTGGTGGAGGGGGGGGGGGTGCCGTAGTTGAACAAAGTGTCGCCTAGCGTTGCCACCCAGAACACCAGGCTGGTTGCCATTTGACAGAAAGCCTTTCATATATTGGATGTTTCAAATCACAGTGACCGCATGGTGCTTCACGAAACAAAATCAGACAAAATGCTTGCGATGCTTGAGACCAGTCCCCCGTACAAAGCGCTATTAATTGCAATAGGCGAGAAAATAATGCGAGTACTGGGTATATTTAGCAAAGTCACAAAACTTTATTCGTATGAAGCCGGCATGGAAGTTCTCATGTGCTCAACCATTCCTATGAAATTTTATCGGATTCTATTCCTACGACCGACCCATCGTCATCGCGCGCCTCTAAACTGCAGTGAGGGAAAGCTCGCTCTTAAAGAGACCGAAGACTGGGTTCTGTTCTGTGACTGTATGTATGTACTACATACATCGTGAAGTACCGTTCGTTATTTGGTGTCGTCTACAAATGCACAGTAATTAAAAGATGGAGAAAATCGCAGTGAATAACCTGGTGAGTGCGACCAACATTTTACTTTATCCCGGTCTCTCCATGCGACACTTGTTTCGCAGGTCGTGGTGCTGCGCGGGTTGCTCAAGACGGAAAGAGTCTTCCTGATTAAGAAAATGACTTCACAGATAAAGAAGCTCCAAGATTCTAAGTAAGCAGGTTTTGTCAGACCGTGTTAACGGTGATCGCCTAAAAACCGCCACCTGATGCATTCATCGTCTAACACGACTCGAAGGCGAGGGCCATCAGCTGCTCCTTCCCTTTTAAATGCGAAGCATTTCTTAGCGAACCTCAGGCACTTTGGCCGTTTCTATCTACGCATCTATCTAGCCGCCTACGTCTGGTCACTCACCAGGTTGTCTCCATAACCTGTAGTATACCATAATACCAAAATTGGCATAGCAGGGGATCAGTGCGTGACGAACACGATCCACTGGTCATGACATGAATAACGCAAAATACCTGTCGCGTACGTCATGAAACTCTTTCTCTCAGTCACGTGTGGCACATACCCGCATACCAGAGTTCATGTTCTGCGGTTATAAGCCACAAGTGATACAGAGTCTCAACCAACACAGTAACCGCGAACACACACACACATTGACACGCAAGGAAAGTGATAATATAATAACTGTTGGGGGTTTATGTCCCAAAACCACGATTTGATTATGAGAGACGCCGTACCGAAGGGCTCCGGAAATTTTGACCATCGGGTATTCTTTAACGTGTACCAATATCGCACAGTACACGGGCATCTAGCATTTTGCCTCCATCGAAATGCGACCACCGTGGCCGGGATCGAACCCGCGACCTTCGGGTCAGAAGCCTAGCACCGTAACCGCTACACCACCGCGGCGGACGCAAGGAAAGTGAGGAAGCTGAAGACAGAACACTTCTGGAGGACGCTCAACTACTATCCACTCGTCCACGTGGTCCGCAACGTGGACGACGTGGACTACTCAAAAATCGGGGTCAATGCTTCCTACAATATACCTGCTGAGAGAACCAGGCCTCTCATCATTAACGGTGAATTCAACATTGAGTTATCAAGACCCAACGACGCTTGGTCCTTATACTGCGTGAAAGATGGCTTGGACGTTGAAAGGGCCTCAAAAGGGCCACGTCCACTACAGGAGGCATCATAGATCATTTCATCGTAAGAGGCATCCAGGATTTCTACCAGCCGCACTATACCTCGCACTTCACTACACTTAGACTCCTCATGGCCGCGATCATGAACGGATCCGATTAACAAGTCCGGTCCAGCTGCTGGGGCTCACTGATCACGGTGATGATGACCTTGTTTAAGAACTGTCAAGAACCCCTTCCACACATGCACACGGGTCCGTGCGTGCGTACGTGTGTTCGTTCTGCGTGTGCGCGCCTGTGTTCTCCGTCATAACACAAGTATAAGCATAACAACTGCAACTATGACTGTCACGTACGTGCAGTGCGCCTGCGCGTGCCATTCGACTGTGTATATATCTAGGGAAACTCCTGAATGAAGCTCAGTTGCGAGTAATGCCTGTCCTGTGCATCTGTGTTCCTTCATTGTCTTGTTTGTATTCGCGCTATCTGTATTGAAGAATATAAGCACTACATGTCAGCTTACCGCGTCTGGTGTTGGTAACAGCCATGTTGCTGTTGGCATTGTTACGCAACTGTAAACAACTGGTTATATAATGCATATACAACTTTTGAGAAGGTCGCGGGTTCGATCCCGGCCACGGTGGTCGCATTTCGATGGAGGCAAAATGCTAGATGCCCGTGTACTGTGCGATATTGGTACACGTTAAAGAATACCCGATGGTCAAAATTTCCGGAGCCCTTCGGTCAAGAACCCCTTCCACACATGCACACGGGTTCGTGCGTGCGTACGTGTGTTCGTTCTGCGTGCGTGCGCCTGTGTTCTCCGTCCACATGCACACGGGTTCGTGCGTGCGTACGTATGTTCGTTCTGCGTGCGAGCGCCTGTGTTCTCCGTCATAACACAAGTATAAGCATAACAACTGCAACTGTGACTGTCACGTACGTGCAGTGCGCCTGCGCGTGCCATTCGGCTGTGTATATATCTAGGGAAACTCCTGAATGAAGCTTAGTTGCGAGTAATGCCTGTCCTGTGCATCTGTGTTCCTTCATTGTCTTGTTTGTATTCGCGCTATCTGTATTGAAGAATATAAGCACTACATGTAAGCTTACCGCGTCTGGTGTTGGTAACAGCCATGTTGCTGTTGGCATCGTTACGCAACTGTAAACAACTGGTTATATAATGCATATGCAACTCTTCAAAACATGAGTTTGTGTATACCACCACATTTCTCTAGCGTCATTCCGTAACGTTTCGCTCAATGTGAAAAATTACGCCACAGTCACCATCCCGCAGATACTTCGCATAACATCGATTCCCACGGTACGTGGGATCTGCCGATTTTTTTATTTTTTTTTTGGTCAGTCGACCGTATTGATGCTTCCCTCCCTCGTTACCCTTTCTGCAGTATTGCACTGCCTCCGAGATCGGCTCACATTTGACCAAGTGACGGTGTCATGTGATTACATCGTCATAATGTATGTCATAAAGACGTCACAAATTTCGCCAGTCTGCAACGTCATGATGACGTCACATCTCTTCTAATTTATCTCGGATTCTCGTCTGCTGTCATTCGGTTGTGGTACTATTCGTGTTGTCGCCGAGGGCCATTTTTGTCGTTTGATGAGGCATATAAGGCCGTAATAGATGTTTATCTTCATTCCTTTACTCATTCGTAATAGAGGCCCGGACGCTGAAAAAAGAATTCAGAAGGCTGCACGTTGGAAAGACCAAGTTAATTACCTAAAGGTGAGCAAGTTATAGTTACTACCGTATTTGTTTTTTTTTCTATGGATGTAGCGGCCCACGTTGCATCAGTAATTCAATGATATTGTTTCAGAAAGTTGATCTCACCACCGTTGCACGTCAAGCATTAGCTGCTGAAGAGCCATGGAAGAATGTGCTTGTTCGGGTACGTAAACAAAATGCCTCTTAATTAACATGCAATATTTATAAACTGTGCATGATTTCATTTTTGTTGATTTAGTTATTCACGAGGTTAGGATTTACCGTGAACTCTAGGCATTGTCAAAAGTTTTTTTATTCTGTTTATGTGCCAGTGCAATGGGAGGCAACAGTTGCGTGTAGGGCATGTCCAGATTTTACTCTGTGCATTCTCCTCAAAATTGTAACTGGCAGTTCCTTTCATCATATCTGTGCAGTGCACAGACACCATTTCTACAGCCACGTGCACTTAGGGCACCAGCATTATGAGAGGCACACCTTAGTGTTCTTCTTTAATACTTTTAACTCCGGCTCATTTATGTCATGTCTGCTAAAAGCTTTCATTACTGTTAACTATATGTGTTGCCATTATTGTTTGTAATAACATTTCTTGTCATCATGCACAGGAGGTCCCATCTCACTTTCTATGTCTTTTGTATATAGTACATATGTAATTATCACCATTTATTAACATGTATAAACTGATTATGATTGTGCTTCCCTTTAATCAAACTGACAGCCAATTCTTATGGTACCTGTTTTCTTTGGTGCAACAGAGTGCCTAATCGTGGAGTGGTAAAGCGGAGAACCCCGTGAAACATTTTTATCGGAATTTTTCAGTCTGCAGCACCAACCAAGTCATGCATGCAACGCACGCTGCAAACGGTGCACGTGTGCCGCGGCTCGGCATGGTTCTACCAGCTGTCGTGAAGGCAGCGCCACTTCTGATTGTCCACTTCTTTTGCTTCGTAATAACCATAGAATAAGGCAGGGATGCCTAATAATATACAGACTGTAACTTTAAGCACAAATTGTGGTGCACCTACACAACAGCAGACGACTCATTTGCGAATACTAAGCCTTATCTGCCAAGTGACATGATGTGCCGATTTTTGTGAGTTTCAAACGCAATTTAAAAATACAAGTCCTATTTAAATCATGAAATTAATGCTCGATTCTGTCACTATAATTAACAATCCTTCAACTTCCACCAATGTCTCGTGACATGTACTGGCCACTTAGTTGTCAGTCCCTTTAAAGGGGTCATGAACCACTCCTTGTGCATGGGGAAAAAAACATCCTGCAGAAAGCAGGCGCTGCTAAGAACAGTTCATCCAAATCCTGCAGTCGTCTGCGGCAAGGAGACCGTACAAGCAGAGTGCGAAGTAGCCATTTTCTCAGGCACCCTCTTTTCATACAGAGGCCTGTGCTCACTCTCTTCAGAGCTGCTGGTGCCTGCTGTTTGGCATCAAACAACAAATAGCATGCCGACATAAATCCAGAGGGGCATTTGGATCAGACGTGCTTCTTGCCACGGGTTGCCGCCACGTGCCAGTGCCACACTCCGTAGTCTGCTAAGATTATACAGTACTCACACTAGCACTTAGTGATGAGAAATCCTTGGAACAGGGGGTGTCGCTGGAGCCAGTGTTCCAACAAGTGTCTTTTTCAAGGCTGGAACCAACACTTAGCAATCACAACCAGAAAGTGTTTTATCACACGTGCTCAAGGTCATGACGTATGCTTCTTTCTCGCATGCCATCCCTCCCTGTGTAACTTCTAGTGTGCTCATTGGGATGAAAGAAAGCACAGAAAGTGTGTGTGACAAATCCCTGTAACTCCACTCGTTCTTGACAGATTTGAGAAATATTTGCAGCAATAAATTCGTCAGGCAATAAACTCCTATACTAGGGTAATGCCATGATTGCATGGAAAAGTGGTTCAGGACCCCTGTAACAGTTGACTGAAGTGCACACTAGTGGTAGGCGACCCTCTGGAATGCCTAAAAGTAATCGATTGCAGATTGAATTTTCTTAAAGGGACACTAAAGGCAAATATTAAAGGAGCACTGACACAAAAATTTTGCACCTTGCTTTTTTTGTTGCAATAGATAGCTTATGATCCACTTATCACGGCTGCAAACCTCGTTTGCGCGAGTGCGCGACGGTTATTTATTTAGAGACGTTTTTAGAGCGCCCAGTCGCAGTTTCGGTTTCAAAGCACCGAGCTGGGCAGCACTACTTCCGGAGGACGGGTAGCCACAGCTGGCCACGTGAACACGCAAAATTGTGACGTAGGCGACGCGCGAGCGTGAGTGCGGTGGGCGCCGAACCAGGTGAAGTGGCGCCAGCTATGGAGGATTAGAAACAACTAACAAACGCGTAGTCTATGTCCTCCGAGCATTCGGAAGCGCCCATCTCGACTCGCTAAGCTTACAGCATCGATTATTTGACTATGGCTCTCAAAAACGGCGCCGAATCGGGACGAATACATTGCTGTCGAAGCTTAAGGACATGAATCTAAAGCAAATGGAAGCATCAGTGCGGAAGTTACACGTTACAGAGCGCACGGCGGCCACTTGATAGATTCGAAGTGGACGACAACCGCTTTTGGCAGTGAAGCCATGTTTTTCGGAGGCGCGAATGCCTCGCCGGCGAAGCTTGCCGTGCAAGTTGGACAGCTCTCGCGTGTGCGGCCACGGCCGACGTTCTGCGGCACTGCGCCGTTGCGGCAGGCTTGCCGCTAGCGTGAGCGGGCCATAACATCGGCCAACGGGCACGACGAGCGAACAGCGGAAGAGAACACAACTAGAACATGCCAAGCCGCAGGCACGGAGGAAGAAATGGCAGGTAGCACGGCACAAGCGCAAGGGCACAACCAGCCACCAGCCAACACAAACTCGTGACGTAGGTTTGTTTACACATCCCCCGCGTTGATGTCGGCGTCGCGAAGCGCTCGCATCTTGCTCAGTCGCGCGGCATGCACTTTAAAATTGATTTTAAATATGTTCTAGGCTATATTGGCCCTTTATATTTCGTAGACGTTGTGTACGGCTCCACATACATCTATTTCACTCATTATCTCGACTTCGAAATTTTGTGTCAGTGCTCCTTTAAGTTGACGTTGATTGTTGAAATAGCAGTCCAGAAGCCTGATAGTGCTACTTTTGTACAAAGGAAGTGCTTATTTTGAAATAAAATCACGTTTTAGTGGTCCGCATTGCGTTAGCGCACTTCAAACCACCCGCCTGAAAGTGGTCTTCCTGACGTCACTGTTGCCCTGCCCAACGTTGCCCGCCTTTACTGTGTGGCGGCATGCACTGGCGGCGTGCACCATTCGGGCATCCGGCAACATCACATGCATGCGGCATTTTGTCGAACTTTCTGTCAGAGCGACTTTCACGAGCGCGCAAAACACACGCGGCAGTACGCGATACCGAAACTACCACTGAGACGCGACCGCGTGAGCGAAGCAGGGCGCCGGGCGAAGCGCAGTTCGGCGAAAACTGAACCTTTGAACCACTCGCGCCGTTCCCCATGGCAAAGCCAAAGAGGTTCTTTTTTCCATGAACCAAACAGAAACGAACAAACAACATTTTATTACGTCTCTTGATGCACGGAAGGTTCTTTTTTTATTGCAGCTAGTTTGATTACTAGTGATTAATTGTAGTCGGACGCTCTCACGTCATCGGGACCATGTCCAAAATATCCCGCTTGTGGTGCACGTCGTGTGATACATTTAGCTTAATTTCTCGGTAAGTAGGGCACTGCTGTTGATAATATTGTTGTTTTAGAATGTTGCGGGTTTGGTAAAGCTATGAAATTATACAAGGAGTAATAAAGGTCTTCAGTATCCATACTAAAAGCTTTACAACAGCGGGGGTTTTCTTCTGAGAGGAACTGAACTAGCGCCTGAGACTTACACATGCGAAAACGGCCTGGAAAACTGCTTGTTTTCATGAGTCAGTGATTTTGTTTGCTTTCAGCTTTTAAAGATTGCGCACACGCCCATTCTTTTTAACGCAATAGCATTAAAGGGCTCGTTTCGCAGAAATTTCAGCATCGGTGTCGGCGTCGTTGGATGTGAGCGAAAAATCAGCGTTGTCCATGACCAAAAAATTAAGGAAGATGCGAATAAAATAATAAAAATCTTCGGTTTCGAGTGAGAATCGAACCCACACCGTCGTCATGGCAAGCAGGTGTTCTGCCACAGAGCCACGTCATTTCTTGAAACTGCTTCTGAAAAAAACACTATATGAATGTCATGAAGCGGAAAGAGTCTCCTTAACGCATGTAATATTGCGTGGCAGAAGCGTAGAATCGTGCCAGGCATCAAAACACGTGAATTGCATAACGAGTGGGTGTTTTAAGGGCCCACCCATTGAAAAGTGCTCAGACATGTTTAAGCATCATCATCCTCAGCAAAAGCATCAACAAAGTGAGCAGCTGTGTAGGATTGAGTGTTGCCTTACGGACGCATAGTGGGCCCTCCGCTGATTTGCAAAAAGAAGAATTATGGCGTAGCGGGCACTGCGCAACTGTACTTGCAGTAGGCATTCTAGGATACTTTGGAACAGCCAATGTTACATGCACAGTCGTTTGTTTCCTTTGGGAAGATTGAGGTATGCACCGAGAACCGAAGCTAGGCTGGCAGTTGAGAAGGCGATGCGCCCGGCGCCCAATTACAATATCGCATTCTACTCTTGAAGGCAAGCTCAAGCGTCCTCCAAGTTTTTTAAAAGCCAGCCATGAGTGTGATGAAAAAACTTACACAAGAAACATGATGGTATGGTTATATGTGTGGCATCTTGCAGATAGAGAATGCTCATAGGTGAATGAGCTACTGTCATACCATTCTCAGAATACATTATTGTTTCGGGTACTTTGTGTCTAGTTTCCCACCAGTTTGGAATGCTTCCCAAGTCATTATACTGGCTCTGTCTTGCATGAGTTTAGTGGTTTAACCAGTTTGTTAGGTGACCACTTGTTGGGAGTTCGGTTTGGCTGGGGAAAAAAGTTGGTCTTGACAGCTTCAAGGCAGGGAGTAAACTGACTTTCATTGAAGAGTAAAAGAGAAAGGCCACTTGAGACTTTGGCAACACAAAGCGGCAAAAGGACAGGCAGTCACCCCAAAGTGAGGGCTAGTGAAATGGGGCAGCAGGGATGCTGTCTAAACATGGTGGATGGCTGCCATGGTGCCGAGATCACTGGCAAACATCCTTGCCGTCAGGCTTGTACGGACGCCACAAGTGCAAGCAAATAGATAACCCACTGGCTTGAGTTATGACGGGGTTGCTTTACAGCACTTGTGGTGTACTACACGTACTGTCTGCTACGACATTGTCAACTGATGTGGTATAGCTAGCATTATGTGTTTTGTTCGCAGGCTGACTCCACTCCGGAAGAACGTGCCTTGGCACGTCTGGCAGACCGCCCAAAAGTGCAGAAAGTCATTGAGGAGTTCAGGAGTGCTAACGCTGATTGGAAAGAGTGGCTGCCAAAGGTCTATGATGCCTGGGAGAAACGCAAGAAAAAGCGTTTTGCTGTTTCTGGTGAACTAGAAACACCACCTGTGAATGAAACTAAAGAAGTGTGTGAGAACGACTTTCTGCCTGATGGCGGGAATAATGCCAAAATGCCGACGAAGAGTAAAGCAGCATTTAAAGGCATCAGGGTTATCTCTTCGGGTGCCTCAAAGCCTGAAGTAAAAAAGACAGCCTTGCAGAAAGCTGGCGAGAAGACGGCCAAAGAAACATCCATCACACAATCTACAGGGTATGTAGCTTTTCATGTGTGTTCTTGTCGAAGCCATTACATGAACTGCAATCGATAAAGGAGCATTATACGAGGTGTTCATGTTTAGATTTTAAAGGCCTCTAAGCAGCTTCTGAAAATACAAAGACCTCGCACATTCTTCTCTCCTGGCATTTCCCGTCTTTTTGCTGCGCTTCGTGATGCCAGCAAGGTGGTTCGAATGATTTAACTAGGGTAGAAGCTCTCGAATCGTCCATATACGAGGAATGTCAGTTGCGATTTTTGTGCTACCATGCTTTGCCATGGAGTCGCATGCCTGTTCTTCTTAGTCCTGCTTGGCCGTCGTACATATTCTAGGGATTTCTCCTTGTGTAGAGGCTTTTGTATTGCACGAGTAGAGTTAATAGCTTGTCTGTAGCTGAAAAGTGCAGTCTTGATACTCGGTATCGAGATTGACCATGTGTCTTCTAAATCGAATAAGCTGTGAGGAGGCAAGCCAAGGCAAGAATGGAACTGTTTTGCTTTTGAACACGGAGTGGTTTAGGGGTCTGTCAGCATACTCTTAAAAGACCACTGATGCCAAAATTCCAAATGCGAGATGTTTGTCTTCTTCAATTCTGCTGTGTGTTTAGCTACCTCTGACTAAGAATTAATGGCACATGTTGCCTTAACCTTGCTGTGATTATTTGAGCCGGTACCCCACGTTAATGTCATCAATGTGACGCGTTTAGTGACTTCTCAAGCTCCCTGTGGCATTTTGCTTGTCCTGTGGTCATAGACAAACATGCTTGCACAAGGCATGACAGGATAGAGTGTGTAGGCTCCTTTTTTTTTTTTTGCTATCCTCCGCTGTGTGGTCAGGCCACTGAGTAGGTGATTCTGGCTGCCGACATCGATGGCATGCTAAGTGGAATTGCCGGGAATTATTTTGCCGAAAGGCATGCTGTTGGCCATCAAGGGAGGCTGGACAGGAGCTTGTACTGCATGTCATTTTTACGCTAGGGGTCCAATGGAAGACAGAATTACCTCAACATTCCAAGGTGTGCCACCCCTTAGCCGATACCGCTGTAGCCACATTGTTTCAGTCCTTTTCGCACCAATTCATAAAGCACAGTTCTGATCATCACTGAAGTCCGCGCATACGTGGTCGTGTGGTCACTTGGCCGCCACGGTGGCGATAATGAGATGCCGACTTATTCATTAAAGCTACAAAGAAAATTTTGGCTGTCAGTTGTTCTTTGAACAAATTTTCTGAGGAAGAAAAAAAAATTTCATCAAAATTAAACTATTAAGTGCGCTAAATGTGTTTAAAGGGTTTTGTGCTAGAAAAAAAAAAAGTCGACATGAAAACTTATCTGCGCATGCGCAGGCACGGTAGCTTCACCTGTCAGTCAGGCGCTCGTGGAGGTCTATGGGTGAAATGACTGTTCAGGCACTTTCTTTTTTCTTTATGTAAGATAATCAAAGGCTGGCACCCACTACTATATCGATGTTAGATTTCAGTTATTAGATGTGTTTCATTATGCCTCTATAACACTACGCATTGATTGAATTTCGGCGTGCATTTACACTCGCAACAGTGTAATGTAGTGACCTCTAATTAACGTGGCTGCCCTATGTAAAGGGAGCTTTACATACCACGCCAGCTTTAACCTTCTCTGCCTTGATGTGCAGCACTCCTTCTCTCCCATGCACACGAGTCGATTACATCTTCACCTGATGAGCACCACCTCCCTTTTCTTCTTTGCTTCCTGCATTGCTTTGCAGCACATTTCCGGTTATGCATTCTGCATTAGATTATCAATTTAATTTTTACCTGTGGTCACTTAAAGCACAGCTTCCCTGAAAGGAAGGGTGCACTGCCTTCTTTCTGTGGTGCCTTTTAGCCATTTTCTGCTTCGAAGACCCGATGTGATCGACGTGTCACGCTTATTGATTTGCCGTGCTCAAATGTGGTGCATAATGATAATATTGCGCACGCAGCACGCCTTTCGGTTTTATTGCAAATGTGGTGACCGTAAGCTAATTCACTTGCATGCCTTCGAGTGACTTCGTTATGGCTTCGTTGCTAAAGGACCATTATTTGACAAAAATTGTTAGGTGAAATTAACAGTCTTCCGATTTCCTCTTCTGTGATTCTTGTCTAGCTGGTTAAGCCTCTCTATTAACCCTTTGTCGGTTGGCCTATATTTTTGACACGATGTTATAAAAATCGGCTGTGGTATATACATATCCACCACAAAGAAATAGTATCAAACAAATTTCATCAAAATCAAGCCAGTACTTTACTGGAAAAAAGTGGGACACGTATGTCCCACTGACTCCACTGAATGTACCATCGTGCGATCGTATCGCCGGGTATTTGAGATGAAACAGCCGACACATGTGGCGCAGATGAGCACTTCTCAAGTGTTGCAGAGGAACGTTGTGCACGCCTCATTTTCAGCAGCAGGACAGCACCTGCCCATTCGCCTTACAAGCCTTCATAGGGCTGTGGTCTGTTTCTGTAAAGCTTGCTTCACCGCATACACCAACCATTTTTGTCAATTTTGTTGTCCCTTCTTCCACTGTCGAAATGGCCGAGTGCTGATGTTGTCCCTGAATATCTGCCCACTTTTCAAAAGGTATATGATATCAAGAATATTATACCCATGCACCATTATCCACAATCGGGCTTAGCAAAGAGCGTGGCAGTTTCGCTAAGGACTGTGTTTCGATGCATTTATCAGTCAAGTTACTGCACAGTTCTACTAAAACACATGATGACTGGGAGCTGAAATCTCCTCTCTAGAAAACCAGAAAAAGAGAAAATTTCCTGGCATTCTGAATGACAGGTTTCTTTTATCTGAACGAGAGGAAAATTCCGAAGCCTTCATATAAAATGGAACAAATTTCAGTGGCATTGTGGCACTACTGCCACCTTCCGAAACCGCGGTAAAACAATTTTTCTTCTCTAACTTACATAGACTTAGGTAAGATAGCAGCCACTTAGCGTTTTGCTAATTGCGACAGGTGATGTGGGAGAAAAATTTCTCCTCAGAAGGAAGAGTGGGACGTATGTGTCCCGCTTATGCATGATGCACAAAGGGTTAAGTCAGTTAGTCTTTAGTAATGAATAGACACCTTCAGGCAGCAGTAATATCTGTGATGTGACGTGTAAACTATCCATAGCGGCTCGTGTGTCTATAACTGACAGTCTGCATTGTATTTCAGTGTTCCAGTTCAGAGCCCCGATAGAGTGCAGAAGCTTTTCATTAAGATGGCTGCAGAGGAGGAGCCTGACAAAGAATTGCCACCAAGGTTTGTTTGGAATCAATGCCTGTATGTATGTGAAATAGCCAGCAAAAAAAAAAGGGGGGAACCATTTTGCATTGTTGACCTCAGCAGTATGAAGGTATGAAAATGCAGAGCAACGGTGCAGGATTGGTTGTAATTAATGAACACATGCAGTGATGGAAGTGACATTTTGCTTTTTGGAGCAGATTCTGGAGCAGAAAAATGCTGTAAATGCTGCAAAAACCCTGTAACTCCGCTTGTACTTGGCGGATTCTAAAAACTTTTTGTGGCAGTCGATTCGTGAGGCAGTGAGCTCTTTTAATGAAGCCATTAGGCAATTTCTTGGAAAGGTGTTGCAGGGCCTCTTTAATAGAAAAGTACGTGAAAATTAAGAGTTTCATTCCTGAATTCCATGCCCCCAGTGCCTGAAAAATAACAGCAGTGCGACATCATGGATGTCAGTTTTTCTTTTTTTGGTATATTAGCCACCTTGGCTCCATAAAACTTGCTGAAACTTGCCATGGTAAGTCTATTTCTCCTGGAATACAATGTGATTAATTTTTACCAATAAGTAATTACCGTTAAAACCTACAATAGCAAAATTGCGCAGCAATGAAATATTTTTCTGTCCCTGGAAATGCCCATAGCAATTGTTTTATCTCGCATTTCTAAACAACAAAATGTTGCTAAACTGCAATCTCGCAACAATGGAAAAATTTACGGGGCATTTTCCCACTCATCTACTAGCACAATGCCAGTATAGTGCAAGAAACTGGCTGAGGTTTGGCTTTTGTAAAGCTAGTTATCAGCAGTGAAAGGTATGTTTGGCGCGGTTTTGCAAAGGCTATGCACGCCGTCTTTCTGTTAGGCTTTATTGCAAGTCTGATTGTATCTCCCTTTGTGTTTCTTGAATGCTGACGAAGGCAGTAGTAGTTAGGAATGGTGGCAACTCTGGTTTCTATATACTAACATGCTAATCTGGCCTCCCTTTTCAGCAGGCAAATTTGCCTTTGCTTGAGATTTTGCTGCATGCTGTCAAGCTATATCTACTGGACAATGGGATTCAGCCTGTTGCTTGTGCTGAAGCACATGCACAGATGACCCGGCCGGTGCGCCATCCATTGAGGGACCGAGTGACCAAGCGCCATCGAAGCAGCCGTTAAACCTTCACCTAGCCACGTGGTGCTGCAGCGACGGTGCCTCTCCGCAGTGGATCACATGGCGCGATGTCACTGGCACTCCGGTGGCTCAAGGTCATTGCGACGTGATGATTTACCTTGCAAGACGTGGCGTAGGAGAGCTTACGCTCTAAAAACGCTCAAAATTTTGTTGCTTCACACTTTAATTGCGTAAAGCCCTGCCACACTGCACTTGCGTGGGCAACGCCATCTTTGTTTACAAAACCAGCATAGTGCTAGAAGCCTCTGCACGCGCCAGACATTGTTATCGCTGCCCTGTTGCCCATTTCCGAGCCACCCAAGAGCCATTACGTGCGCGGTCAATGGCACCACCCTGGCCACCTGAAGATCTGCACACACTTGTGCCACTGCGGTAAGCGTTGTGCCTGAAGCACTGGCCGATGCAGGGGGCACACTTCGTCCCCGCAGCAGCGAGGTTTCCGATAACGTCAGTGTCAACGACTTTATTAGTGCTGATGATGTGGTCGTTCACAAAGAATTGCCCAACGAAGCCATTGTAAGCAGCATGTGTGAAACAGATGAGTCCCAAAAATGGCACAAGCAACGGGGAGATGACAACCAACCCACGAAATGTGTTCCGACGTGCTTTTGACACGATCATGATGTCACAGTGGGCAACCTGCTGCGTTGCAAAGGAAAGCCTGTGCATTTACTACATGGCAAGCGTCGACAAGGCTAGCTAACTGAATTTTGGCATTAAATTGTCGATTTGCTTAACGATTTACTATTTGTACTGTGTTATTGTGTGAAAACTAAATTCTCGTGATAGTGAAATCTTGCAGTTTTCCTGTCGGTTTCGTTTTTCTGGAGTTCAACTGTGTGTATGTCTCCGCAGGAGTTGTGAAAATCTACGGCACTATGACAAATTAGCGCAGGGACTTGGGACAGTGGCGCCACTCGCATTTTCTTACTTACCAAGCGTTGTCTCTAGGCATTCTCGAAGGGTAATGTTTCAATACGAGTGAAATTATTTTTCTCTTTAGTACTTTTTTTCTTGGATATATTGATTTTTCATTTTGATAGTCTGTACAAAACAAGTAAAATGCATCTGCATAGAGAGCCTTCTGTTTTCAATAATATTAGAATGTGCTTTGCTCCTGGAGACTACCGTATATACTCGCGTAATGAACCCACTTTTTTCAGAAATGTTCATGCAAATTTGGGGGGAGGGTTCATCACGCGGAAAAAAAAAATTACGGTAGGTATAAAAGTTAAAATTTCGCATGACGGTGTTCAGAAATTCAATAATTATACCTCAGTCTTTCTTTAAAAAGTAAGCATTTGCACGCAATGTATGCGAAAAAAAAAGCTTTATTGATGACACCAACCGGCCACTTTTTGGCGCTCCTACTCGCTTCCATCGCCGTCAGTGTCTTCCTTGCTTATGTTGCTTGCTGCTGCTGCCTCGTCATCGCCAGAGCACAGCGCATCGTCTTCTGTACCGTCCAGGCTACTGGAGATCCCAGTCTTCTTGAAGCTCCGGACAATCATATCGCTTGGAATCTGGCTCCATGCATCCAGAATCCAGCGGCACAGCATCTCGATGGACGGCGTCCTTATTTTACCGGCAGGAGTCAGGTCGTGGTTTCTGTCGGCCATCCACTCCGTGTACAGCCGCTGCACGTTGTCCTTAAAAGGCTTATTAATGGAAACGTCAAAGGGCTGCAGCACGGACGTCAGGCCACCGTCCACCGGGGATCACCGCGATGTACTTGTCAGTTAATGCTATTGAAGGCTTACTAACAGAACCCCGATGCGAATGCACGGTGGTTCTGTCAAAAACATTTTTTTTCCGAGGACCAAAGGGGGGGGGGGGGTTCATTACACGAGTAAATACGGTATTTCCAAATTATAGCAGTTGTGAAACTCCACTCTGAAACCCTGACGTGCCCATGGGCTAATCTGTGGAAAATAGCAAACCAATGTGCTACCTGGGAGCGACGACACTGTAGTCTTGGTTGTCACAGCAAGAATTGCACAAAGTATTTTCAAGAAAGGTCGAAGATTTGTGCGGCTGTGATATCATCTGCAAAAAGTGATGTCTACTGCTTGCTTTATCAAGCCTGCGGTCTGCTGCGATGCAAAATACAAAAGGGTGCCATTTATTAGTCTGCGTTTTCGCCTACAGGTAACACCACAATCAGCATACCTCCCTGATAGTGGCCAGTGGCGTGGCCAGATTTTGTTATGTGGAGCCTATGGGGATTTTCGCAATTTGTACGATTGAAGAACTCCGATTGCAACTGCATCTATGACCATTTTGCTCTTTCTGGTGTTTTGTATGCAGAAAGTTTGCAGCTGGTGACCCATTCTTCTGGCCAGCCGGAAAGACTGGCAGTGACGACGAAGAAGGCGATGCATGGAGACCACGGAGGCCACCCTTGAACCCCGGCAAGAAGCAAAGCCTGCCTCCTCCTCAGAGAAGCTTTGGAGAGACTGCTGGTAAGCACCAGCACAGCACAGCATTCAGCCGTCCTTCTGCCAAAAGTGGACCTCCACAGGCCTTAAGGAAAGCCCCTCCGTCAACTGGCAACCAGCCCAGCTTAGAAAGCTCGGGTGAGTGTATGGCCATTGCTGCCAAGTGAAGTCTTGTTTAGTGCAATTGCACATGAGAAAATACACACGATTCTCATGACACACGGGGCTCTCTCCAAACCAAGGCCTTCCAAGCAGCCCAAAGGCTGACTTCCATTTGCTGGCCAGTGTTTTATTAAATGCAGAACATTTCTTTGCGAGCCAATGGCACTTTGACCATTTCTGTTTATCTATCTAGCCAAAGTCTACGTCTGGGCTTTCTCAAGGTCGTCTCCTTAACTTGGTACAGTAGAACCCCGCTGATACGTTTTTGAAGGGACCGTAGGAAATAAACGTAAGAGACGGGAAACGTAAGAGCCGAAAAACAGGAAAAACGGCAAAATATTTAGTGGTACAGAATTTTATTTCAATTCTTAGGAGCAGCGCGAAAATTGGCGCGCTCAGCCGCGATCTAGTCGATGGATAGAAACGCGGAGCTTAGGACGGCCTCATCCACAGAAATGTAATCAACGTATGTGATTTTTTAACACCAACAGCTGTAGGCATGAAAGAACTAAGCACACGCAATCACGATCGGCACGGCGAGTCCGACCGTGAACCGCACGCACGACCATGCGAGCTCCAACCAGCTCGAACTCCTCCCGTTCTCCGACAAAAACGATGATGATGAGTCTACGCCAACGCGATGGCAGAAGTGAATGCCAATCTCGAAGGCCTTGCTTTCGCAAGCAATTACGTCATACACGCCATATTTGTGCAATACAAATCTCAAAGGCTATGCTTTTGTCAATAGTAAATGCCGATCTCGAAGGCCTTGCTTTCGCGAGCAGTTACGTCATAGACGCCATCTTTGCAATTTGAATCTCGAAGGCCATGCTTTTGTTTGCATCAATTGAAAGATTCTGTTGCTTGCGCCTCTCATGCGGCTAATATTACGGTCAAACGAGGCCAAGCTGCGTGAAAATACACCATGCCGCTCTCTTTGGTAGTCACTCGGTCGGCTCCGAGCGCACTTCGCGACGTATCATACGGGAACGGTCCGACAGTTACGACGTAACAGCGGGGTTCCCAATACATTGTATCCTATGGGAGCTATGCCGGGACCGGCGGAAAACGACGTAACAGCTGGGAAAACGCAGCAGTGAGGAACGTAACAGCGGGGTTCTACTGTATATACCAAAATTAAGCATAAAAGGGCATGAATGTATGATGAACACAATTAAGAGGTCGCGCCAATAATAACGTGACGTTCTTGTTGTGTACATCATGAAACCCTTTCCCCCAGTCGTGGCGCTCACCCACATATCACGACCCATGGAAAGTGGGTATACACCACATGTTATTTACACTCTGTGTCAACCCACGAATGGCAAAATTAGACTTTAGAAATCTAAATGTGATGGGTTAAAGAGCGCGTGTCATAGAAAATCTGGATGGATGCAAGGAACAGAAATCACAGTTCGAGCCGGAGTTGAACCCAGGCACTCTGCATGACAGTGAAGAATTCTACCACAGAGTCATGACAGTGCTTGGAATTGCTTTGGAAAAGAACCCTATAGAGGGGCAACGTCACTTGTGGTTGCAGTGTTGGCTATCAGATTTTTATAACAATGTAATAAACAATACATATTACAGTACACCTATGACTCGGCAAGGGGTCAAGCGTTGCTCGACCTCCTGTGTAACACACTGACAGTGACACGCACGTCATTGCATCGTAGCGTGTACTTTGTTTCGACAAAACTGACGTCTGGGTTGCAGTTCAAGTGCTGGCGACACATTGTACCATAAGCCACCTTTTATTCAGTGTAGTCAAAGGGCCTGGTAAGCCCACAATGTGCGCACAACCACTCAATTGAAAAAGGGCAATTTCCATTTCATAACCCTTCCGCCACCTTGCTGGATTCTTCAGAACCGATTTGAAATATTTTGTGTCCATGTGTCTAACATTGTTGATTAATATTAGAGCTGTGCGAATAGCAATATTTTGGATGCGAAGCGAATTCGAATATTTAAGTGTGAGTGCGAATCGAATAGAATATTTTTAGAATATTTCTCGAATATTTTTCAAAACTTGGAAGCGAAATTGCAGAAAAAAAAGTTGGAGAGGATTCCTAAGCATATTCTTGTGAGATGGCAACATGAAAGTGTTTCTTTTCGCTAGGTTGATGAAGCACTGGCGGGGTGGTGTTTCATAGTTGTCTTATCAAGAATAAGGCAATGTAGAGGCCAAATTGTATTTACGTACTACATGATTTGGTGCAACAAAAGTGTTGCCAACAACAGTTTACACGTGATAGGCAGAGATGCCGTTTTCTCAGCCTCTCCTCCTCTTTCAACTTCTGTGCAAGCCCAACTGATGTGGCGGACAAGGGTGTGCTCCCTTCAAGTCCGGAGTTCCAAATCTGCCTCGTAGACGTCGATATATAAGAACATCAGAAATTTTCGATGCTAAAAAGCTTTGGCTTCCGATTTTTCGGACTTCCTGCCCAAATTTCAGGTCCGAAACAGCATTAGTTGAGCCCCCACCTCTGCCACATCTTTCACCTCCATGTTGGAACTAGCGTTTTCTCTTGAGTTAATACATTTGCGACAGTAGCGGGGCTTGAAAGACAGCTTTGCCGCAATACGGGGGTGTGATGAGGTGAAGCACATTGAAAAATCTAGGGACCACTTCCAATTGGAAGTTGACTGTGTCTTTACCAAGTTCGACCGTAACGGAGTGTGAAAGGCAGCTTTGCCGCAATACGAGAGTGTAATGAGGTGAAGCATATTGAAAATCTGAAGGAGACACTTTCAATCGGACGTTGACTGTATTTGTCTTTGGGAAGTTCGAATTGTTCGAATAGTAAAATTCCAGTGAGAATGGAATCGAATAGTAAACACTATTCGAAAAATATTCGAAATTTCGAATATTCACACACCCCTAATTAATATGCCCTTGCGCTGACAGTTGCTGGCTTCCTGGTTAGCTCAATTGGTAGAGCAACCGCCCCAGAAAGGCGTTGGTTCTGGGTTTGATCCCCAGACCAGGACGAATTTTTCAGCAGCTAAGAAGCTTTCTTTCTGAAAAATCTCTATTGATATCTATGTGGCTTCGTGCTAAAAAGGGTGGTTGTCAATTTCCCTTCGACCACCTTGCGGGATTCCGCAGAAGCTGTTTGCAGTATTTTGCAACTATTCCACTTACACACACATAGAGCCACCTCATAACACTTCACGTAAAAAAATAAAGATTACTGACTGCTTCGCATGAAGTTGATTCCCACAATACGTGGGATGTTCTGCAATTTTGTTTATGATAATGCTTTGCCACTTGACCTGCACTTCTTTACTACTCAAAAATAAACTATGCACAAAAGTCAGCACAAATTCGTGGAGATACAAAAGAATCTGATATTCTTGTAGACATGCACACTTGATGAAGATAAAAGTGAGGACAAGTGGGAAACAATATTGAGCTTGTTTTACACCATTATCGCCTAATATTATTTTAATTAACGTACTCAAAAAGGCCTGGCAATGTAAGAAATGTTCTAATCATAAGAATTATTTTGCCGTATTGCGGGGCATTATAATGCAAGTAGTCATTAAAATGATAAATTACGAGTATATGACCAAGGAATGCCGATTGCAAAAGGTTTTACTAGCTTTTATTTACAAATAAACCTCAGTACAATGAAATGCAGCCTAGACTGCTTAGGTGTAAAGCAAGTTAACTTGGCACTGTGAATATCTGTGCCACAAGCTGTGCGACATTTTTCGCGTATGTGCAAAACTTGTCAAGCAAGCAGCCATGCATATGCCAGTGATTCCACTCCTACACCAACTGTGCCAAAGTGCACCAAATTGGATTTACTGTGCCATCCTGATAAAATTGACGTAATTTGCGCTAAACTGTCTGGTTTTACGGCGTCTATCACAGGCATTCGCACCACCGGCAGGTCAAAACATGTGCAGCTTGACCTTGGGGCCACCAAAGTCACAGCCATGGAATAGAGATTATTCCGCGGACGAAACAGTGCTCACGTGTGCTTTGCAATTCATCCACAACTCCATGCACGGTGTTGATGCAGCTTCTGTTGCACAAGTCGGCTCGACGGCAAAAGGTGCTGTCCGCAGAGCCTCGTGACTTCTAGGCGAATCGGTGGTGATCAAGTGCGGTGGCGATTCATCGGCATAGTTTCTTCCAGAAACGCTGCTGGTAGCTTGTTTCATGTGCCGAATGGCTTGTAATTAATTCAATATTCAATCAAAAGGATCAAAACAATTGGCTGAGAAGAAAAAATGAAGTTTGCACTAGCTGTGTAAAGCTTAACGTGGCCTTTGTTAATAACTGAAAACATAGCGTACGCTAGAAGAAGAGAGAGACAAGAAACGGCGCGTGGCACGAGGATCTTTTTCTTTGGCTGGAGTAAACGGCAGCGTTGAAACGCGCTGCTCTATCTCTTCCGGCGTATTGTCCTTAAAACCAGGTTAATATTAGAACGAAGTCTTCGGATTTTACATTGTGGCGCCCAACGTGTTGTTTTCTGTTATTAACACTTCCGGCCCACGAATTGCTACGGGTGCATTCCTAGGAAACACAAATGTTGTATAGGCCGCGTGATTACTTTGCCGTCGGCTGGCTTTAGGTGACATGCACGCACAATGCTGTCGTTTCCCGTAATGTTCTTCAGAACACGTGCAAGTTTCCAACACAACTTGGGCACGGCATCATCACGCACTATGACTATGTTGCCTTCAGCAATACTAGTAGTGATGTCCACCACTGGCCTATTATGGGCGCTTCTAAGGAGCAATAAATATTCCTTGTACCAGCGATTCCAGAAGTCTTTTTGCATCTTTTGTCGCTGTATCCATGTTTTAAGTAGCTCAGTATGGGAGCTAGGTACCACGGCTGCAGTTTGTAAGTCAGGAAGTGCAGTCAGTCGCTTGCCATGCAAGAAATGGGCAGGTGTCAAGACTTTTGGTTCCTCTGGGGCAGGACATGAATACGTCAGAGGTCTACTGCTAATGACGGCTTCAGTCTCTGCTAGGACCGTGCTCATTTGACCATAATCTAGAAGCGACCTCCCTAGAGCTCTCCTCAAGTTTTCTTTCACCGACTTCACCATATGCTCCCAAAATCCTCCCCACCAAGGAGCACGGTCAGCAGAGAATTTCCACGTAATGCTATGAGCAGACAGATAATTCCCAACCTCACTTCCCCGAATAGTGTCATATACAGCACGAAGTTCGCGAGAAGCACGTTTAAAGCACTGAGCATTGTCAGAGTAGATCACTGAAGGAAGTCCACGACGTGCAATGAAACGCCGAAAAGCTTCCAACAAACTGTTGGCTGTTGAGCGCAAGACAAGCTCTAGATGAATAGCACGTACTACCATGCAAGTGAACAGTATGATGTAGGATTTTTGTGCCGGCTCACTCTTCAGGTACACTGGTCCAATAAAATCTACACCAGCAATGTCAAATGGTTTGAACACGTTCACTCGGTCGGTAGCGCTGCCATAGGAGCTGTAGCAGGTTCACGCGCACGAAGTACACCGCCCGATGACTCTTTTCACGCACTGCTTCCCCTTCGTCACCCAGAAGCGCTCTCGGAGTTCTGCGATGGTTGTTGCGACTCCTGCGTGAAGAAGCCTCCAGTGCAAGCCCGCTGCGATGAGTTCAGTGGCCATGTGGTTACCGGGAAGCAGGATCGGGTGTTTGATGCCTTCGTGGTACACGACGTTCTGAAGTCTCGTTTCAATTCGCAGCAAGCCATCCTCCTCAGCAAGAAAGGGGTGCAAATCCCGAATGGTCGACACCTTGGGGAGATCTCGTCTTGTCTGGAGGGCTGCTAATTCAAGGCCGAATGGTTGCTTTTGGGTAACGGACAGCCAATACTTTTCAGAAGCGGCAAGCTCCTCAGTCGTTAGGTGTTCTTGGGGGTTGGCCGGACGCGGCAGGCTGCGACGAACCTCAATATCCAAGCCGTAACTCGCAGTACCCGCTACCAGGAACTATATCTTGATAGGTCGAAAACAGTGTCCACCAATGTCGAGGATGCATAGAGCGTAACGGTGTCTACTGCCAAATCCTCTTTTACATCATCTTTTACAGCAGTCGGATTGGTGGTCGAGTGCTTGGGCCATTCTTTGCGTCTTGCCAACCAAGGTGGTCCTCGCCACCAAATTTCGCTGCCAATCAGCGACTTTATGGACGTGCCTCGGGAAACCAGATCTGCTGGGTTTTCTTTTCCAGAACAATGATTCCATTGGGAAGAGTCGGTAATACCTTGGAATTCTGTGACCCTTGACAAACTCTTGCTACTTTGAAGGGACGCCTCAGATCCAACCAAGCGCCACCGTTTAATCAGTCCAAAAATAGCATTTGGAAGAAGGATTGCCAGTGTGTCAGTTATGAACTTGGCTAGTCGGGCACCCATTAAAGCTCCAATAAGCTCAAGCCGTGGAAGTGAAAGCTGTTTTATGGGAGCTACTCGGGCTTTCGCCATGACCATCTGAACAGGTGCTTCATTGAGATTGTGCCGCAGGTAAGCAGCAGCACCGTAGGCGGCCTTGCTTGCGTCCGTAAACACGTGGAGCTCATAATGCAAGTCGCTGATTGACAAACAAAACCTGGGTACTGAAAGAGTCTTGACGTCAGAGACTTGTCTGCACCACATATCCTACTTTTGAGCAAGTCGAGTTGGAATTTCACAATCCCAATCAAGTTGTAGCTGCCAAATCCGCTGAAAGACGATCTTGGCGCGGATAAGAAATGGAGCTGCAAGACCGAGAGGATCGAACAGGCGAGCGGAAGTCTGCAAGATGACCCGTTTCATAGGCTTAGCTTCTTGCAGACGTTCAAGAACAGGGTCAACGTTCAAGCTGAGCTTCTCTGATCTGGTGTTCCACAGTAGTCCGAGTATCTTCGTGTGGTCTGGCTGCTCTATGCGATTTTCCACGTCAGTGCAGTTAGTTGCCCACTTCTGCAACTTCATTCCAGCCTTGGCAAATATTTCTGTGGCATGGTCGTATAATTTGCAGGCGTCCGATGGGGTAGCAACACTGGTGCCCATGTCGTCCACATAAAAGCAACTCGCCAACTTTTCTGCTGTTCGGCGATACTTTCCGGATACGCACTGGAAGTGGTACTGCAATGTCGCACTCAGTAAAAAAGGGCTTGCCGTAGTGCCAAAGGGCACGCGAGTCATGCGGTAATCGCGAACGCGATTCACGTCATGTGCTCCTGTTGGGAAGAAGAGGAAGAAACAAGCGGAAAGACAGGGCGTCCCTATCACACGGCTTGATTCCAATCTGCAAGAAAGCTTTCTGGACGTCAGCCGTGACTCCGAACTGATGCTTGTGAAAGCGCAGCAACATCTTCAACATATCGTTGCTGAGGTTGGGGCTTCTTTCTAAGTGGTCATTTAGTGAAGTAATTCCCGTGGCATGGGACGACGCATCAAAGACCACTCGGAGTTTCATCGTGGTAGACGATTCCCTTATTACTTCTCAGTGGGGCATGTAGTATTTTGTGATGGTCGCATCCTCGATGAGGGGAACTGGTTCCGCATGACCATCCTTAATATACTGTCTGACTGCTGCATGATAGTTGAGCAGAATTCCTTTGCTCTGAGATAGTCGATGAAGTAGGCAGCGGAGTCGTTTGACAGCTACCGCACGATTATCACGCAGGTCTGATGGCAGTTCCTTCCAAGGCAGACAGACCTCGTATCGTTGATCGCGCAACTCAATGGTTTCGTTGAAAGCTTTCAAAACCTTTTTATCATGGGAGGATGGTTCATCCGCATCTGTGATCCCTAAGCTTTCAAGTTGCCAAAACTTCTGCAGCTCTGTGCCTAAGCGTTCCTGCAGCAGTTCGTCGTTCATGCAGCAATTCGTCCGAAGTACACAAACGTTTGAGTTTGTGTGTGTATGAATGGTATCATCGTTGTTTAGGGGTCCTTGGAATGTCCAACCCAGTGCAGTTTCAATAGAAAGAAAACCTTTGTGATTATCACGCCAAGTGATGTCTCTTCCAAGGATCTTCCACAATTGGTCTGAGCCAATTAATAAGCTAATGCCTTCTTCTTGTGGAATATGCGAAAAGCAAAGAGCATCAGCCAATAGTCGACCACAATTCTGTAATCCTTTGATGAATTCGTGGTCTTGGGGTACTTCAACAATGACTTGACAGATGTGCCGTATCTCTATTGCTTCAATGACATGCTGAACACCATCGTACTGGCTTTGCAAGGTTACTTCAACTAGTTGTCGACGCACACTTCGACCTCCACGTTACGGTAATGTCAACTTCTCCTAGAACCCTGAGGTTAATTTTTCTTGAAACGTCTTCTTTAATGAAAGTGCGCTGGCTACCGTTATCCAGAATGCCTCTTATATAGCAGGAACCTTCTGTGCCATTTATCCATCCTCTGAATGTTTGCAAAAGTATGGTGTCAAGGTTACTACGCCTATTTCCGTCTGACACAGCGTACATGGAAGTACTGCTCGTTGCGGTGTCGTCATGTGAGCAGCTTTAGCATTCTTTCTGGAACACATCGAAGAAGCGTGTCTTCCTTGGCAATACGAGCAGCTCACCTTATGTCGGCAGTCTCTTGCCCGATGTCCCTTGGTTGTACACCTGAAGCAGCAGCCAGTCTTCGACAGAAGACGCTTTTTCTCCGAGTCAGGAATCAATTCGTCACAATCCAGCGTTGAATATGACTTTTGGCAGAAAAGGCATGCCTCCTCCTTCGTTAAGGCGCTGTTATGGAGGACTGCAGCTGATGTTGTTTGCCGAGTCTTACGGCTGCCGGAAGTCTGCTGTTCACTGTTGTACGACACCCGTCGCTGGTAGGTGGTCTGCTCCCTGCACTCGACCTCGATGTGAAGGTACTTGAGCAATTGCTGAAGTTCTTCTGAGCTCAGCGGGTTGTTCGCACTTGACGCTTCAAGTCGCTGCCGTCGGTAATATTCCACCATTATGTCTTGTGGAATTGATTTCATCAGCACCTCGCGCAGCATGGCAGCGTAGTTCGACTCCGAGACGCTGAGGCCTTTGAGACCCCTTATATTTACTTGGACAAAGTCTTAGAGGCTTCTGAGGGCGCTAGCGTTCGCTGACGTAGAGTGCGAAGGTTTTTGAGGTGTGTCTGCTCAATAATTCGCATGTCTCCGAAACACTCCTTCAAGGTGGAAATGGCGTTCTCGTAACTGTTGTGTGTTGTCGGTATGCCTGCAATAGCCTTTGCCGCCGGGCCGTCTAGAAGAGACCGGAGGTAATGAAACCGATCGATGATGTTAAGGCGTGGGTTCTCGTGCACGGAGTGGCGAAAGAGGTACCAAAATGAAAGCCATTTCGTAGGGGACCTGTCGAACCTCGTTAGGTCTAGCTTAGGAAGCCTTGCTCTGGTGACGACGGAAGGTTCTCTCGGGGCTGGTTGACTTGACAGAGCTCCGGTGACGACGAAGGTTCTCTTGGGGATGCTTGACTCGACAGAGAAGAGTCGGTTGGCAACTCACCGTTGGGACTTGATGGCACAGAAGATCGGAGAGTTAGCTCCCGTATGTGATGTCATAGAAGGCCAACACTCCCCGCAGCTCGGTCCTCGTACTCTAGCACAGAGTCGAAGTCCGCAAGCATCTTGTCATCAGTCATCTCTGCGTGCAGTGCTTCGTTTGCCTTGACGAGCTCGTCGGTGCTTTTCTCCAGGCGCTGAAGAATGCTGCGAAGCCCTGCCAGATCGAAATCATTAGAGGCTAGAAGGTCACAGACTTCATTGATGATCTTAGTGCTGTGTCGCCGCCGAGCTGCTCTCGTGCTTCGCAAGCGTTCCATGGTCCTCCACGAAAACCGGGTCGGGTTTTGGCACCAATGTAAAATCCGAAGACTTCGTTCTAATATTAACCTGGTTTTAAGGACAATACGCCGGATGAGATAGAGCAGTGCGTCCCAACACTGCCATTTATTCCAGCCAAAGAAGAAGATCCTCGTGCCACGCGCCGTTTCTCGTCTCTCTCTTCTTCTAGCACGCGCTATCTTTTCAGTAATTAACAGCCTTCTCGGCTGATGCTAGGCCACATAAGCAGGATCTAACCGCCGAATTCGATCTCGCTCTTGATCCGCAGCATAGTGAGCCTCACGGTAAGCGGCTTCTTCATTGGCCATGCGTACCTTCTTTGGCTGAGCACGCCTACACTTATAGGAGCTATTACGTATACGCGGTTGCTAAGCGACAGTGGTGACGTCACACCTGCTATGATGAGGCCGCACTAGCTACTGCACTGCTATAATGACGTCACGGCAGCCATGCACGGCTTTGCTCACGTCACACCAGCTGTGGTGAAGCTCGGCACAGCGGCTGCGCGGACTGTCTCCGTCAGTGGGCGTGGCTTGGCGGTTGCTGCTCCTCAGCGCATGCGCGGCTAGGCGAGGTTAAACCCAGGTGTTGTGCAGCTGTGGCTTGGTTGCTGCTAGGCAACGTTGTGGAGGGGTTATTTGCGCAGCAGCAACGTTTTACTGCGAGCTTTAACAGCGACCGTGTCAATTTTTAGCATCGAGGCGTGGGCGTCGGCAAGGGAGCGCGAATACGAAGAGAGCGGTCGCCCACCCCCGCCACTCCCCTAAGACAAAATCCTGCCGACGCCCATGCATTGAGGCACTGCTGTATGTCACGGCCTTTCTTTGTTGCTTCTGCTTTTTTTTTTTGAACATTTTATTAACATAAAGATTAGACATTTCTGGCAGGAGCCCCGTACTTTAATGACCACATAGTTGTATTTAGAGAGTTATTTCATAATATACAATACTATTGATCCAGTACTCTGTTTATGTGCTTGTGTTGGAAAAAAAAATGTCATTCCACAACATCCAATGGCATGATGCCCTTATTCGTGAATAATCCAGTGAAATAATGAGTTTTCTCTGCGAGATACTTATGTAGCTCACCACAAGAGTTCATAATAATTGCTCATGTGTCTGAATGCAACTAGCTTCTTCAGAATGTGAAATGAGCTGCAGTGCACTTCGCCACTGGAAAGCATTGTGCAGCCACATTGTCGTCTTTTTAAGCGAAACTTACAGATTTCAGTGATGGCGTAGTACACGAAAAACCAGGTGTACAGAAATGTGCCCATCAACGTTTGCCGGTCACATGCACATTTGTATGTGCCGTTTTCCAATTAATTGATGTTCTGTCAATTGTGTCAATCAGCTGTTTCTGATATCGCATTCTGATCTTTTGTCACGGTGACTTGTCATTGCACGTTGCCTGTATCAAGGTGTTGCGCTGCTAAGCACGTGGAGGAAGGAAACGGGGAGCATTGCACAATGTGAAAGAAAGGAACAGTGGTATGTCAAGCACGTAAATTGCAAAGCTTTGCTTGCCCCCATTTTCCCAATAGATAGGCTCCTGAATGTTTTATTTTTGAACCACGGTGATGGGTATTCATTGATTACCTGCACGAACCTAATGCTAAGAAAGCTATGAATGTTCGATAAGAAGCATCGTTATAAACCACTGTATTTACTCAAATCTAAGCCGATGTTATTTAAAAAAAAAAAAACGATGTGCAAAAATGGGGGGGTCAGCTTAGATTCGAGTACCATGATGAAGTTTTTTTTTTCCTGGCCTTGCGAATTTCGGGGGTCGGCCTACAATCGAGGGCGGCCTAGATTCGAGTAAATACGGTAGTTTGACTGTAGTGAGTGTTTCATTGAAGCAGAAGAAATGATCGTTGCTAAGCACATGAATGTTTATTTTTTCTATAAGTGATTAATAAATAACTCTCTCCTCATTCTTCTTTCCGCATGTGCCAGCAGACCTGCATCCATCCTGGGCAGCCAAGCGACAAGCCCAGAAGGCAGTGGTACCGTTTCAAGGGAAGAAAATCACCTTCAGCTGAAATTATAGTAAAATTCATTGCAACTGGAAGTGATGCCCAGACTTTCTAGCTGTTTGTAGCATGTGGAGCCTAAGTTACATGCATACTAGTTGTTCATGGGTGCCAAGTGTTCAGCGCTGGGCCACCAAGTGCAGCACAGGTTCATCTTCAAGATGTGGCTACACATCACGTGGCCAAATTTTCTGTGCTGAAAAGAAAAGTGACAATTTTTCTAGCATGCCAGGGCACGACATAGGCTGATGCACTAGTGATTCCGAAGCAGTGCCACTTCTGAACCATATTACTTGTGTAGTCATGGAAAGCAAGGTGGCAGAACGGTCGAGCACTCCCTCACTAAACCACAATGTGTGCAAATAAAAGAAGCACGGTACTACAGGACATGTGGGCAGAACTCCTGGCACAGCATTTGTGTCAGCTTGAGCAGGGCTCCCTGGAGCACGTATTGAAGCTGCAGAGCCCCGAATCCCTTGTAAAGGCCCGCTGCACCTTCCTCAGCCACTATGCACCGGAAGCAGTCCACTGGTCCTTGGTACTGGGATATGATGGCAGTCACCGAGCAGCCTGTGTCCAGGTTGTCCACAATGGTTCGCGTTCCCTGCAAGTACAACCTGCAAGAGACAGCAAGTGAAAAACATTTGCTAAGGCAATCACTGGATTAATAATGAAGCCAATGTTGCATTTATAGGCATCTCTGTACTCTAAAAGAGTACAGCTGTGCCACTTCTGGCCACTGTCACATGGAGGAGAGTCACGTGATCTCAGCAGAAACATCATGTATGATGTTATTGGTAGACTTGCTGTCAACTCTGTTTTGGTAGTAGTGACGCCGGCAAAATAGTGGGGAATGGGAAGCGGCACAGACTAATCACTGACACTGGCAATGTAGCGATACTAATGAAACGCCTGGCAGAAACTTCCCTGCTATTAAAATTTTACGCGGTGGTATGACATCACACGTGACAGTTCCACCTCATGTGGGATTGCCTTCAAAAGCATGGCGCAGGTGCCAAGAAACCTCGCCGCACTAACACTTTACTATGTCGTTAAGCGTGCGCATATATAGTACTGCAAGCATAGTGCCCCTGTAAGCGTACTACACACTTTTATTCGGGGCGACACGAATGAGCTTTGCATCGATCTGCTGCTGCCTTCTCAGCAAAACCGCTAGAGTATTGCGGAGATGTGTCGCATGCAGGAAGCTAGTTATTGCCGCATTGATGCAACAAGGTACTCGCCTCACCCGTGCTACGAACACTCCCACAGCAAATGCACGCATAGGTGACAACACGCAGCAGTGTCAACACGAAAACTGCAGCGACCGGAAGAACCTGCTACACACAACAAAGAACCTGAGAGTCAACCCTGCTACGTATGCCTATCGATAGTTTTCGCTAAGCGACAGTAGCACCGGAACAGACAGCCTATAATCGGATACAACCTTAGAAGTCCGCGGCATTTCCTCCTCAAACGCCTGCACAAGCCACACTCAAAGGCTTGTGAGGCTGCTCAAAGGCCACGCAAGCCTGCACCAATGAGCGCGCTCTTCGGACTGACGTCATGAGCTGGACGGCCTGTGACCCTGCCTTCGGAGAACATTGCCGAGTGGGACTACTACTTTAGCTGCGGAGGCGATTGGTGGAGGCAGCTGCGCTTCAGTTGTCCGGGCGGGGCCTCTCCGGACTTCTAAGCTGTATTCGACTATAATGAGTAGAAGCAGCACGCTCGGGGCACGGCAGCATATTTTTGGGGGTCAGGCATATTTAGAGGAGATTATGGCAGCACCATGGGAGCCTTCATTAAAGAGGTGCATAGAAAAAACACGCGAACACCTCATTTTCTTGGTATCCGTAGCACTGCTTGGAAAATCATGTCAACCCAGCACTCGGCCTTTTTTTCCCCGCTGAAGCTGACGTGGGCATCAAAATTCTTGCTTTCGAGGCTGTTTTGAGCAGCTTGGCACAATTTTTGCGGTTTTTATGCTTTCGGAGCAGCTTGGCGCAGGAAAACGGAACCGTATAAAAAATGTGCAACATGTGCAGCTGTCTCACCCCTGCAATAGTAACAGACGTAACAACCTCTCACTTGCAAGAGATCATGATTGTGCAGACAACGTATGTCACCAAAACACCAGTGTGTATCTTCTAAGTGATCTCCATTGGCGAGCCCCATGACATTTACTGACGCCACATCAGGTGTCGCCAGGTTCCTCGGACATACTGTTGACATTAAACAGCGAAACAGAAAATGCAGCCACCATGAACAAAGGTGCCGTAAATCAGGTTGTCATTGGTTACATCCAATGTTAGGCTGATGCTTTTAAATGCGAAGCATTTCTTAGCGAACTTCTGCGACTTTGAGCGTATCTATCTATCTATCTAGCCGCCTACGCCTTTGTGCTCTCCTGGTCGCTTGGTTCATCGAATGTACACCAAAATTGGTATGGCGTCACATGACTGTATGACGATCATAAATGATAAGTCATAACATGAAAATCATGACATGCATGTCATGTACAGCATGATTTACATGCCACGCTCATGGTGTGCTGGCGGCCGTTTCGCTAGCTTGATATACACCAAAATTGGTATCTTGCGACGTGAGTGTGTAACGAACATAAATGACACGAGTTAACATGAAAATCATGACACGCATGTCATGTACAGCATGACTTACGTGCCACGCTAATGGTGCGCTGGCGGCCGTTTCGCTAGCTTGATCTATCCCGAAATTGGTATTGTGCGACGTGACTGTGTGGCGAACATAAATGACACGAGTTAACATGACAATCATGACACGCATGTCATGTACAGCATGACTTACGTGCCACGCTCATGGTGCGCTGGCGGCCGTTTCGCTAGCTTGATCTACCCCGAAGTTGGTATTGCGCGACGTTACTGTGTGACGAACATAAATAATAGAAGTTATCACGAAAACCTTGACACGCATTTTCCTTAGTGACATACAAGACGATATATGCAGCTCTTTGCTGGCTGCTTCGCATTACATCGATTCCCACAATGCGTGGGATCTGCCGGCTTTTTTGTTTTCGTGGCGTGCAATGGTTTTTTTTGTTGCACGTTCACTGCATCAGAGAGCAGGTGGTTCAATATGGTGAACATATAACATCGATGTTGTACCAGTGCATGCAACATCAGAGGTTTTGATTGAGAGCCACAACGGCAGAGCTGGTGCAATAGCTTCACATACACTAGTTACCACAGTGAGCTGAAACTGTGCTTCTTTCGGCTTTATGCATGCCAAAACGCTGCTGTTGCATCAAGTTCTGCTTGCTGGATCTTGTATTCACCAAAATTGATTTTTTAAATGTTACTGAGGTTAGCTTTTGTTAGTTCAAAAATTCATGCGGCACCTTTCGTGCAAAGACAAATCAGTTGGTGACCATACACTTTGCATAAAAAAGTCACACTTTCGCTGCAAGGTTGAAGCAATGCATGCGAGAGCAACAAATTGGAATGCTATACGAAGTAGGGCTGGAAGCTAACTCCTGTAACGTCCAACCATGCATAACTCAACAAAATGCCAGTGTAAGAAAACACAAACGCTTCTGTGAGTGATGTGACCTTCATGCTGTCAATCATTTCATCGCAAACTGAGTGGTGGGACCAGCACATACAAAGCTTTAAGCCGTCTGACTGTGCCCGGCTAAGCAAAGTGGGGAGCCACCCCTCTGTCCATGGGTCTACCATGCAACGCTAGGTGGCAAGCATGTTTCCTTGCCACTAGATAAGCGTTCGTTGGCTGCGCTCACACGCTTTCGCTCCCACTTTATATGGCACATCACGGCTGTTGTGGACGCCACCGAGAACATCAAGAAAGCGAGCGCACGACAAAGACTGGGACTGGCGGGCGCCGCTGCATCTGCGATCACATACTAGCTACCGTGTATCAATAAACAGTTTCTCAGTTACCTTGGCTACGATTACTACAACGGCAGTGCTGATGGTGACAGCCAAAATGCGCCTAGGTGTCCATATAATTGCTATTGAGGTAGAAGTACAATTTCAGTAAAACAAAGTAAACTGCCAATTTTACAGACTTCATTATATCGATCTTTAACTGTGTTCGACTCACTTCCAGTCTAGATATCCAATACTTGGTTAGGGTCTAAATAAGGAAAGCTTCCACTCCAGACAAGTTGAATTATTATTGTTGACATGTTGAGAAATTATTGTCACCATCATACCCAGTTAGATGAAGTCAATGCAAAGAAGGACATTGCCTTCAAATAAAATAATCCTGGGGTTCTGCTTGTCAAAAGCATGATCTGATGCCACTGAACAATTCTGCCCACATGGGGTTGTGCACCTTAACCTAAGCACACAGTGGTGTGTTTTTGTATTTTGTCTCTATCAAAAGACAGAGTCTAACTCGCAATGTTGAGCTCAGTAGCACAACACCACAGCCACTGGGCAGTAAGCATGCCCACTCATCTTCTAAGACAGCAAAGTCACTTGGGCATTCATTTAAGGCTCCTATGACAGGTCATGAGCTCTGAGGAGAGCTGGATCCATTCTCTGGCGTGTGCCTTGTATTCTCCTCCAAATGAGGGTGGTGGGGCTGCCACAAAGCCACATCACGGTCTGGGAGCACAGCTCACTCTTAACAGAATTCACTCTTAAGGACCACTTTAATTTATATCACTGCACAGACGAATAATGCTATAGCAAAGTTGCTGGGTATTAACAACTATTTATGCACTGGCGATGTTACAGATGTTGCAAGTAAACAGCTACGAAGGGTAGAGCCATTTCATGAAATGAAACTAGGCTAATAATTTATCATTTTCCAGGTGATGAAGTGCTCTGAAATTTTGGTAAATGTATCCGAACACTCTGCCATGGATTTACGTTCATAGGCAGGGATACTGAGAGCCCATTTTTAGAAGCTTAGATAAGCACATGAGCACCTGGTTACAGACAACTTGCTTTTCAGGAGCAGCGCACAAGCAACAAACATTCACCCACCCACCCACCCACCCACCCACCTACCTACCTACCTACCTACCTACCTACCTACCTACCTACCTACCTACCTACCTACCTAGCCGCCTACGCCTTTGTGCTCTCCTGGTCGCTTGGTTCATCGAATGTACACCAAAATTGGTATGGCGTCACATGACTGTATGACGAACATAAATGATAAGTCATAACATGAAAATCATGACATGCATGTCATGTACAGCATGATTTACATGCCACGCTCATGGTGTGCTGGCGGCCGTTTCGCTAGCTTGATACACACCAAAATTGGTATCTTGCGACGTGAGTGTGTAACGAACATAAATGACACGAGTTAACATGACAATCATGACACGCATGTCATGTACAGCATGGCTTACGTGCCACGCTCATGGTGCGCTGGCGGCCGTTTCGCTAGCTTGATCTACCCCGGAATTGGTATTGCGCGACGTGACTGTGTGACGAACATAAAAACACGAGTTAACATGAAAATCATGACACGCATGTCATGTACAGCATGACTTACGTGCCACGCTCATGGGGCGCTGGCGGCCGTTTCGCTAGCCTGATCTATCCCGAAATTGGTATTGTGCGACGTGACTGTTTGGCGAACATAAATGACACGAGTTAACATGACAATCATGACACGCATGTCATGCACAGCATGACTTACGTGCCACGCTCCAGGCGCGCTGGCGGCCGTTTCGCTAGCTTGATCTACCCCGGAATTGGTATTGCGCGATGTGACTGTGTGATGAACATAAAAACACGAGTTAACATGAAAATCATGACACGCATGACAAGTACAGCATGACTTACGTGCCACGCTCATGGTGCGCTGGCGGCCGTTTCGCTAGCTTGATATACACCAAAATTGGTATCTTCCGACGTGACTGTGTGACGAACATAAATAACACGAGTTAACATGAAAGTCATGACACACATGTCATGTACAGCATGACTTACGTACCACGCTCATGGTGCGCTGGCGGCCGTTTCGCTAGCTTGATCTACCCTGAAGTTGGTATTGCGCGACGTTACTGTGTGACGAACATAAATAATAGAAGTTATCATGAAAACCTTGACACGCATTTTCCTTAGTGACATACAAGACGATGTATGCAGCTCTTTGCTGGCTGCTTCGCACTACATCGATTCCCACAATGCGTGGGATCTGCCGGCTTTTTCATCTTGTAATGCTTATGGTTATTTGACTGCCATTAACCATTGACAGCTTGTAACCAGGTAAATTATTGACGAGATGAGCTGTAATGGATGATGCAGTTTGGAGCAGTAAAATTTTGCAGGAACAGCAGTAAATGCCCACCATCATGCAATAGAGTAGCCACACAGGTGCACATGTTAGGCGGGCCGACCCATGAACTTAGTAGATGATTGTTTCTCATTCCTACGCTAGATGTTGGCCTACAAACTGAACTGTCACTGTTACCGTTCTACAGTAAACACCCGTTAAGATGAATCCTCGCCTATGCCGAACAACAGAGGATCGTTTGTTTGGTTTCCCATAGACTCAATCAAAAAAAATAATCCGCTTAAGACGAACTGCCTAACTGTACTCTTCTATTAAGACAAACTTTCGCAGTGACCGGCAACGCTGGCGATTTTGGAAAACGAAGAATGCAGTCTCGATGAAGCATTCAGGTGACAAGAAAAAGCAAAAAGAAAAAAAAGCTTCGTGGAGCAAAGACACGAAGCAAATCGCGATACGGAGGGAGCGAGGTAAATGAAAAACAGAGGTCAGCGGATAAAGCCGGTATCCCACTCACCCCCAGCCTGTGGGTGGGGGACGTGCCGGCTTTATCAGCAAAGAAAGCAACAAAAAGAACTGCAGGATTTACAACTGAGACCCCCAAGCCATTGCATCCTTTTGTACCCCCCCCCCCCCCCCCTGATGCTCCTGGTAAGACGAACAAATGACCGCGGTCTAGTGATGCAGAACTATCGATGGTGCTATCGATAGCTGAGTCACTATCGAACTATTAATGGTGAAAAATACTATCGATAGCGCTATCGATAGTAAAAAATTCGATGGTACTATCGATAGTATAAATTCAACAGCGTAGACTCATTGCAGAATAAACTTGGTTCCCCGCGCGCGTGGTACATAGTGGAGCCAGAGGAGCAGGCTGAAGGGAAAGAAAGTTGACATTACAGTAGAACCCCGCTGTTACGTTCCTCACTGCTGCGTTTTCCCGGCTGTTACGTCGTTTTCCGCCGGTCCCGGCATAGCTCCCATAGGATATAATGTATTGGGAACCCCGCTGTTACGTCGTAACTGTCGGACCGTTCCCGTATGATACGTCGCGAAGTGCGCCCGGAGCCGACCGAGTGACTACCAAAGAGAGCGGCCACGGTGCATTTTCACGCAGCTTGGCCTCGTTTGACCGTAACATTAGCCGCATGAGAGGCGCAAGCAACAGGATCTTTCAATTGATGCAAACAAAAGCATGGCCTTCGAGATTCAAATTGCGCAGATGGCGTCTATGACGTAACTGCTCACGAAAGCAAGGCCTTCGAGATTGGCATTTACTATTGACAAAAGCATAGCCTCTGAGATTTGCATTGCACAAACATGGTGTGTATGACGTAACTGCTTGCGAAAGCAAGGCCTTCGAGATTGGCATTCACTTCTGCCATCGCGTTGGCGTAGACTCATCATCATCGTTATTTGTCGGAGAACGGGAGGAGTTCGAGCTGGTTGGAGCTCGCATGGTCGTGCGTGCGGTTCGCGGTCGGACTCGCTGCGCCGGTCGTGATTGCGTGTGCTTAGTTCTTTCATGCCTACAGCTGTTGGTGTTAAAAAAATCACATACGTTGATTACATTTCTGTGGATAAGGCCGTCCTAAGCTCCGCGTTTCTATCCATCGACTAGATCGCGGCTGAGTTCGCCAATTTTCGTGCTGCTCGTAAGAATTGAAATAAAATTCTGTACCACTAAATATTTTGCCGTTTTTCCTGTTTTTCGGCTCTTACGTTTCCCGTCTCTTACGTTTATTTCCTACGGTCCCTTCAAAAACGTATCAGCGGGGTTCTACTGTATTTTGTTCTTCACCAGAGTGCTTTGCTTACAAATGATCATAAAGTCAAACTGTTCAGCTGTAGCAGAAAGGAAGCCTTTAAATGTGGTGGGACTACGCGGCTTCAAATTGATATTGCATTTTATGATTTCAAAAAAAAAATCAAGAAGTTAATTGTAAGGTGTAACTGGTTGCTTTTGGATATGAATTTATTGATGGATATATTCCGCCATGTTCACTGCGGAAATAATTAGTTTCTTTCGCCAAGAATTGCCCATAAATTCAGCGAAGGTGATAGTAGGCTATCGCAAATATTTTGGCAATATGGCCGGCCAGCAACCACATCATTATGCACACAACTATCGATAGTATTGTCACGTGGTTGTGACGAAGAATGCTGCAGCAAGACTGGGAAATACGGAGCTCTTTATTTGGGCGAACTTTTGCCCAGAAAATCAAAACTCAAAATACAAGCGATACATGCTGCGCACTGATAGTAATGGGAGCAGTCGTCAGCCGTTGAGTAATCTCATCGGTGGAATGCGTCGTCCTTTATACATCAGTCATCAAACCTTCCAGTGTTATCGCTGGTGCTCGCGTAAGCTCTCGAATAAACTTGACCATTCGCGTCCGGCGCGTAATCTTAACAGAATGATCTCAAGCAATTGTGAAGTTTCTCAAACATTACGGCGCGGTCTGCGTCAAACGTTGCTAACAGTATTTTGGGGGGAAATTGGAATACGTCAAAACAAAGCAATAAACACGAGTGGCATTAATATTGCTATAGTAATAATAACGATGGTACTACCGATTGCACTATCGATAGTTTGTCAATAGTAGCACTATCGATAGTTTGTTTGCACTATCGATAGTTTCAAGAAAACTATCGATACTATCGATAGTCAATTTACCGATAGTTCTGCATCACGACCGCGGTCCCTTCGAGTTTGTGTTAAAGGGAGTCTGTGTAGCAACATTGGATGTAGATGCCAACAAATCACCAATGGACGATTTTCATCAGCTTTTCAGAAGTGCCATCAGTTGCGCCTTCTCATAGCACTAGCAACAACAAAGTGCTGCGCTTTATTAGCCCCGAGAACGAACACTGACGGCGCGGCAGTCGCGGCGATGTGACGTCACGGCAAGGACTCGCTTGCTCCGCGGCCGAGGATCGCCTTTTTCCGCGCCCGCCGCGTACCCGCTCTTTCACGATACGGTGGTGATTACTGCTCATTCTTGCGATGGAAATCTCCCAAGGGACAAGGTTGAAGTTTACGCTACTAGCGAAAGTTTAGTAAGCTGTAGAAAGTTTGGATAATATAGCTTATAATGGGCGAATTCCTGTCCGAACGGAAGCTTCGCCGTGAAAATGGTGACGCACGAGAGCAAGGCATTTGTTGTTTTCACCTCATACTCCAAGACATCGTTGCTAAAAAATTTACGCTAATGGTTCTAACTTCATTACAACTTGGCATAGACTCCACGGCTAGAACACGCGTCCCGAAGATTACAAATTAAATTAGGACGTTTTCAATTCACTAAATACATTGTACAAGTTATGCCTGCCTTTGCAGATTATCTAGGTGATTTGACAGAATTGCGCCTTCTGCTACAGAAGACTTCAGATTAATCTGTCTATCGTAACGAGTCACTTAATACATCCGGGAAATTAAACAAAATAATACTGCCACGCACACAATGGTTTCGGGAAATTCTGAGGTGTTAGTATACTTGGATTATGGAAACATTTCTTCTCAACACTCGTCTGGGATTATGTGGCCGTATACCCCGATTTGCATGAACTGCTGGTCCGATCAACCGCCGGGTCACAAGCGGTAATGTTAAATTCTCGTGGGAGCACTGTTGATAATAATCGTCTGCAAAACAAACGCCTGAAAGTCAAAATGAGCGTTTTGAACTGTTTCACTCTCAGTGACATGGCCCACGTATTAATTGAACGTCCTTCGCCTTAATCAGTCAATCAATGGTCTCGCACGTCATGTCCACATAAAGGTTCATGATGCTCAGGGGTATATCAAATGCAAAAAAAAAAAAGTTTATGAGCTGGCTATCTAAACTAGTACTTATACAAGTGTACAGCGCCGTTGCTACGATGCTGCATAAAGACACAATCTGACACCAATAAGGAGTTTCTGCAATTAACCTCAACTTTTTTATGTTGTGAAATGAAGCCCCGAAATTATTGCGAGAAAAACGTGAAACTAAACAACACGATGAGTTAGCGAGTACGCAAGAAAAACAAACACAACAACTGCGGCAGTATTCTCGGGCGAGCTCTTTCAAGATATTTTGCGAAGCTCAATACTGCATGCGCTTTCGTAATCGTGCGCGGGGCTTGGCACACTGGCAAGAACGCTGTCCGCCGATCGCGGATGCGTCCGATGCATATAACACTTGTGGAGGCGAAGCCATCATATTTTTAAAGGAATCGCCCGTGAACAACACAACCTAATAATATGAATAAAGTGTCTTGCATGTCAAGACCACGACATGATTGTGAGACACGCTGCAGATTAATTTTTACCGCCTCGAATTCTTTTAATGTGCCCCTGTATCTAAGTAGAGGAATGTTGCTTTTCACACCCGTCGAAATGCGGCTGCTGTGGTCGAGAATCAGACTCATCCCCGAAGTTAGCAGCGCGACACAACAAACCTGATCACCCCTTTCAAAGTGTGCACGACGGTGCACCATTGGGGACTGTGAAGAAAAGATGCATATAACATTTTGTCGTTTTACTAGGAACATTATTGATGCTGTTTCCGTCATTCATCTGAAGCTTGAGACAGGCAAAAAGCGAACGTAAACAGCGGAACAGCGCACGAAGCAAGCGCGTGATATGCCGGCGCATCACGGCGGGCGTCGAAGAGTCCTTGCCGTGACGTCATCCGCGCCTCCCGCCAGGCGGCGCCACCCCAACTTCTTGGGGCTAATAGAGGCACCTGATGCGAGTATCATGGCACCAACTAGCCACAATCTTGTGAGCAAGGCATTCGCACATTACAACACAGTGGGCACAACTAGTGAGTTTTCAGTATCGCTGATGTCTTCACAAGAAGATAACGACAAATATTTTGAAAAAGCAAATGTTGGCAAAGGACTGCAGAGGATGCTATCAAGAGGCCAGTTTATTCAAGCAACTGTATTTGTGCAGTGTTAATGAATGTTGTGAGGAAAGTAACACAGACACAACCTTTAGGCAATTCCTCAGTTATGTACTATTAGTAATTAGCCAGCATAATCGAGCACATTCTTTAGTGAAGTAGTAGCAGTTGGTTTGGTTACTTTTTTCAGTATTGTGTACAAATCTGGATAAGAGGGACATTTTTGTAACCATAAGTAGTTTGCTCCTGGAACTAGTCTGGATGAACTTCCTTGTGCTGTAACAAAGGGAATCATGCACATATGAAATCTTTATGCAAACAGAAGTGATTTTTCCGTATCAATTGAGGTATAAAATATTTAGCCCTAATTGGTAAACGTTTTGAGAAATTCTTGGGTTGGCAGGAAGGGACATAGATAGGAGTGTTAAATACAGCACACATGTAAAGGTTCACCGCACCAGCATTACAGAACAAGCTATAGAACAGTATTTAATGTCCCAAAGTGACACGCAGCCTACTAGGTACTGCCTTGGAATAGCTTTTTTTTTTTTAACCAGCGCTCAATATCATCATGAAACCTGCAACTTGACAGCAGGATTCCATTTGCTTCTGTGCCACGATTGCAGATGGAAATGAAGCATTTCATGAGGCAACAGTTTAACACTGTCACATGCATTCATCTAGCTAGACTACAATGTCAGCATAAAGAAAGGTCACGAGGCCCACTCTGTTCTTGTGTCAACCTCCCACATATTGGTGGCGAGGAGTTACGGAGTCGCCCTCTATCGGACGCGCCTCGATTGCGTGCTAGGTAGGATACCGCCGGCGCGCTCCCCATAGGTTTTGCGGTCGGCGCTCTACAAAAACACCTCGCGGAAGCCCTCCAGGACATTTCTGTAACTACTTTCGAAAGGAACTGTGTTTTTTACTGTCAAAATAATCATTTTCGATGAACTGAAAGCACAAGATAGTCTACAGTTGCTGTCTGTAGAAAACTGAGCACCCGCTTCACGCGGTCACCGCGTTGGAGACCCCTGAACCGGCTTCTTGCGTGAAAGGTAGTCACTCGCTGAGTGCAAACTATGTGAAATATCTCGTTAGATTAGACTGCCTGTAGAACCAAACGGAGCATAACAGAAAGAAGCCTCAAGCCAGCGCGATCGCACGGGTTCGCGACGACTGACGGTGCCTCTGCATGTATATGAGCGTCTGCATGTATGTTCGTACTGATGGTTTCGCTTTTGCTACGAGCACGTTTTGGCACTGCGCTGTGAACTTTAGGCCGCAAAATATGAGAATTTGTGAGTACACAAACAACTACTGTTGCACGGACGCTATCAGAGCAGTTCAAAAACAATTTGGTTACAACTACGGCTTCGGTGTGCATGGCAACTTTGTGATGTGCCGTCCCAACGATTCAGTGTTTTTTTTTCGGTCTAAATTCGTGTGCGTTTCAATGTCATTTGACAAGTTGTCTCGCACTGCGTATTGATCGGTCTTCTCAGCGGGCAAATGCCGCGGCTTCTGTTTCTTTATTCAGTGCACTTGTTTCGTATCGTGCTCACACAAAACGTGAGCAAATGCGACTCCTTTTTTTAATGCTCCTTAATTATCGCTCCCTTTGCATTCCAGTGAACTTGCCGCTCTCTGTCATCAACATATTTATAGACCAAAGCTTCACCACTTCGAGATTGCTGGTGGAAGGAGAAGCTACGTTTGCTGTTTTGCAAACGTAGGCTGTGAACGAGGACCCACATGAGCTTGAAATAGCGGTGAATAAAATAGAAGTTGTTGCAGCAACCAGCAGCCGCAAAACAGGATAGTAATTATTTGGCGAGTACCCCAGCAATTTTGGCAGCAGTGTTGTGTCTAACGCAAACAGGGTGGCATATCTTTCCCACAAAAATAAATGAGGCTTATGGGGTGCTCCAAGAAAATACATGGGGTTGGAGAGGCCCAACGTGGGTTTGCGAGTGGCACAAATAAATTTGGGCTTTTTCCTATTTCCTATTGTTTGCGTAAGGGGAACGCAAGCTTGACTGAAAAAATGTTATTGCCAACATAAATGCAGCACACCAGCAGCAGCATTTGACTCTTTCGTTATCCACCAGCAAATGTCGCGTAGCTTATGAAGGCGAAAGCCTTAGATGCCTCTTCAAACGAATAGATTGACCGTCGGCGGCGTCAACACGAGTGACGAAAAAAATAATCGTCATGTGATGACGTCACCATATGTTGTCACAGATACCTAAATTTGTAACTTCATCATGACATCACCATGACGTGACATAACGTGATGTCACATGATGACGTATTCACATGACATGGTCCCTTTGCATTGCCTCCGTGATCGGTGGGCCGATCACGGAGGGTGATCGGAGGCAATGTAAAACGTTGAGTAGCTTATGAAGGCAAAAGCCCTAGATGACTCATCAAACGGGAAGATTGCCCGTCGGTGTCCTGCGTCGGCGGCGTCAACACCAGTGATGCAAAAAATAATTGTCCGTGATGGCTTGACCATATGACGTCATGATGACGTCACAGGTCACAAAACATGTAGCGTCATTATGACGTCACATAACGTGACATCACATGATGACGTATTCACACGTCATGGTTGCTTTGCATTGCCTCCGTGATCGGTCACGGAGGCCGTGCAAAACCACGTTAGGTGCAGAACGCTTTTGGAGGGGGGCGCGTGAGAATCAATACATCGACTGACAAGAAGAAGAAGATGGCTTTCGCCTTCTAGTCATCTTTGGCGAATGCATAGGGGACCCTGTGAGTATTTTAATTCAACGTATATAATGACCTGCGCATCAGCAGCCGATTTTGTGGATGCTGAGCACAGGGCCGACGATCAAGAGGTCGCACGGGAGGGTTCTGAGATGGTATCGCACGTGGTAAAAACTAGCGCCTTATCCATCCTGTGGCAGATAAGCATCATTTGCCGGCGGGAAGCGCACATGAGCCATCGTCTAAGTGCGCGCTGTCTGCTACTCACCGAACATCGCAGGCCCGACACAGTAACGAAAGTCTTCGTCGCAGAAGTGCTTGTTGCACACAAGACTCGTAGCCGATGGCTACTTGCCGGTTCTTAGCTTTACAACCCATGCTTCACGCAGTTTCTTGTCCCGTTTACCGGTGCAGGCTAACACTGGGCTCCGCTGCATAAGCCCGGCACTGTGGCACCGAGCGGTAGAACCTCATGTTCGTCGCCTTCGGAGGCAGCCACTCTATTACAATGGTTTCAATTGAGCGGAAAATGCGAAAAAACTTCCGTATTTGAAGAGACCGCAGCACATGCGGGGCTTGAAACTCGTTTTCAAAGCATGCGGCAGCGCTCCACAAGCAGCCGACGCGGCCGCTGAGACCACGTGATCCTGCCAAGCACGTCACGCCGACGGTGGCGCCGGCGTTTCCAGTGGTGGGCCTCGAGGCCAATACCACTTTGCTCAGTGTATTCCACATATACCACTCCCACATATACCACTTTGCTCAATGTACACTGCCGAAAGTGTAGTTGCTGCGATCACACATTCTGAGTAGGAAGGTTACACACAAGGCACGTCCGTTTGGAGACATGCTTGCTAGTTGTGAGCTGTAGCCTCCTTCGCATGAGCTCGCATCAGCGTCGCTTCACTCGATGCTAAAGTCAGAATAAAGCAGTGTTTTACTGGCGTACGAGTGACGAAAACCCGACACACAGTGGTATTTGATGCGTCTATCGCAACACAGCAAAGATATTGCGTCATGCTGCCATGTCTTTACTTGATGCATGAAGTTCATTGCGAAAGTTCACACCATGTACTCCAGCCTTACTGTTTCGCCTCCGGGATCGGCACACCTTTGACCAAGCGACGATGTTATGGGATGACGTCAATGGCCTTGTCATGTGATGTCACGATGATGTCACAAATTTTTGGCGGTCTGTGACATCAGGATGACATCACAGGGTGATGTCATTGATGACATCATGTGAAATTGAGGTCATGTGACTTCTGCTACGCCATCTGTACACACACATTCACCTGAGTATCAAATGACTTTGGACCTACTTTTATGACTTAGCTTTTTCCCATCATTCGTGTTTGCGCCACTGCCACCAAGGTCTTGTGACGTATTGCCACGTCTCGCGAAATCTAAAAAATTTCTTGACTCATGAAACATATAAGGATTTCGCCTTAGAAAGGGCCTTTGACTACATGGCACACCATGGCTGACTGTGCAGATCGTAAGTAAATTCAGTCAAGAGGGCCCTTGTGGACAGCAAGAGCACTTCACCTTGCTCAGAGGGGTGGCGGTGGGGACCGTAATGGCAGTGTACCAAACAATGCCAAATATGGCAGAAGCTGGCAACAACGTTTAGGCAGAGTCTTTTGATGGCACTTTGCCAGATGTCGCCGCCCTAAAACGGGCGGTCATGTAGGCTCCCTACTATCCTCCCCAAATTCATCAATCATCGAAGTGGGGCGCAAGTCTGCACCACACCATTAATCGGTCCTGTCCCATCATTGTTTAAAGTGAACAATTATGGCGATGCAGGTTTCTGACAATAACGGTGGCTGAGGACCCCTGATGTTGCATTCCAAGAACTGTTTGTTTCCCACCTTTACTTCCGGAAAGCCAGGAACCTAACACAGGCAGCTGTGAAAAGCAAGTCATCGCTTTTCACATTGGCATCCATTGTGAAGCTTGTTTTTTTCCTACTCGACCAATAAAAGGAAAGGGAAAGAACCCCGTTTGCACCTATGGCACGATTGAAGAACTTTGTGGAAAAATGCAAGCAGCTCACCTGTGGAGTACAGTTTCCAAAGGAAAGAGCAGCACATCTGCCACGAGTGCACCAATGAGTGATGCCACCATTTCTTCAAGAAATGAAGCACCTTCTGGCTGTACTTCCTGCAATTACAAAAGCCTCAATGTGATTAATGCACATACTATTGCCGATTACCAGTGTTACTGACATCACGGATAAGTGCAGTAGCAATTGACAACTTAGTTATTGTTACAAAAGCTTTGTGCTCACATATTAAGGGTCTATATTCTACACTGCACAAAAGCATAACCTTGGTGTAACCATCGTTTAAGAGTCAATAAAAAAGCTTATGCGATGACTAACAACTGGTTTACTCTTTTTACAACAATGCATATAAATGCCAGAACTGTACATGTGCACACATAACAAGACAGAAGCAAGGCATGTTGTTGGGCCAGTCGGTTTAAGGTTTTAACAAGGTTTTAAACTGCATGAAGAAGACAGGACGAAAACAGGAACACATACACACACACACTGCGCTTGTGTGTGTATACGTGTTCCTGTTTTCGTCCTGTCTTCTTCATGCAGTTTAAAACCTTACTGAAACAAGATAGAAAAGTGCTAAGTCACACCAGAGCCAGCTAACAGAGACACATACCTGCCAAGTTTGGAGAAACGGAATCCGGGAGATATACTCAACGGGGGGGGGGGGTTTATAAAATATGTCGACCACGGGAGGGGGGGGGAATAAAGTATGCCGGCCGTGCGGGGGGGGGGGGGGGGGAGTACTGCGATAGCAATTATAAGGACATTAGGCAGTTTTAGAATAGCGTGCGCAAAGCTGTGCGTTGGCTTCTCGCGCAACTGCGCATGCGTCGTGCGCTAACCGCTTCCGGGCTCCCGTTAGGTGACGGAAATAGCGGGCCGCAAACGCTAAAGCTAACTAGGCGTACGCTAACTGTCAGCGGAATTTTGCGGTCGCCGCTGATCTGTACAGAGTCCAAACCGATAACATCGCTTACGCATCGTCTGTTTCACGTGCGAGTAAAAGCGCGCTAGCGCTAGGGACGAACGTGGTTGAAGCAGAGATGAAACGACCCGACCGTCACCGTCGTGCGAAGGGCACATGCGATAACATCGCTCTGCGTGCGAGGCCTGTCGTCGCTTGCTTACGCGCTATCTCGACAGACATCGGTAACGGCTACCCTTTTAAGTGTTGGGCTCTCCACTTAAAGCAGTAGTGACAAAATTCTGAAGGCGAGATAACTTGTGGGATAGATTTGTGTATACAAAAACGCATCATCTAAGAAATATTAATGGCTGATATAACCTATAACTAGAGCTGTACGAATAGCAAAATTTTGGGTGCGAAGCGAATTCGAATAATAAAGATTGAGTGCGAATCGAATCGAATAATTTTCGAATAATTTTCTAATAATTTTCTAATATTTCTCAAACATTTTTCGAATAATTCGAAGTGAAATTACAGAAAAATTTGCAGAGAATCCCTAAGTATGTTCTTGTGAGATAGCAACATGAAAGTGTTTCTTTTCGCTAGGTTGATGAAGCACTGGCGGGGTGGTGTTTCATAGTTGTCTTATCAAGAATAAGGCAATGTAGAGGCCAAATTGTATTTACGTACTACATGATTTGGTGCAACAAAAGTGTTGCCAACAACACTTTACACGTGATAGGCAGAGATGCCGTTTTCTCAGCCTCTCCTCCTCTTTCAACTTCTGTGCAAGCCCAACTGATGTGGCGGACAAGGGTGTGCTCCCTTCAAGTCCGGAGTTCCAAATCTGCCTCGTAGACGTCGATATATAAGAACATCAGAAATCTTCGATGCTAAAAAGCTTTGGCTTCCGATTTTTCGGACTTCCTGCCCAAATTTCAGGTCCGAAACAGCATTAATTGAGCCCCCACCTCTGCCACATCTTTCATCTCCATATTGGAACCAGCGCTTTCTTGAGTTAATACATTTGCGACCGTAGCGGAGCTTGAAAGGCAGCTTTGCCGCAATACGGGGGTGTGAGGAGGTGAAGCACATTGAAAATCTAGGGACCACTTCCAATCGGACGTTGACTGTCTCTTGGCTAAGTTCGACCGCAACGGAGCTTGAAAGGCAGCTTTGCCGCAATACGGGGGGTGATGAGGTGAAGCATATTGAAAATCTAGGGACCACTTCCAAACGGACGTTGACTGTCTCTTGGCTAAGTTCGACCGTAACGAAGCTTAAAAGGCAGCTTTGCCGCAATACGGGGGTGTGAGGAGGCGAAGCATATTAAAAATCTAGGGACCACTTTCAATCGGACTTTCTCTTGGCTAAGTTCGACCGTAACGGAGCTTGAAAGGCAGCTTTGCCGCAATACGAGAGTGTAATGAGGTGAAGCATATTGAAAATCTGAAGGGGTCACTTTCAACCGGACGTTGCCTGCATTTGTCTTTGGGAAGTTCGAATAGTTCGAATAGTAAAATTTCAGTGCGAATCGAATCGAATAGCAAACACTATTCGAAAAATATTCGAAATTTCGAATATTCGCACACCCCTACCTATAACACACTTAGGATCAATTTTTAAATTGCGTGTTGCGCATCTGTACGCGGAACGTCCCTCCTCGCGTCACGACATCAAACAACAGCCACCTGCATCACGAGCTTGTGTTGGCGCCATAATTCTTGCGAGCGCTCTCTCCTAGCGAAAACAGAGCGCACCTTTTTTACGTACTTATATGTACGCATCACAGGCAAGCGCTATGACACGTTTGCGTTGGCAGCACTGCGGCACAAAGTGCACAGCTACTTCATGCGCAATGCAACTGAGTTGAACCTTTCTACCATCGTTAAAAAAAAAAAAGAAGAAAAAGAATCCTTTCGTCCTTTCTACGTGGCCAGACAACTTTGCTCATGTGGCCAGACAAAACACTGGACGCGCGGGGCAAAACTGGATTTCCGGGAGATTTTCCTATGACCCGTACAACCGGGAGAAACGTTCAAAATCCGGGAGTCTCCAGGGTAATCCGGGAGACTTGGCAGGTATGGAGACAGCAGCACATAAGAACATATCTCGCCAAGTTCACTGATACAGTCATCTGATTTCCTCTGTATGTGGTTCGCTTCCAAGGTATGTTCATCCTTGCTTTTGCCTAGAATCCATGTCTTATCAAATTGCGGAGCACAATTGCAGCAACAGTTCAGATGATCAATGTAAAAATAAAGCAGCCGTAAACGTGTTTTTTTTTCCTGCATGCATTGCCAACAAAAAGAAATGTGGCTCACCGGCGCATCGCCCATGGGGCCATGCACAATGCCAGCCTGGTGCCGCAACAGTAGTATCTGTCGGTGCTGTCTGTGCCGGTGAATGCAGAGCAGTTGCAATGCAGCCCATCGCACCACGCTGGACAGTAGGTAGTGGGCGAGGCCATGAGCCATGGATGGGCCCAGGAGGCGCCACAGGGGCAGCAGGCGACCACGCTTGGGACCCCCTCGTGGAAGCAGCCGCACTAGACCCTCACGCAGGCAGTCAAATAAGCCCGGTCGTTCACTGGCCCCCTCGCACTGAACCACTTCCACGAGACTGGCACAGCTGAAGGGCGTTGCCACAGCAAGGGCCACGCTGTTGCACAGCATGTGAAACACATAACACAATCTACTCATATCACTGGTTCTTTCCATTCCTTTGGTCAATCATAAGCATACATCGTCCATGTACTACACAGAAGATCACATGGCCTTTCCAATGTAAATTAGCACCAGACTCTTACGCTTTACCACTTTTCACTTTCTTTTAAAAAGCAGCGGAGCACCAAGACCTTCAAAAATTGTACGATTTATTGTCGTAAAAATGCGCAGTGGCTACTGAGGGACTGCTGACATTGCTGCCAACACTTGTGTATCGTCATTCCCACAATATGGGATTGATCACCTTGGTTATATCTAATGGTGTATATGGGCCGATGAATCTAAGTAAAACCTACCCCTTCCGTAACACCCGGAGGATTCTTAAGAACTATAAGCTGATCTCAAATTTAAGTGTGAGAGAGAAGCGCTATTGCAGTACACACTTGGTATGTGGTGTGTCTTGGCATGGGAAAAACATGTTACACTGCTGCAATACTAATTGCAGTAATGTCAATAGCCATATTGAGATGGGTTCTGCCAGAATTCTTCTGAAATTAGAGCCCTCAAGGTAGAAGAAATAGGACTGCTGATGCTCCAGCATGAACAGTAATCTGACTTTTTAGCCTATCCCTTCACTGCCACATTTATTATGGGTGTGCGAATATCCGAAAATTTCGAATAACAAATCGAATAGCGTTCTATTCGATTCGTTACTCGAACCGAATAGTGCATATTCGAAACACCAAATATTTTTCGAATATTTTTCAAATATTCAGCAACGACGAAAAATGCTCGAAGAAAGGAGACGTTTTGTTTTCGTCATTGAATTACCGAGATGCATGCAGACTATGTACTTGCGGGACTATCTACACTATATTGATCACAGGATGAAGGTGCTTTGGCGCAGAACTCCAGTGTCGCCAAAGCGACACTGTCATCAGTCCACTGTCTTCACCATAACATTCATGATGATGTCAACACACGAAAACTGCTTTGTATTTATGTATCAGTTTTATTTAGAAGCGACTGACAAAGTACCAACTTTAACATTGCAGTCACTGCTACATTTCAGTCTGTAAGTTACAAAATATTTGGAAGGCTATAGTTGCCGCTGTAAACCAGTTTGCCTCGGTTTAAATAATTGCGGTGTTTTTTGTGTAATGTTCCTTTGTTTAAGCTTGTGAATATTTGTTTCAAATAAAATGTTGTAGAATTCCTGGGTTGTTTTGAAAATTGCTACCCTACCAGTCAAGGGCTGTTTTAAAAATGGCTGCCTTACTATTAGAAAACTATTCGAACAGTATTCAATTCTTATTTGTATTCGATTTGGTTCTAAAATTCACTATTCATGCACCCCTAACATTTATATTAAATGCTTAAGTATTTCTATGCTAACTTAACGAGAAAGCTATGTGTTGGTCTGTCATGTAAGACGAACCACTACACAGAAATAAATGTATAAAAGAAAATAGTTTTTTTTTTGGTGGCACTGGGTTTCAAACCTATGGCCTTACACTCACAAGCCAATTGTCTTACCCACTGGGCTAGACACGAATGCTTGCATAAGGTGAATATATTAACTATATCTGAACCACATGAACGTTTGAACGCGATAGCGTTACAGAGCTCGTTTCGCAGAAATTCCAGTGCCGGTGTAGGCAGCAGGGTCTTTGGTTGTGAGCGAAAAAGCAACGTTGGCCATGAACAAAAATTCGAGGTAGATGCAAATAAAATTATGAGCTGGAGGGCGTCTACACTTTGGCTTTCTTTGCAGCATGGTTCACGTCTCCACTGAGAAGCGAAGGCAGGCTAGCAATTGGGAAGGCGAGAAGAACACAGTCCGATTAGGCTATCGCATTCTACTCTTGTTGCCGCACCGTCTCGTGGAGGCGCTGCGATGGTGTGCCTGCCGTTTGCGAGAGATGGCGTGACCACGCTGCGTAGATGTTCCCTTACAAACACGTAGTGGGTGCATTGCTAGCTAGCCATAACAAAGGGCACGCACATTTGTGCACGCATTCTCTTACACACACACATAGAGGGTTCATCGATACTTTGAAAAAAAGGTCACATGCGTAGATGTTCCCTCACGCCACCGGGCTGTTGACACGCTTGTGATGGATTCTGTGCATGTGCAATGACTGACTGCAGTGATTGAAAGTGTCAGTGCAGTGAGTGAACTCAACGCGTACGAACGCACATAGAACAGAGGCGCAGGGCGCTGTCTAAAGTTTGCCCCAACAGTGCACCAGCACACAATACTCACTCATACTTTGGACACACAATACACTGTTGTCATAAAAGTGCTGTTGAAGAGGGCGGAAACCTTTACTTTTACTATAGATATGCCGTGCGTGTGTGTGCGCGTGCACGTGAGCGCGTGTGGATATTGCTACTGCGTTCAACTCTTAAGGCGAAGGCGAAGCTTAAGGGTCCCCCAATTTTTGCAGCCCTCTCCAGTACAACATGTAAAGCCAACATGGAGCATTGCACACACCAAGAAAATTCTAACTTTGAGTGAATTTCATGCCAAACATGCCACAAACAACACCTGTTTCACCGGTCATAAGGTGTGCCTTTCTTTGGGCAATTCCTGAAGCTGATGAATGCTTACAAGAAGATTTTCTGTTCTGTCTCGAGTCTTTTCTTGGTGGTTATGCATCTTTTTCTATTTCAGCAAGAATGAAAGATGCCGCCCATCAACAACGTTCCAGCGAAGGCTGCAACGCAGCACAAGCATGGGAAATACATGCAGGTGATACCCGAAATGAGCAGGAACAAAAAGCGCACTACTCCCTTTAATGCAGCAGCATATGACGACAAAACGGCAAGTGATTAGTAGCAAATGCTTGTGGATCACTTATACAACTAACAGCGAAGATTCTGCATGGACATTCTTTTTCTGGTCTAAAGCTTTGAAACAAATACCTTTTGAGAAGCAGATGTTGCCATAGCTGACGAAGAGAACTGTGTGATGTGAGCTCTCTGGAAACAAAAAGAGAGAACATTTCAGCCATGTGAAACACTATAAGAAACAACTCACCGAGGAAGTGAGGTCGTTTCAGCAAGGACAGTCTCCACCACCACAATGATGCCACGTACAATAAACATGCTTGGTGCACCTTTCCAGAGGGTGATCAAACCCTGCGTTAATAAAACACACAACAAAGCTGTAAGTCAATAAACACGAGGAAACACATGCTACAATATCTGGCACATAAACAGATGACTTATGCAGTTTATGCTATACTACTAACAGCAAAGAAGCTCTGTGGAAAAACATTTAAAGTGCAAACGATGTTCACACTAAAGTAAACCTTGTTTATATGGCATGCAATGCCTCATTTGGACCTTTGCCACAAGCACTGGAGATTGTTTATATGATTGTTCACGAATGAATGTTTGACTTGATAATGACAGTTAACAAAACTCAACAAATAAAAGCGCTAATGATATATGCCAACTGTCGTCACAAAAACACAAAAGGAAAAACAAATCATAGTATGTGCGTTCTCGCAATAATAAAACATTACTATTGCCCCGCTGCACCCACAGAAAGCAAGAGAACCTGAAAATTAATTCTGGCAGATCCTACACATTGTGGGAATCAATTTCATGCGAAGAGGTCAGCAAGTAGCTGCCTATGCTGCTTTTTTTTTGTCGTTGTTCCTTTGAGCCAAGTGTTATGAGGTCAATTGATGTCTGCATAAATTGGGTAGTTGTGTCTAGATTGCATGCATACCATGCACGTCGACTACACTGGTGCCTAAAGGGTAGTTTATTGTCTGACGTGTCGTTGGCACTCACGTTAGAGCCCAGCTGTCGGTTCTAGTGAAACGAAATGCACACTACGTTGTGATGATGTGTACGTCACAACCAGTAACCGTTGGTGTATTCTTCCAGGGTTGAGCAATGCTTGACTATAGCTTGCTGACACACAGGAGTACATACATAATGTTTACTAGATTATTACAAAAGTGAATAGCCAATAATACCTTGACTTGGGCGAGTTGGTACATACTCTGGACGAATGCAGCGCGATTTTGACAAAGACAGGAGGCACAGATAAGCACAGACGAGCGCCGGCTAGCCAGTACTGCAACCACAAGTGATGTTGCCACGATATGAATGAATGAAGAGAATTCTGGGGGCTTGTTTCTTTGTTTAACACAACGTTAATGAAAACCAGCAGATAATGAAGCCAAGAGATCCTATACAGGTGCCACGATATGACACCTGTACAGGATCTCTTTTCTAAGCAGTTTCAAGCACTGGCATGGCTCTGGGGTAGAATAGTTGACTGCCGCACAGAATGCCTTGGTTCAATTCCGGCTTGCATTGTGATTTTTATCATTGTGTACATCAGAATTTCTTGCTCACTGAGAGCACCACCGACGCTGACATCGGATTTTCTGAGGCACGGGGTCCTTAACACTATCTCGTTAAGAGTTTCGTCTATTCTCGACATTCCTGGGTCGATATAGACAGTGAATCACTTGTGGCACATACCCGCATGCCATGAGATGTGGTTTGTAGGGAAGGACGAATAGTAAGTTTCAGCGAATGGTGATTTGGTTGAATAATTTCGAATCTAATAGTTCGAATAGTATATATCACATATTGTTAAGAAAAATGAGCATTTTTGTCATGACCCAACTAACTTGCACAATATTTTTAGAATTAGAACTAGGCATATGTGAATGTCACTTTTTGGTTCAAAGTGGAAGCAACTTCGAATAGTACTAGCAAGATTTGTATAGCAGCAGTTATAACTGGTACAGTGCGTTACGTTTTAAAATTTACTACATTTAGCACATATAAGCCCGTATAACATGCTTTTAAATTTAAAAAAATAATTAACTGAGATGAAGGTAATGTGTACACTGTAGGAGTTCTCGCTGTCTAACCAAATGACAGAATGCAGCGCTGCCTCACAACTGAAGAAACATTTATTAGTACAAGAAACGATCAAGAGTTAATCTAACAACTCAAAGTCCACGCCGCCACCACACATGCCATCAACCATTGAGCCCTTGCCACGCCGGCAGTCCACCACACGCGTGCATACACTCTGCCAGTCTATCGCCAGCTGCCCGCACATCGTGTCGGCTGGCGCTTTTCTAGGGGATCTGTAGGACGCACACACCCAGACTGTGCAGCACGTATTGTTATCGGGTGGTGATGCACGCGATTCCCACAACATTTAACCTTGAAGTGTTGCTTCGTGGCAGTGCGGATTTCCCCTGAATAGGTGGTTTCGCAGCATAGCACCCCCACGCTGCAGTGAAACCACATTTACACGGGGGGGTTATATGGACTCGCATGTACAGTCGACCACAAAGTTTGCGGACCGTGCGAGCTCGTGCCAAACTGCCTGTCCGTGCCACGTAGCGGTGCGCCATCTGCCGTCGACTGCAGTGCTGGGTCGGAAACTGGTCTTCCAGTTATACACTGGCATATCAATTTTCTTCTGCCGCACTGCACATTGTTAGTTCATTGTTCTAACGCAATGCACTTATCTGTGGTATGAAAGTCACACTTGTACTGCGATAGCAGAATCAAAGTTACCACAGCGTTCTTCAAATGGTGTGGGTGAGAAAGATTGCGACGGATAACAGTTATGCTGATAAACTGCTCTAGAGACGGCAGCACGTAGCCACAACTGCTGAACAGCGCGTCACGTTAAGAAGTGAAAGGTGGAAAATATATGTGGAAAACAGCCAGGCCATCGATTAAGGGATGGATGCGTCTTGGGCGCAGCGCTGCTGTCGATCGTCGCTTATGTAGTGGAAATGTCGCGAAAAGGCTCTTGGACACGTGCTCACATGGTCCTTAAACTTTTGTGGTTGAATGCACATATATTTATTCATTTCGAATACTTCAAAATTTTGAATAATATAAATTCGTGTCAAAGCGAATTCGTATACTGTAATATTTGTTCGAATATTCGAAGCGCCTGAAAAATCTCCGATCCCTAGTGGTTTGCAAGTATGTGCTACACATGACTGTGTGAAAGGGTTTCATGACCTACCTGACAGGCATATCACGTTGTTCATGTCATGATGTGTCAGCGATGTTTGTCATAGACTTACACGCCTTCCGTTGTAGCTCTACTAGTAGAACATCGGATGCATAATTCAAAGGTTGTGGTTCTAATCCCACCGACGAAAAGGGTGATTTTTTGTCCACTTTAATTAACTTCAATTTACTTCATAATTACAGTTAAAGACAATTAATGTCCCCAATGCTTTCCTTGGCCTAATTACCTGTTGGATTCATTTGGTTGTGTATAACATAGAAACAAGCCGCTCGAAAAAATGCCCCCTTTGTACAAATAATGCATGTTGTTTTCATCGCTTCTGGCGCTGTGCATCATAGCACATGTAGGAGCACTAAAAAAAAATGTAGTTATAATTTTATGTGAATGGAAAAGCGATCTTCTGCTCCGACTAGAGTAACACACAGTGGCGATTTTTGGCATTGGAAGTGAGGTTTGGTCATGTGACATTCACACCTGGAACTGGGCATACGGACTGGCTTGACAGGCGAAGTCGAAACATTCACATGGTCCCAGATAGGCCACCCAATTATGTGCTAAAAAAATATAAGAACATTCTTTATACTTTACCAGGCACAAATTCACTACATCATAGCGGCTTATGCATGATTTTAAAAAAAATCATTCACGTGACTGTTGCTACGTGTTTTCAAAAGTGTGAAACTGGGGCCGTAACGAATAAAATAAAAATGATCCCCTGGCGCAGCAGGCGTCACGGAAAGCCTCCACGGAGCGATGCTGGTCACTTAATAAAACAAGTGGTGTTAGCAGGACTCGGCTTACCAACGTCTAGGGGAGGGAAGTCCATACAAGTGAAAGCATGACTGTGCATACACACGACCATAAATCAAAGCAAATTAAGTGGGTAATGAGTTACTTAGTAAATGTTAATTATATGATGATGATAAGAGTATCTGGGTTTTTACGAGCCAAAACCATGATTTGACTATGTGGCACACTGTAGTGGAGGGCTTGGGAAATTTCGGCCATCTGGTGTCCTTACACATGCACTGACATGCACTATTCTGTTTTTTCTGAAGCCATGTGATAGGTGTCCTGAGGTCACACATGCCATTATTAGTTCTAGCTTGTGTTTTTCTTGCGTCACAAAAGCGAGTGCTTTTCATTGGGAATTATGAGTACAAAGCTAGCATGCCCTGCCATTTTCTCTTGCGTTGTTCTCCTGCCCCGCCACGGTGGTCTAGTGGTTATGGCGCTCGACTGCTGACCCGAAGGCCGCGGGATCGAATCCCGGCCGCGGCGGCTGCATTTTCGATGGAGGCGAAAATGGTTGAGGCCCGTGTACTTAGATTTAGGTGCACGTTAAAGAACCCCAGGTGGTCGAAATTTCCGGAGCCCTCCACTACGGCGTCTCTCATAATCATATCGTGGTTTTGGGACGTTAAACCCCAGATATTATTATTATTATGCGTTGTTCTCCTCACAGAGCTTGTACAAATTTCTGTTCATGTTAGCGTAATATGCAATGTATGAAATGCGACGTGAGTGTTACCTGTCTCTGCTGCAGCCTCGCGATGATTGGAAAGAGCGTCCATGGTGTCAAGTGGTACTTGCTGGCAGCCCTATGCACCTGCACACGTATAAAAAAATGAACAAGGTTGGTTCACCGGTGAAAAAACTGAATACGTAGTTGCAACCATCTCACCTGACATTGTCTTCTCAGCACTATGCACGGCTGCGCCACCAAGTTGTCCAGGAGTATGCTGAAATGCGATCGAATCCAGACGTGACCTCATCAGGCGAAATTGTGGCGCGAATCATGCATACCTAGAACAAAATCACACATGCGAAGAAAGCGTGGTACCTTCCTAGCCGCAAGGCCACTTCGGAGTGCTGCTGGACGGGCTCTGAAACGGCGTTTGCAATGCACTGAGAAACACACTTTCGCACAGAGCTTTGTCCCCCACCTGGTTCCTTGGGCGGAGTTGGTCGGTCTCCATCTCCTCCCTGAGGAGCTATCTGCGGGTAATCATAATGCGTTCGCGCGCGTATACTAGGTCCCACAGTCAACTCCGGTATCGGGCGCAGCAACTCCGCGTCTCGAGCGCCAGAAGAGGTTCCAGAGAGTTGCCAATGGGGATCCGGCTCCATTTCAAGCACTACCCGTGGCACCACCTTCGACCGCTTCTGTCAGCTCATCAGAGCTGAACCAGGTCCCGTAACTTCACCAGAGATTTCGCGAAATGCGCAATGAGACACGTCACTCGTAACAGTTCGATGTGTGCGAACATAAACTGCCGCACAGTGATCACTACGACAGAACGCAACTGATGCCAATAAACCACTGCATATTCTTGCCTGCTGTTCTTGCTCCGGATACTTTCCGGATTATTTTGTGGATGTTCATGGATTGATACGTTTGTTCTTACTAGGTGTTTTGTTTTATGTAAATCTGCTTACTGTGTGTACACAATTTGTAGTACTACATTTTATAACATTGATGCGCTGTAGTTTCTTTGTGTAAAGTTTATTATCTGCTGCTTTACATAGCTCGTTTGAGTCATTACTAGCCAAGTCAAAACTCTGCCATGTCTGCATGTTCGATGTGGTTTACGCGACACGTCCCGTAGTAGGTGACGGTGAGGCGTCATAAAGTTTGCGAAAATTAGCAATATTCATTAGGGAAGCCTGCTGGTACTTACTGGCATGCAATGGTAAGTTGTAAGCGTTACTCTCCGCTGTGGTGTGGACTGACATAACGCTGTTGCTTTCAGTCGGCGCTGTTCAACTTCCAAAGCCTGTTGACAGTAGTACTGCTGCTAATATGCACTTGCGCATACATTCGTTCCATCTACCCAAGCCTCCTGGACAGGAACAAAGAAGGGTACGAACTACACTTATGATCCCAGTCTGTATACTCAATTTCGTTGTATTCAACTGAATTACTCTCTTCTGCCTGTTTGTACCTTCACAGGCTACTCGGCGTGTTCTGGAAGTGTGCCCGCATAGGTTAGTACAAAAATGTTCTTAAATCCAACTGAATGAATGATTGAAAGCAGTTTTACTTAACAATTTAACAAAAGGTATAGACGTTTCGTCACCTGTGCGAGTGGCATCTTCAGTATACAACCAGGATACGAGAAATTTCCGTTTCTCCCACATTCCTTGTATCCTGGTTCATCCGTCGTGACGCATCGGCGTGCTACACGAACCGTGGCCCACTTACCGGACGACGTTGACTTCCGTCACTTAACGGGAGCCCGCAAGCGGTTAGCGTATGACGCATGCGCAGTTGCGCGAAAAGCCAACGCGAAGCTTTGCGTACGCTCTTCGAAAACTGCCTAATGACGCATGCGACGAGCACACTGGTCGACTTGCGCGATTGTATAGTTGCATGGGTGGCGAAACGTCTATGTCTGGATAAATTTGAGTTCGGCACCTAATCTGAATTTTGTTATGCAGGCGAGCGGAAAAGTCCGTGGGTTGCAGGATGCTGCATCGCCATGGCACTGAGCATCCTATTCTGGACATGATCCTTAAACTACCTTCACATGCTGTCACTTGTCAATCCGTTACTCAACGCCGTAGAAGCCAAACGAAAATTCCCGTGGTGGTTGAGCCTGAAGCCGTGTCCGACTGCCCTAATGGTGCCCGTTGTTCCTAGGAGCCCATGCGTCTACACCTGCAACAGGAGCTGCTTGCACAGTCCCCACACACGTCGGTCTGCGGCCCTTCAGTTTCCTGTTTACTAAAAATTCAGAACACCGCCATTGTACGATTTGTACACATGCACCATTGTAGAGATATGCAGACAGTGGTGTGAGCAGTAAAACTTGTTTCTTTTATTTTGTAAGCGTGCACAATCACTTCTTTGATGAACCAAATCCTGAGAAGCCCATGGTGGCAGCCATGTCGGGGTCAATATCCTCTGAAGACTCCTGGTGCTTTCGCTTTCGTTCCTTTCGCTTTTCACGGCGATACTCTCGCAGCTTTTCCTCCTGCAGTCATGGAGGAACACAGCAATTTTCCTTAGCGCAACAGAAAGATAAATAGCCAGAGTGTCTAGTCACGGAATGGTAACGCCCCTGGTGGCACTGGGGCGTGCCAGTCGGCATTGAATATACGGACCTCGTAAAGTATGCTTGTGTCTGTTACAAGCTATAAGGTTGTAATATGCGCAAACATTTCGTATTCAAGTATTTGTGCTTTTGTGCATATGTGTTTGTGCATTCAAAATACATTCGTGTGTTCGGATGTTCTTGTGTTCAGATATTATTTCATCTAAGATATTGGAGTATTGAGAAAATGCAAAATTAAACTCAGAATTTTGGAGAACTGGGGATTTACAAAAAATAAATTCCGATAAAATGCCAAATTTTCTCCAGAACGACAAACACCCTCCAAATTTCAAGAAAAATAAGCCCCCAAAACACTGAGCCGTTTACATAACCTACCAGTGTGCACAGCATCTGACAGACGCTGTCTGAGTGCCAACTAAGCAAGTTCTTATTATGGGCTAGTTGGTATTCCAATTAAAATTGTGATTACAGCGCAGGGGAAGACACGAGACAGAGACCAACGAAGACTGTGCTAATTAAGGACAGACTCGCCAATTGGTCGTAGGAGGCGTGACTCTCCAAAGTGAGCTTGGGAAGCCAATTGGCGACCCTTGACCAGGCCCGGCAAGCCACAATTGCCAGTGGGGCCCTGGGCGAGGGGCCACACACACAGTACGCAAGCACAGTCTTTATTTTAATAAAGTTGTTTCTCTCTTAACTGCTATAAGAATCACTCATGGCTGCCAGCACAAACAGAACACGAACGAGAAACAGAAACGACTGTTCTGTTGTGTTTGTGTTGGCCGTCATGAGTATTTTTCAACTCACCCAATTCACTACCCTATTGCTATACAGTCATTCCACGCCAACTGTCCCAGTCGGGGCACTCGACAAAAATCAATTTAAAGAAATCTCAAAAAGTCACACACATATAGACATTAGTAATGCAGTATTTTCCCGAAATAATTTCGAGCGGCAAAAAAAATTTGGGGCATGTGAGCGTCATTTGAACTTCACGAAATGTTGGAAAACCAGGTACGAAAAAAAAATTCACTATAAATCGACCGTTCCTGGCATTCTCTCAACACTTGCCTTTTTGTGTTTTTCGAGCATCGTGATTTCGTTATAGGGCCGTTCCTGATAGGAGCTTTATATTTTTTAATATTTTTTACTCCTTAGCGCGTTGTTAGTACGTTATATTTATTACATATCAAGGTGATAATAAATAGAGGTAAAAATATAACAATGCCATTGGCTTAGATGGTCTTTTATTGTGTCATAGATGACGTCGTCTTTTCATCAATCATCCAGGCTATAACCACTTGAAAATAAATGCGAAACAGCAAAAAATGCAGATGCCGCACGTTCGCATGTCTTTCCAGCCCCGCTGTACGTATTCCGCTGGCAGTCTGTCAGGCCGTGCCGCCGGTTCGATACTTGCACTCGACTTTGATAGCATTCGCGTTTTATTTTTTATTTCAGGCTATTGCAACCACGCCAATGCCTTAGTATGTCATACTGTTGTGTTCCACTATGCAAATGGTACTGAAAGAAATCACGATTGTCTTTTTTTTTTTCCCTTTCTTGATAAAGAAAAAAACTCTCACAGGGTCCCTTATGGATTCATCTAAGACGACTGAAAGGCGAAAGCCATCTTCTTTTTCTTCCAGTCAATATATTGAACATTCCCTGCCTCCCTCAGAGATATTTCTGCGCCAAACGTGGTTCTCTTACAGCCTCAAGGATCAGAGGCAGTGCAAGCTTTCTGCACATCAGCGGAGGCATGCACTGCCTCCGTGGTCGGCCCATTTCGACCAAGGGAAGATGTAATATGACGACGTCACGTTATACGACATCACGATGATGTCACAAAATTTTATGATCTGTGACGTCATATGATGACGTCATCACGTAACTATTTTTTGCATCACTCGTGCTGACGCCACCGACTGTCAAATTTCGCGTTTGATGAGGCATCTAAGGCTTTCGCCTTAATACACTGTTCGGCTGTCGTTCCATAAAATTCCAGCTGCCGCTGGTGTTCGGTAGAGGTGGCTTGCACTAATTAGGTGGGATAATTGGTCTCCAATACATCTTCAAACTACACTAGAACATGCAGCCGTCGTTTACGACCCGAAGATTTCATAGAATATAAGAAGCGGCGGCTTAAGAAGAATGCAGTAGTGTCTTTGCAGACTACCCTTCACGTTTGGAGCCCAAGGTAACAAGTGAACCAAGCATTGCTAGTATCACTAATCGGGACCGTGTTGCGTCCGAACAGTCAACGAATGCATGTGGTACTAGTAGCAACGCTGCCTCGCGATCGCCGCCATGTGTATGCAGCGCTGACATTAGGTCCCGAAGCTGAAGAATCGGAGCCCATGGACACCACATGCGCTACCGGCGAAACAACCGACAATCATTATGTACAGTGTCACAATAAATGAGTGTACAAGGCTGAGTAGGCTGCCCCATGCGACAAAATGACAGCTATTCGGCCTCTATACTTTGCTCACTACCGAAAAAGGCAAATGGAAGAGGAAAGAAAGATACCCGAGGAGCCAGATACTGAGGCTACAAAAATCCGTCGACAAATACAAAGACGAGCTCAAGCAACTGACAACAGGTCGCACCATTTTTCACGCCTTACACATTGGCTCAAGTTGAGAGTCGGCACTATGACTTTATACTTGAACGACAGCGTCTGTTCACACACATCGGTCAGTGTTGCAGGAAGCGTGCAGCATATGCAGCTGTTTTTGTTCTTCGTACCACCACGATTTAACTGGTTTAAGGTCTGAAATGGTGGAATCACTTGGCATAGTTCCTCTCTTTCTGGCACCAGCTGTTGCTTTCTCTCGGTGGCAACAAATGTAATTTTCAAAAGCTTTACGAAGGGAATGGGCAATCACGTATATCCATGGAAGCAGTCTAGTGGCATTTCATGCTATTTAGCGCATGAACTCTAGGCTTGTGTATAGTGTGCTACACCAGTAGATGGTAGCACGCATCGGGGAACTTTAAGTGCTTAAAGGCCAACTCTGGCAATTTTTCGAGGTCGATGGATCTCAATGAAATTCGCTGGGTACGTTCCTTTGCACGTTTCCGTCATTTATGCCAAATTACAGGCTTGAGACATGCGCAGATTGTTTGCAAATGAATTTTAAAGATTGTCTGCAAACGCCCTCCCGGCTTCCCACAATTATTGGCAACATTGCGTCTGTGACGTCAGTATTGGGAAGGCGGCGGAAGTGACGCAGCCGAGGGCACCGCTAACTTCGGCGCTTCGGCCGCTACAGCGAGCGTCTGCTGTGCACAAGGCAACAGACAGCGTTGGCTTGGCCGGCGCTTCGCTGGTCGTCCCGGCTGTCACAGTTTTCATACTCCGCTCCGGCGTGACCGGCATGCCTTGCACGACTTCCGGTTCGTTCGTAACAACGTCTACGTCATACGTAGGCAGTACACGGTTGGGTTTCGGTTTCGGCGTTGAACGTTTTTGCTTATTTAAAATTATTCTCCAATTTGCTGAGTATTTCTGCTATTGGGCCCGTAACAGGAGCGTCTCAGGAACATAAAAGCACCATTACTTTGACATGGCCAAAAAATCGCCGGAGTTGGCCTTTAAGTGCCCAAGCTTTCAGTATTAGCTCTTGGCAAATGCTGCTATCGAAAATCGACTTTCAGACAGTCAAAAACTGACTCTCAGTCAAGCGAACGTAACGGTGACAAAACAATTTTCCGGACATCACTGGCATGCGCTCTCTGGTATCGGGCTAGCAGAAGACGCGCGAGCGTCTCGATCAAATAGCCACGAAAGACACATGCCTTCGAAATGGGCTGGTTGCCCAGAACGACAAGTGCTTCATGATTCCAGTTTATAAGTTTTCATTATACTTTAAACAACGCGAATACAGCCGAAAACTGAACCATATAGCAGCTTCGAATGCAGCCACGGCATTCGTTTCCGCGAGCGACGACTGGTCTACTACGGTGGCGGCGCCAGGCGGCTAAAAGCCGCACTAACGCCGATGGTCGGTTCCCATTACGCTCCGCTCCTTCGCTCAGGCACAGAAAAATAGAGGAGGCGCTGAACTCCATGAGGAATGTGGATTTGGTAACATAGTTCGCGATAACGAGCAAGTGTTTCGGCAAGCCAACATCATCATCACTGTCGCCAGCTTTGTTTTCTTTTTGTAAACAATGACGGCGGCGGCTTCTCAAGTGTGCTGTAGCGATAGTTTTGCACAATTTAAGTGTAGCATGAATGCATTTCAGCAGTTTTCGAATGTAGTTAATGTCGTGAGAGTAGATTATTTGTGCACTCGTGTTTCAAACATTTCGTTAATGAGGGACTAGGCGGTATGAATATCTTTCGTAGTCGTGAGTTACGAAATGCATTGACTCTTATAGGCGTTCGCCGGTGCTCCGAAAATATTTCGTTGCGGTGAGAATTTCGTTCCCTCGGGATTTCGTTATCGCGGGTTTCGACTGTAGGAGCACAAGCCGAGAAATCAGCATACGGCCTTCTTGTTGGTGGGTGGTGGGAAGGCAGCGATGGCAGCTGTTTTCTGCGGGTCTGGGCACACTCCGGACTTGTTGATCACGTGCCCCAAGAACAATAGCTCCTTGTATGCAAAGCGGCATTTTTCAGGCTTGAAAGTGAGGCCAGAGGCCTTGATTGCTTGAAGTACAGCGTCAAGGCACCAGAGGTGTTCGTCGAAGTTTGAGTCAAACACAGGTGGGCGGTATGGCATCGGTGGCGACAGTGGCAGTGTCTGGTGGCAGAACTGCGGCAGTGCAATGTCTTCGTGTGGGCGCAGAGAGGGAGCGTCGCGTCGGACTACAGCAGCATAGCTCATGGCTTGCGGCTGAGGCTGTGGCGGTTCAAGGGTGCCCAGTGACTGCAGGATTTCTGCTCGAACGATGTCTGCGATCGAGTCCACCTGAGGTTGTGGTGAGGGTAACAGCTTGCACAGTTCCTCCCGCACGATCATTCAAATCATTTTGCACAGGTCGTCGGAGCTCAGGGCATGAGCAGCTGGGCTGTCTTGAATCGATCGGCGATTATACTGGCGCGTGCGCATTTCCAGTGTCTTCTCAATTGTCGTCGCTTCTAAGACAAATTCTTAGACTGTCAATGGTGGGTTCCGCATCAGCCCAGCGAAGAGCTCTTGCTTTACTCCTCGAATGAGGAAGCGGACTTTCTTGTCCTCGGCCATGGCAGGGTCAGCGTGGCAAAACAGTTGGGTCATTTCCTCTGCGAAGATGGCTAAGCTTCTGTTTGGGAGTTGGACCAGTGTCTCCCGCAAGGCTATCATTCATTCCTTTCGGACGACGCTCTCGAACGTTTCCAAGAAAGTGCTGCGAAAGATGTCCCAGGTTCGAAGAGTGGACTCTCGATTCTCGAACCAGGTCCTTGCTACATCTTCCACATCACAGTACACGTGGCGCAGCTTGTCCTAGGAGTACCAATTTTTGAATGTTTCGAACCTTTCGACCCTTTCGAACGTCTCGAGCCAGGCTTCGGGGTCTTCACTTGGTGAACCATGGAAGGTCAGCAGCTCTCTGGGTGGCTGCATCATGATCGCTGCAGGGGACACCGCGGCCGTCATCATGCCTATTGTCTTCGCCGCCGTGGCTTTTGGCTTGTCCGGTAGGAGTCCATACTGGGGGGGGCAGTCCTTTCAGTCTGTGGCTGGCTCGACTGTCCGTGATGGTGTCGATGTCTTCGCCATGAATTGGGCTGTGTTCACGGCTTGACGGGGGTGCCCGGAACATGAATGAATGGCACCTCCACCAGATGTCATGTGGTCGTGACGTTGACGAAGGCAGTAACATAAACATAGAAAAAAAGGAGCGCGTGTGGCACTATCATGCTAGCGGCATCTGGTGGTCGATAAGGAGACTGCCACTGCTTTGGCAGTAAGGAAATTGGTGCCATGTGTTGCTTCCATTAGCCGCATGCCGCAGTGAATTAGAGGGTGTCCAAATTTAGTTTTCTTTTTTGACTGCCGCTGCCGTAAAGTGCCACCACTGCATGTGCTTCCGTCAGAGCATACTACTGCGTGATGGTATCTCGTCACCTGTGCTGACGGGAATTTCACGATTTTTATTCCATGGATGGATGTCCATCCTATCTACAAGTTCTTTCTGTGATCGTGTTTTAGGTGCTAAGTTTATTATTGATACAGATGTTTTGTAAATGCAACACTTCTAAATCTGACATGTGAAGAGCCCTTGCAACCATGAGAATATGCTGTTTTGGTAAGGAGAGGGGGAGCTTTGCACAGTGATCTGGAACAACCAAGATCGCCAAGACGAAAGCCTTCAAGATCGAAAGGTGTGCGGAGATCCTACCGTAACATTTCACAACTTTCCCACTAGGGAAAGGGCACATGCGCCATTTCACCGTAAAAAAAGTTGATTGGGGTATGCACTTCCGCAATGCATCTTCAGAGTAAAGTAAAAGCACGTGCTTAAAACTCAATGACCACTGAAATGGCACATGAAAAATGATGCAATATGGCTCTCTACCTCTTCTCGAAGCTCCTGCATACGCTGCTCAAAGTCGTAGTCTTTCTTCTTCTCTTCAAGCTTCTTTTTATTGACCTCAAACCTCTGCTTGACTTGATCCAGGGTTGAGCGCTCGACACGCATGGACATGCCCAGGTTCCGCTGGTCTGCAGATGGCAAACAATAAAACAGCGGCACGTGTTGGTGAGCTACTTGGTACATTACTGAGAATCAAGCAGTGCTGAAAATAGGACAGAAAATAAGAAGACAGGACAAAGCACTGACTGCCAACTGAAAGGTTTCAATCGAACAAAGAGACTTTTATAATTGCCACTATGGGAACCTGTACATCAAATAGAAAGGAGTTGGTACTGGGCTTTCCTTGGCCCTTATTCTAGGTTGCCTGCTTCTAGCAAGCTACGATCACACTTTGGAGGTGGATGCTCGTATGAGACACAACGTCGAAATCTTTCAGTACGTCGGCTATTACCCTGTCATCTCTCACTCTTCTCACGGCACCGCCCTTGCAGAAGTTTGCATCTTTTGTGATTTTTGTGATGCAATCCATGGGCAGTGGTGGTCCAACTGTGCCATTTTGCTATAATCCTACCTCTCTGCACCTTAACTGTACCCATCCAAGTGCATCTTACGCCAACTGCACAAAAGGTCATGTTATTTTGCCTGCTAAAAGAGCGTTTCTAATCCAAAATATCCTTGGTTTGGCACTAAATACATGCAGCTTTTCCATGCCACCACAGAACCCATTCCCCTTCTTTCAACCGATGCGCTTTTCCTCGGTTATAACCAGCCTAACCAAAATATGTGCGTGAGATCTCCGTTACTGATGGCTCAGCATGTTGTCTGTAGTATTGAAGCTCATTGCTCTTGATGAGGAACTGGCAATAATACGTGTACAAGTGATTTTTTTGTTGAGCCACTATGCTTTTCCTAATGTAGCATGCGCTGGCCATGCGTCTATACCATTTTAGGCACCGCACGATGTAAATGGCATCTTTAATAATAAAAAAATAATAATAATAATAATAATAGTTGGGGTTTTATGTCCCAAAATCCCGATATGATTATGAGGGATGCCATATTGGAAGGCTCGAGTTAAAGTTCACCACCATAACCACCATAACCACTAGACCACCAGAGTGGGTCAATAATAATAATAATAACAATAATAATTTCTGGAGTTTTATGTGCCAAAACCATGAGGCGTCTTCATGCAAATGAAGATTCGGACATGCGATAGTTTGATATTTTGCAAACGTGTTCCATCTCAATCGTGCTGTGCACAAAGTTCTTCGCCATATCGATTGCAACTCACAGCCTAAATGCGCGAGCATGTGTAAAGTACAAAGTGGTGCCACTACCACCCACACGCATCAAAGAGTTTGCTGCGCATCCTCACTGCGAAACCGACATAATGCAGTGGCAAACCGGCACGCATAAACATTGAGCCATGTGGACACTGATGTGCCGTGAGCCACAAATAACGAGTGACTGCGCTTACGCATTCGTTATACAATCCTCTTTTATTGCCGCCAATTACCAAATAAAGGCAGACAAGTCGCTCTTAGCTTGCAAAACTTTCCAGCTGATTAACACCCAAGGACTTGTGACAAACTACGCTTGTGAGCATGTTCTGCGTGGGCACTATGTGTCCGCTGATTATGCAACGATGAGTCTGGAGCGCCCTGCCGCACGAGTTGCTTGCTACCCGCAGAATACGTAAGTGACGAAGCCGCTTGCGGTGGCTTTGTTAAATCCAAAATGCAATGCAATATTATTTCTCTGATATAGATAAAGATGCAGTTTGGCCACAAGTGCAAAGCAATGAATGCAAGAGCAACAAACTGGAATATATGAAGTAAGGCCAGCAGCAAACTCCTTTAGGGTCTGATCTCGCGTAACTCAACAAAACGCTGGTGTAAGGGAACACGGCCACGCCAGTGAGCGAAGCGGTGTTCGCCTCAATGCGAAATAAGCAGCAAGAGTGCAGCAAGTACAAGGGTAGACACTGTCTACAGAGCATTGATTAAAGTTCGCAGTCTGCCTTTTTCATTTTCCTGTGCTGCCCTCTGCCACTTTGGTAGGGGGGCAGAGCTTTGCAATGAGACCCGAGACAACTGGGCTCATCAGAACAAAAGCCACCAATATCAAAAGGCGTGCACAGACCCTACCACAGTGTTTTGCGACTTTCCCGCCAGGGGAAGGGTGCATGCACCTTAGCACTGTAAAAATGGCAGAAGAACGGAAACTTGAGCTAGTTGGCATGCGGAACGTAAAAAAGGCAGGCTGCCGCCCAAGCAACACAGCCCCCCATGGCACCCCTTCATGCTCCTTTGCCTGACGGAGCCGGCCGGCACGTTTCATCTCTGCTTGAGCCATGCCCAACTGAAGACTTCACACGCTTTCGCTTGCACATAGAACATACGATGCGCAGGGTGATTGAAAATGAAGAAGGAATGACGCTTTGACATCTGTCAATCGTAGCAACTATATGCATCACGTGCTCCTTGTCACTAATGCTTCACCACAATGCACATCTTGTATGTTGCAGTGAAGCCTGCATGTGACATTACTTCATGCAAATAGCCTGACTGATGGCCTATCTTTGACTGTTGGTCTTACCTTCTTGTTAACATGTGATCAGCATTTCCTGGTTGCACATCGATAAGAATATGCACTAAAAAGTTGCAGACTTACTGCTTTACTACTCTAAGTGATTGCAAACACCACTTTGTCTGCTCCAAAACAACTATGAAACACAAATTTTTCAGCTCCAATTGAGTTCCTACGCACATTTCCTTCCGCTGCAAATCTGCTCCAAGACAGCTTTTTATGTTTTCTCCAAAAGCTGTTCCACATCCTAAACTGGCGGGACCACCACTGCATGGGTGCATGCTGACAAAGGAAATTCCAAGTGATGGTTAACATCACCTCGTAGACCTTGTTTTGTTTTTTCGAGTGCATGCTTCTGTTACAAACACTGATCACAGATGGACCTTTTTCATCTTATAAACTTGCGAAAAGGGCCACTGCACGTGCATCCATGTGCGTCACCAACTAGCGCCCAACTTGAGCAGCCACATACAACAGTTATCTTTACCTAGTTTCCCTGAGCTCTTCACATGCAGCATTGCAGTCACTCCAGCACAGTTTATGCCCTAAGTACACTCTATCGAAAAACGTAAATGACAAATCTAAGCTCTCAGTGACCACATACGTTCGTGGCATTTCACACAGGTTGAAGATGATAGCTAAACCAGCCTGTGTCACAGTTAGCTGCCAAGAACAAGCTTGGAGCAATATTCTGGACAGTCAATAATGACAGTTCACACTGACACAATTGTGACAAGAACCATTCACAGCATTTTATTCCCTGCAAGACAAGAGCGGTGGGTGAGGTGCTGCTCTCACGTGGACAGACTTACCATGAGCACACTGAGCTATGCATGACTGATGGGTACGTCAGCACATAAATACCCTGAAAACAAACTGGCAGCAACATAGCTGTAGTAACTGTGCAAAGAAATAGGGAATTATAGCACAGCAGCATGTGTCAGTGATCCTTCCACGGCACTAAACAAAATAGAAATTGCTTATCTTTGCAGTTAAGTAAGGTACATGCAGAAATTTAAGCTATGTCAGCTTTCTAGCTGTTTTTCCTGGTGTCTTCCTTGCATTTCCTTTTCCCCTTTATGTGTCTAAAAGCTGCCCTTGCATGAACGAAATCTTTCAGTTTGCACTCAGCACTTTGTCCAGTCTTTTTGTACGAAGGATTGGAACCGGTGAAAAGACGAAGCACAGAAGAAGTGGCACACACCACGGCTGGACTAATGACTGTTCCACAGTTGTTTCCCAGTGACGACAATGTTGAAATAGCGCGAGTGCTCTTGGTCCAGCACAGGGACATAGTACACTCAAACCTCATTATAACAAAGTCACATCTGCCACGAAAATAACTTGGTTATATTCGAAAATTCGTCATAAAAGTTTATTTTTAGCACTGTATCTATGACAAGACTATTCTTCGCTTACTTCGCTACAGCCGATAATTCGTTATATCCGAGTTCATTATATCGAGGTTTGAGTGCAGACGTCTTTTCTACGACTGATAAAGCGCATTTCTTAGTGGTGCTCCACGGCCTCACGTCATTGATCCCATGTCATTACAACATGTACCAACTGACTCAGATGACTATTCTGCAATTTTTTTTTATTTTATTTACTGAATACTGTGAAAATGTGGTCCAAGTAAAGAAGATGGCAAATGTTACGTAAAATGAAAATAAAATTGACAGAGCAAAACAGAACAGCACCAATACAAGATCAAGATGTGGATTCAGTAATGCAACTCCATTCAGTTATAGCAAAAGGAACGAGTTATATGTGTGTTCTGTGGGAGAGCACGCGCGCCCATTTCCTTTCCTTAAGGCTGGCGCGATCGCGAACTGACGGCGGGAGCCAAGGGACCACTAGGAGAGGAGCACCGTCGCCCTTTCCGGACAACCCCTTCTTTCCCACCGCTCCTCGCGCCAATCCTCGCATCCCGGCTCGCGGGAAAGGGAACTCGCCCTGTGAGGGAAACAACCCTCGCGGTGGGGAGGGACACGGCAGGTGAATAAAACAACCGAGCAGATGGGGAGACGGTCTCTTGTGCCCTGCTGACCTGCGAGGTACCACCGCACCGCCCCAAGTTCTGCGAGCCAAACATCGACCGAAGGTGTAAGCGTTACCCTTTGTTTTCTACCAGAACTATCCCTCTACGCGACATTTGCGCGTTATTGCTACAGTAGCAATAAAGTGTTGTTTGTTGTTCTAGCCTGTTGCCTTATTTGCCCGAACCCGTCGTAGCTGCGATGACTCGCGCTACGGGAAGGGGACGTTGATACGTGCACGGTACGACTATTTGCGGCTGGGACCGGAGCTAGGCTTCTGCACCAGCCGTACGTAGAGCGGACCCCTTCAGTTCACACTTGCAAAGTAAGGTATTAATGTATCGCGCTTATGTAGCATGTATATATGAGTTTGATATGAATTATGGGGGTGAGAACGTAGTCAAACAGATAGTCGCTTTTATTCTCACCCCCTGCATCAACTTTGTACTGGTGAAAAATAAAACCATCATCATTATTATTATTATTATTATTATTATGTACGAATGGGTCTAGGGATAAATTTTTAGGATAAAATAGTTAAGAAATTCCAAGTCTCTCTTTCTTTTTTTTTCTAATCTCAAGCGGTTGAATGATTATTGTCATATGTTCATTGGGGGAATCAGATCTTGAAATCGTGTTTTTTATATTATATATGACCACTTTTTTTTTACACCAGGCTGTTGATATTGGTTCTTATGTAAGGATCCCAAACAATGCATGCATATTCCAGCTTATGTCTAATCAGTGACAGGTAGTGTAGCAATTTTACATTACAAGGGGCTTTTTTGAGCTCAATTATCTCAAGGCTGAGGAGCAGCTGTTGCTTACATGATTGTTCCATGAGAGCGTGTTGTTAAGAGTGACTCCTAGATATCTGTAACCGTTTACTCAATAAAGAGGTGAGGAACCTTATTTACATGCATAAAGCAGAGGTTATTTCTTATGTGTCACTTGCAATAGTATGCTTCTATATGTGTTTAGTAACTTCAGTGTCATTTCGCAGCATCTGCACCATGCAAGAATGTTATTTACACCGCAACATATACGGTAGACTCTCAGTAAACGGAAATCTCTTAAACGGAACTGCTGCTTAAATGGAACAACTGCCCCTGGTAAGATTAGTTTCGTACTTGTATTCTGCACCCTTCGTCTCTCAGTAAATGGAACACGTCTTCCTGGCCCCTGCAGGTTCCGTTTAATGAGAGTCTACTCTACTAGATTGCTCATGAATAAGAAGCAATATCGTCAAAGAGCACAAAATCTTGCAATAATTTTCAGCACTGTTAGGTTCCCAGCAATCAAGTAGACAATCACCAGTAACTGTACCAGTAACTTTTCATCAGTTTTCACCAGTAACTGTACAACACATGGTACAGCACAGTGGTGGTGCTAGTCAAAATAGCACCACTGTGGTACATATTATGCCTGCTTCGGCAAGTCGTGTTCACTTACGTTTTTTGCCATTTATGTGGTCGAGGAAATTGATGGAGTCCTTAACGACACAGTCGCAGACATTGCAGTAGTACCCACCAGCTTGGGAAGCAGGCGTTGTTTTTGTTATGACACAGGTTTTCCCAAGCTTCGAGTCAAGGTCAACCTGCACAAGCATTAAGAAAAGTGCATCAGAACTTGAACATGTTCACATGAGACAAACATAATATAAAGAAGCAGCTCATTTCTTTGTTATACCCCTGTCACACGGGCACCCGTGAACTCCGTTTAACTCCCTCGTCTTTTCCTCGAGGGAGATGGGGTTCATGTCACACGGTCACCATTTCGCTGAGGAAGTTAAATGGAGCTTTTGGTGGAGGGAGTTCGGTAATGGCCATTGCGGCTCGATGGAGTACTCTCGTTCCCAGCCAGCTACTGCTACGCTGAAAACCGCACTAGCAAAATCGTTCTAATGAGCTCAATTATAATTTTAAAAACTATGCTCTTTTTTTGCGTAGCATTTCACGCCCCGTAGTGTAAGTTTTAGTTGTATTTTTTCGGACATCAGCGCTTGTACTCTCCACACCAACGCCTCGCCAAGCCACCGCTGTGAAGCATCGCGCCATATTTGTTTCTGCACGTGTGAGGTGCACACACAAGCACTGTGACAGCAATGGTGATTCCGAGCACTTCATCAACACACAAAAACACGTTTTTGTTGCTTTAAAGGCCACTGCACAGGCAAAAAATTGGACGTTTCGACGAGCGCAGCAGCGCTGTTTCTGCCCCATGCGGCAACCGTCGAAAGCTTGCACCGAGCCGTGTAGCACGGCCACAACTCCATTCTCGTAATGCTCCATCAGGGAGTTAAATGCCGAACGGAGTGAAATGGAGTTCAGTGGTGGCCGTGTGACAGAGGTATTAGACACAGCCTGACGAAGCCAACAGACAGTGATGCCAGGGAACGCTTTTTGTAGTCTTCCACTGTAGTGCATGAACCACCCTTAGGCTTGGTGAGAAAGTTCATCCTGCGGATAGCAGACACTGCTATGAACATTTCAGCCAAATCTTGCAGAAGTGTGTGGCGAGGAACGAGTGGGGCACAAAGTTGACATTTTCTCAGGTGCCCTCGCTTCATACAGAGGCCCGTCCTCACTCGCTTCCGAGCTGCCGGGGCCCGCTGTTTGATGTCGAACTGTGGGTATCATGTTATTGGCCAAAAGCCAACATAGGTCAAGCGTAGTGTTTGGATCAGTTGCACTTCTTGCCATGGGGTGCCACTACGTGCTGGCGCAGAGCTCCATAGTCTGCTAACATTACACAGTGAGCCACACTCATGCACTAAAATAATGAGAGAGTGATCGAGTTTCATTACGTGCACTGACGTAACTTCTTTCCCCATGCCATCCCTCCCTGTGTAGCTTCCAGTGCGCTTGTTGGGACGAGGGAAGAGAGAAAACGCTCATAGCATGCGACAAACCCCTGCAACTCCGCTCATTCTTGACGGATTCTAGAAATTCCTGTGGCAATCAAGGCGTGAGGCAATAAACTCCGATACTGAGGCCATTTGATGATCAGTTGGCAAAGTGGTTCACGAACCCTTTAAGACATAAGTGGAAATGAATTAAAGAGGAGGGTGATTCCACGTAAGATCGAACAAATGATGGCTGGTCGACCTCTTAAATTTATTTCAAAATTTTATATATTATTGCCTGATGAGTGGAAAGAAGAGATCCGCAATTCGTTTTGCCGCCAAAAATGTTTTTGAAGCACAGGGAATCAATAATGACGAAGAGGTAGAGTGGAGCCCTCATCCGCTCTGCTGTTTTGGCCAACTTTAGTTATAAATTACACAAAATATATTAAAGTTAGGTAGCTGAAATTTCTTTAACTAAATATATGCATGTTTTGCTTCAGCTCAAGTATTTTTAGTTCTTCAGTGTAGCGTAGATGTTCTTATAAAAAACCTCAAAATCGGTCCAGGAAACGTTCTTTTCTTTACTTTGAAGGTCTTTATCTCAAAAAAAGCCTCGTGGCAAAGCGACAAAAGTTTCGAATTACATTCTTCGCATGATTATCTACGAAACTGCCGAATTTTATATTTACGTAGCTTTTCAGTAAAAAGATACGATCGGGCTAAGTTCAGAAATTTCTGACGACAATTTGTCGCAAGAGGCATAGCCGAGCTGCGTGATGGCAAAGCAAAGGTAGTGCTGACAAACTTCAGCCATGATTATAGGCACCTCAACATTGGTACGACGGTCGCCTACATCGACAAATTCTTGGACGCCAGCAATCCTTTCACCCTCTTCGATGCTACCAAACCTGCTTCGATAGATTGAGGTCCCCAACCGGATTTCGACGTCAACCCAAGCCTCCCGAAGCACAAGCAAGACCAGCTTAAAACCCTGCTCCTGCAATTCAAAAACTGCTTCTCGTCATCGTCAAGAATTCGACATACCCCAGTCGCAAAACGTCATTTCATAACTGAAGAAAGTGCTCGACCAATCCATCAGAGCCCGTACTGAGTTTCGATGCGAGAATGCGAGGCCGTTAAGAAACAGGTCGACGAAGTGCTACGCGACGACATCATCCAGCCATCCAAGAGTCCGTGGGCGTCACCTGTGGTGTTAGTGAGGAAGAAGGATGGAACCCTACGTTTCTGCGTAGACTGTCGTCGCCTGAACAATGTCACGTAGAAGGACGTGTACCCTCTTCCACGGATAGATGACGCCCTGGATCGACTCCACAACGCAAAGTACTTTTCGTCGATGGACCTCAAGACCTGCTACTGGCAAATAGAAGTCGACGAGAGAGACTGAGAAAAGACTGCCTTTATAACACCAGACGGCCTGTTCGAGTTCATGCATGCCCTTTGGTCTTTGCTTGGCACCTGCGAATTTTCAACGCGTTATGGATACAGTACTGGCTGGCTCGAAGTGGCAGACGTGCCTCATATACTTAGACATCGTCGTTGTGCTTGCCTCAAACTTTGACGAACGCCTCCGGCGCCTTGAAGCTGTACTTGAAGCAATCAAGACCTCCGGCCTCACCTTGAAGCCTGAAAAGTGCTGCTTCGCGTACGAGGAGCTCTTGTTTTTGGGTCACGTTATCAGCAGGGATGGTGTTCGCCCAGACCCACGGAGAACAGCTACCATCTCTGCCTTCCCACCGCCCACTAACAAGAAGGCCATACGCCGATTTCTTGGCTTGTGCGCCTATTACAGACGCTTCGTAAAGGAACTTTCATGAATAGCCGAACCACTAACGCACCTCACGAAGATCGACGTGCCACTCAAGTGGGAAACGGCGCAAATAAAAGCATTTCAAGAACTGAAACGCCGCCTTCAGATGCCTCCGATACCAGTGCATTTCGACAGATACGCCGATACAAAAATCCACACCGACTGAGCAGTGTAATACTCGGCGCCGTCCTTGTGCAGAAGACTAACGTGCTGGAAAGGGTCATCAGTTATGCTAGCCGGTCGCTATCAAAGGCAGAGGCCAACTATTCCACAACAGAAAAGGAGTGCCTGGCCATCATCTGGGCAACGTCAAATTTTCACCCCTACTCTACGGCAGGCCCTTCAGAGTTGTGAACCACCACGCCTCGTGTTGGTTAGCTAACATGAAGGACCCTTCAGGACGCCTCGCACGGTGGAGCCTACGACTTCAAGAATTCAACATTACTGTTGTTTACAAGTCTGGAAGAAAACACTCTGACGCTTACTGCCTGTCTCGCGCCCCCGTCGACCCACCACCGCAGGTCGACCAGGAGGATGACTGCTTCTTGGGAACCGTAAGTGCCGACGACTTCACCGAATGACAGCGAGCAGACTCCCAGAACTCAGGGGCCTTGTGGAATAACTCGTGTGCAGGACCACCATTGTTCCGAAGGTATTCAAGCGAGGACTGGCGTCGTTTTTCTTGCGAAATAGCGTTTTCCTGAAGATGAACTTCTCGCCCCTTCGAACCAACTACCTTCTGCCGGTACCTTCAGCAATGTGACCAGAAGTCCTATCAGGCCCTACACGATGACACGATGGCTGGATATCTTGGTGTGTTCCACACGGCTGCAAGAATGCAGGAAAAAGTGCTACTGGCCGCACCTTGCCACCTACGTCGCTCGCTACTTAAGGACATGCCGAGACTGCCAGCAACGCAAGACCAGCAGGCTTTCTTTATCCGACCAAGCCACCTAGCCGACCGTTCCAACAAATTGGTATGGACCTACTGGGAATGTTCCCTACGTCGAATTGCAGAAATAAATGGATCGTCGTCGCTACTGGCCAGGGGCATAGCCAGAAATTTTTTCGGGGGGGGGGAGTAGTTCAACCATGTGTGCGGGGTGGGGGTCCCGCAAGGACGGTTAGTTCAACGCAGACCGCGCTGCAGTGTTTGAGAAGCTTCGCGATTGTAGTAGATCATTTTGTTAAGATTGCACGCAGGACGTGAATAGTCAAGATTATTTTAGAGCTTGCGCGACCATCAGCGATAAGGCTCGAAGGTTTGATGCGTGATGTATAAAAGACGGCGCATCCTAGCGATGATCAGTTTATCGACGGCCGACGCTCTGATCGCCACTATCAGTGTAGAGTGTGTATTGCTGTAGTTTCACTTTCCGTTTCCTGGCCACAAGTTCGGCCAAATAAAGAGTCATACTGGTCACGCCAACTGCTGCCTTCGTCGACTTCATGACCCCGTGACAATACTATGACCCCGTGACAAGCCTTAGCCAGGGTGCAGGACAACTAGAATCATTGTTTATCACTTTGAAATTATTTGAAAACACACTGGTAATGCAGCTCTTGCTACATCCTGCCATTCTTCCACTTTTTCTTTATTGAAATCTTGTATCTTTTGGCATTATAGTTCTATGTCTTCAAGGCCAGAAGAAGGGAAATGAATCGAAGGGTCTGTTTTTTTACAGCGTAGCCCTTAAGCTTTTCATTATGCCATTAGCCATCGACAGAAAACTATCATCATCATGAACTGGCACGTGCTAAGTCCTCCTCTTCATCTTCTGCTTCGCCCCCAGAACACGTGCGCCGATTTCTACGGCGCAGGATGCAATAACTCTGATGGGCGAGAGAACAAGTACAGACAGAGAGAAAGAAAGGGATAGAAAGAAAGATAAAGAAATTTTCGCTAAAAAAATTTCTCAGAGGGGCGAGATTCGAATTCACATATCCACGATACAAAGACCAGCGTCTTAACCCCTCGGCTATCCAGGCACGCTATCAGAACAAAGCATAGCATAGCAAGGGAGTGGGAAAGTGAGGACAGATTTACGGGAGAGGAGGAGGGAAAGGAGGAAGGGAGAAAGAGTACCGAGACAAAAAGAAAGATAGAAAGAAAGGGAAGAAAGAGAGAAATTTGTGCAGCTGGGGGCAAACTGCCAGCAGAACAGGCGGACACTGACTGGCTTCAAAGCAACTGCACGGTCGCTTTCTATATTATTAAAGGGGCCCTCTAACACTCTTCAACCCCCCATTTTTTACTCGTGGATTGCGTAGACTGAAGTACGGACGAACTAGTGCAGCAAGAACGGCAGCGATAGCGGCACGCAGTACGAAGTTATTCAATTTAGAAAATTCAAAATACAAGAAAAAAAATGCCTGCCCTCAACTCGATTTCCGCGGGGTCACGTGACCACATTTCACTCTCTGCTGTGACGTCGGATGGCGCTCCAATGAAATGGGCTGAAAGCTCTTACGTAGGGGAAGCTCGCACACCATTGTTGCTTCTCCTTTCCAACGTATTGTTGACGTCGTTGCCATAGTAACAAACGTGGTTCCTCCTGACTTGTCAGAACTTGAGCGGGCGCTACTGCTTCGTAGCGAGGCTGGGGAGGCTTTGTCTGCTGTTCCTTACAACGACATTCCATGTCATTCCCTCTTCTCATTCTGAGAAGGGAATTTGTGGAGCGGCATGGGCGGTTAAACACGGTCGCCCCTACGCGGGTTGTTCGGTGAGCAGCCCGACGAGTTACAAGTGTGCAGCGACAACAATTCAACGAAGAGGATTACTTGCACCGTTTCAACAACAATCATGAGCCTACCGCACATGCGGAAAGAGGCAGCTCGCAAACGTACAGACGCAAAAAGAAGGAAGAGGGGCAAGCGTTTCATATGGACATCCGACCGGCGCAGGCAAAAAAAAAAAAAAAGAAAGCCAGAGCAACCAGAGGCGAAATGGCAACCGGCGCCTCTGTCGTACTTTGTAGTTGTAGTGATATTTTTTGTTGCGACGGCGGCTATTTGGAGTTCATTGAAAAAGCGCAGAAAAGAAAAACGAAACACAATAGTAATCTCAACTTTGATGCAGCGCCGTATTACTTTTAACGTTACATTTATCCAATCATAGGCCAGCGCCCATCTTCGTCATTTCCGCCCGCAATAGTTCTGGCAAGCGCCACTACGCGCTGATGCGGTCAGCAGCGATGTAGCGACTTCAACGCGTGATTAAAATACTAAATAATTTGATATCGGTGCTTAAACTTATGCTAAAATTATCCCCAGCCATCAGTCTACGCAACCCGCAAGTAAAAAATGGGGGGTTGAATAGTGTTGGAGGGCCCCTTTAAGGCGTTTATAAAGTGGGAGTGGATATAGTGTCAGCAACCAAGTGTTACGGTTAACGCACAGTTTTTCGTCGCTGCTTTCCAATAAATGCAGCCTATTAGACACTCCTGTCTTTCAAGTTTGGTGCCGCAGAGTAATGCACAGTGGACGTCTCAGGTATTCTACTGCGTCAATTTAAATCGAGCAATTATTATTTTTTCATTCTTTAAAGGTACTGCTTCAGTATTAAAGGCACAATTTTCTCTTAAAAGAGAATCGTGTTGGTGTCAGTAGTGGGCACTGTATGTTACTGGCCCCTCAGTGACATGGGCCAATCACTGACAATGGTAAAATAGTGAGAGCCAAAGGCGCATCATGAACTCGCTGGATGTAACTTCAGAAGCTGCTGCGAGCACAATATCCACACTGCTATGCATCATGCTATGGTTTCAATAAAACGGTTTACCTTATAGTCTCTGGGCTTGAGCGTGTCTCGTTTCACAGGAGCCAATGGCTCCTCATCCTCTTCTTCAAGTCGAAGTCGCTCCTCGGCGAGCTTTTCATACTCGTCACGGTCCCATTTCCTACGGTGATCCGCAGGCCGCTGCACAGAGTTTTACATTAGATCCTGCACTTGTGTCTGCCAGCTACCAAAAACTTACAGGCAAACCAGCCATTGGTCAGGCCTTGATTTCTGCCCTGCAGGTAAGATGATTCCTGTTATCTCGTCTTTCAGTGATCTGTACGAGATAATCGAAGGCTTCACAATACAGTACACAGTAGACTATATTTTAAAAAGAATGTGTAGGGCTTGAAGTCTCCCTTTACTCAAGAGGGCCTTAATTATCTGTTCGGTATGTGACATCACAGAAGGAGATAAGGCGTGCAAACATGGACACGAGAGAAGAGAACAAGACTATATAATTGAAAGTGTGGCCAATTCCCCTTGTGGCTATGAGCCAATTTCTAATAGGCGACAAAACAAAAACGGAACAAGACGACACAATCGCCGTATCTCTTGTTTGCAACCCTCACCTTCTTTTGTGATGAATCCTTACCAACTAGCTCAGTTTTCTGTCGTTCCAAGCTTTATTTCTGTGACATGTAGCGCGAAATTGTCCTGACCAGGTTAATACGGCAGTCTTGTCTACTAGCGCAATCGCATAGTAATTGCAGCATTTATTTGATATATTACCTATTATTTCAATTTTTATGATTTTTTTAAATCATTGAACATTGTTCAAAATATCTTCTAAATTTTAAGCTACAAATCCTTGGACAGTCCCTCAGAGTGCCATGATATTAGTTGAATGAACAAACAATGAGAGTGCTGTAGTTGAATCGGCACTTGTCTGCCTTATGCCACTTTGCGCATTGACCACGCATTTATTTCAGAATGTGGTGGCTTCGCGTGTTCTGTCAATAAAAGTTGCCAGTTGAAGTCTAGCGCTTCGCTGCGCCCTTGTCGTTCTTCCTTTAGATATTTCGCGCTAATAACTACATGTTACTGGAAATGCACCTAAGGGTATGGATTAGAAGGGCATGTTTGCCGTCACCAGGTTAGGAAGACTCCTACGTACCTTCCTAGTTTCAGCCTCAGCGCGCAGTTTGCTCGGCGGCGCAAGCTTCACGGGCACACTGCGGCCGCTTTCAAAGAAACAGCTCTAACAGACAGGTTATGGAGCCTTGCTCGTCAAGCACCACGCACAACGCATGTTTTCCACTGAACAGCAAACACAAGCTATTCTAGGCACTATACACAAGCGGACACACGAAGGACGACAACCGCGACAACGAAACGACGGAACCACTCTAGACTCTAGCTTGAAATGGCTTGAAATCCACTTTTAAGCCATTGCAAGTTTGTTACCTTGCCGTTGTCACGGATTGACGCAAGATCCAGGTCAATCCAATTGCTGCTCCTCTTTGTGGGTGCAGACGGCTGGCTTCTGCGATAATCCTGCCGTTTCTGTGTTCCCGTAGAGTTGACCCTACAGCATTTCCGCTCGCATTCCATACGTTGCACAAGCAGCTCTTTTGTGTAACCGAGCTTTTGTTTTTGAGCGTTGCATATCTTTCAATTCGTACCTTGCAGTAGCGCCAGTAGCGCAGCTTAACGGCTGGTGTTAATAAAGGACAACCATCATTATAAGCAAATGTTTTCAAATATCATTGGCGGCTTTTACTGAATCACACACCCGGCATGTCTGTCGACTACCGTGCACGACACAAGCCCGTCGCGCAACAACAATATTCAGGGGCCACCTTTTTTTACCGTCCCAAATTCATCAGCTTTTGTGTCAAGCACTTAGAATGCGGTAAGCGTATTTGATGCCTCTCGGTACGGTGCACATAAGCGGCAGCCAGGCCAGCAACATGTCCTGTGTTAAGGTGTAACTGGGAAGTAAGGTTTGGTAAACTCGTGTGCTACAGGCAACTGATAATGCAGAAACAATGGACAAAAGAAAATCAAGCTGTCCATTAAGCAGCTTTTGCAGAAGCATTACACGAATGCGGCATTATTCACATCATGCATATTCCTATGAGTTATGAAGCGAGATGGCAAGTACAGTCAGGGAAACAAAAATCCAGGTCGCCATACAGTCACGCGATAGTTGCCTACAACTCGAAAATTAGCTGTGACAAGATTAGTCACAGTTCATGTGGGTATGACACAGGTGTCTCGATTACCTTGTTTCCACCAGCAGGTCTATGGAGACAAAAGATGTGGAATACATTTTTATATACAAAGACAAATCTTTATTTTGTGCCTCCCACACTGGTGGGTTTGTAGACTCCTACCTGTAAACCATTGAGATATAAACAACAACAGAAGGTAAAGCAACTTGACACATCCCAGAGAGCCGCTCATTATCACAATGAGCCCAGCAACGACCTCACACGCTGGCTACATTGGCAAGACTGGCCAGCAGACTCAGTACTTCAGGGTGCACTAAGGTATTCCCAATACTCATGCATTTACTATGAGTAGAGTGAACAGCCTAATGTGTGAAACATGAGTTGAAACACTTGAAATGTTCACAAATACGACTCTCAACATGAAAAAGAAAGGCAAGAGTATATGAACATGGCTAATCCCATTTGGGGGGCACAAGGACTAGTGCTTTGCACAGGGTAAGCAGGCCTGAATGCTTACAAAAGGGCACTAGCATAGTGGCACTTCTGTTCACAACTGGTGAATGAAATCCTCTTTGTTCATCAATACTGAATTCACGCACAGTGCAATGTGTATGAAGCCTACACTTGAGCAGCCTCTCATAGAACCGTGCAGTCATACAGAAGGAAGCTAGAGTGGACAATGCTCAACAAGACACATTCAGGGATATCACCGAGGAAAACCTCTCGACAAGAAAAACGCTTCAACCTGTGCTCCCGTGTGGTAAAAAAATGGTGGGACAGAATTGTTGGTTGTGCATCACTGATTTATATCTTCTGGAGGACAACACTACTATGCAAGCACAACCATTAACAGAATGTAATTGTCTCAAGCCCAGAACGTGCATCAGTTTGGACATTTCGAGATACGGTAAACCGGATGAAAATGGTCTAAAAATAAGCTGCATCTAAATATCAGCAATAGCCACACACCAAACACTGCTGCAAGTGAGGTGTATGATGTACAGTGCAAACACTGAACAATGTGCAAATACTAAGAAACTCCTGCCCATTTATACACACAGAAAGATAACGAGGCTGAGTACTTGCAGGTTTAACAACTGCAGTGGTTCATCCTTTCTGCCAAACTGAGTGGGCTATGCCAATTGCTAACCACCAGTTCTTTGCCTCGCAACATTTTATTCCTAAATAGGGTGTTTATGTGCTCACTGCACCGTTGTTGAGATCTAATTGAGACTGGCTTTTACAGGAGAAAGTGGACTTCCTGGACAGACACAAACGCACCCGATGCCACAGCAGATCTAGCCATATGTGTCATGAACAGGTAAGGTAGGCAGCCCAGCAGGGTTCTGCTTGGCTCCCGATTGCGAGCACGTGTGCTGGCCTTACCCCAGTATTTTGCACAAGACCAGCCACTGCGATGAGGAAGGCTAATGTGACAGCCCTTTTCTGCCTTCGGTGTCGCAAAAGGCCGCGGGAAGCAGTACATCTCGCACAAAAGACAGACAAGGCATCCAGTTGTAAAACCACTATGTACAAGCATTAACACAGCCCTGGGAAGGTTCCCGTCGGGGCACGTAAGTAACAACGCGAGTCTTGTGCACACGAAACGGTTCATACGTCGTGACACCGGCGGCAGTTGCTGCTACTGTTCAGGGGTCTCGTCGAGGCCCCTCGGGGCTGGTCAGTTGAGCAGTTCGACCGAGACGAACTGCTTGAGGCGCTCGAGGTACTGGCCGTACAGCTCGACGTCGTTGTGGCCCGCACCTTCGACCCAGAGCGGCTCAACGGCGCGCGGACAGCGCTCGTACATGGCGAGCCCGTGCGAGAAGTCGATCACTTCATCCTCGGTGCCGTGTATAACAAGCACAGGCGACGAGACCTTGGAGATCTTATCGATGCTGGGGAAGGCGTCGAAGAACCACGTCCGCTTGGTGTTCGGGAAAGCGACGCGCATGCCGGACATCAGCGGGGAGTGGAGGATGACGGCGCCCACCTCGTAGCGCGAAGCCAGGTCCACGGTGGGCACCGTGCCGATGCTCTGGCCGTACAGGATGATGTTCTCGGGGCTGATGCCGTAGCGGGTTCGCAGTGCCTGCCAGGCTGCGTCGATGTCGGCGTACAGGTTTTTCTCCGACGGCTTGCCCGTGCTCACGCCGTAGCCTGAATAGTCGTAGCTGAATATGTTGCAGTTTATGCGCGAGCCGAGGCCCAGGTAGAAGCTGCTCATCTGTCCCAGGTCGATGGCATTGCCGTGGCTGAAGAGCACCGTGAAGCGGGCTGCGGCCGAGCAGCGCACGAACATGCAGGCCAGCCGGTTGCCTCTCGACGTGCGCGTGTAGAACACCTCGATCGCCTCGAGCTCCCGCTGCGAGTACTGCCACTCGGCGCGCTCGCTGAGGCTCAGCGTGTACTTGGTGCCGGTCTCGTCGGGCACCAGCGAGTACGTCGGCTCCGGAGGCAGGAACGCCAGCTTGGCCGCGATCCGCGCTGGGAAGGGCGGGCAGCAGAACAGGCAGCACAGCTCGCTTAGTGATAGGCCGTTCATTTCGCGCGGCATGGGGCCTCGGCGCGTAGGGACTATGCTCGCATGCCAGCCACCAGGCCCTCGAACCACAATAATAAGGGTACGCAAAGATGACAGCTCGTCGCCCTCCCACCGCTGTCCCTGCGCTCCCACCATTCAAGGTGACGTCATGGGGAAGCCGCGGTGCCGCCGTCTCGCGTCAGAGCACTCTACCCGCGATGAGAAGTTCTTGACCTACGATCTCAGCAGTTCGTAAGCGCAGAAGCGTACGAAAAGAATTTTATGAAAACGTTCTTTTTGCACTGCGCTCACGTGGCGCGATGGAGCTTGGTCCGAAGAAAATGTTAAAAACGAAACTTGACATAGAACAAAGAAAGCTCAGGCGCCACCTGGTATGGCACAAAAACTGCCCGTTTCTCAGCTCCGAACGTCCGCGGAGATTGCTTATTTTCATATGCTGCAAGCAAACTGAGCAAACAAACAAATAAAGAAAGAAAGGTAGCCACAGCGTCGAAGAGGCAGCAAGTTGGGCGCATTGCGCAGCAGGGCCGTGCCAGCCGTGTTTACTTGCGCATTAGCATGGACTTGTACTCTATTGTTTATGTGTTCTGTGCTGTTTTGACATGATACACTGACGTGACTGCGTGTTTTCAGCAGTGCTAAAGAAGTGCAATAGGAGGATGTTTCTTATGTGCCATGGCCACAGCTTCTGAAGCTTTCCGTGCGATTTACATGCGGTCTACAGGTCACTCCCCGCGGGGAAAATGAAAGAACCGCAAATGATGGTTGGCCGCAAGCATTTTTGCTCGTTTGTCTCACACCAGTGCGCATCTACATGTGCCGCGTGTTCCCAAAATGGAGTGTGAGCTCAATGAACTAAGGCAACTAAGGATAGGCTAGTCAGGCGTCGTCTGCTCGCTCGTTTGATGGAGTCGTACCGACGGAAGCGAAGAGACGCCTTCCGATTGCTGTCAGGTCTGTTTGATTTTTTCCACTGCGCGTAAGCTATTTCTGTTATTGCCACCAGCCACCTTCCTTGGCGAAATTTGTTGCCTCCGCAACATGTTGCATCACTTGGTAACCCGAGCGCTCGTTTTTTGAAAGTGGGTGCCCACGTACTTGTAGCTAAGCGTACTCTTTTTGCTTGCCTGTCAGCGTTTTCTTGTTGCAGCTGTCCTGCTGTCTTAGTCTTCAGTGTGCTGGAACAAACAGTATCAATTCTTTCTAAATGCAAACTCGTCACGAATGGATTCTGCCTACGTTAATCAATTCGAATATACGTGCTCACCAACTTGCATACATACGATATCAGAGGATCGTAAAAGTCGAGCTGTCCGCCGCGGTTGTTCAGTGCTTACAGGGCTCGGCTGCTGACCCGATGGTCGTAGGTTCGATCCCGGCCGCATTTTGGTGGAGGCGAAATGGTAGAGGCCCGTGTGCTGTGCGATGTCAGTGCAAGTTGAAAAACACCAGATGGTAGAAATTTCCGGAACCCGCCACTACAGCGTGCCTCATAATCATATCGTGGTTATGCACGTAAAACCCCGAATATTATATTCATATTATGTTATAAAAGTCGAACTATCTTTTCTTGAGACACGCTCGCTTGGAGTCGCAGACATGCGCAGTATTTCCGCATCCCAGTGGCTCGCAAGTGTCCACCCCATTATCATAAAGGCGACACTTGTAGCATCCACCCGTCCTAGGACGCATTGGTCGCACACGGATAACACTTGTGCAAACTCCTTGATATATTTCCGATAGAGGTGTGCGAATATTAGAGTTTCGAATAATACGACAGGACGAATATCTAAAACGCGACAAAGGCCAATGGTGTTACTTGGTTAGGGTGGGGTGGCTAAAACTAGCGCCAACGTCATTATAGTAGGCCTTTCGCTGAAACTTTCACCGACATCGTGGTTCAAAAGCGTGTGCATGTTTATTTTAAAGGAGATTATAGCATTTCCGAATGTCATGGCTTTAGCAAAGAAGGCCAGGGAACAGTCTAGGAGATTGTCCAACTGCTAGCGTCAAAATAGAACCAGCACACTAAGCTCAGACCTTATAGACAAGAGGTTCAAAAATACTTCAATGAGCCCCTGGTCCCAAGAAAGGACGATTCTTTGAAATACTGGAAAGAGCATGGAGCTGCACTTCATACAGGTTTTGCCACAACTGCTTTGCGATATCTTCCCATCCCTGCTATTGAGGTGCCCAGTGAGTGCATGTTTTCAACTACAGGAAACACTGTAACATCACGACGAGAGAGCCTGAAGCCAGGTCATGCGGAACAGCTTGTGTTTCTTCATGACAATTTGTAGTCTTTCGGTAGCAGTCACTCACTGCATGTGCTGGAGGACATGAGTATATATAATTTCTTTGTTCTTTCTTTCAATTCTCAATAAAATCTTTTGTATTTGATTCAATATTCGATATTTTTGGCAACTATTCGGGACTATTCGATTCAAGATGAAATTTCACTATCTGCACACCCCTGATTTCCGCTCAAACATGGATCTCAACTAACACCTTTATTTTATTGCTGCTGTAATGCAGTTGAGCGCGTAGTTGAACAGGTTCACGAAAAGCAACATTCACAGATAAACGTGAACAACAAAGTGCTTCTGCAAGGGATGACCCTTGTGCACGATCTCGCATCAATGATTATCAGCTGTAAGAGGTTGTTTTGGCCGCACATTATCTATGCAAGGCTTTACACATGTTTTACTTATCCCTAAGTTGTTTGTATTTCAGTTAAACATGACTGTACAGTCATGAGCAATATGAAAGGGAGCACCAAAATTACCGTTTAAAGATCACTTTGGCTTAATGCAGTTGGCAAGTGTAAAAGTGTTGGTAACACCAAATACTCAACTGGAAAGCATCCTTGCAATTCACTACGTCACATTCACATTGGTGCATTACATGTAATCACTAATTAATCACGAATTCTGTGTTCCTTCTGATATTGTTCGTGACTGAACATTTCTGACTTTGGTACCATTTAACATTTTGTTTAGATGTTTTCCGCATGGCCCTGTGGCCTTCTCGGGGGGCTTATGCTTAAAGTGGCGTTGTAGTTGCACTACTTTCCTCCATAGTTTACCCAGCTTATTCTCGGCTGAAGAGTTGTCCACACAAAGCGGGCCAAGCAGCCAGAGAAATATTGCACTTGGCCAAAGTTAGAGCAATCTTGCAGCGTCAATAATGGACACTTTCGCACCAGCGGGGCGCCTCGTGGGCCGCCGTTGGCGTCTGTTCCAGAGGACTCCGCAGCAAGAAGGCGATCTGGTGCTGACGTTCGCAGCTAATGCAGATGCTTCGGTGGTGGAATGGTTTCAGGAAAGGCTGAACAGAAAAGTTCCGCAGCTCACTGTCCGGCTCTGTCGGCACCCACAGATGGGCCAAGTGGCACTTTACTGCAGTCCGGCTGCTGAACACCTGTGAGTCATTGGTTTGGCTTCAAGTCAGTGTAATGGAGGTTTTAATGTGCATTTCAGCATCTAGTGCTCAACAGATCATGAGGACAGAGTGAAACTAACGACGAGCTCCTGTCTTGACCAGCTTCAGTCTGATCTGGTGTTGTGCACTGGATGCTGAAATGGAATAACAACATGTTACATTTTTTTCAATTTAATTTGCACTTAGTTTCAGTTTTGTTCAATCCTTTCTGTTGGTGATACATTTATGATAATAATGGTGCAATAACAATTACTATCTGCAAGCAGCAATGTTTGCTGGGTATGTTGGACAATATTATGGGTAAAAGAAACATGAAAAAAGACAAAGAGCTAGACAGGACATGCACTGGACCTAAAATGAAAAGGTAGCCCCACATCGAACCAGTGATACCTATTCAGCAGTGTGAGCAAGCCAGGAAGATAGCCAAACATTTCAGAAATTAAGATGAGAAACCAGCTGCTGCGTGAGAAGTGTTTTGATGGATCACAGAGACACATCAATCTTTGCCTTGTTTCTTCATTTCAAATGCATCACAAATGTGCATTCATTTGTATTCTTTCCTGTTAATGACTAACAAGTGAAATCTGTGGTGCAGCTGCAGCTCTTTCACTGCCAAGGTGAGTCACCAGCGCTTGTGGGGCATGAAGCCACAAGGAAATCCATACGGATTTGTGGCTTTGTGCTACAAGCAGATGTCTGTCAATTTCTCTTTCTTAACGCTTCCGCAGAACTGATGTGCAATGCCACTGTTTCACATAGCATGTCACTTATACATGGACCGAGCTGACCACCATAGACTCAGCCACACGACAGCGTGACCCAACTGACTGTCACGATTTAAGGGCATTAAGAAGGGAATACGATGAGGAGAATAGAGAAATGAAAGAAGACGGGGCAAAAATAAACAAGCGGCATAAACGAAGATGAGGTAGTAGAAGGTACACAAGAGGACACAGGGTTGCTGCATGATGAAATGGTAATGCGAAAACTTGGTCTGCCAGTTACTTCAACTGTACTGTTGTCATTTGGTGCTTCTGTGCTAGGGCACTCGGACGGGATTATATGCAGTGCTATAAAGAAATTCATGTGCAAATCAAATCAATTTATTCGACGCAATAACCGCTAATAATTTTTAAATTATGTCATCGTGACATAATGGTTTTTGGTCATTTGGGAGGTTATGTAACGTGGTCTAGGCTAAAACTGGAATTCATTAAAAATAACTCTTCATTCTAATTGACTCTGTAGCCTCTATTAGAAGATCTAGAAGAGTTTGGATGCGAGCTCGTTGGTACAGATCCATCTTAAAAACACAGCGCTAATTTAAACATGGACAAAAGAAACAGCAAACGAGGATGGGCGCTGACTGCCAACAAAGCTTTTATTGTGCGTGCACAAATATAAAGCTTATGAAAGAAAGGAAGTGGGGGTGGGGGGAGAGGGAGGGAGATGGATGCTGATGCACGAGGTACTAAAAACAGGTGTGTAGATGGTTAAAATTGCTGTAGGAAACTGTATCCCTTGTCAGACAGGGTGAGTGACGGGGCGCTGATACACACTCGGCCTCTGCGCATCATCGTGAAAGTCTCGAAAATTTCTCGAGCGCGATTGTCATTGTACTTGCGTAGTACCTTGCTGTCTTGAAGCAGAGGTGCGCATCCGCATTTGGCACAGTGGATCGCAAGATTACTGCCGTGCTTATTCCTCACGTTGTTCGCATGTTCCTGCAGGCGGTCGTTTAGGCATCGTCCAGCGGTCTGGCCGACGTACGTCCCGCCGCAAGTGGTGGGAATTTCATACACTACACCACTTTGCATTCCACTAGAACTCTATTAGAACTCTATTAGAACTAGAACTACAACTCTTGGCCAATCCCCCTGAGTGGGTAGGTGCCAATCATCCCAGGAGCATCATCAGAGGTGAGGTGGCCAGGGGAGACAAAAGTCGTGGCACAAGACTGAGAACGGTTCGAATTAGAAGAGGTGTGAGCGAGCTGGAGCGGAGGCATGATCTTGGACTGAAGACGGGCAGCAGCCGACATGGGAAGAAAGTGCCCCAGCCTTCTCAGCAATGTCCTATGAGCTGTATGGGCGTGGCCAGTTTGGGCCCGACGACGCCATTGTCATGAGGGCTCGCCAGACGTCCTACAGCTGACTCCTTAGGCAGCACACCAGAGGTACGAATGCTACAGCTGCCTGGAGGACCCTCCGTTGATGCTACTCCTGTGACACAGCGGCAGTACAGCTGACAGCCGTAGCACCAAAGCCTCGAACTTTGCTGACGCGACAAGATGCGCGAGTCAACGTTGAAGCCAGATCGGCGTCAAGGCAATGCACCTTGAAGAACTGTAAATATGAACGAACTTTCAAGTTTCTTGAATATATTTTGTTATGGGTTGTTGTATTACAACCTTTGTCCGTAAAGTTCCAAGACTGAGTCCATTAAAAAAAAATGTGTTTAACATTGAAATCATTTCTGCAGCACCCCTTCGAAATAGTCCCCCTTGCAGTCGATACACAGCTTCCAACGCTTCTTGAGGTCTTGGAAACAGTTAAAAATGCTTCTTTTGGCAGGGCTGTCAGCTCATTTGTCGTGGCATCTTGAATGGCCCCCATGCTCTTCATCCAGCGACCTTTTAGGGCTCTCTTCACACAAGAAACAGGAAAAAATCGCATGGGGAGAGGTCACACGAGTATGGCTGATGGGGAAGTACAGTAATGCTGTGCTTGACGAAAAATTTTCTCATGCTGAGAGCAGTGTGTGGCCTTGCGTTATCGTGGAGAAGGCTCCATTGTCCAGATGCCCATAAGTCAGGGCTACGGCGTCGCAGTGCATCAAGCATGCATCACGCATGTGTTGGACCACGTGGATATAAAACTCCTGATTCACCGTCTGCCCTTGTGGGATGAACTCGTGGTGTATGAAACCTCTGGCATCGAAGAAAACTATCGGCATAGTCTTTGTTTTGGTCTTCTGTCGCTGCACCTTTCACGATGCCGGGGAGCTTGTGAACCGCCATTCGGTGCTCTGCCTCTTTGTTTGAGGATCGTATTGAAAACACCATATTTTGTGTTCAGCAGTGATGCTGTCGACGAATGCAGCATCCTTCTCTGCCTTGGAGAGCAAATCAGAGCTCACTGATGCCGGCACATCCTTCTGGCCCTGTGTGAGGGAGTGCGGCACAAGTCTGACATTCAGCTTTTGTTTCCCCAAGTTCTCACATAAAATTTGGTGGCATGTTGTCTTACTAATGTCAAGAGCATTCGATAGCATGTGGGCTTTAAAGGGGCCCTGCAACACTTTTCGAGCATGCTCAAAAAACGCTGCCGATCGGTAGTCGAGGCTCCCGAGAACACGCGAGCCAAATATTACAGCGATGCGCACGGCCTGGAATTTACAATAAATTCTCAAAGTCAGCTGAAAATCGCTCCCTCTTCACTCGACAAATGACGCGATTGTCGGCAGTTCCACCATTGGCTGATGTTATAATCACGATAACACCCTCATTATTACTTTCGTTGTTAATTTTGAGTTCAATAAGTAGATAATACGTATGTTTATATTCTGTTATCGCGTTAAAAACACCGAACAAACATTAATATTAGCACTTCCGGTCTCACCGACAGCTCGTCTGCTCGTAGTTGCGTGGTTCCGTTTTCTTCGCCATGCGCAGTGCCGAAAACGTGAATATTTCTGTGCTTTTGACCATCGCCGGTTCCGTTGAGAGTGGCAGCCGTTCGAGTGTTGCCTCGTCAGCTGAGAACTGCATCGTCGGCACGTTCTCACGACCGACCGAGGCACGGGCGCAGCGTGTCTCTGATAACAATGCGGGCGTCCGGTAATGGCGGCGCTTCGGGGTCGTCTGCCAGTGCCGTCTTACGAGGCGGTGTATCGGAGTATGGGCCGAAACCGATCTCAGCTGTCATTCGTTCCAAACGAGCGCGCAGGTTTGCTTCCATGGTTGGCAGAGCGATGAAAACACTACGGCGTTCGAGGTGCACACCCAACATTACCAAACCGACGCGCAGTTTTCAAGCACGCGCGATATCGGCTCCGCTCGACGAGAACGACGCAAGCCGACCGGAAGTGGCGGCACAGACCACGTGGTTGCGCCCAGACGTCAGAGAGAAAAAAATGAAGAAAAAAAACTCCGCCGGCGCTCTTGGGCGGAGACTCGCTCCTCTGCGCTGCCTCCCTCGATTCGCTGCCTATCTTTCCGCGCGCTCGCGGCGTTGAGTTGAGGGAGAAAGCTGCGGAACGTGATCTCTATAATTTGGTAACACCACTTAGGCTCGACGGATTCGAAAAATTTTTGCGGCATACGACTCGTGAAGAGTCATACGTCAATAATGAGACTATTCCAATATAACTAAGAAAGGTGTTGCAGGGCCCCTTTAATGGTGCGGTCTTGCTGTACGATCTCCCTGATCCGAGCTACGTTGTTTTCATTCCGTGAGGTTGCAGGGCGCCTCTTGCCTTGTGTCATCTTCCACCGATGTTCTCCCCGAAACGAACCTCTTGTGCCACTCGAAAACTCAGGCCCGCGATAATGTCTCGTTGCCCTAAGCATCACGAAGGAGCTTATTTGTCTGTGTGGCTGTCTTGCCAAGCTTCACACAGAATTTTATGTTTACACACTGTTCAAGGTGGACGTCCATCTCTCCACAATCACTCACAGTAGAATGCGCAGACTAGTGACAACGTATTTTTCTACATGTATTGCCATCTAGCGGCTGCCACAGCAATTAACATAAATAGCTCAGGTTAGCCTGAAAAGACGGTGCTACACATACGCACGAAGATTTGTTTTGTGGAATCATTTCTAGAGTAGGCAATAAATCAGTCTTGGAACTTTACAGACAAAGGTTGTATGTTCTGAGTGTTTTCTTTATATCGTTGTTCTATGTTCGAGGGTTTTTGAACATAAAGAATTTTTGCCATCCTAAATGTTCCTGTGGTTTGTTCCATCTAGGTGGAGACTATGACACTGACACAGCCCGTTTTGTGTATGAATTGGTGTGATCTCTTCCAGACACTGCTAAGGTCCATCTATGTGCTTGCAAAGCCTGGAGGGCTTGCACTATTATGATTTCAAATCAGTAGTTATGTTTGCCAAAGGAAAGAATATGAATGAACGGAAAATTTGTGAAGCGAGGCAAAAGTGCATGCATGAGCGATCTTTCAGTGCTCCCCACAGATGAGGAGTGTATTTCTTAGACAGCTGGCGCAAATATTAATCTGTGAAATGTTTGACTAGCTTACTAGGTTATAAACTGTAGGAGGGTAGCGAATTGGGCGAGTTGGAAAATGCTCATGATGGTTAGCGCAAACGCAACATAGACGAAAGCGCTTGTATCGTCGTTTCTTCTTCTTTCGTCTGTGTTGCGTTTGTGCTAACCATCATGAGTACTAGGTTAGTTTGCTTTGTTCTGATTCATGCTTGGCTGGCTGGTTCAGTGTGGGCCCTACCTTTTATCAAACTTTCAATTGCAATTACAGTCCAGCGCTTGTCCTGTCTAGTTCTGTGTCTTTTTCCACTCATTTGAGAAAAAGGCATACTTGAGGCATCTTTCTGCCACGCACCAATAATCATCTATCTCACTTGATTTCCTAGCGTTGTCGCCACATGCTTTGTACTTCCCAGTCACAAATGTCTATCAGCGTGACATACCAGTCTTGATAGCACAGTTTTCGAGAAAGGAAACGCAAGCAAGCCAGATGACGATGATTCTGGTGTGGCAGAAAGATGCCTCGAATGCAGCCTGTTTCTCACTGTGGAATGATACCCCAGCATAAACTACCTTTAGTGGACTAAGTCATCTATATTCTTTAGTGGGTACTGGGCCTATTAAGGAGAGTGAATAAATAAATTTTTAAAGCTTTATTTGCACGTGTCTTTTTCCATGGACAATTGGAGGCTTCTTTCTGGGGCTGAAGAGTTGCAGCTGCGCAAGCGCTTGCGCCCTGAATGGGGAGGTGGCAACCGGGAGTTCACTTGTGCTGAGAAGGACTGCTTCGAAGGGAGTGGTCAGCTGAGTGCCCAGGAGCGGCAACGTGTGGTGCTGCACTGGCTGAGGGAAGGTCTACGTGCCTCTGGACCAGGGGACCATCCGGGCCCACCATCAGGCCATCACACACCTTGCCTCGAGGGCCAATGTCTTGGTACTAGGCTGCTCTGCAGCTTAAAGAACAACTGTAGACCGCTGCAGATTAGAATAGCAAAGCAATTTTTAAGATGCTTTTGTGGAACCCTTCTATAAGGAAGTCGAATCAAACACGGAAGTACAGTTGTCCACAAAACAATATGCACCGTAAGAGTACATGGCGAAATCACCGTCTGCACAGTCTAGTGGTGAGCCGTCTCCTGTAGAGAGCAGAGTCCTGGCCACGCAACTGCCAGAGCAATGCTCTCATGAATGTCATGAATGGCACCTTGTTTGGAAACTGTGTATTCCATCTGTTTCGTGTGTGGCCATTGTGCCGGCAGGAATGAAAGGTCCAGAGGTTGGAGGAAAAATTCCTTATGAGCATAGCTATGTGCATGGGGGGGGGGCACCCTCCTACATGACTTGGCACCCCTCTAGTCAGGTAAAGGTGGTGCCACGTCTCTGCTGGACTTGTTGCACCATTGTTTGAAGAAGTATCATGGCCATGTAGGTTTCTGATGACAACTGTGGCTGAGGATCCCTGAAGTTTCATTCCAAGGACTGTTTACTTCCCAACCTTTAACCCTGGAAAGCTGGGGGTAAAGGCAGGCTGTTGTGAGAAGCATGTTATCACTTCATTTTCATTTTTGCATCAGTTGCAAAGCTTGTTTTCATTTGGACTTGGCCAATGGGAGGGGGAAAATTGTGCATATGGCTGCACACATAACGCTTCTAAAAAAGAACCCTTCACAAATGGATCTCATTCACCTATTTTGCAATAAAAGTTGGCAATAAAAGTCGGCGCACCAGCGGGGCATAAGCAAATGAAAGAAACAAATGACAAACTGTCACAGAGTGAGCGCTGACCTTAATAATGATAATAATAATTTTATTTCTTCCTCAAGAAATACAGTGACAGGGAAGCTGCAGAAAAAGCTCTTATAGGCAGCTTGACCGAGCCACTCTAAAGGCTGTTCAAAAGCAAAAGGAAATCGTCACACACATATGACTGCATGTCTAGAAAAAAATAATAATAAAACACTGCATAGCAAAACAGACAAGAAATGAGCAAACAGAGTGTTATCTGCACTTTATACACACAGCGTAAATTGCTTCCTCAAAAAAAAAAAATAGTAATAACACATTCCGAAGACCATCATGTGTCAAATAAGAGCACAAATAAAAATAAAGGTACAGAGGGGAGAGAAACATGCCATTTGAATTTTACCAAACCTGATATTGGGGGTACATCCTTATACATGGAACGAAGTTTTTTATGGGTGCAGGTAAACAGGTTAAGGTTTGCAGACGTGTACACGTTTGGTTGATTGAACTCTAATGTCGTATTAATTCTGTTAGCAATTACTTTTGTAAATAGCTTGTAGACAACGGACAGTAAGCTTATGGGCCTGTAATTTTTCAGGTCCTTGACATCCCCTTTCTTATGGATCAAGATGATGTTGGCATTCTTTCAAGATTCTGGTATCCTCCCCGTCGAGAGGCACTTCGTATACAGGGTGGCCAGTTTCTCTAACATAATCTCTCCACCGTCTTTCAACAGGTCTGATGTTACCTGATCCTCACCAGCTGCTTTGCCTCTTTGCATTCCCTTTAGGGCTTTCTTTACTTCTCCTGTCAATACTGGTGGGATGTCAGATTCCTCTGCGCTATTACTCCTTCTTACGTTATCATCCTGACTGTCTCGGCTGCTGTACAGATCTCTGTAGAACTCTTCCGCTACCTCAACTATTCTATCCATATTGTTTGTGACCTTGCCTTCCTTGTCCCTTAATGCATACATCTGATTTTTCCTTATGCACAGTTTTGTCTTCATAGCTTTGAGGCTTCTTCCGTTCTTTAGAGCATGCTCAATTCTCTCCATATTATACTTTCTTATGTCGGCTACTTTACGCCTATTGATTAACTTCGAAAGCTCCGCCAGCTCTATTTTGTCTGTTGCATTTGAGGCTTTCATAGCTTGACGTTCCTTAATGAGGTTTTTCGTCTCTTGGGATAGCTTACCAGTGTCCTGTCTAATGACTGTACCCCCGACTTCCACTGCACACTCCTTGATGATACTAGTCAGATTATCATTTATTGCGTCAACGCTAAGGTCGGTTTCCTCAGTTAAAGCCGCGTACCTATTCTGAAGTGAAACTCTGAATTCCTGAACTTTCCCTCTCAGAGCTAGTTCATTAATCGGCTTCTTGCGTATCAGTTTCTGCCGTTCCTTCCTCACGTCAAGTTGAATTCTAGATCTTACCAATCTATGGTCACTGCATCGGATCTTGTTAACTACTTCCACATCCTGTACAATGCCCGGGTGGCCGCACATTATGAAGTCTATTTCATTTTTAGTTTCGCCATTGGGACTCCTCCACGTCCACTTACGAGTAGCCCGTTTTCTGTAGAAGGTATTCAAGAAGGTATTCAAGAGGCAGGATTTCACACAGGATTCTCAACAATAGACCATATTCATACTATCAATCAGGTGATAGAGAAATGCGCGGAATACAACCAACCCCTATACATAGCCTTCATAGATTACGAGAAGGCATTTGATTCGGTGGAGACATCAGCAGTCATGCAGGCACTGCGGAATCAAGGCATCGACGAAGCCTATATAAACATAATGGAAGAAATCTACAGCGGATCCACAGCCACTATAGTCCTCCATAAAGAAAGCGACAGAATCCCAATAAAGAAGGGCGTACGGCAGGGAGACACGATCTCTCCAATGTTATTCACCGCGTGTTTACAGGAGGTTTTCAGGGCCCTAGATTGGGAAGAGTTAGGGATAAGAGTTAATGGAGAGTATCTCAGTAACCTACGATTCGCTGATGACATTGCATTGATGAGTAACGCGGGAGACGAATTACAGCTCATGAATACTGAACTGGATAGGGAAAGTAGAAGAGTAGGTCTGAAAATTAATATGCATAAAACTAAAGTAATGTGGAACAATCTTGGCAGAGAACAGCGCTTTGCGATAGGTGGCGAGACACTGGAAGTTGTAAAGGAGTACGTCTACTTAGGACAGGTAGTAACCGCGGAGCCGAACCATGAGAGTGAAATAACTAGAAGAATAAGGATGGGATGGGGTTCATTCGGCAAGCATTATCAAATCATGAATGGTAATCTACCACTATCCCTCAAGAGGAAGGTATATAACAGCTGCATCTTACCGGTACTTACCTACGGAGCAGAAACCTGGAGACTTACAAAGAGGGTTCAACTTAAATTGAGGACGACGCAGCGAGCGATGGAAAGGAAAATGATAGGTGTAACCTTAAGAGACAGGAAGAGAGCAGAGTGGGTCAGGGAACAAACGGGGGTTAAGGACATCATAGTTGAAATCAAGAAGAAGAAATGGATATGGGCCGGGCACGTAGCACGTCGGCAGGATAACCGGTGGTCATTAAGGGTAACTGACTGGATTCCAAGAGATGGCAAACGCGTGAGGGGGAGACAGAAAATTAGGTGGGTAGATGAGATTAAGAAGTTTGTAGGTATAACGTGGCAGCAGAAAGTACAGGACCGGGTTGATTGGCGGAACATGGGAGAGGCGTTTGCCCTGCAGTGGGCGTAGACAGGCTGATGATGATGATGACACGTTTGGAAGAGAAGGAAGTGCATGTTGGAGGCGCTCGCGTCTATACGTGCTGTTGGCACCAGCCAGTTTTCGGATTGCCTAAAAGAGTAACTCGTTTTCTTTTCTTCCAAGTTGGCGAGATGTATGTGATTTATATATTACATTTTGTTTCTATTTTTCACAAACGCATAGCCTGTATTAATATAAATGGTAGATTTTGATTATGTTACACCAGTCTCAAGAAATAACTCTTTGCTGGGTGTCCCATATGAAGACATGACAAAGAAACTTCGTTTGCAAAATAGATATTTACTGTAGACAGGACGATGATGCAGCGCCCCACACAAGCTGGCAGTAGTTAATGTGAGAATAAAATAAAAAGTTATAAAGGAGCAATGTAATCGACTTGGGAAGAATGTATCTGTTAGAACCGATAGCACCGGTTATTCTGGCTCATTGTTTAATAACGTTATTCACATGGGCTGCCCATAACATATTTGATGAAAATATAACACCGGGACGCTTGAACTGATCAACTATTTCTATTTCTTTGGAGTTACATATAACATACGAAGAAACCAGTTTATTTTACGGCCTGAAAATTACCACTTTGTCTTTTTTCATTAACGCGCAAATAACTAGATTTCGATCATTTTTCAAGCATGGACATCATTGTATTGCATGATAGTATTAGTTCATGAATGTTACTTCCTGTCTTCTTCTTCTCTGTCTTCCAACTTTAGTGGCCAGTCAATACTGTTTATTTTTTTGTAAAACTGTAAATCAGAGTGGACGTTCTCCAAGTTAAATAACGCTTGTTTATGTGCAGTGCGTAAAATGTTGTAAAAGATGCTCACAAAGTGCTGTTTCAGTACAAAATGAACCATTATGATGCTAGAAGAGCCAGGGTAGGGGGTTCTACATAGTGGAAATTTCATTGCGCTACTAGAAAACGAAAGATGACGTAGATAGAGCCACAGGGGACAACACATGCATGACGAAGTATATACACACAAGGAAAGGGGGTAAAAAGCATGCACACATGTGAAAGAAACGCATCAAGAAATATATTGTCCGTAATCTGATGCCCACGTATCTCGAAGTCTAGTAGCTTCCCTGCTCTGAATGAACAACACCTCCCCCTTCGTCTGATGATACTGAAGGAGCGCGAACACAGGTATCAACGCCAGCGTGGCGCATCATGAAAGCTTCGATAAATTCCCTTGCTTGTGAGTTTTTACATTGCGATACGGTCGTGGTGCAATTGAGTTTTGGATGACACTGACACCTGCTGCAATGAGTAGCTGTGTTTCCGGGGTGAGTGATCTGCTTGCAGTTATAGTTATCCTCGTGCAGTCGTGTGTTAATGCGCCTCCCGGTTTGTCCAATGTACTTTCTTCCGCAGGAAAGGGGAACACAATAAACAACTTCTTTTTTGCAAGAAGTAAACTTGTCTGAATGGTTGACACTGCACAAATTGCTAGTCCGCTGCTGGTTCTGTTGACTTTACGACAAAGTGAGATTAGTTTGTGAGGAGCCGTGAAAACCATGGTTGTGCCAAACCTCTTCACGATATTCTTCAGTCCATGGGAGACGTTGTGAATGTATGGCAAGACAATAGGCCGTTCTTTTGATTTTTCCTGTGGTTCGTCAATCTTATTGCTAGTCCTAGTGAAACCCTTTAACAGCTTCTCAACCAAGGAGGCTATCAGTGCATCCCACATAATTGCTTTTCCTCAATCTGTTAACTTGGCTCATCAAGCTTGTAGCTATGGCATGTGCACACAATTTTTGGCAACTGTTCAGCATGCAGGCGTATGCAACGCGTGATTTTAGCAACTTTAAATGTTCGAAATCGAACTTCAAATTGCCTTCATCACCCCTTACAGCATATTCCCAGCAGGTATACCATTCGCCCTCAAAAATTATGACATCAAGAAATTTAATGCCCCCATTAGCCGGTAGTTCGTAAGTGAACCCTAAACTTAGAAATGATTTCTTAAATACTGATATGATTTCTTTCACGTTTACAATAACGCTCGTTGCAAAAGGAAAACATAGCAAAAAATCGTCAACGTAGTGGAAACATGCAACCACGTTGTACCCGTTCAGATTAGTCTGCAGCTCCCAGTCTCCCTTTGCCATGAATAGGTTCGACAGGACCAGTGCCAGGCACGACCCTATACGTATCCCGTCCTGTACAAAAACCGATGCTTCAAAGTACACGTAGAGCAACTGAAGGTACAAGCATAGCAAATTCAGGAAGCCACTGGCACTAGTCCCACACTCACTTTGGATGTGTCCGTAAACGTCAGTGCAGTCCTGGATAGCTTCTGCTTGAGGAATATTGCCACGTGCGTTTCTTATTATCACTTTTGCTGTATTCAGTTTTCGCCCACAAAGACTGTCAGCAACGCTCAGCGCAAACCGCGCCTCATTGTTCGAGAAGCTTCGCAATTATTGTAGATCGTTTTGTTAAGATTACGGGCAAGACGCAAACACTTGAGCGTATTCTAGAGCTTGCACGACAACCAGCGATAACGCTGGAATATTCAACGGCACATGTATAAATGCCAACGTGCTTCACCGCTTGTCAGTTGATCGACGGCCAACGCTCTTTTCGCCGCTATCAGAGCATACCGTGTGTATTGCTACAAATTAACTTTCCATTTCTCGGCCACAAGTTCGGCCAAATAAAGGGTTTCATTTTGGACAAGTTGCCTGCGGTCTTTGTCGACATCACGACCATGTGACAATATTGTAATACATGTCTTTAACATCAGTGGAAATGCACGTGACCAACCATCCCTCCTTAAGAAATATCTGTGACAGCACTGGAGTTTTTAACGCCCCACGGGTCCTCCAGTGGAAGTCTTTGCTACATTTCTTTAATGTACCTTGCCATACAATTCTGCCAAGTCCTTTTATCTCCGACAATCATTCTGAAATTTGTTGTGGGTCTTAACTGAGAAAAAAAGGTCTCAATGCAAGACCGTCGCATCCTTTAAGGCCCTTTTTGAGCCTATCTAGTTCCAGCTGCTTGCACAAGCCAATGGCTTTCTTCTGGGCTTTCTTTAGCAACAAAGTTCTGTCCTGCTGCTTCTCTAGCCTTCTTAATGTGCTGTTCAAAAGACATGACAACAAATCTTCCTGTCTTGTCAGAAAGTTGCAGTGTTAGCTTCTTGTCTGTAAGGTATTTGACCACGTCCTTAGTCCTGTTGGCTCTACGTCTGCCGCCTGAATATTTCTTGATACAGGTGATGCCTCCAGTAATACATGCAACTTTCCTGTCCTCTGGTACCTGCCTGGCCACGTCATGGACGAAACTCAAAAGCTTTGCACGTTGGCAATCAGGTGTCAGGGAAATAATGAAAGAAAGAGTACAATTTTAAGATTTTTAAGCAAACTGTATTAAAGGAAAAAGTTGCATGTCGTTGTTCTTCTGGCTGCCTTGCGATTTGTCCCAATTCGTGTCTCGAAGCTAACTGCGTTGCCAGGCGTCTGTGGCCTGGCTCTTCGGTTGAGATGGGCTTTTTGACTCCATGGGGATCACACCACTTTCTTTCGCATGTGTGTATGTTTTTTTTTATCCCCTTTCCTTGTGCGTATATATTTTTTCATGATTTCCTAAAATAAACAGTGTTCGCGCTTCTGTTGTCCCCTGTGGTTCTATCTACGTCGTCTTTCATTTCCTAGTAGCGTGCTGAAATTTTCATTTTTCTCATTAGTGTGCAAGGAACGCCTGTGGCCAAACACATAAACACATCCCAGCATTCCTGTGCATACAACAGTACCACCAGTTTTCCTTGTAGATAATTGTAAGCAACTCCATGGTGCAAATTTTTTCCCCTTGCTTCATTAGGCGAGAGGTAACAGTTTGGTTTAGTGGATCACATAAACTGCCGTTGAAAACAAGAACAGTGAGGTTGGGTAGATCACGTAATGCATGATCTGTTGGAGTAAGCTGAAGGGTTCCAGTAGAAGGGGAAGGCCATTGAGGACAGCAGGGGATCAGATGAAGTGAAGTGACTGGGAGGAATGGAGCCGGCCAACTGAATCTTAGAATAACAGAGAGCTGAGCTAGTTGGTAAGTATTCATTCTAAAAAGACAGGGCGTGCAAACACGGACACAAGAAAGAAGTCAGGACACCGATATTTGTTTCGTAAAACACACCAACAAATTCACTGATTGCCGTACGAGTGTGGCGTATAAGGTCCCTTTCAGCTGCGGTCGCTTCTACGTAGGACAAACTTGCCGATGCATTAACCAGAGATTGTTGGAACATAAGAGATCGCTAACCGGAGGCTCACCTTCTAATCTATCTTTACATTGTCGAGATTGTAAGTGCACACCAAAATTCGATGAATGCGCAGTGTTGTACCGTCAGAAATGAATGTTTGTGATATGTTTGTGATGTTTTTTTTTTTTCAATACTATTTATTTTGATGCCTTGTCAGTGGTCGAAGTACGTTTCACCGGATTTGTCTAGTCAGCCATGAAGGACGATAAGAGGAGCAAAAAATCTAACAGAAGGCATCCCTGTAAAATTGCAGCCCCAGTAGTGATTAAGAGCAATGTACTTTGGTTATTCATGACAGCAAGAACATTGCCTGTCCTCGTTTGTTGTGACTTCGTAACCTAAGCTTGCTCTTCCATCTGCAGTGGAGTGGTGCCTTGCAGAAGGCTTGCTCAGTCAGCTGGTGGCACTGCATTCTACCAAGGAGTTAGAATGGCTCAAGAAACATTGGGTGCTGGCTTTCTTTCGGCTGCAGCCACTAGGTAAGAACACTGGTTCACAAGATTGGCGTTTTCACAGTTGGCACACACCTCTTTTTGACAAGTGGCTGCTGATTGACTGTACAGTAAATCTTAAAATACAGTAAAACTCAAGCTCTGATATCTTAAATATTGGCAAAGTCAAAATTTTCTCCTGCTACAGTGTCAATTCCACGCAAATTTCAGCCATCACCTTGAATAGTTTTTGCAATCCGAATGTATTGAAACCTGGACACCAAAAACGCCCACGAAAAGTAACTCCCCTAAGGTTCGATATTGTCAAAAAACAGAAAACAGAATTTTGCGTCACCTTTCACCTAGACGCACATGCGATGCCTAGGTGTCTTCATATGACGGACATCATCTCAGACGTTTCACATGATTTGGATCACTCGGCAGGGGAGGATTCAGGACGGCTGGATTTCGGTATTACTCACCACGTATCACAGCTCTAATTTGGTTCTTCATTGCTTTTGAATCGCTTTGTGCAGACTGAAGCAGTACTGCGGGTGACATATAGTCACGGGATATGCAATCCCCGAGTGCTTAGCTTGCAATTTGTTCCATTGTACAGCTTCATGAGAGATGCGTTGCTTGCACAACAGGTAGCTGAATGAAGAGCAAGCGACAATGCTGAGCCATGCTGCCCGCCCCCCTCTTTCTACCTGTCATTGCTCAGCCAATTTGTTGGGGGCCTCGCATTCAGTCCATATCCTGTGATGAAGTGAGGCCATTTCGGCAAGCTTGTCTCTTAAGGGGGGATGTGGCAATGAAAACGATGTTATTTATTTATGGATATAAAGCACTGACATTTGGCATGAAGATGGGATTTGTTATGCTGACATCGTAACTGAAATCGGTTTTGAGCTATCTGTCGTAGTTCTTGAGTTACAAGTCATTGTTATCCCAAATTTAATTAATTAATTAGGCATAAGTTCGTCAGGATTTTCACATAAGGATATTCACCAGGGCCCATTCTGTGCATAAGGCTATTGGTTTATTTTTTAATATTCAAATGAGCACACAAAAATTTTTTGAAATGTCCTTTACATATTGTCTTGGTAATGATTCTGAAAGACGGGGCGTGCAAACACGGACAAAAGAAAAAAGTCAAGACACCACAAACGTAGGCTCATGCGAATATTCGAACACTTTGAATATTCGAACGAATATTACAGTATTCGAATTCGCTTTGACTCGAATTTAAATTATTAGAAACTTCGAAGGTATTCGAAATGAGCGAACAGGTGTATATCGGCCTGCATGTAACCGTCCTGTAAAGGTGGTTTTACTCTAGTGGAGGGGTGGTATACTGTGAATACACCTTTCCAGGGAGAATCCGCGCTGCTGCAAAGCCTCACTTCAAGGTTAAATGAACATGTTACTCCCACATTGATTCATCATTTTTTAAGTTTAAAAGCTTGTTATACCGGTTTATATGCTTTAAGTATAGTAAATTTAAGACGTAACATATTTTACAGGTTATCATTTGCAATCTACCAAAAGTCAAATCCTGCTACTATTGAAAGTTGCTTCCACTTCCTTTGAACCAAAAAGAATGACGTTCGCACATGCCTTGTTTCAGTTAAAAAAATATATATTGTGCAGCTTAGTTGGGTCATGACAGATACGCTCATTTTTCTTTATATTTGATATATACCTACTATTAGAATTCGATTCGAAATTATTCGGCCAAATCACTATTTGCTTCGAATTCACCTCGAAGCTAAAATTTGCTATTCGCACAAGCCTACACAGACGCGTTTGTGGTGTCTTGAGTTCTTTGTGGTGTCTGTGTTTGCATGCCCTGTCTTTGAGAATGGATACTGGCCAACTAGCACAGCTCTCTGTTATGCTTAGTAACAACTTTCACAAAAAGCCGATTATAAAAATCTGTATGATGTGTAGACAAATGTAGACAGCTTTATGGCACTCACCAGTGTTTCAGGATCTACGTGCAAAAAACAGGATGGTTATATCTTCATTTGTTGTGAAATGGCACAGGGATGACTGAGAGAAACTGCACAAACGATGAAAGCTGAGAAAATGGAGCTCAAAGCTAAGAAAACTGACCTCAGGAGGGAGCTGGTCTTATTTATCATTGAACAAATGCAGCATTGTGGCTACCTTGAGCTCCAGTCTCTCCTTTTTACAATGATGCCAAGATGGCGGCACTCTAGTACAGCACACTAGTAAATGTGCTTTTTTCTCAACTTCTGCTGCTTATTTTGTTCTAATATTTCGCCATGACGTAAAAGATGGTCAGAGGATTGCAAAAGAAAAAATAATAAATTGAAAAAATTGAAAACTTTGACCAAATTTACTATTCCAATTGCCACGTCTATCCTCAATGCTTTGAGGGTCGAATTTTCTCGCGAAATCCAGTCTAAAAATGTGTAATTTTTTTATTGCTGAAATAAATTCTTCAGACGATTCTGTTTAAGAAAGCAATTGTCTAAAATTTTTTTTCGTGACCGTAAAGTGACAAAAAAATCATTTTTGTTGTTATATTTACATGGTTTATTCTTAGTAAAATCAAGCAAAATCCTAAAAAAAAACTTTAACAGTTTTTTATAAATAAAAATATGCATCGTATTAAACACAGCTCACAGACATACAAAAATAAGTGCACCAGAGTACTTTTCCGATTAAAAATGTTCCTGCTCTAACACTAAAAACTTTTCTGCGTGTGATAGTCTTTGAAGCATGGCTCGCCGCACACGCTTTTCAGATGTCGCTCCTTGATCGTCATCGGAGTCTGAACTCGTCAAAAATCCTCGTCTGACAAACTGAAATCCAATTAATCAGATTCTGATTCGGCACTTGGGGAATAGTCCACATCGGAAGAATCGCTGCTCGACCCCCCGGCAACAGAGCAACCGGCGCGCACTTTCATAGCGTAAGCGAATTGCGTCAGTGAGTGCACGGAAGAAAACTCTATGGTTGTGCACCTATCTGGAAAGCAAAACGAGTGAGAAAGCTACAGTAATCCTTCGTCTTATCGCCAGCAAGACGTAGTTAGTTTTTTCGAGACCCCGAAACAGGAAACGCAATCACGGCAGTGTCATTTGTGTAATTTAGCGACGCACGGAAACAGATGTACTCGCGCCCCGGGGAGCAATAAACGAGAGAGTAACAAGCGGCCACCGTTTGAGCGATTAGAAACCAAACAGCCATCAGCTTTGCGGGTACAAGAAGCAAAAACCACCCAAAGGACGAAACCAAAACCAGCCGGACCACGTGCGCGTGTTCTGATGCGCAAATGAAAGCCGCCGCGCCGCTTTGGAAAGCAAAAAAAGAAAAGACGGAGAGACATCGGCGCATGGAGGTGCATCGGCGCATTAAAAAAATTTCACGTATTCCCGAAGCGTGGCAGCACATTCCAACCAAGAGAAATGATCGAAAAAGGCGTGCGTTTGAAACCAACCTCTCCGCAGGCACGCTCGGTTGTGCAAGCGATAGCTGGCATGCCGTTTTGTGAAGCATAAAAAAAAGCAACAACGGAGAGACATCGGCGCATGAAAAAAATTCCACGTATTCCCGAAGTGTGGCAGCACATGCAAAGCAAGAGAAATGATCGAAAAAGGCGTGCGTTTGAAACCAACCACTCCGCAGGCACGCTCGGTTGCGCAAGCGACAGCCGGCATGCCGTTTTGCGAAGCATAAAAAAAGCAACAACGGAGAGACATCGGCGCATGAAAAAAATTCCACGTATTCCCGAAGCGTGGCAGCACATGCAAAGCAAGAGAAATGATCGAAAAAGGCGTGCGTTTGAAACCAACCACTCCGCAGGCACGCTCGGTTGCGCAAGCGATAGCCGGCATGCCGTTTTGCGAAGCATAAAAAAAGCAACAACGGAGAGACATCGGCACATGAAAAAAATTCCACGTATTCCCGAAGCGTGGCAGCACATGCAAAGCAAGAGAAATGATCGAAAAAGGCGTGCGTTTGAAACCAACCACTCCGCAGGCACGCTTGGTTGCGCAAGCGATAGCCGGCATGCCGTTTTGCGAAGCATAAAAAAAGCAACAACGGAGAGACATCGGCGCATGAAAAAAATTTCACATATTCCCGAAGCGTGGCAGCACATGCAAAGCAAGAGAAATGATCGAAAAAGGCGTGCGTTTGAAACCAACCACTCCGCAGGCACGCTCGGTTGCGCAAGCGATAGCCGGCATGCCGTTTTGCGAAGCATAAAAAAAGCAACAACGGAGAGACATCGGCGCATGAAAAAAATTCCACGTATTCCCGAAGCATGGCAGCACATGCAAAGCAAGAGAAATGATCGAAAAAGGCGTGCGTTTGAAACCAACCACTCCGCAGGCACGCTCGGTTGCGCAAGCGATAGCCGGCATGCCGTTTTGCGAAGCATAAAGAAAGCAACAACGGAGAGACATCGGCGCATGAAAAAAATTCCACGTATTCCCGAAGCGTGGCAGCACATGCAAAGCAAGAGAAATGATCGAAAAAGGCGTGCTTTTGAAACCTACCACTCCGCAGGCACGCTCGGTTGCGCAAGCGATAGCCGGCATGCCGTTTTGCGAAGCATAAAAAAGCAACAACGGAGAGACCGGCGCATGAACAAAATTCCACGTATTCCCGAAAGCGTGGCAGCACATGCAAAGCAAGAGAAATGATCGAAAAAGGCTTGCGTTTGAAACCAACCACTCCGCAGGCACGCTCGGTTGCGCAAGCGATAGCCGGCATGCCGTTTTGCGAAGCATAAAAAAAGCAACAACGGAGAGACATCGGCGCATGAAAAAAATTCCACGTATTCCCGAAGCGTGGCAGCACATGCAAAGCAAGAGAAATGATCGAAAAAGGCGTGCGTTTGAAACCAACCACTCCGCAGGCACGCTCGGTTGCGCAAGCGATAGCCGGCATGCCGTTTTGCGAAGCATAAAAAAAGCAACAACGGAGAGACATCGGCGCATGAAAAAAATTCCACGTATTCCCGAAGCGTGGCAGCACATGCAAAGCAAGAGAAATGATCGAAAAAGGCGTGCGTTTGAAACCAACCACTCCGCAGGCACGCTCGGTTGCGCAAGCGATAGCCGGCATGCCGTTTTGCGAAGCATAAAGAAAGCAACAACGGAGAGACATCGGCGCATGAAAAAAATTCCACGTATTCCCGAAGCGTGGCAGCACATGCAAAGCAAGAGAAATGATCGAAAAAGGCGTGCTTTTGAAACCAACCACTCCGCAGGCACGCTCGGTTGCGCAAGCGATAGCCGGCATGCCGTTTTGCGAAGCATAAAAAAAGCAACAACGGAGAGACCGGCGCATGAACAAAATTCCACGTATTCCCGAAACGTGGCAGCACATGCAAAGCAAGAGAAATGATCGAAAAAGGCTTGCGTTTGAAACCAACCACTCCGCAGGCACGCTCGGTTGCGCAAGCGATAGCCGGCATGCCGTTTTGCGAAGCATAAAAAAGCAACAACGGAGAGACATCGGCGCATGAAAAAAATTCCACGTATTCCCGAAGCGTGGCAGCACATGCAAAGCAAGAGAAATGATCGAAAAAGGCGTGCGTTTGAAACCAGCCACTCCGCAGGCACGCTCGGTTGCGCAAGCGATAGCCGGCATGCCGTTTTGCGAAGCATAAAAAAAGCAACAACGGAGAGACATCGGCGCATGAAAAAAATTCCACGTATTCCCGAAGCGTGGCAGCACATGCAAAGCAAGAGAAATGATCGAAAAAGGCGTGCGTTTGAAACCAACCACTCCGCAGGCACGCTCGGTTGCGCAAGCGATAGCCGGCATGCCGTTTTGCGAAGCATAAAAAAAGCAACAACGGAGAGACATCGGCGCATGAAAAAAATTCCACGTATTCCCGAAGCGTGGCAGCACATGCAAAGCAAGAGAAATGATCGAAAAAGGCGTGCGTTTGAAACCAACCACTCCGCAGGCACGCTCGGTTGCGCAAGCGATAGCCGGCATGCCGTTTTGCGAAGCATAAAAAAGCAGACAACGGAGAGACATCGGCGCATGAAAAAAATTCCACGTATTCCCGAAGCGTGGCAGCACATGCAAAGCAAGAGAAATGATCGAAAAAGGCGTGCGTTTGAAACCAACCACTCCGCAGGCACGCTCGGTTGCGCAAGCGATAGCTGGCATGCTGTTTTGCGAAGCATAAAAAAAGCAACAACGGAGAGACATCGGCGCATGAAAAAAATTCCACATATTCCCGAAGCGTGGCGGCACATGCAAAGCAAGAGAAATGATCGAAAAAGGCGTGCGTTTGAAACCAACCACTCCGCAGGCACGCTCGGTTGCGCAAGCGATAGCCGGCATGCCGTTTTGCGAAGCATAAAAAAAGCAACAACAGAGAGACATTGGCGCATGAAAAAAATTCCACGTATTCCCGAAGCGTCGCAGCACATGCAAAGCAAGAGAAATGATCGAAAAAAGCGTGCTCTATAAACCAGCTGCACCGTGAACGTGCTCGGATGGGCAAGCGATAGCCAGTGTGCCGTTTTGGGAAGCGAAAAGAAATACAACAGAAAGACATCGGCACATGAAAAAAAGTTCCACGTATTCCCGAAGTGTGGCAGCACAGGCAAAGAAAAGGCGCGCGTTTTAAAAATAAACGCTATGCCGTACATGTACGACGAAAACCCTTTGGTACCAGAAAGCTTCTGACGTACATGTACGGCGAAAACCCTCAAGGGGTTAATAAAGGGGCTCACTTCATGCTTGCGGCATAAATGGTGAGTGTGCAGCTTGATAAGAATGCTAGGTTCAAGCTCATAGTGTAGGATGTGAGGTCACAGCTTGAAAACTAGCTTAAAATAACAGAGAGCTAAGCTAGTTGGTAAGTGTTCATGTTAAAGAGACAGGGCGGTGGTGTCTTGACTTCTCTCTTGTGTCCGTCTTTGCACGCCCTGTCTCTCTTTGAAAACTAGAGACTTTGAGGCATAAACTGCTACAGAATTGATCAGTTCTGGCAGGAGCGGTCTCATGTTTTCTGGACATGGAATTTGTGGACACCTGCCAAGCACATGTTTTCGCTAACCTAGCCAAGTAACGCTTTCACATTAAAAACTGATAGAAAGAGGTGGTGATAAAAAGGAAAAATCCCCTTGGAATGGATGCTCACCAGACCAGAATCAAACATAATCAAGTTCAAAATGAAGTTCCGTGTAAACAAACCTATTTTATGCATCACTCCAAGGTGCTCCAGCATGAAACAAAGTTGTCAAAATCAGCATAAAATTTCCGCAGCTCAAAAAATAGCCAATTCTAAAACTGCTGTGGCTTAGTTTCCATAGTCTACATATGAATTGCTTGGCAGGTACTCTACGCTGTTTGTTATACTTAGAAGCCATATTTATAAAGCTGACATCAGGAGCTTTCTTCGCTGTGTGAACCACGGGGCAAGCTGATTTTTTCAGAATCTTGTAGTGCTTGCAGCTATCTCAACCTCAAATGGGACGGCCAGATAAAGCTGAACTCAAGGTGCTGCTGAACAGTAATAATAAAGTGTGAAATGCGGGACATGCTTAAAGATTTTTGTCTCTCTTGTGGGACGTGGAGCCCTCAATGCAGGACAGTGAGTTGCGGTATGGGTGGTCAACCTTGGCAGCGCTGATAATTTCAGAGTTGAGATCACACTAATGCGCGCCTAGTTTCATAGCAGGGCCCGCTTTCAATTTCAGTTTATTCCATTAGTTACCAGATATTTCATGTCTGAAATAAATTGCAGACGATTTTTGAGCTACTGTCAAGAGAAAAGGAAGCGAGCACCCCAGCAGGTGTGACCAGAACTACAAAGAGACGACTCACCTCACTTCACACTCACCTCACACAAAGAGACGAATCACCCGCCCTGCCCTTCAGGGGCTACGGTAGTGATGACATGCACACTTTGGGTGCTCTTTAGGTGCGGCTTAAAGGCCAACGCGGCAGCCGTGCGTCAACATCCAGAAAGTCGGTTGCGCATGCTATCAGGATTTGGCAGAAGTTCGTCAGGTGCGGCTGTAGGCGCAGATAGTCATGCAGCAAAATCGCACTTGAATCACACCATGTGCTGGATTATTAACTCTGTGCTCAATGCTTCTGAAAGAACAACACGCACTCGCGCATTGCAATGAAGACGATAAACGTATGTTGCAAAGACAAGCACAGTTGCTGAATGAAATGCAAAAAAAATGGCTGGCTCTTCCATAATAAAGTGTAGATGCAAGCATGGAATGCCCACCAGCAAAGCAGATGGATTGGAGATGATGCCGCAGTCTGAGGTGCATGTGATGCACTGTGGCACCATGTCTTGAAGGAAGTGGCAATCCGTGACACAAAACTGTTGCCTCCGTGATTAGCTCGGTTTATGCAATGTTTATTTAAGAGAGCACAGGCGGGACACTGGTGTGTAAAAGAGCAAGTGTGTGGAACATCGCTACTGGAAATTACAAATAAAACTTAAAGCCTACTAGAAGTTACAAATTCAGTAGATTTCAGCAATGACCATGGGGGCTGGCGGTATGAACCCCGTTTGCTAAAAGGTATACTTCCTTATATGTCTTCACATTCTAAATTAGTAAAACGTGGCGTCGCAAAATCTTGTTTGTTGACAGCGCTTTCATGGTCTTGCTGCCACCAAGTGAACGCAAGTTTTCAAGTGCAATTGAAATGTGATTGCAAACCAGTCTTTAACCCTTTGCGGTCCGAAACCTGTTCCCACCTTTCGTCCGTTCTGGTCGGAAACTTAAAGACTCAAAACTCAAGTAAAAGAAATTTAATTACTCTTTTACAGATGGCGCTTAGTGCAGTCAGAAAACGTGTGTAAGAATCAACCACGAAAGAACTTGACCAGCAGTGCCCGGCCGCAGACCACTGCGGTCGTGTTGCGCAGTTGGGCAGGACCCGACAATCGACCACAAAGGGTTAAAGATTGTGTAGTACTAGGCACTTAGGCAGAGCAATGTCAACGTGAAATCTTTGAGGCTTTTTGCATCCAGAAAAGTGGAGACTGTTGTGTCAGCGCAGCTTTGCCATTGCTTCGCAAAAATGAAATGATGTATCTTTCAAAACGCCGATTTGGCAATGTTACAGCGATGTCTTATTCCCCGATGTGTATACTGATTGTGTTTTTCCCTGTATATATGGACGTGCAAACGCAATAAAATATCGCTGTTAGTCAGCGCCATGTTTTTGTCCCCTCGTCTTCGTCCTGTTCTAGCGCTGTTTCTTCGATCAAAAAGCATTTTGTTCCTGACAGTCAGAGAATTGTTATGCTCTGCTAAAATTCCACATAAGCGCCACCATTATTCACATTTTTTTGTGAATGATTGGAGGTGTTTTCAACAGACTTCCACAGATATTCATGTGGTGCATTTGCAAAGACTTACTGAATTCGCTCCTGGAACTCATCAGTACGCTTTTCATGTTGTGCAGTAAACTTTCTGTCTAGCCAACTTCAAGAGGAACAAGTCACAGGGCACCAGGGCTCCTTGCAGGCCATTTTAAAGGGCCATGACACCCTAACCAACCTCCTGAAAAACGTGTTTCAAATAACATATGGACCCACAACTTTTGTTGAGGTCATGTCTCTAATACCTACAATGACATAAATGATACATAGTAAATTTGTCAATTGTAACAAACGAAATGCTTTCTGTTTTAATAAAATTGTTTAAGTATTATAAAAATTCAAAACAATTCTTAATAGAGAGTTCACATACAAACACAGACGAGCATATCTAAAGGAGGGTCAGCCCCCTTGCAAATCTGCGTAATCCAATCTCCCATCTGAGATTTGAGGGTTAGCATGCTAAAGTAAATTCAAGGTCATCTATGAACATAGCACATTACTTCTGCACAAATTCGTGAGAGGTAGAAATAATCACGAATGAGAAAAATTGTTATTCCTGTTACTGTGAAGGACGGTTCCAGCGAGTTTCCTTTCTGGATTCATGCGAGTGTTATGTGGATGTCAATCTTTCCCTTTAATAAACCTTCCTTGACAGGAAACAAAGAAAGCCTACGTAAGATCGGAACAAAGCACAATATCATGAAGCTTCAGATATCGTTCTTGTTGAGTGTATAGAAATTTTTATGCCATCATAACTTTTTCATATTGTTGATGCACTTATACTGGTCTGTTGGGTTATTTTTCCTTAGTACTTGTTCCACTTCTCATGTGCCCATGTTTGCACGCCCACCCTATTTCATGATGAATACTTGCCAACTAGCTCAACTTTCTAGTGGTAGTAAGAAGGGTGATGAAACAGCACACAAGAGCATGCCAAAAACATGCACAGTTTCGTTTTTCTGTTTTGTTGCGTTTCTTGCCATCATGCACAGTGGTAGGTCATTTTTCCTTTCTGTTACACCTGTGCCAAATAGAACGTGTGCGGAACTACTTTGGTGCCAAAGTGGCCATGTACTTTGCCTGGCTGGGCCACTACACCTGGTCCCTGGCCGTGCCTGCCATTGTCGGCCTGCTGGTGGGCCTCTCCTGTGGCTCGCACGGAGAACAAGTGAGTTCCGCTTGAACTGATATGTCGTTTTGGAAAAACAGTGCACTTTCTTGTCACGCATCATAATGGGGTCCATTTTATTAAGTCAACATTATTTTATATTTGCAAGAAAGGCCATGGGGGCTTGGAAAATGCAGTTCAATCTCTGTGTAATGAAGTCGGTAAAATTGGCAACTTTCTTCATTATATCAAAACTATCTAAACTCGACCTTTTAATGCAAGGTATAGATGCCGACAGGTTTGTTTTGGCGCACAATATCTTTGTCTACTAGGCATTGTGAAACTAAATAAAATAATTAGCAATGTCAATTTTGCTAAATGTGAGAGCCAGCAACCACATTTATGGTTACATTTTGTGCTACAGAATTCTTTTCATTGTGGTTGTTGGGCCTTCAGACCCCTGAAGAAGAAGCCAGTCAGGTTTTGAAACGTCAAGTATTCTGAAATAAATTTTCGTTGGAGTTTTCTCTTTTCCTTTGAATTTATCTGCTGAATGTTTGCCTTTCATGGAATGTATACCTGCATTGAAACACAGAGGTGCTTGCTGTTGTACGAAGCGACATTGGCAAGCCTATATTTTTAGCCTCCATTACTGCTGACTGCTAGAAGGTAACCGTGCATCTGGAGCGTCTTAGGGTGGGTTCACTGGATGTGCACTGTTCACAGGTGAAGCCACCTCCAGGTGTGCTCTCCTGCTAGACCTTAAATGCGAAACCTGGAGTGAAGCACGAGGGGGTTGTCGATAGGTGTGGTGCTGTGCAGGCACAGGAGGACGCATGCTTGGTGGGCTTTGCGCTGCTCAACATGCTCTGGGCGACTGTCTACCTGGAGCTGTGGAAGCGCTACTCATCGGAGCTGGCCTACCAGTGGGGCACCCTGGACGAGCAGAGTGAGCTGCTGGTGGAGCCCAGGCCTCAGTTCAGGGTGAGACATTCTCGAGCAGGTTGGGTTCCAGTGAAAGGGCTCACATTAATTTACCATGTTGCCTATTACTAGGCTTCCATGTGCTTGGCCTAAACCAAAGAAAAAGACAGAAACATCCATTACTAAATTTTCGGGCCATTTGGTTTTAAAAAAGAACTGCCGAGTCATCTGTGGAAAGGGCATTCTACGTGTAAAGACTGATTAATGGAAAGTGTAGTGTTGTTAAATATTTCTGTATCTGATACAAGAAGCTGCATTGTATGCTGTACAATCATGCTAGTGTTTATGCACGTATATTTCAGCTAAATGAAATTACTTTCAGCATTCTTGACAGATTTCTTAGAGGTCGATGCCCCTGTTTGTAACCTGCGACCACTAAAAACACAGAAAAGTTAAACTGGATATTTCATGCAATTTGGAAGTAAAAGAAATAATAAAGAAATGCCAATAAACACCAAATTTCGAAAGAAGAAAGAAAGAAGCACCATAAAGCTTTCATAAAATTACATCAAACGTAAGTACTGAAAATGTTAAACCCTACTTATCATCCCTAAACTTACACATACCATATTTACACGATTGTAGGTGGACCCATTTTATTTAAATTTTAAATCTGATGTTGCGGTGCCAACTTGCACTAAAAAATTAACACCATCTTCCCAAAGGGAACCCTGACGGGATGCGAAGCAGCAGTGTTGCGCACGGGTGGCATCACGGGTTGAACGGTGCAAACGTAGTGGAGAGGGTGAAGCGAGAGAGAGGTGACACGTACAGACATGTTTCAATGCGTACGTTAGGTGCCCGTCAGGTTAATTGCGCGTGAACCGACGAGTCGGTGGTGTAGCAAGCGGCAGTAGCGGCAGGTGTTGCGGGCGAACGAATGAGGCGGCAGCTGCGGGCGCTGCGGCGAGCGCGCGGCAGGCAAGGGAGAGAGTGACGTCAGCGTGCACTTCGAGGGGAGCGTGACGTCAACGCGCAGCTGCGGCGTGACCTACTTGGCATCGCTCCAACACCTTCGGCAAGGGGAGCGCGTTGCGACACGTTCGTACGGACGCACGGAGGGACAACGTTACACAGGCTAGTCAAAGAGCTGCTTCGCATCTAAAATTAAACTTTTCAGTAACAGCAAGACAAACAAGAGATCAGGGACACTGTGGCATGGTTACTACTTTACGTTTGTTTTTTCCAGCTCTGCCTATTGGATTGGATTGGAAAAACTTTATTAAGCTCTGCCTATGCCATATAATTATTCTTGTTATAAAGAAGAAGAAAAGGCTTTCTTTTCTTTTTCAACTTTTTCTGAGCCACTGTTTGCCATTAGAAGTGCTACTGCTGATTGAAATAGTGGCTCTTCCATCAACAATTGACCCTCGCATAAGAGCCATGCATGCATGGCCATTTTTGGAATGTCAATTTTTGATGGAAGAGCCACTATTCCGATCAGCAGCGACACTTTTGATGATGAATAGCAGCTCTGCGGCGATTTGTTTCGGTCATACCAATAGTCGACGGAGAAGCTCTTCTTCTTTGGCACATTTATTTCTGGCAGCCTTGGGTCGCATTTGGCCTCCAGATCTCGGTCTTGTCTCCTTGCAGCACCCTCCACCTTTGACACACGCACCGCCGTGCTGGCACCCGCAGTAGCACAAGCCAAAGTTTTGTTGTGTACCGTTATTATATGGAAGCGAACATTGGCAAAGAAGCCATGCATAGATACAGTGGCGCTGCTGGCCCTGCCGGACTGGTTCCATTCACAGCAGCCTCCAAGAGGGCCATTTCCATGCTCAATAAACTAACTGCATGGCAGGATCAAAGTCAGTAGTTTCTCTGCAGACAGCGTGGCAGTAATGACTGCAGTGTGACCAGACTTTATATTACAAAAGAAGGGGAATTGTCCGATGGGCTCATTTTTTCTGTATTATACACAACTGATGAAACCGAGAGAAGCCAAGGAAAGCATACCACAAATAATGTCCCCTATGCTTTCCTGGGCGTAATTGTCTGTGGGTTTCATTAGTCGCATATACTAATACAAACTTTCACCTGCAATTCTGAGAGCTGAGGTTTTTGCAGGCTGAATTCGGAATACATTTCAAAGCTTGCGGCACACATGACTGAACTATGCAGCTGGTCTGTAGTAGTGACGTGCAAAATGGTGGTGCAAGAAACCCGTGTCTTAACTTCGGATACGGGCTGACCCAAAGGTTGCGGGATCAAATCCAGGCTGCGGCGGCTGCATTTTCGATGGAGGCGAAAATGTTTCAGGCCTGTGTACTTAGATTAGGTGCACATTAAAGAACCCCAGGTGGTCGAAATTTCCAGAGCCCTCCACTACGGCGTCTCTCACAATCATATCGTGGTTTTGGGACGTTAAACCCCAGATATTATTATTATTAACTTCGGATACGGGAGTACGTACCGAGGACGCACTGTAAAGGGGCCCTCCAGCACTTTTGAAGCACCTATTTCTGATTTGTGTTTTGTGTAAACTGATGGCTGGGGATAATTTTAGCATAGGTCTAAGCACCAATATCAAATCATTTACCGTATATTGCCGATTATAAGTCGACTTCGATTATAAATCGACCCCCCAACTTGCAACCCCTTCTAGGGGAAAAAAAAGTTGACTCCGAACACAGTCTCATGCTGCGGCCATAGCTCACCAATAAGTTTTTCAGAAGAGGGAGTGATGCAAAGAAACATTTATTTGCCCGTGAAACATTGCTTACGACTCGTCGTTGCTTGAGAGAAGGATGCAGTCACGGTCATTGCCATCGTGTGAGCCACTGCTGCTGCTCGCCGTTGGAACGGGTGCCGGTGGTCGTGAACCCAATCTCGAACCGCCTCCTCAACGGCAGGGTATCGTCCAGGCTTCGGTCCGCGAAAGGACCGGTGTGTAGCAGCGCAGGCGAAGATCTTGGTCCTTTGTTTTCTCTATTCCATCATGCACTTTTCCGACACATCAAACTTGCGCCCTGCTTCAACGTTGCTTTCCAACTCTGTGTAGAGGATCGCTTGCCTCTTGAAAGCAGCGCTGTACTGTTGCCGGTATAGCGGTGGCATCTTGGCGTCCGCTTGGCAGCGTCGCAAATCGCGCACACCACTGGTTGCAAGCAAAGCGAAATGCAGAAATGGTGAACAGGCGTGAGTGCAAAAAGACGCAAAGACGCTTGTGGGCGCATGTGACTGGCCATGTGGTTTAGTTCCCCGCGAAGTGTTGCCAGCCCACACACACGGCGCTGCCGGCTTTTCTGTGGAATGCCGATGGTTTGTCAACGAATCGTTTCTATTGTATGAAAACAAAACTGCTGGGCGCATCGCAAGGTAAATTCCTCTTTATTCATAGAGCATCGTTCGCCCTCTATCAAAAGTCTGAAATGCTGCTTTCGAGACCGTGTTTCCCAAGCAGTTCGCATTAATGCCGCGCGGCGGTGATTTTTAAACGCGCTCCGTAGTTTCGCCTCGCGTGGTTTCGCTATTGGCCGCGAGATCGAGCGGAGTCGCCGTCTAGCGGCTTCTGGCTGAACCGCGCCTAGTGTGGATTGCTCCATGCGTCGTCTGCTGGCCCTGTTGTGTTTGCATGTGCGCGTACGTCATGCAGATCCTCAAAAGGCGGTTTGTTCCGTTGCGTTAGTGCAATTTTGGCCGCTCGTACGTATGCCTAACACAATGTAAAGAAGCATTTGGCCTTGATCGGCTGTATATGTACTGTAATAAGATCAGAGAATGTATTTGTCGAGAGTGCTGTGTGTGCTCGTCGTACCCTCTGTTCACGAGAATCATATCAGTGTAGGTGCCGCTCTGTGGTTCAAGCACATTGCAAAGTGCACTTGGTGTTGCCCTAAAGATGAGAAGTATTAAATCCCATGTGAATATATATCCTTTTAGCGGCGCGGTGGTAAAAAAAAGGCTCGCATGTACTTGAGCGTTGTGGTTAGGTGTTTATACGTTACGCGACGAGCTTTAGTTGTGTATGATCCTGGTCTCACTAGAGAGAAATATTTCTCTTAGGTCACGTCTGACACTTTGGTACTTAAATTGTCCCCTAAAAAAAAACAGAAAATGAAATGACACGGAAATCGCAAAACTGAGCTGCCTTGCGCAATTTTAACTTGTGGCGAAATTTATACAAAAACACCCGCGAACTTAGATTAAGGTGCGCGTTAAAGAGCGCTGATGGTCAAAATTAATCCAAACGGCGCAGTTTACATTTATGTAGTAGTAATTTCATGCGAAGCCACATCTTTTTTCTTTACATTATCTTGAGCGTTTGTGTTGCGTTGTTTAGAATGACGGAAGGCAGCGGACATTATTTGTATCAAAAAACGTGCTTTGGTCCCGTGAAATAACCGGACCTTTGTTCCATTACTGTTGTGCAAGTAATCAATCGAAGAAATTTCCGTGCTGGTAAGTTGCCTTTGGGTACTGTTACTGGAATAACAACAAAACGTCTCTGTAACGCTAAAGCGCTTTCAGCCACGTAGCTTTCCTCAGTAAACCTATCAACTGTCCTACATTTCATGGAGAACTGAATAAGAAATGCGAATGAATATTTGAGCACGCAGTGCTCAAAGTGCTATTTCAACTCATCGTGCAGGAATACGGGCTTTCTTTTTGTTGAGGGGCATCCAAATCAACGAGACGTAAATAGTTAATTCAGTCGCGCTATGCAGCAGTGCGTAGTAGGTGGAACACAAGCTAAACATGTACAAATAAAACAACGAGAAAACGTCACCCATTGCGAAAACGCCGACTGTCGCCGAAGGCGCGCAACCCGTTCGCTGGCAGAATGCGCTTCTCTCACAAGTAGAGCTGTGCGAATAGCAAAATTTTGGGTGCGAAGCGAATTCGAATAATAAAGATTGAGTGCGAATCGAATCGAATAATTTCAAATAATTTTCGAATATTTCTCAAACATTTTTCGAATAATTCGAAGTGAAATTACAGAAAAAGTTAGAGAGGATTCCTAAGCATGTTCTTATGAGATAGCAACATGGAAGTGTTTGTTTTTGCTAGGTTGATGAAGCACTGGCGGGGTGGTGTTTCATAGTTGTCTTATCAAGAGTGAGGCAATGTAGAGGCTGAATTGTGTTTATGTACATGATTTGGTGCAACCAAAGGGTTGCCGACAACATTTTACACGTGATAGGCAGAGATGCCATTTCTTCAGCCTCTCCTCCTCTTTCAACTTCTGTGGAAGGCCAACTGATGTGGCGGACAAGGGTGTGCTCCCTTCAAATCCGGAGTCCCAAATCTGCCCCTTAGACGTCGATATATAAGAACATCTGAAATTTTGGATGCTAAAAAGCTTCGGCGTCTGATTTTTCGTACTTCCAAAACAGCACTAATTGAGTCCCCAACTCTGCCACATCTTTCATCTCCATATTGGAACCAGCGTTTTCTTGAGTTAATACATTTGCGACCGTAGCGGAGCTTGAAAGGCAGCTTTGCCGCAATACGGGGGTGTGATGAGGTGAAGCATATTGAAAATCTAGGGACCACTTCCAATCAGACGTTGACTGTCTCTTGCCTGGTTGACCGTAACGGAGCTTGAAAGGCAGCTTTGCCGCAATACGGGGGTGTAATGAGGTGAAGCATATTGAAAATCTAGGGACCATTTCCAACTGGACTTTGTCTCTTGGCTAAGTTCGACCGTAACGGAGCTTGAAAAGCAGCTTTGCCGCAATACGAAAGTGTAATGAGGTGAAGCATATTAAAAATCTGAAGGGGTCACTTTCAACCGGACATTGACTGCATTTGTCTTTGGGAAGTTCGAATAGTTCAAATAGTAAAATTTCAGTGCGAATCGAATCGAATAGCAAACACTATTCGAATAATATTCGAAATTTCGAATAGTCGCACACCCCTACTCACAAGTAATTGTAACATTCGGCGTGCTTCGTGCATTAATTCTGGAATGAAGAGTGCATATATTACCACAAAGCTGCAGTCAACGCATTTTGTTTGCCGGAAATCGGGTGCACAACAATGCTCACAACGAAGCGCTGTTGTGCACGTTTGTATACGCGCCAACAACCACCTATCCACACTAGCGCGGCGATGGGGCTGCCACCTGTAGCCCTACCTCGCGGCGAATAGTTTCGTGATCGTCGTGGCAGATCACAAAAATATCCGGCTCCGGAAGCGGCGTGCGCGCATTGGAAGATAGATGTTGCCATGCCTCCGCTGCCTCTGCGGCTGATGTAATTGATGCGTCGAATAGCAGGAAAGCCGAGGACGACGACCTTTCGTCGGACCCCACAGATAAGTCGACTTTACCATTCCGCGTATAGGTCGACCCCCGAACTTTGGGAGGTCATTTTATGAAAAAAAATGGCGACTTATAATCGGCAATATACGATAGTATTTTAATCACGCAATGAAGTCACGACATTGCTGCCAACCACATCAGTGCATAGTGGCACTCGCCAGAACTATTGCGGGCAGAAATGACAACACAGCGCGCCAGCATATGATTGGATAAATGTTACATTAGAAATGATTGTGGCATGGCATCAAAGTTGAAATTACTATTGGGTTTGGTTTTTCTTTTCTGTGCTTTTTCATTGAACTCTAAATAGACGCTGTCGCACCAAAAATGGTCAGTACAACTACAAAGCACGACACAGAGACGCTGGCTGTCATGTTGCCTCTGGTTTTTTTGCCTGCGCGGGTTGGATGTCCATACGAAACGCTTCTCTCTCTTCCCTCTTTTTGCTTCTGTACGTTTGCAAGCTGCCTCTTTCCGCACATGCGGTAGGCTCTTGATTGTTGTTGCAGCAGTACAAGTAATCCCCTTCGTTGAATGACCTTGTAGTTCGTCGGGCAGCTCACCACACAACCTGCATAGGGGCGACTGTGTTTTACCGCCCTTGTTGCTCCATGAATTCCCTTCTCAGAATGAGAGGAGGGAATGACATGGAATGTCGTTGTAAGGAACAGCAGACAAAGCCTCTCCAGCCTCGCTTCGAAGCAGTAGCACCCACTCAACTTCTGACAAGTTAGACATCAGGCACCACATTTGTTACTATGGCAACAACATCAACAATATGTTAGAAAGGACATGCAACAATGGTGCGCAAGTTTCTCCTACGTAGGAGCTTTCATCTCATTTCATTGGGGCTCTCTGAAACATCACAGGGCAAGTGAAACGTGGTCATGTGACCCGGCGAAAATCGAGTTGAGGGTAGTCTTTTTTTTTTCTTGTATTTTAAATTTTCTTGTTCAAATAACTTCGGACTGCGTGCCACTATCGCTGCCGTTCTTGCTGCACTAACCTGTCCATACTTCACTCTACGCAACACACGAGTAAAAAATGGGGCACTGAAAAGTGTTGGAGGGCCCCTTTAATGCCAGCTAGACCTAGGCATCATAGTTGATGAAGTGGGCTGGCTTGACGACGACTAGTGAGGACCTGCAGTCACTCCAGCAACTACGTCAAAAATTACTGTTATGGAGTGCACTAGCAATATAGGGGGGTCGACTTGCATTGAAGTCAATTTACAATCGTGTAAATATGGTAAATGCATATTTTATTAACCAGTAAGCTGACACTGCTTAGTTTCACATTTAAAAGTTAGTGCTCCGAGTGGCAAAGTCTACTTTTGTTGCTCCATTGTGAAATGTACCTAAAGCACCTGCAGGTCCTGAGCTACATTTTTTCAGGCTCTTCTTCATTTGTCAGTGTGCACATTGTTCATTTTGCAAAAACACCATTTTCCAACATATTCACATCTGTTGGCATATTGTGGAATGTTGTGGATTTCAGCAGGACATATATGCACTTAAATTGAGTTTAAGGACCAGGAGAATGTGTAACGGCTGTGGTCTTTTCTTTGCCTTTCAGGGTGAGCCCCGCCGAAGTCCCGTGACAGGGCGCTTAGAGCCCAGCTATCCTGCCTGGAAGAGACACCTGTTCCGGTACCTGGTGACACTGCCAGTGGTGGCTGGCTGCCTTCTGATTGTAGTGCTGGCCGTCTTCCTCATCTTTCAACTCCAGGTGCTTCAACAAGGCTCTCTCTTAGAGTATTCATATGTGAATGCGTGACACTGTCGAGGAAGACTGTCAACTAGTTTATTCAGAAAAAAGAAAAGCACTTAAGTACTTCATCGTAGCAAACACACCTGGGGCCAAAACTGAACAAATACAGTAAAACCTCGTTAATTCAAAGTCACTGGGACTGCGAAAAACTTTCGAATTAAGCGGGTTTTCGAATTAACGAAACATACAAAAAGCGGGATGCAAGTAACTTCGAATTACTGAAAGTAATCAGAGGTGGTCGTTTGGCCTCCTAGTTTGCGGCTCCAAGGGTTGTTTTCCAGCAATACCCAGTCCCATTTTTGCCGCAAACCCGGGAAAACGGTGGGCCTCGCTCCTGTCAGTGCAAAAAAAAAGAAAAAAAAAGAAAAAAAGAAGTCTCGTGGTCAGCTAAAATGCGTGCCTGCGGAAAAAAAAACGGCGTGCTTCACTGCAGCACAGTGGTGACTCGCGGGCAGCATGTCATCTGCTCCTCACAGTGTCAGCGCGTCATGATGCTACCATTCGCCCATTCTTTCTGGTAAAATAAAGAATATGATAATGGCCAGCGTGACAGAATCCATGATCTGTTCTGGCTGGAAAACATGATCATTGAAGATTTCGAACTGAGTTTTCAAAGTAGGCGTTACAGGCAAGAACTCCGCCAGCAGTGCAAGTGTGCAAATTGCCGGAGCAACCGCCACTCGGAGGCTCGCATACATCCTGAATTCCGTCAGGTTGTTCTTTATTATCTTTTCTTTTCCCAAAAAGAATGGGTAAATCATGACGCGCTGACGTTGTGAGAAGCATGCAACATGCTGCCCGCATGTCACCACTGTGTTGCAGTGAAGCACATCTTATTTTCCGCAGGCGCACGTTGTAGCTGACCACGAGACCGCGTTTTTTTTTCTTTATTACTTTTTTTTTCGCTAGCACCAGCGAAGCTGGGTTGCTTCAACTGTCACTCATTAATATCGCTACACTGCATTGCCCTGTGGCTCCTAATGGCCGTCGCTTCCGCAGAGTTGCGGCGAAATCGGGATCGGGAATTGGCACATGGCGCCCAAAGCTTTCGAATTGACCGGGCTGGCGCTGACCGCCGCTTCAAAATATCCACTCAGATTTACATTGCGAAATATAGGACCACAGAAACCCTTCGAATTAAGTGGGATTTCGAAATAACCGAGTTCGAATTAATGAGGTTTTACTGCAAACACATGGCTGTGCTTAGACACTGTGAATACGCTACTGAAATCACGTTTACATGGTGAACAAAAGCATATGTCACCGAACTTTAACAACACGGGCCACACAAGAAGGTGAATTCTTTGCCTGATAGCCAGAGGGAGGCCTGGCTAACACACTTATTGCTCATGTTTCTTATATTTGATTTTCTGCCGATTCGTCAACAAAATACATGTGTCTATCAGTGCATCCGCAGGAATTACAATGGACGACCAAAGTGTTTGTGTGTTGTATTGCAAAGGGCTGACCTGCGTTCCGTCAGCCTTTTCTTGTTTCTCAATAAACTCCTCCATCTCAGCACTACCAAGGCTACACGGTGTAAGCACACTTGTTCAGCGAAACATAGTTCCAGATATAATTACCTTACAGTTGGCAGGGTTGAGACGTTTGCGCTTGTTTGGCACGTGTTACGTCACATTGATGCATGATATGTTTATTCTTCTTTGCATTGATGTCGTGTGCTATTAATTGCTGTATTAGTAACCGCCGGTAACTGTGGTTACAAAACAACATGGCAGCTCCCATGCAAACATGACCGCCTGCTTCGATCCGAGCTTGCGCTTGCTATTTGCCAACTGCGCTGGCAGCAACAGATAAATGGTGAAATGAGCCATCACTTTGTGCCATCTCAGGCTGAGGACCAAGCATCAGGTACATTTTGTCGTTATTTGTGAGATCAGCTATTTGTTTAGCCATGCCTGCTAAGCCTAACCGAAATTTCCAGTGCTGTTCTTGGTCTTGCCCGATTGTTTGTGCACAATTTTTTTGAAAAACAAAGTGTTGTGGACATGGTCAATGTTTGTGGTGGACGGGGTCAACAAAGATCAGTCCAGGATTGATTGGCACAGAAAGGGCTGTTCCTGTGGATCTGGCCTCTGCCGAATTGGCTTCCGCACCGCTGTAGCCGTTGAATGGCTCAGTGTAAACGCGCCTTAAAGCATTCAGTATTTTTCAGTGTGATTAAATGTTTTTCAATACGAAACTAGTGCTAGTGGGAGTTGCATCATTTCTTTTTGGTCACTCAGTGTTCTCCAGGCTTCAGCCACTGAGTACCCATGAGCACTGACTGTTATGCTCCCAAAAGGGGTTGACTGAGAATTGCAAGAAGATTGGTGTTGTTTGTTTCCAGCTGTGACACTTGCTTTAATTCATGCATTTTCTTCATTTCCTACTGAACGTACCAGTAATAATAATAATAATAATATCTGGGGTTTTACGTCCCAAAACCGCGATATGATTATGAGAGACGCCGTAGTGGAGGGCTCCGGAAATTTGGACCATCTGGTGTTCTTTAACCAACCTTTTGTGAATTTCAGCACTGGTGGGATGAGTGGCGTGTGCAAAGGCACTTCCTGGGGAACTTCTCCTTCTTGCCTAAGGTGAGTTGTAATCTGTCACAATCTCATGAATTGATTGCTAGATCTGCATTTGTAAATAAAAATGGATCTTATTTTTCTCCCTAAATTACATTATGTTCTGGGAGTGGGAAGCTGAATCTCAGTAGTTTGTACCCATGTCAAATTAAGTGCACTCTCAGAAAGTGTCACACAGCTTAATGGAACTGACAGTCGATTTTTCTGGACCCAGTTTTTTATGACAGAACCGAAAGCTCACCCTTCGTATTGTTTGTAGCTGCAGCGGTTCATCCCAGAAGCATGTGGTTATTTTAGAAGCAGTATATTTCGATCTGAAAAGCTTCTAAAACTGTGTGTAGGCGTCCTCCAACAATGCTGCTAGCGATAGTGGTGCTGATAGCCTTCCTCGCAAACTGTTCATTACACTCAAGGTTCTGCTTTCACAGGAGTGAGTGAAACTGAGGTTAACCACCTTCATACTGGCATTTTCAACTGATATGAAAAGCAGGTAGAATAAGTTTTCCAAACGCTCGTCGTCACTTGAGGTTCCTTTACTGCCTTGTGAGCCAGGTGCTTGTGGCCTCCGCGATTAGCTCCGGCAACGCGTTGCCAGAGCACGGAGGCCATGAGGCACGCGCAGGCCATGAGGCATGGAGGCCATGGAGGCCGTGGAGGCCATGGAGGCCGCAGAGGCCATGGAGGCACGGAGGCCATGAGGCACCGCGGAGGCCATGAGGCACTCTTTGTACTTCTCCAACTCGGCGGCAGGTGCCGGAAGGCCTTCAGCTAACAATGTTCATGCTGCTGCTCATGAGCATCAGGTCATATGTTAAGCAAAGTCGGTGCCACTGTTCTGCTCCGTACAAACGAAGGCATATCTGTGCGTTTTATGTTAGAGAGGTTATAAGAAAAAAGTGCACTGCATTTCAACGCTAATACAGACAATAGGTGGATAGCAAAATGGTGCGTCGTCTGCTACGGTACTTCCGGTTCGAGGCCTAGCTCTTCGCTGCTTCAAGGTGCCTGCTGTTCAGTGTAATCGGAGAGGAAACACGTGCAATAACATGCGTTTGTTACCAGTTGTCGAGTGACTGTGTTCTTGAATTTTTTTTGTGAATGGATACAAGATATTTTGCAGTTTATAGAACAAAACGATAAATAGAAATGGGCAAACACGGGAAACGGTGAGAAGCGGATCTCCAGCGCAGCGTGCGAGAGTATATATATATGCGGTTATGCTTTAAAACACGCAGTAATAGTTTGAAGAAATAGCTTGATTTAGTATTTGAGCACAAACGGGGCCTACCTCAAAATCGCTCACACATATGAGCACACGTGTGTCAACATATGTAGGTTCCCAAATCACTTAAATACTTCAGACAAAAGTACATGTACTCTGCCCGATCAAGTACACCTATACAGTATACTTGTATTGCATGTACTGCACTGTCTACTTTTTAACAAATTTATAAAAAACGCCAGGTCTGCGCGGAAAGCGCAGCACAGTCACAGCGAAAGCTAGAAGAGCGGCATTTCTAGAGCCCGTTATAAACTATCTTGTGGCTACTAATACAAGTACATTAGCAACGTACCCACTACGCCACAAATCATAATTTTTGGGAAGTTGGGAAGCACCCACCACGACATTATTCGTTATTCTGCGGAGAAGCGAGGTACCATCTGTGAGGCATTATGTGCACTTTTTTATTGCGGTGGTTGATGACGATGAAGAATTATGGCTGAGCCCTTTGTAATGGGTTGGAAGCTTTAAACGACCCACTAGTTACGTAATTCATATTGTGTGACGCCCGGTCGTTATTTAACTGTGCCACCACGCTTTATAACATATGTTAACCGGAGAAACGGAGAGCGAGAGAGATAAGGAATTAACTTTATTGAGAGCCTGAGGAAATGGATCATGGGAGCCTTATGGGCTTCCTTGGCAACCAATAGAAGTGCACTTGCCAAGAACCCACTACGCTATAAATCATCATACTTTTTGTGAAGTAGGGAAGCAGCCACTATGCAATTGTTCGTCAATCTGCGGAGAACCGTGGTACTCGCTAAACACCTGTAAGGCATTATGTGCACTTTCTTGATGCTGTGGCTGATGACGATGAAGAATTATTGTAGAGGCCTTTGTAATGGGTTGGAAGCACTGAACAACCCACTCGTTGCGCAATTTGCATTGTGTGACGCCCGGTTACAGAATTCGCGTTTGTGTGACGCCTGGTTGTTATTTTACTCTTCTACCACACTACAACACACATATTAATGTGGTTCCTTCCCGACAAGTAGCCTGTATAGGGTCTTTTTGCAACGCAGTTTCAAGCACCGGCATGACCCCGAGGTAGAACACTGGGCTCCCACGCAGAGGGCCCAGGTTCGAACCTCGTTCCATCCTGGAAATTTTTTCTTATTTCCTTTTTTTTTTCTTATTTCGTGCGATAGTGGTTACGGACACCGGCGGCGGACAACTGCGGCACCAAATACGGCCGTTGAAATGAGCTCATAACAGCTTTCGCTGTAAAAACTGCTCAGTGCGTAAAAGGCCAATGGTACAAAACGGCTGCTCAGTTACTGATATTGTACGACGTAAAACTACTGTAGTCACTTTTGAAGCAATGACTTGAATGGTACGGCACCTCTAGTAATTCGGAGACTTGCAAATGGGAAGTGCCAATACCTTTCAATAAAACTTTTAAGACAAATGTATGTTGGGTGCACAGAATTTCGCATGCGTTGAAACTAGGGGTGTGCGAATATTCGAAATTTCGAATATTTTTCAAATAGTGTTTGCTATTCGATTCGATTCGCACTGGAATTTTACTATTCGAACTATTCGAACTTCTCAAAAACAAATACAGTCAACGTCCGATTGAAAGTGACCCCTTCAGATTTTCAATATGCTTCACCTCATTACACTCTCGTATTGCGGCAAAGCTGCCTTGCAAGCTCCATTACGGTCCCAAATGTATTAACTCAAGAAAACGCTGGTTCCAACATGGAGATGAAAGATGTGGCAGAGGTGGGGGCTCAATTAATGCTGTTTTGGACCTGAAATTTGGGCAGGAAGTCCGAAAAATCGGAAGCCGAAGCTTTTTAGCATCCAAAATTTCAGATGTTCTTATATGGATGTTATTAGACGTCTACGATGAAGATTTGGAACTCCGGACTTGAAGGGAGCAGACCCTTGTCCGCCACATCACTTGGGCTTCCACAGAAGTTTAAAGAGGAGGAGATGCTGAGGAAATGGTATCTCTGCCTATCACGTGTGAAGTGTTGTCGGCAAGACTTTGGTTGCACCAAATCATGTACATAAATACAATTCGGCCTCTACATTGCCTCATTCTTGATAAGAAAACTATGAAACACCACCCCGCCAGCGCTTCATCAACCTAGCGAAAAGAAACACTTTCATGTTGCTATCTCATAAGAATATGCTTAGGAATCCTCTCGAACTTTTTTTCTGCAATTTCGCTTCGAAGTATTCGAAAAATATGCTAGAAATATTCTAGAAATATTCGAAAAATATTCGATTCGAATCGCACTCACACTTCAATATTCGAATTCGCTTCGCACCCAAAATTTTGCTATTCACACGGCTCTAGTTGAAACACAATGCTCGAATGCGCGAGGATTCAGAGGCCCTAAAGAAAAGCCAGAAAACTGCGAGAGTTAATCGTTCATCATAGAGTATGAGACATTTGAGGATTGCCATTCATTATAATGAACCCTCGATGGTACCTTTGCAACACAAAAGTAAATAGATGATCTTACGAGTTCAGTAACATGAAAACAGATTGAGCGGGTGTTCTATGACACTGTGATGTGCAACAAATCTTCACAGGTCACAAAACATGTGCTAAAACACCCTTTGCTGCGAAACAACATGCATGTCCGGAGGTCCATGCCACTTGAATGAAGAAATGACTATTCGCACCTTTACAACGATCCCGTAGTGATTGCATTTGTTATTCAACTAAGCTGCACAGCACTGCAAAGTATTAGGCAGTAATTTGTGAAAAAAGGGGACCGCAACTGCAAGATGGAACCACAGAAAGGGACGGCACTAGCAACAGTACCTGTTCGGCGGCACGTCTCGAACCGGAAGTCGATGCAGACGAGCACCGTAGCCCACAATCCTTTGCAAGAGCCACAGTTTTGCTATCCATCTATTAACAGCGTACACCAGTAAAAGGTCATGTGATCACCATCAAGTGCATCTTCGCTTTTTTTGCCGCGTGGGGCGCCAAAAGTAATTTTGAGTGAAGAAATAAATATGTAACTCTGTCAAGGAGAAAAAGAGGCTTTGTTTTATACAATACGATAGACAATCTTTCCACTGGTGGGGTTATCTCGGTTCGTGTTCTGAGCAGTTGTCTGTCCCTTTAAGTGCACTTGGCTAAATTTAAACATTGCGAGTAGTGTGTTACTTGCAGAAGAGTGCAAAGCATGTTTACAGAACACACTTTGTTGGCCGAGCGCATAGCCTCTCTGCCAGTGGTTTCAAATATAGAAAAATGTAATGCATAAAAAGAGGGCACAGAAGTAGAGCTTTGTGAATAGCAATATTTTGGGTGCAAAGCGAATTAGAATATTTTCAGAATATTTCTCGAATATTTTTCTAATATTTCAAAGTGAAATTACTAGGCTTGTGCGATAGTAAATTTTAGGTTCGAAGCAAATGCAAAGCGAATAGTGATTTGGTCGAATAATTTGTAATCGAATTCGAATAGTGTATATCACGTACCACAAAGAAAAATGAGCATATCTGTCATGACCCAACTAACCTGCACAATACTTTTTTTTAAATTGAAACAAGGCATGTGCAAATGTCATTCTTTTTGGTTCAAAGGAAGCGAAAGCAACTTTGCATAGTAACAGGATTTGACTTTTGGTAGAATGCAAGTGATAACCTGTAAAATATATTACGCTTTAAAATTTACTATATACTTAGAGCATATAAGCCGTAATAACAAGCTTTTGAACTTAAAAAATTTGGCAGATCCCATGCGTGAAGCAGGGGCTAAAGGGGTGTGTTGCCTCTGCTGGGGGGAACTTAAGGTCCAGTCACCCGGTGTCGGCTCAACCCGCAGGATCCCCTTTTCCCCGGACATGGCAAAGCCACGCACAATGAGGCGTGGGAGGGGTCGAAACCCCCTGTTAGCTCGAGTTCGTGGTGTCGCTACACACCAAACGCCCACTCGCGCAAATGCCCCTGCGGGGTGTGTTCTTGTCCTTTCTGTGTGCTATAGGTGTAAAGATTCATCTTCTGCTTCACTCCCGGAACATGTGCGTCAAATTGTCCAGTGTGGGATGCAATAACTCTGATGGGTCGGAGAACGAGTACAGAGAGAGAGAGAGTGAAGTGATAGAAAGAAAGGGAAGAAAGAGAGGAAAAGATAGAAGACGAGAGAAGGAGCACAGAGAGAGAAAAGGAGTGAAAGCAAGTGATAGAAATAGAGAGAAAGGGAAGAAGGAGTCAAAAAGATAGAAGACGAGAGAAGGAGCACAGAGAGAGAGAAGGAGTGAAAGAAAGTGATAGAAAGAGAAGAATATCACGCAATGTGCATGAAGGGATCATGTCATTTTTGCAACAGGGCAAGAAACTTCATCATCCTGCACAAAATTATCGCTGAGGTCATCAGTTTATGCTTGAAATTCTGTACATATTTACATCTCTGACGAAAAGCTTTTGCCATATAAACATAGTGCCATTGTTTTCACACACGCATGGTTACTTTTGGCTACTTTTACTGCCCTTCACTCAAGTTGGCTACTTTCTGGCTAGATTTTTCAATTGTTTGGCTATTTTTTGTCGTTTCGAGCTGGCAACCCTGCATCCGTGTCATGTCTGTGACTGTGTGTGGTTTAACTTGAACCTCTTTGCGCTGAGAATCAATGTAGAAGCAATCAGCATCACCTAGCTGAAGCAAAGCAACGACCTAGAAGCAACCTAGAAACAACCCCCTTACCTAGCTAAGCCCAGAAACAACCTAGAAGCAACCAGGTTAGTCTTCAGAATCGTCCAGTTTTGCTGTTTCAAGGTTTGCGCAGCTTAGTGCTTGGTGCAAGCTTCGCCAATCTCCTTTTTTTTAATGTAGAGGAGATATTTGTGGATTCATCAAGGTAAGTGCAGCTTAGGTGCTTATGTGTAAGCATGTGTAAGCTTAAGTGCTTACACATGGCTCGCACACAAGCAACAATACAGCAAAAAATTCGTCAGTCCCAGGGTTGTGGGAGTCGGTTTCATGCGAAACAGTCAGTGAGTACTTCTATGCTGTATTTTATGGCTTTGAGCCAAGCGTTACGAGGTGCATCGACGTGTTTTTGTAAGTGTAGTAGATGTGTGCACATCGAGGGCATACCAGGCACGTCGACAACACTAGTGTTTAAAGGGTAACTTATGGTGCGACATAGCGCCAGCCCTCATTTTAGAGTACATACGTCAGTATTATCGAAACTAAGTGCACTTCATGGTGCAGTCATGTGAATATCATATGTTACTTTCGTTAATGTATTCCTCCGGGGTCGAGCAGTGCTTCAATATCCTCATGAGTCCCAGCGTACAATATATAGCACACTCGTTCTTTGCATCAGCGCCGCGCTGCAACAGCTGCGTTCGCGTAGTCCTCTTGTACAATGCATTGCGAAACCATGTGCTGCCATCTGGCGGAGAATGAGAGAAATCGACCGAGCGACGAGCCTGGTGGGCACGTTCGAAAATCGTGTTCATTCCGTCGAAAACGTTTTACTCGACACGGCCAATTAAGCTGCCCCTATTTATTTCCAGCTTTGCTAAATGTTCTTGGTCTTGTAATAGAATGATTCAGGAATGTTCACGGATCATTTTGTGCACAGTTGCTCGGGAGGCAAGTGCGCAAAGTATCTATGACTTCAGTGAATTGTTTTGTGTACATTGTATTGCACACCGGGACTGAGTGCGGTTGGCGCGGGCGTGAGCGCGCGTGTTTGGCGAGCTCGCGTGTATCCAGGTTGGCTGTTGACATAGCTACAAAGCAAGTTTTTTTTTTCTTTTCACCGTATCGGCACTACAGCGTGCGTAAATGTTATACTGATGCAAATTTTCTTCTAAAAGGACACTTCTATTACCTGAGCAGCCTTTCTAATTTCAGCTAGTGGCACATCATTTACTGAGAGCAGAATCCAAAGTAGACGACGAGCTGCCCGTTAAGCGCCCTGTGAACAAGACAACACCATTGCCTCCTGTCCATTTTCGTACAGCGAGAACAGGGCACATGCCCGACCTTTCGTCACAGAAGTCAGCGTGTAGGTGCTGTAACCCCGGGTGTGCCCAACGCACGAAGCTCTGTTGCACGCACTGTGACGTTTGTCTTTGTATCACTGCTTCACGAAACTGTTATAACCAGTTTCATAAATATGAAACTGCTTAAAACAGTTTCGTGAAGAGCCGGTACCCTTTGTATGCAGCTGGTAAACATGTTCTTGTTCGTTCCTTGTAATTCCTAAATCAGGAACGTAGTCAAGGGGGGGCGCCCCCCCCTGAAATTCGTCCTACTCCCGGGCAACTTTGTTTTCTTTTTGCCATGGAAAGACTTTCTTTCGAACAATTAGGCCTTGGGCCCCCCCCCCGCCCCCGAAAAAAAATCCTGGCTACGTGCCTGCACTGAATATAGTGTTTCTTTCATCAATTCAGTCCCAGTGTGCAATATATTGCACATGCTTTTGTGAGCGTACCAAGTGCCGTACATCAATAAAACTTTTTCACCGTGATGAGGTGGGCTCATTTGCCCAAAATAATGCGTTTTTTGATAAATATGAAAAAATTCGTAACTCTGGTCTCACGAGGATATAGCTTGCTGAATCATAGGAATACAAATGTAATGTTTATTAGACTGCTGTAAAAGTGTAGCCAACCCTGTAACTACAGACGTTAACCTGACATGATGCCTCTATTGTAGGACTACATACAATGTATTGTTTATTGCTTTCTTGTAAAATTCAGGGATTCCACTCCTGCGCCAAATGCGCCAAAGTGCGCCAAATTGGATTTACTGCGCCATCCTGAAGAAATCGACTTAAATTGCCCCAAACTGCACCAGAGCCTCGGGTTTGACTATTTCTGTCACCCGCAATCGCTCTGCCGGCGCATCAAAATATGTGAAGCATGATCTTGAGGCCACCAAAGTTACAACTACGGACCAAAGATTATTCCGCAAACGAAACAGTGCTTGCACGTGCGTCCTGATTAATTAAGCCATGCACGGTGCCGATGCAGCTTCTGTTACACAAGTCGGATCGACAACAAAACGCGCTCTCCGCAGAGCCTCGTGACTTCTAGGCCAATCGGTGATGATCATTTCTGGCGGCGATTCATCGGCTGACGTCGTCTGTACCAGAAACGCTGCTCGTAGTTCATTTCAAGCAGCGCACGGCATGTAATTCAGGCAAGATTTAGTAATAACTACGTGCGTGCCGCTAAAATGTCTGTCACTTGTGTATCTGGACATTTCGCAACGAGATCGGGGAAACCTAGCAAGACATATATACAGAACAAAATGGAATTTTGCGTCCATAGAAAAGCAACGTGAACGGTGGGAACACGGCGACGCTTCTGAAATACTTTCTCCATGAATCTCCATACAGAAAAGGTTTTTCATTGTTGCTTCCACCAGCACGTCCAGGTATTTATCTATCGTGCTTGCCGAGAAAAAGAAGGACCTGTTTCTTTCGACACTGCGAGTAAGAAGATCCATATATGAATCTTTTGCTTGCTTTTTTAAAAATGTGATCTCATTAATAAAGGCTTGTCTCCTGATCGGAGCAGCCGCTATTTCGTAGCGGCTGCTCTGATTTCGTAGCGGTCCCGTTGCTGACGGCCCTGGCATCGGAAGGCCCACTGTCGGAAGGTGCAGCTTGAGCTAGGTCCGGCGGCGTTCGTAGAAACTGCGCCTTTCATAGCCGAGCGATGAAGTCACCATGCGTCGCCTAGCAATGCGTTGGAGGGAGGAAAAGATGAGAAGAAAAGAAGTGAAGACGAGGAGAATAAGTAAATGAAACGAAATAAAATTTCTTGGCAAGGTGGGATTCGAACACGGGCACCCACGGTCCGAAGGCGAGCGTCGTAACCACTCGGCTATCCAGGCACGCCAACAGGACAAGCATTCATGGGAGCCATATGATGGCATTGCTATGGGCGAGAGAACAAGAAAAAGCTAGATAAAGAGAGAAAAAAGAAAAACGGAGAAAAGAAACAAGACAGAGAGAGGAGAGAAAGAAAGACAGCGAAACAAACAGAAAGAGAGGTACACCTGTGAGGGTGGGGAGGAGGGGAAAGGGTGAAGAATAGCCTTGTATAGTATTGTATAGGATAGCAAGGGCGTGGGAATGGGAAGTGAGGGTGCGGAGGAGGGGAGATGGTAAAGCATTGCATAGCCCTGTATTGTATGGTAAGCAGGGGGGTTGAGGAGGAGTGGTACGAGAGTGAGAAGGGAAATGAGGAAAGGAGTGTGTGAAGCATAGCATATGCTTGTATGCTATAGTATAGCAAGGGATGGGAAAGGGAAGTAAGGGAAAGGAGGAGGGGAACGCCACCAGCTCCGATGTTTCCTCAGTCTTCGCACCACTAGTGCGTAGCTGCCCTAATTTTTTTCTCCGTGAGATTCGCAACAAATCGAGATACGTATCTAGCCTTTCATAACAGCCATATAATAATTATTCCGATGTCTGAATGTAGATGCAGCTTGCTTCTCCAATGTACTCCAGAATGTGAAATTACTGCTCCAGGGTGCTCCCAGAGGCAAAATTACCAGCTCCAAAGTGCTCCAGAATGAAAAATTTTGCTGCTCCAAAGTGCTCCAATATGAAAATTTTCCTGCTCCAAAAATTGTTCCGAATCAGAAGTCCTTGGTAGCATCACTGAAAATTATTTAGCCAGCACCACAACCACAATTGACGCTGCACCGACATTACGCCTGCATAGGCTGTTTTTCCAAACCAGTTTATAGACCTGGCATGGCTCTGTGGTAGAATACCTGATTGCCACGCAGAATGCTTGGTTTCGATTCCTGCTGGGATCCTAATTTGTATTACTTCCATTCGTCGGGTCAATGCTGCTGATGTCGGTTTTTCTTAACGCTCTCGCATTTCAATTACCAATGTCTGTTCTTGCCGTTCGTAGGTAGATATGAACTATAGCGCATACTCGTACACATACCCGTACACGTAGGTAGGTAGGTAGGTAGGTAGGTAGGTAGGTGAATGGGTGGGTGCTGGGTGGAAAGAAAGGAAGAAAAACTCGTAGTGCCGGAGGTTCACAAAGAAATTTCGCATTTAAAAATGATGAATCGATGTGGGAGTAACATTTCATCTTGAAGTGCGGCTTCGCGGCGGTGCGGATTAACCCTGGATAGGTGTATTGACGGCATAGAACCTCTACACTGCAGTGAAACCACTTTTGCAGGGGGATACAAACTGACTAATATACACCTATAATTTCCAATAATGTAAATTTGAATCGAAACGAATTGGAACACTGTAATATTCGTTCGAATATTCGAAGTGCTCGAATTGTACTTACTTACATGATTTTGTGCAACCAAAGTGGAGTTGACAACACTTTGCACGTGAAAGGAAGAGACGCCATTTCCTGAACCTCTCCTCCTCCTTCAACTTTTGTGGAGGCCCAAGTGATGTGGCAGACAAGGGCATGCTCCCTGCGAGACCGGAGTTCCTAATCTGTCCCATATAGACATCAGTGTATACGAACATCTGAAATTCTGTACGCTGAAACTCTTCAGAATCTGATTTTTCAGACTTCCCAAATTTCAAGCTCGAAACCGCATTAATTAAAGCACCCAGCTTTGCCGCGTCTATCATCTCGTAGGTTCGAACCAGCACTTTTGTGAGCCAATCCATTTGTGGCTGTAGCAGAGCCGGAAAGGTAGCTTTGCCGCAATGCCAGAATGTGGTGGAGTAAAGCACATCGGAAATCTTAAGGGGCCACTGTCATGGCACAGTGCGGCGATGTCTTTACGGATAAGCACCGGAAATGCACGGAGGCGTGATGGCGGCAGGCAGCAAACGCGTCAGTACAGCTTAACCGCTGACAATCCTCCTGGTAAGCATCTTCAGCTAACTGCTCAGTAGTTCATGTGGCCTAGCACAGTGGCATGCGTATATTGAAGGACTCTGGTATAACCCAAACGCGCTGCGCCACCATGAATGCTGCCTCTTTGTGCGAGACCGCTAAGTGCACCGCACAGACGCGTTGCCTTCACGAATGAAAGCAGCTCGCCATCACCGCGCCCATTTGTGGTCAGGAACGGAGTGGGCATTGTGAACACTTTCATGACATATATGCATGCGTACAGTAAAGCAAGCGCCCCTGGAAGTGATGCCGTCAGCTTAGTAGGCGACATGCTGCACACAGCTAAGAACAGTTGGCGTCGCGCGGCAGCAAATGCTGTGTATCGGCGTGCGGTCGCCGATGATCGCTTAGATGCGCACACGCATCGGGGAAAGCTGGACGAGTTGTCCGCTCTTCTGCCAAAGTGTTTGTGTTCTGCGTCATCATTTCGAAATGCTCCATGCAACAGAGCCGTAATCTATTCCTCACTTTGCTGGTATCAGCGGCGCTCATCCCGAGACGCAAATTTGCAATTGATGGTTGGCACATAGTTAAGTGGGGTTCGTGGCAGGCACCAAATGTATTCACGAGAGTCTGGCTGCGCACCAAAAAGTCCGATAAGTGTACTGGGAGGCATTAAAGCTGTTTCGGACGTGGCTGTGGCGATGTGACCCCTTGAGCAGAATAAAAAAAAGCATAAATTACTTTCTTGGACGATTTCGTAGTTCTTAGGGAGTCCGAAAATTGGACGTTGACTGTATTTATCTTCTGGAAGTTGAATACTTCGAATGGTCAAATTCCAGTGTGAATCGAATGGAATAGCAAACACTATTAAAAAAATATTTGAAAGTTCGATTATTCGCACACCCCTACACAGAAGTCCATTTTAGTTAAACAGTTTTTAATGAAATAACTTATGTTCAGTGAGAAGCAAAGTGGTGTAATAAGGAAAGGAGCTTATTGATTACACAACTAACAGTGTGGTCACCGTTTTACATTCCATCAATTTTTGTGTTTGCGTTTATTAAGTTTGTTTGTGTTATTAAATTAATTGTTTATGTTAAATTAGATTTGTTTTTATTTATAACACTACATAAAACAATCACTCTTTAGAAGTATTTTTCTTTCGAATCTATGTGTTAAAAAAAAAACACGCTCTTAGTCTGTCGCTTTTTTTTCTTCTGCTCTGCTCTTTTTGCTTGGCATTGCATAGCCACTGAAGGTCCTGAGGTGCACTCTTTGTAGATGTACTTCACTTGCCAGCTTGGCAGGGGTGTAATATGCGGTGCCTTACCTCAGGTACCTACTATACACATTTAATAGCCTTGGTATTTGATGGAAAGTAGTTTCAGCAAGTAGCCACAAAATATGTCTACTACCCATTGCCTTTTACTACCATAGATACTGCTGGCTGTGGTGATCCACGTGCTAGACACCGTCTACTACCGCATTGCTCTCTGGCTTAATGACATGGGTGAGTTTCTTATTTTGTTATGGGTGTTACAGTGGAACATTTTGCTGGGCTAGTGAGTGCATGCCGTGGAAGGTGAGACTAACACAGAGAGTGACCTATTTGAGCCTATATATCTACGTGCTTCTTTCAATAAAGAATCAGTTGGGTGTGTCCAGATAAATCGAACACGAGGTCCCGGTCACCATTCCCGATTCTGATGAAATTTACTGTAGGTCTAGGCATTACACCCAGAACAATGGTTTCGCAGTTAGTTTTGCGAAAAAAAAATTTGTTCGCCTGAAAAAAAATTACAAATTTTGGCCGCAAAAAACGCTTTTCAGCCAATTTCGCGATTTCTGAATTTTGAGCACACCTAGGGAAAAAAACGGTGCACTTCTTCGTCACAATATTTATTCCCCTTAAAGAACAAGTGAAATACAATCTTATGAGTCTATTATTTTCCTTGCTTGTTGAAGCACTTTTGAAGAAAAAAATCACAAACTTGGCAAATCGCACAAAATACCTGAATTTCAGGAATTTATTGCTGCAAGCAAGTTAAAGTGAGGATAATAAAAATCGGTACATGTTAACTTTCATACTTTCGCTCTCTTTAAAATAATTTGCGTGGTTTTGTCGCGCTCCGTTTTACTTGATAATTGGGCTGAAACGTACGTGATTTACCAAAAACGCCGAACTTTGAAAATGATCTTCTCAAAAAGGCCATTTTTAATTTTTTTTAAAATCCCTCTGATTGAAGTCAAGGACGTCATCTACCATTGTGCAGAAAAAAAACGTTGCATTATTTTGGTGGCTAACAAGTTATAGTGCGTCAAATATGACTGTGCCAGCCTAGCGGCCGCGTCGTTCGTTATGGGCTGAAACTCGGATATAAGTTGCTAAAAATACTTGTACGTGACATAATCACAAATCAGCAGCTCCGCACCAACAAATGCGCAGCCCGGTGTCATGGTTCAGCAAGCTTTGTCTTGGGATCAGCCGCTTGACAAACCCGCAGCAGCGGCCGCTCGATGCTGCGGGCACTCACATTACATGAGTGCCGCTTCGACTGCGGATGAGCCCCGCTTGCGCGCCAAACTACGCTCCGAGGACAAACGAGAGGAGGAATGCATCACTGTGAAAGTTAAAGGCCGTTAAGTGCTAACAAATGTCATAGTATGCAACAAAATCTCTGCCGGCAATTTCCCAGTGAGCGCCTCCAGTAGTGCGCTCATGTGGTGCTTTCTCTCTTCTGATGGCCTACAGATAATTAGGTTCATTCTATGAGCAACATATGACACAAAAGAAAGCCATTGACATCTAAAGAAAGCTGTCATACGTGCTTCCGATGGTCGAGCAACTCAAACTGCAGTTGTTCATTTCGTGCCAGAACACTTGTGTCAGCCGGCTGTGAAAAGAAGTGTGTCCAAGTCCTTTACTTCATTAAAGAACCGCTTTTAGAATACTGTATTGTTGTGCGTCCGCAGAAAGAATATTCAATGCAAGTCGAGCGTTTATCACGATATTATGCGGCCTCGGGCATAACAGCAGGGAAAAAAAATACATCCGTGCTGTATTGAAGGCGCTCACTGGGAAATTGCCGGCAGAGTTTTCGTTGCATACTATGACATTTGTTGGCACTTAACAGCCTTTAACTTTCACAGTGATGCATTCCTTCTCTCGTTTGTCCTCGGAGCGTAGTTTGGCGCGCGAGCAGGGCTCATCCGCAGTCGAAGCGGCACTCATGTAATGTGAGTGCCCGCAGCATCGAGCGGCCGCTGCTGCGGGTTTGTCATGCGGCTGATCCCAAGACAAAGCTTGCTGAACCTTGACACCGGGCTGCGCATTTGTTGGTGTGGAGTTGCTGCTTTGTGATTATGTCACGTACAAGTATTTTTAGCAACTTATATCCGAGTTTCAGCCCATAACGGACGATGCGGCCGCTAGGCTGGCACGGTCACATTTGACACATTATAACTTGTTAGCAACCAAAATAATGCAACGTTTTTTTCTGCACAATGGTAGATGACGTCCTTGACTTCAATCAGAGGGATTTAAAAAAAAATAAAAATGGCCTATTTGAGAAGATCATTTTCAAAGTTCGGCGTTTTTGGTAAATCATGTACGTTTCAGCCCAATTATCAAGTGAAACGGAGTGCGACGAAACCATGCAAATTACTTTAAAAGAGAGCGAAAGTATGAAAGTTAATATGTACCGATTTTTATTATCCTCACTTTAACTTTCTTGCAGCAATAAATTCCTGAAATACAGGTATTTTGTGCGATTTGCCAAGTTTGTGATTTTTTTCTTCAAAAGTGCTTCGACAAGCAAGGAAAATAATAGACTCATAAGATTGTATTTCACTTGTTCTTTAAGAGGAATAAATATTGTGACGGAGAAGTTCACCGTTTTTTCCCTAGGTGCGCTCAAAATTCAGAAATCGCGAAATTGGCGGAAAAGCGTTTTTTGCGGCCAAAATTGGTATATTTTTTTTCAGGCGAACAAAATTTTTTTTCGCAAAACTAGCTGCGAAACCGTTCTTCTGGGTGTAATGCCTAGACCTACAGTAAATTTCATCAGAATCGGGAATGGTGACCGGGACCTCGTGTTCGATCTTATCTGGACACACCTAGTTGTCAGAAGCGCTTGTTGGTGTCATAGTAGCTCGTTGTCATTGCTGTGAAAATCCTTTGCCACCTCCTGGCTACAAGGAAATGCCTATCAGCGAGCTTTCTCATTGTGCCAGGGGGAGGGGGGCACCCCTGAAGAACCTCTCTCATTCCCCCCAGGAACTCGGTTGTGATTAACCCATTGCATGCCTGGCATTTCAGGCATTGGTTCCTGCTTTGTGCCAGAGGCTTTTTGGCCAAATTGCAATTTCTGTTTGAGTAATACATTAGCAGGCTTTAGATTAAAGGGACACTAGAGAGGAAAATTACTTTTTGTGTATTAGTAAATTATAATTTCGCAATATCGAAAACGCCGCTCTTGCCACTAGAAGACGCTTAGTAAGCAAGAAAATGCGAGAAAAGAAAATGTGGCTGGTGACACCACCTTGAAATTCCTGCACCAAACACCGTGACATCATTGATTTTTCACAGCGTCTACTAGGTTGGACGTAGTTCCTAATTGGTAAAAATAAAGCACATCATCCTCATAGAGGACCATAGACTTAACATACCAAGTTTCCAGATATTTCGTTGAGCTGGTGCCGCCAAAGTACGAAAAGTACACTTTGAAATCTGCGACGTCATGCACGGATATTTCGGTGCGAAATTTGAAAATGAAATATTGACCTTGATTTTCTCCTCTATTAATAAACATGTGATGGTGAAATTAAAAATATTCGAGTTCTCAGAGTACAATTTATCAATCTAAACTGATTCATTGTTTCACTTTAGTGTCCCTCTAACCCCTTAGCCGTTTTGGATAGGCACAGCTCGTCCTTGTTGAACTGTGCCCAAAATGTTTTGGATGAGTGTGGCTCGTCCGCTTGAGATAATACTTCCCCGTGAATGTTTGAACGAGACTCGCTCGTTTTCAGGCTAGTTCGTGCATCACTTCACAGATGGCAACATTGGCTCGGCAGTTTCTTTTATTTTAACCGCCATTTCACATTTTTTCACGACTTGTGTTTAGAAAACGTTGTCCATTGAAGGTGATGCGTGCACTGTTCATGCATTGTTGCGTAAATGAAGCCTTTCATCATCGGACAGCTCTCCAGGCGCTAATTATTCAGATACCGAAGTTTACTTTGATGACGTGCTATATTCGCCAGTTTCTCGGCGATGACATTATTTCGCGAATCGTGAAAGACACTAATAGGCCATGGGACAGTAAACTTTGTTATGGTAATTTGAGTTAAAATATGCTTGAATTTTTTTTCTTCAATCAAAACATGCTTGTTAGAAGCAAAAGATTCGAATCAATGCTAAAAAAAAAATAAATATTTTTTGGCAGAAAATTTATAAAAAAAATAAAATGGTTAAGGGGTTAAGGAGCTCTGAAATTTCTACATAGTTGAAAAACTATACGGGCTTCTTGTCGGTGAGAAAGAAAACGTGCATGCCTGAAAAAGGTTGCTGCCTCCACAATGTACATTATCTAGGCTTGTACGAATATTCGGCAACTTCAAATATTCAAACGAATATTAGGGTATTCGAATTCGCTTCGATTGGAATTTAAATTATTGGAAATTTCGAAACATTCGAAATGAACGAATAGGTGTATGTTAGTCCTCATGGAACCCCCACCCTCCATGTAAAGGTAGTTTCACTGCAGTTGAGGGGTGCTCTACCGTAAATACACCTTTCCAGGGGAAATCCGCACTGCTGGGTAGCTCCACTTCATGGTTAAATGAACATATTACCCCACATCGATTCATCATTTTTTAAGTTTAAAAGCTCGTTATACTGGCTTGTATGCTCTAAGTATGGTAAATTTTAAAACGTAACATATTTTACAGGTTATCATTAGCATTCTACCGAAAGTCAAATCCTGCTACTATTCAAAGTTGCTTCCACTTCCTTTGAACCAAAAAGAATGACATTTGCACATGCCTTGTTTGAAATTTAAAAAAATATTGTGCAGGTTAGTTGGGTCATGACAAATATGCTCATTTTTCTTTATAACATGTGGTATATACTATTCAAATTTGATTCGAAATTATTCGACTAAATCACTGTTTGCTTCGGATTCGCTTCGAACATAAAATTTAGTATTTGCACAAGCCTAACATTATCTCATGGTTTTAATATAAATAAGTTCTATTCAAACGAGCACTGAAATGAAAGAAGTCATACCATGCATTCTTCTGTACATGTGTATGAGCAGTTAATAAGGTGCTCTTATTAAAGTTATACAAAACCATTTTAAATTTCTACAGTTCTAGGGAAGCATTAAGGAAGCATAAGTGAACAGGACAGCACTTGTTATAGAAAGGCGGACCTAATGTAAAAGTGCAGATCCACCATAAAACATAACAGAATTCCAGCCTACAGAAAAGATCAGTACATTAAAAGCTTGTTAATTTGGACTTCACTGGACTGGAAAAACTTTCGAATTAACAGAATGTTGAATTATTGAGACTATTGTGAAAATAATCAAAGGTCTGTGACATCAACATACTTTTATTTTCTGCATGAATACCAAATCCTGTTCTTATCTTGTGTTAGAGCTGTGTAAAATCCGCAGTTCTCGTCATCCCACAACTTCCTTCGCAATATGGCTATGGCGCGAGACCCCCATGTGTTAGTTCATCTGAAACACACTCTCCACCCCTCCCATTTCACGTACTGCCACCACCAACACCACATGCACATGATGATAATTTTTTCATTGGCTATACGGCCGGCAACAAATCGTTCGTCCATTTTGGTGTTGCAGGCGAGTTTTACACCAGCATGCGGACAGAGCTTTTTTTTGTCACCATTTTACGCCATGTTTGAGTTTTGTGATATTGCATGCGCATTGACCAGAGTCAAAATGATGTTTCTGAGTGCGGCACCGGCTGTGGAAGAACGCGCTAATGACGCAGTCACTAGCAGCATCCACACAGTTCTGAACGCAGCTACTACGGGAGAAAGCTAGCTTGGTGATGCGCAGTTGGGAATGGCGACTACCCAGTTCTGATGGCATGTGGTGAAAACAAAACTACAGTTTGTCAGAGCCGCTGCATACGAAACTGCAGTCGCTGTCGACACGTTTATCAATAGCGCCCATGCAGTTCACGTGTGCCGAGTAAAACACGAAACTGCAGTCGGATACAACATAAGAAGTACAGAGAGGCGCCATCCAGACGACTGAAGCATGGCAGCCAATTGCCTCTGGGACTAAAGAAATAGTCCTGCTCATGCACTCTCTAATGTTTTCCAATGTCCTCCAACTGGCCGTCCGGCTGGAGACATCTACTTGGAATGTATGCCCATTGGTGCAGGCTTGTGTGCATCCACGTTTGTGAAGGAAATGTTGCAGACTTCCAAAGTTGTATAGGACTACAGTTAAACCTGGATGTAACGAACCTCTATTTAATGAATTCCTGGATTTAACGAATTTTTTTTATTCCCCAACTCCATCCCCATAGAAGCACATGTATTTTTGACCTCCATGTAACGAAGGCATTGTGGCCTGGCTGAACGAATTTTCCATGCTTATCATTCAATATTTTGAGCAGTAGATCTGCCAAAAATTGGGATAAATAATGCATGACTTTTGCAATTGTTCAAAAAAAGGCAAGCGGCGATCGCCAGAGGAACTCATGCGAGCACAGTGAGCCAGAGCAGTCGATCCGGTGTGCCGCGGTGATGATGATGATGAAAGCCGCTAGCTCCCCTAACGCCGCTCTGTGGCAGATCTGAGTTTTTTTTCCCTTTTTTTTTTCCTCTTGCGAATCGAAACACCAGGTGTCGCTGTTGTGCATACCTGATTTTGTTAGCTTTTTTAGGCTTGTGCGTGTTTTGTTGTCGTTGCATCGTGTGAGTCTTAATGCGAGTGTCAACGTCAGCAGTGTGTATTGCGCGTTTCTCACAGTGATTGTTCGCTTCGAAAATAAGTTCAGCGAGAAAGCCTAAGGTTTTGTCTTTTGAGGACAAGCTGTCGATTGTCAATGCGGTCACCACTGGCGAGAAGAAGGAAGGATGTCGCTGTGCAATTCAACATTCTGCCGGCACCCTGTCAACTATCTTGAGTGCAAAAGACAGCACCCGCAGTGCAGTAGAGTCGGGCACAAGCTCGAAGAAAAAAAGGAGATAGTTGTTAATATACACCGATGTGGACAAAGCCGTGCTTACGTGGTTTTTGGACACACGTGCTCGAAACGTGCCCATAAGTAGCACCATCCTACCACAAAAAGCGAAGGATTTTGCTTGCATCTTGGGCCACGACGACTTCAAAGCTAGCAATGGTTGGCTGCAAGGATTTAAGAACCAAAACAGAGTCATCGGGAAGATCATTAGTGGTGAGTCAGCCTCTGCCGACAGCGATGCTTGTGCATCGTGGGTGGCCGTGGAGCTGCCTGACATTTTGAGCTGCTACGAGGCAGCTGACGTTTATAATGCTGATGAAACGGCTCTGTTTTATCAGATGCTGCCTAATCGCACACTGGCGCTTAATGGAGAAGACTGCCACGGAGGCAAGGAAAGCAAACTCAGCGGGACGGTTTTGCTTTGCGCCAACAGCGATGGCAGTGACAAACGGGTCCCATTGGTTATCGGGAAAAGTGCCTGGCCCCAATGCTTCAAGGGAACGAAGCAAATTTTGGTAGAGTATGTGGCCAATTCAAACGCGTGGATGCCGCGGGCAATCTTTTCTGGTTGGTTGAAAGACTTCAACGAAAACATCAAGTGACAAGGCACCAAATCTGTTTGCTCCTGGACAATTTCTCTGTGCACCACATTGACGGCTTACAGCTCTCAAACATAAAGTTGATATATTTTCCTCCCAATTGCACATCCCTGATACAGCCACTGGACCAGGGAATAATCAACAGCTTCAAGTGCTGCTACTGCCATCGTGTGATAGAAAAGATACTTCTGGGCATCCGTTTTGAATGGCAAACCGTTAAATATCTCAAGCCGTCGAGATGATTACCACGTCGTGGCAAGAAGTTGCATCTTAGATGGTTTCAAATTGCTTCGCCAAGGCCCAAATAAGGTCGTTGAAGCTGGAATCTGCGACGACGAAGAGGAGCCTGCGAATCCAGTGGATGTAACCGAATCATGGGATACGCTATGTGCGAACAGGGGAGTGCTCGACGATGTCGAACTTGGCATATTTTTGTTTGCTGACAACGGCGCCGTATGTACTGAAGAAATGTCAGATGTGGCAGTTGTTGAAACGGTGCAAGATCGTGGTCACAACGAAGGTGCATTAGAGAAAGATACGCTATTTGCCGCGCTTACCACGAAGGAAGTGATGGACGCGTTGGACGTCTAGCGTCGTACCGCTGGTGCACAGGATGATGAAGCTGCATTTCATGAATTAACTTCCTTGGAGCATCGCTTGATGTCGTCATATATGAAGAAAACACAAGCCAAAATCACACAGCTTTTTTTCTTCTGAATAAATGTGAGGTGAGGTCTTCCGAAGTGATGCCCGTCTTGTTTTGGTTTTGTTTTCCATGATACTTGCCGATTTTCACGTGAAACTGCATGTAACAAAAACCTGTCTTTAATGTGTTGAGGTGTTTATTTGACGGCACTCGGCGACAATGCCCAATGGCGACAGTCAAGGCAAAACGTGGACTCACAGCGCGAGCGGGAAGAGCTAAAGAGGACGACCCACTGGAAGGGGCTAGAGAGCACAACCCATTACTCATCTCCAAGGCTTCGCTACAATTACCCTGGGTATGAAAAGGGAGCCGCCTGGCGACCTAACAACGTGTCATTATGAGCGGGTCATAGTAGGCCTTGAGGTGCTCCATGTTGACAATGTCGCGCCCTCGACGGCGCATGTCCAAGGATGGTTCGATGGGTTCGACCACATAGTTGACTGGGGATGTGCGCTTGATGGCACGGTAGGGGCCTTCGTATTTCGGCAGTAGTTTTGAAGAGAGGCCAGTTGCAGTGATAGGGACCGAGAGCCATACGAGAGCTCCAGGGAGGAATGTGGGCTCAGAAGTGGTGGTGCCATCGTGAATGCTCTTCTGCCGCTCTTGTTCATGCGTCGTAAAGGTCTTGGCAAGCTGGTGACACTCTTCAGCAAGCCTGGCTGTGTCAGAAATAGGCGCACACTCAGATGGATCCAGCTTGTACAGAAGTATCGTGTCTATGGTGTGCGACGGGTGCCTTCCGTACAATAAGAAGAAGGGGGAAAAACCAGTAGTGCTCTGAGGGGTGGTGTTATAGGCATAGGTGACGAAGGGCAGAATGGCATCCCAATTTGTGTGATCGGCAGCAACGTACATTGAGAGCATGTCGCCGAGCGTGCAGTTAAAGCGTTCGGTGAGGCCATTCGTCTGCGGGTGGTAAGCAGTAGTTTTGCGATGAACAGCATGGCACTCTTTGAGAATGGCTTCGACGACTTCCGACAAGAAGACACGGCCTCGATCGCTGAGGAGCTCCTGGGGTGGACCGTGACGCAGTATGAATCGGTGTAGCAGGAAGGAGGCAACATCACACGCTGTAGCCGCTGGGAGGGCGGCGGTTCCAGTGTATCGCGTTAGATGGTCAACAGCGACGATGGTTTAGTGGTTACCAGCCGACGTCAGAGGAAGTGGTCCATACAAATCGATGCCCACGTGCCCGAACGGAAGGTTAGGACAAGGTAAGGGTTGTAGACTGGCTGGCGACACGTGCGTTGAAGGTTTTCAGCGTTGGCAATCGAGGCAGGAGCGAACGAACTTCTGCACGTTGCAGTACATTCCTCGCTAGAAGTATCGTTGTCAAATGCAGTAGTAAGTTTTGGATACCCCAGAGTGTGTGCATTGCGGATCAGAGTGGAAGGACTGGCATATTTCAGAACGCAGATTGCGGGGTATCACTGGTAACAACTGGCGGCCGTCGGCATTGTAATTGCGTCGGTGCAGTAGGTCGTCACGAATGGTGAAATGGTGGGCTTGATGACGCAACGTGCAAGTAGATGGTGTTGCCGACGGATCAGTGAGCAAGTCGATCAGCGAGGCGATCCATTTATTCTTGCGCTGTTCGGTAACGATGGTGTGAACGTCGATGGAACAAACAGCAATGTGAAATACTGAGCAGGGGACGTTGTCGTCAGGCAAGGGGGAGCGCGACAGGGCGTCGGCGTCAGCATGCTGGCATCCTTTGCGGTACAGCCTGCGAATGTCGTAGTCTTGGAGGCGAAGTGCCCAGTGGGCAAGACGACCTGAGGGGTCCTTCACTGACGACAGCCAGCATAGTGCATGATGGTCGGTGACGACATCAAATCGGCGACCATACAGATAAGGTCGGAACTTTGTAAGGGCCCAGATGATTGCCAGGCACTCTTTTTCCGTGACGGTGTAATTCGTCTTGGCTCTAGTAAGCGTACGGCTTGCGTATCCCATGACCTATTTGGGAAAGCCTCGTACGCGCTGCGCAAGGACAGCGCCGAGGCCTACACCGCTGGCATCCGTGTGTACCTCCGTTGGGGCCGTAGGGTCGTAGTGGCGTAGTATGGGAGGAGACGACGGCAAACGACGGCGCTTTGCGAACACGTCGTCGCACATGGACGACCACGAATTTAGGGGCCCGCTACTTCCACTGAGTTTCGTCAGCGACGATATGATGGTGGCAAAGTTTCATATAAAGCGTCAAAAGTATGAACACAGTCCTACGAAACTGTGCAGTTCTTTGACGGACGTAGGTCTGGGAAATTTGGCCACGGCCCGAAGCTTGGCCGGATCGGGAAGGATTCCGTTCTTGGACATGACGTAGCCTAGGATTGTCAGCTGCCATGCTGCAGATCGGCACTTCTTCAGATTCAGTTGGAGGCCGGCGTTGCTCAAACGTGTTAAAACATGCTGCAGACGTTGGAGGTGCGTGGAGGAGTCCGGAGCAAAAACGACGACGTCATCCAGGTAACACAAGCACGTGTGCCATTTCAAGTTGCGCAGAACGGTGTCCATCATGCGCTCGAAGGTCGCGGGCGCACTACACACACAAAATGGCATGACGTTGAACTCGTACAAGCCGTCGGGTGTGACAAAGGCTGTCTTCGGTCGAGCGTCATCAGCCATGGGTACTTACTTGCCAGTACCCCGAGCGCAAATCGAGGGATGAAAAAAGTTCTGCTCCTTGGAGGCTGTCAATCTCATTGTTGATTCGCAGCAGTGAATAAACATCCTTGCAGGTGATCTTGTTGTGCCGTAGGTAGTCCACACAGAACCGCACAGAACCGTCCTTCTTCGCAACAAGAACAACAGGAGACGCCCATGGGCTGTCCGAGGGTCGAATTACATCGCGCTGAAGCATATCATCGACTTGCTCATTAATTACTTGACGTTCTGTGGGAGACACGTGATATGGATGTTGCCGCAGTGGTGGTTGGGCGCCAGAAGAACGAAATTCTGCAAACAGGCACAGAAGCTGGGAATGCTGGACCGACGTAAGGTTGTCAGCAATGGAGGGACCAAATACATCAGCGGGTGACGAATCAGACGTGGCAACAGCACTGATGGTACGGGAACTGGTACAGTGCGAATCATAGGGTGTGCGTCCAGAACTCGTGCGCCTTCGACGGGTTCCACTCTGCTGAGACATTGCCCCGCCACAGTGGTCTAGTGGTTATGGCGCTCGACTGTTGAACCGAAGGTCGCGGGATCAAATCCCGGCCGCGGCGGCTGCATTTTCGATGGAGGCAAAAATGTTTGAGACCTGTGTACTTAGATTTAGGTGCACGTTAAAGAACCACAGGTGGTCGAAATTTCCGGATCCCTCCACTACGGCATTTCTCATAATCATATCGTGGTTTTGTAACGTTAAACCCCAGATATTAAATTATTATTAATAGATTTTCCATGTGAAAGAACATATTACGCAGTGTGAGCTGGGAACAGTATGCTAGGGTGAGCCGGGAAGGATGCTGGCAATGGGGCTGGTACCTTTCGCGACTTGCACGGTCGCGAAAGGTACCAGCAACTCTTTCCTTGTGCAAACGCGGTCAGATGACGAAAGGAGTGCAATGATGTCGGAGAGACCGGCGCAGTAGACCGACACAGCCGTTGATGAGTTGGGAGGCACTTTCGTATAGTCTTTGATGAGGATCTTGCTGAATGCCGATGGACTGTCTGCCGGCGTCAAATGTGAGAACGGGGAGAGTTCAATTTCAGCTGGTGCGCAATGAATTACGGCGTCGTGGCAGGAGAGAAAGTCCCATATCAGGATGATGTCGTGAGAGCATGCAGCAATTATGATAAACTCGACGTCGTACAGAACGTCCTGAATGACGACGCGAGCAGTGCATACTGCTGTAGGATGAATACTCTGGGAGCTGGCGGTACGGAGGGACATCCCAGAAAGTGGCGTCGTCACTATTCGGAGTAAGCGGCAAAGTTTTCCGTCCATCACGGATATGGCGGCTCCAGTGTCGATTAGGGCAGATGCACGAACACCGTCCACAAACACGTCTATTGCATTCGATGGACTTCGCTGAGGGCTTTCACAGTTCGATAGCGTCGCAGCCCTTGCCTCGTGGACTGCGACGACTAGTTTTCCTTCTCTCGTGCGGCTGAACGTGGCCGCATGGGTGACAGTGAGCGACGTCGTGGAGACGGAGGGCAGCGAGTAGATGGAGCTGGGCGTGACGTCGGTGACATAGGCGGAGGCGGGTCGTAGAATGGACGGCTGGACTGGCTGGTGACAGGTGTCATGACTCAAGGCAGCTGCACGCGATGGCAATAACGTGCCACGTGACCGGCGTAACCGCATCCAAAGCAGATGGGCTGATTGTCGAGTGTGCGCCATCGGTTCGCCAGGGCAGGTCCCACCCATGTCGCAGGACGCGATTGACGGCTCGGCTGCTGAAATGACTGCATGGTGGGCTGCAGTCAGGGCCGAGGGATGGCGTCAGCATATGTAGCTGGTTCAGACGCTTCGAAGCGTCGTAACTCAGTGGGGCAGCTGCAGGAATTACTTGGGGCGTGCTGGCGACAACTTGAGCGTAACTCTGGGGCGCAGGAGCCGGAAATTGCTTGTGGTACTCAGGTATGACCTCTGCAATTTCCTGCTCAATCGCTCAGTGGAGGGGAGGAAGAAGGGTGATCGACGACTGTTGAATGTGCGACGGGTGGGCGAAGGCCAGGAGAGAGAACCGGTGTGCGATTTCCTCGCGCACGAATGACTTCACTTCTGCCAGCAGCGTGGCCTGTTCAGGTATGGCCGCCAAACCAGCAAGCTCTTCGTCGCGTTTTATTGGGTATGCTGACACGCTCCTAAATTGCGAGACAGTCCTCCACGTCGGTGCCATTGGCGCCAGTGAAGATAGGTGGATCGCGTATACGAGGGACACAGGGACATGTGGTCGGAGTGGGAGGAGGCATTTGCTGAGCAGCGTCTTGAGTCATGGTAGTTGGTAGAATACAGGATCTAAGCTTCAGGGGCATCGAATGGGAGCACAGCAGTCTCCACCAATTTGTTGAGGTGTTTATTTGACGGCACTCGGCGACGATGCGCAATGGCGACAGTCAAGGCAAAACACGGACTCACAGCGCGAGTGGGAAGAGCCAAAGAAGACAACCCACTAGAAGGCGCTAGAGAGCACAACCCATTACTCATCTCCAAGGCTTTGCTACAGATAAAATATTGCCGACAATCGTTAATTTCATTACATCCAGGTTCAACTGTATAGTCTGCTGCACTGCCTTGGTCGCCAACGTGATAGTGGATGGTGAACACACTTTTCTGAAGGCCCGCGACCAACGCAGTGTCACACATGGTGATGAATGCAAATAAGCATGTTACCGCATGGTTCGCGTCAATGAATGAACCTATGGATGTACAAGGCCATACCCTTTTGATCGGGTGGCAGCTTTTTTTTTTTTTTTAAATAAAGTAAACTTTATTTGGGCATAACACATACAGGGTTTACGTCCCCTAGCAATAATACACAGTGTCTACTAAGTTTCGAGACTGGCAACAATGCAAAATAGTTGATAGAGCCACCCAGTGGTTATTGTTTGTAGCTTTCAGAGGTGAGTGTGCTGTGCATTGTGTGAAGAATTCACGAAGTTGTGGTTCCAATTTTATGAGTTACAGTGATTTCAGTGAACATTGTTTCATTTGTTCGTCATGGATAGCAAAGGGGAGCAGAGAGTGGGCGTTAAGGTGCTCTGACAGCAGAGCAAAAAGAACACTGGGTATCTTCGTCGAAACTGGCCGAAAATAACCCAGAATGGTTTAAATAATTATAACTGATGTTGAATAACTCTTCCATGCATATGATCCTGCTACAATGAGACAATCAGGAGCATGGGTGAGGAAGATTTCCCCACGACCAAAAAAACTTCGCATCCAGAAGTCGCGTGTGAAGTCGCTTGTGGTGTTTTTTCGCTGGCAAGGTGTTGTGCATAAAGAATTCATTCCTGAAGGACAAACTGTGAATACTACAATGCACAGGGACATTTTAGCACGCTTGCTGCAGAGGATGCCATGGGTCTGGCTGACAATGGTTCATTCGCATGACTGGTTCTTGTTGCACGACAACGCACCGTGCCACAGAGCAGTTGAAGTACAAGCATTTTTAGCAAAAGAACAGGTGACGTGTTTCAACCATTCGCCCTATTCACCTGACCTTGCTCCAACGGACTATTTTCTGTTTCCAAAAGTCAAAATGACGCTGAAAGGAAAATATTTTGTCTTAATTTCGGACGTCCAAAGGCCGTTGATGAAGGATCTCAACAGTGTTGGGCAAGAGGACTTCCAGAAAGGAATCCAGAAACTACAGCCGTACAATTGCTTGTGTTCAAAAAGGAGGGTCATATATAGAAGATTAACAGCCAATCAGGGCCAATCTCTTCTCCATTATTTTTTGAAACCAGTCTTGAAATTTAGTAGACACACTGTGTACATAATGAAGTACAAACCCTATGTTGTAAACGGCTAAATTTCACTCCTGCCTTGATTTTAGCCACCAATCAGATAACCTCCTCTTGGTTAGTCATACCTGCTTAACACTTTCCTGTTCGCACCTATGCACATCGATAGCCCGCTATCGATGGTTTTGAACTTAAAATTTTGCCGTGCTAGGAGCGCTTATGGACAGCTGACATCCTCCATCGTATAAAACAGAGCTGTTTTTCCAGTTTCCTTTATTCATTTATTCTTTCCGCCACGGAGAGGTGTCGACATTGCGCACCCCTGCCTCTCGGAAACGGCAAATTTAGGTGGATTCCGGCGAGTCTGAGTCACAATCTTTTTTTATGTTGGCAGCAGCGTAGACTCGGAAGATGATTTTGACGCATTGGCCTTCAGCACAGACACTGAAAGGGCGTCAAGCAGCCGCGGAATGTCGACAGGTATCCGCCGGTAATTGTCGTTTTGATCTCCAAACTGAGTTGTCGCTGCTGTGCTCCGTTCGAAAGATATCTGGCGTGTTCTAAAGGTCACAGTTCTTATCTGCGAGGTATCAGCATCGTTTGGGCGGGACCACTTGCCGGCGGCTGCTGAACGTGTGGAGTTCAGCGCGTGAAAACGACCCAGAGTGGACCTCGGCATTGCGCTCCGTAGTGCCACGCGGCGTTTCGTCGGAGCCGTTGATTTCTTCATGCTCTTCTTTACCTGAGAAATAATCGCCGAGATGTGCAGCACAACTAATTAATATGCATGAATGCATACTCTTGAGCAAAAAGTAACAGAGAAAATGAATGTTTTCTGCGAAACACGCTGCGCAAACCTGTGCTGCACCGCATCACATAGCTGTATTGCGCGGTGACACGATAGCCACTTGGGCTAACGTTTTCTTTTGTATCTGTATAACAACTAGAGATAGAATGCTTATATTCGCAGAGATATTGTATATGGCATTTTTGGTTAAAATGTATATTTCGAATTTTTTCTTTGCTTTCAGTTGGTGCAAAACACCATTGATGTTTTTACAGGATGTTCTCGTTTTTGTCAAAAATTTTCCTATTAAATTTTTTTTCCGGAAAATTCTTTAGAAATATTTGCTTAAATATTGTTACGCGAGTGACGAGTCGCTTGCACGGTAGGCTATTTACAAGATATATTTTCAAGAGCGGTTGCAGCACTGACCAGTTCGGCTCTGAGCTCGAGCAGCGAGCGACCTTCGTCCTCTTCGTCTCGCGCACACGCGCGTCAACAATATCCATTTTGGCAGCCCACATGTAGCAATATAATACCATTAGAAAGCGCATTCCGTGTTCTACAAGTTCATACCATATATTATAGTATCTGTGGCAGTAGAAAAAATGTTTACTAGAGTACCCAAAATTGGCCTATATTCCCGCTGACAGGAAAGTATTAAAGTCTATTTGGCTTCACTGTCCCTAAGCCACAATGCTTTGGGAAATTCAGCCCCATTGCTTTGAACAAGTACTACCCATCTTCTGTGCCTCACCTGCCTCTGAGCTCCATGAACTGTCCGAACAAATACGTCCAAGTTAACAAGAGCTTCATCCCAAAGCTTATGTACATTTTTGAGGGGACCAGATGGTGTGTCCGAATTAACCGAATGTCCAAATTAACGAGGGCCGAATAAATGATTTTGTAGTGTAAAGTGTGTAATTATTCCATCAGCAGCAAGGTGTTAATTTGTTTTTGAACGCACGTGGTGGTGATCTGAGCTGCTACAAATAGCGTGACTTTGCATAAAGGCCATCGCTCAATTTCTCTTTCGGAGGAGCATAAGGTAACAGATTACCTCGGGCTTACAAGAATGCTTATGCTGTGGCTTGTTAACCTTCTTAGTTTTAGTCAGTGTATTGTTGCGAAGACTGTGATAGCTGCACTTAACAGCCATGTTAATGCATGTTTGTCAGCTCAATCATATTGTAGCAGAGCATGTCTTCAGCTAATTATCATTATTTTTTTATTGGAGTCACTTGGTGCTTTTTCTCTGAATATAAGATGCCACTTTTTTGTTTTGACATTGCAGAAAACTATAGGCTGGATCAGGACTACGAGGATCAGCTGATTATAAAAATTGCAGTGGTCAGTTGAAGCCAGACTGGTCAACGTTAATTCCTTTGCATGCATTTCCACGTGCCTATTTTGCACTCTTTGCATGCTTGCTTGATGCATGTGTTTGTCCATTTGTGAATAGTTTATACAAGGCATGTCAACATTGATGCATATCCTATATCTTATTTTTCTAAATTAAATAGACTCCCCACAAGAAAAACATTGATGGACATGGAACTTAGCAAAGGCATGTCAGTTCCTGCGATGGTGCTAAAAAACCAAGGTTTTATGGAATACTGTTATAGTAATCGTAAATTATTGTATTAAATCATTGTTATTACTGTGTGTGGGAATGCATTATCAGATTAATGAAACAGACAGAGATTTGACTTCAAGTGAAGTAGCATTAAGAGATAATATATTTGCTGAGGAGCATATAAAGTTAAGTAACTGTGTATCATTCTTATAATAATGATGCTGTTCTGATGTTGTGATGATGATGATGAATAGTGGTGATGATGTTCTAAAACAGGGGTCTCAAACACGCAGCCCGTGGGCTGCATGTGGCCTCTTTGCTACCAGCCCACGGCTTCACACAGAATAAAGCTTTGTTACTGGGCTTAATAGTACTCGCATTATTTTCTCACCTATTGCAAATAATAGCACTTTGTTTGGGCAAGCTACAGAGACGGGACTTGGTCTCAAGTATATTTTTTTTCTGAGGTACCCCATGCGGTAACTATGAGTTATCATCACCGTGGAACGAAAAATTTGTATTTCAGAACCTGTGTCCAGATTTTAGTCATTGTGGAAAAATCAGTATCGGTATGTTTTTTGATACCTGACATCAAATTTGCTTTCAGAAATGACCCATATATGGGATATGGGAACGGCCTTCTTTTAAATGTCAATGTTAGGTGACATAGTGTTCAATTTCTCTCTGCTACCACCATATTCACTGCTCCTGTGCGACTAAATTTCAGGACTGCTGCCCGCTAGCTGAGGTGAGTTTGAGACCCCTGTTTTAGAAGAAGGAATGAGCTTTAGAACTTTTGTACAAAACTTGATCATAGTACATATGTAATTGCACGTTATGTATGCACATGTATATATCTGTATATATCTACAGCGTGGAAACCTGAACTGCTGGTGAGAATAAGCATACGCCCACAGAATAAACACAGTAGCAGTTGCTTTAAAATAATATTATTAATAATAGAAAGAAGAATGAAGAAACAAGTGCACCAACTTATATTACAAGGTGTTTCACACAACTAGAACCAAGGATTTAAAAAAAAGAAAGTCGTTAACCGCAACATAATGAAACCAACAATATATAGTTTGTTGTCATGTGGTGCTCGTTGGTATACTTTTTTACATTATGCTTAATTAGTTAGTTCACTAAGATCAATTATGTAAATTCTTCAGTATTCACTTTAGGGCCAAGTGCATTTCATTACATTGTAGAGGCCATTCCAAAACAACCAATCAAATTTTTTGTGGCAACGCACATGTGGCATGGTAATTCTTTCTGGCATATAAAAAAAGGACACAAAATATGAAATAAAGCCACGTGCATGTGCTCATGCGCTGCCGTATTGCAGCGCTCTGAACTGTGCTTCGAGCGAAACAACCGTGCATGCGAAACAATCCATGGCACAGGGATGCACTGCCACATGGTGTGCTAAGATTTCACAGGCCCTCTTCCATTTTTAAGCATGAAATGCTTTTAGCTCCCATTGTTGGCAGACTTCAAGGGACCTTCATCCAAAAGCGAGCACTGTTATCCGAGCACTAAAACGAGACATCCTGCCTCTCAGTCAAGAACATACGGGCATTCACTCAAGAACATCGTGGCACTCACACGAGAACAAACGAGACCATATACACCCGAGCATCTAGCCAAAAGTTCAAAACAGCACAGTCTCCAGCTCGGACCCTTTCTACAGGACCTCATTACTTATGCTAGTTAGTGCTTAAGCAAGTTAAACAAATATTACTTGCGAGTTCTTCTTAATTTTTGTTCACAATATCACTGAAGCTGCAGCACCTAGTACTTTGACATTTTATGTGTGATTTCCAATAGTGGTGTTCCAAAGGCAGGTACATAGCACCGTGCCCTTGATTTTCATCTTTTTGCGCTGAGAGCGGGTTGTCTGTGCTCAGAGGCAGGCACAGGTAAGTTGCACTGCCTCTGAGAGATGGCACCAGATGTGTGAGCACACCGCGTGAATTGTGTTTGGGCAAGGTGGGACTTGAGGTTTAGTTCAAAACAGGGTCGTTCCAGCTTAGCTAGCTTTCAGGCCTGCATCACGTTGTGGCCGCATATGCTAGGCAAAGTCCAAAAGTTTATACCGCACAGGGACAGGAAACAATGGCATGCATACGTCCGGTGCACAGTATGGTGTGGTGTGCCCTTGCAAACATGGACTATACCCATGTTAAGAGTGTGGCTGTTATCATTTCCAACCAGTCTGCTTTGCCAGTAGCCATTTAATGCTTACATCTACACTCAAACCTCGATGTAATGAACACGGATATAACGAATTATCGGTTATAACGAAGTAAATCAGGAATAGTGTTGTCATAGATACAGTGTTACAAATAAACATTTATAACGAATTTTCGGATTTAACAAAGTTATTTTCGTGGCAGATGTGACTTTGTTATAATCAGGTTTGAGTGTACTTTCGATTTATTGAGGCAACCACACAACTAGGTTGCTCAAAGTGCTGCTCTTGGTCATTTCATTACCTTTCATTTTTCTTTCTTTTTTTATGTAGCTTGAATTTACACCTTATTGACTAGGTTGAATTCTAGAAGGCACCTTTTATTGTCATGTTTTAATTGTTCAAAAGCAGCAAATACTATGATGCACCAGCTTGTAAATGTTAGCTGATTAAATCCAAGTAATTATTTCAAGATCAATGATTAAACATATGCATGACTAGCATGTATAACACCCATAAACATACAGTGACCATGTGCACCTAAAGCCTGTTGCTCTTTCGTATTTGGCAACATTTAGCTGGGACCATCAATGTATGACTCTACTGACTCATTGAACTAATGCTCACATTTATGGTACATTCAGGTTATGGCATGAAACAATCTTATGTTTGTTATAATTTTTATCTAAAGCGACTGCTGCTTTGTGTTACGTCTTTTAAGTATTGCACTTTGATTTTCTGTATTTGAGTGGCTCTACACAGTGCATTTGTAGGCCTCTGTATGAGCATTGCATGAGCACAAAAGCCTTGTGTGTCACTGCATGAAGTTTGCACAGGTTTTGTTGTTGCTGTGGAGGTGCTGAAGATATTGGCCCGAGGTGAGTGCTTGCATGAAGAATAAGGCTTAGTTATTTGTGAACACCCGTTTATTTTTATCCAGGCTGTGTCATCTATGAAAAGAGGGTGCTTATCATTATTGTGCTAAGGCTACATAGAAAGTTCAGTCCCACAGTATTTCGCATATTGCATATCAGCTGCACAAGATGCTTCGGGCATTTCATCTCTCCAGTATGAGACACTTGTTGTTTGTATTAGCTCTAACTAATGCAAAAGTATAATAGCATTAATGTATCAGGCACTTAGACACCATAAAACTGTGGTGACTTAGTGGGAAAATAAAGTAAGAATTAGCGTGACAAGCGAAGAAAGTGGTAGATGCAGTTAATTTAACAAACACCCAGTGTAATTTATTGTATATGCACCTTATTTTGGGGATTCATCAGTCTGGGATCTCTCTATTCTTTTTCATTCTAATTCTACAACAATGCAACATTATTAATTCAAGAATGTAGTGATGTGTTCACAGGTGGTGAAATTGTTAGCTTAGAACAGTTTAGCATAAATTTGGCATGATTTTCAACTTTTTCTTACATTTTATAGTGCGAGTCCCATACATGTTTGAAAAGTGGATCCTTCAGCAATATAGCGGTCAGAATGTTAATGGCGTGCAAATGTAAGCACACTACCTCAGGGTATACTGCCTGCCTGTGAGCCATCACTCCTTTTTTAGCACTAGTTTTGTGCCAAGGATGGGTCTTATAACTTATGGTGAAACTTGGTTGAACAGAATGCTATGTCTGTCTTCATTTAGTAAAGCCTATTGTAAGAGGGAGGAGGGCTGAAAATGGGGAATTAAGTGTGTAGAAATGCACACGTGTACGTTTAGTATCTCTCGCCATTCTTTTTTTCCTGCCACAGACTTTCTGTATCTCTATTGATTTAAAAATGCTTTTGTATGATTTAATGTGCTGTGATATGCAATCTGCAAAATACAATGTTACAAAAATGAAATGATATAGGTATTTATTATCAATTGAGTATTTTGAAGTAACATTTGCCACTGCAGCAAAAAAAATGCAGTTTGCAAAATTGTTGGTCTGAACAGCGCTGCGCTTTGCCACCTATTTCAAAAGAACTTTTCTTGGAACTGAGCCTCGCCATAAGATTTCAAGCGAATAGGCATGATCTGCAAACTAGCTTTCTTCATTTATGCTCCATTTATCCACCTGAAATTGATAGTTTAGGGTTTTGTTTATCATGTACTAGTTAGTGAATTTTGGTTAAATACCCTGTCCATTTGCGATTTTCACATGTATGCATCACTGCAAAAGTTGGGTCTTCATTTGTGTGGTGTTAACTATACCTTTCGTTAACATTCATTGTGAGAAATGTATTAATGGGTTTCTGCAGTTTGCCTAGCTGACCATAATGTTTATCTTGCACAAAGAGTTAATTTTGAGTAGTTTGATTATGGCTTTCTTGCTCAGACTTCGTAATGTGATATTTTATTTGCTTCGAGCCTAAACAGGACAGAGCGCGTATGTGTGGAATGCATGCATACGATTACTGTGTTTGATCTGTCATTTCATTCTTCTGATCATGACATTCAGTTCCAGTTTGTCAACTCGTTCCTGTCACTCTTCTACATTGCCTTCTACCTCCAAGACATGGAGCAGCTTCGAGAGGCACGTCTCACTTGTACCGTTTGTGTGAAGGTGCATTGGTGAACTGCATTACCAGCTCTTACTCTGAATAAAGCCTCGATAAGCCAAAAAGGAAGACACAAGTCTTTTTTGCTGCAGTTTCTTGAGACATTGTGAGGTTGTCCGCTTGGGACTAAATAGTTCATTAAAATGTGACTGAAGCTTTAGGCCTCATATCCAAAACTGCTCATTGAATAATTGAAAAATCTGTTCATTGATTTACATGCGTAATCAGTACTCAAAATTAGAGTATTCTGCATCTGTCTGGAGCCCTGGCATCGAATCACTCATTTCCGATTTGGAAGCTATGCAGAACTGTGCCTGTCGTTTTAAATATCACCAAACAAGTAGTGCAACCGCCATGAAATTAAGTTTGTCCCTCTCTCCTCCCTCTCATCACAGGTCAGCAGCTTCATTATGTCTTTTTCATAAAATTTACCAGAACAGCTATCTGAAAAAAAAATTACTAACTAGACCATCATGCATATCAGCTCGTATTGATCACCGCAATAAAGTTGGGATTCCATCCTGTCACACTAAATTTTTTCATGACCGATGCATACCCAGAACTTTTTGTCAGCTGGAATGACCTTCCCCATGACATCACTTATATAACAGATAGTAATATGTTCCATAAAACTATTGCTCTTCTCTCTCTATATATGTATATACAGTAGAACCCCGCTGATATGTTTTTGAAGGGACCGTAGGAAATAAACGTAAGAGACGGGAAACGTAAGAGCCGAAAAGCAGGAAAAACGGCAAAATATTTAGTGGTACAGAATTTTATTTCAATTCTTACGAGCAGCACGAAAATCGGCGCGCTCAGCCGCGATCTAGTCGATGGATAGAAACGCGGAGCTTAGGACGGCCTCATCCACAGAAATGTAATCAACGTATGTGATTTTTTTAACACCAACAGCTGTAGGCATGAAAGATCTAAGCACACGCAATCACGACCGGCGCGGCGAGTCCGACCGCGAACCGCACGCACGACCGTGCGAGCTCCAACCAGCTCGAACTCCTCCCGCTCTCCGACAAATAACGATGATGATGAGTCTACGCCAACGCGATGGCAGAAGTGAATGCCAATCTCGAAGGCCTTGCTTTCGCAAGCAATTACGTCATACACGCCATGTTTGTGCAATACAAATCTCAAAGGCTATGCTTTTGTCAATAGTAATTGCGAATCTCGAAGGCCTTGCTTTTGCGTGCAGTTACGTCATAGACGCCATCTTTGCAATTTGAATCTCGAAGGCCATGCTTTTGTTTGCATCAATTGAAAGATTCTGTTGCTTGCGCCTCTCATGCGGCTAATATTACGGTCAAACGAGGCCAAGCTGCGTGAAAATGCACCATGGCGGCTCTCTTTGGTAATCACTCGGTCGGCTCCGAGCGCACTTCGCGACGTATCATACGGGAACGGTCCGACAGTTACGACGTAACAGCGGGGTTCCCAATACATTGTATCCTATGGGAGCTATGCCGGGACCGGCGGAAAACGACGTAACAGCCGGGAAAACGCAGCAGTGAGGAACGTAACAGCGGGGTTCTACTGTATATGCTTGTTACTGTATGTATAATTTTTCCTTTGCTGTTAAAATTGTTTTCATGTATCCCCGCTGCTATTTTAATTCATTGCCTTGCTGTTTATATTGTATTCTTTATGTATCCCCGCACCCCTCTGTAATGCCCTCGGGCCCTGAGGGTACAATAAATAAATAAATAAATATGAAACTGTAAACTAGCAGCTTAAGTACATAAACTCTGAAAGTGTGCAATCTCTTTGTTGACTTGTCCTCAGCAGCTCCTGACAATTGATGAAAAGAGCTTCCCTGAGGGCTTTCTTGAAGGGCCGGTTCATATTGATGGAAACAGCGGGGAGACGGGACTGAAGGAAAGAAGCCCTCAACAGAAGTGCTTGTGTCCGTGCGCTTCCTCCCTTTTGTCCCGTCTCCTTGCTGTTTCCATCTTCTCTGGGGATCACATTCACACTGTACGTGGTCGCGGCGGTAGCTAGAGCGAGTGTTCTCATTTCTGTATTTTCCTCTGCAAGTGTTGCAGTATTTAACAGGCCCATCATTTAATGTCACTTGTTTTCCTGTGCACTGCAGCAACTTGCAACACTGTTGATCACACGTCAAGTGCTTGGAAACATCAAGGAGAGTGTCATACCATTCTTGGTGGAGAGGCTGCACTTGGCTTGCCTCGAGTTGAGCAGCAGTGAAGACTCGCCATCGAGGTATGCTTTGCCCTACAACACTAAGATGGTCCATTTGTAAATTTTAGAAGTCGTGCATGTCAAATACACATATTCAGGGTGTTTCAAGAAATGGGTCCGAAAATGCTTAAAGGAGCACTGACATCAAATTTTAAAGTCGAGATGTGCAATTCATTTGGTTGCTCGGTATGCATAGTTCTTCTTGGCCAAATTTGAATGGCGTCCGTCGCGTGGAAGTAATTTTATTTCGAGGGCAAACAGCGTACAAAAGCTCAACGAAAGGTTGATCACACTGCGACATCGACACTAGTGCTACATGTAAGGTGTGATACATTCCGCAAATACCATCCTGAGTGACGATACGCTAGTAACAGTGACGTCGCCGATCTGAGTGTATTTATTGTAGCGCCGACGCCAGGCGACGCTCTCACTCCCAGCCAGTGGCTCTCCTTGCTGTCCCGATCCGTGCTTGCGATTCATCGTGTCGCATCGACTAATTTGACGTGTGCTCCACAGCGCGAGTGCGATCAATCGGAGCGACTACGTGCCAGCATGCCGGGGAACCGCTGCGTAGTGCGGACCTGCTCGTCGAGGCTCAGAAAAAGCGGAAATTGCGTGGCGTTTCATTACACGTACGGTACACGCCAACACGACCACAAGCTATCAAAGTGGAGGAGCCTATAGATAAATAACATCGCTAACAAGTAACACGCATGTAGCGTTAATAGTGAATGTTAGTTCGTCCGTGGACTTCCTTGCGCTAGCGTAATACCGGGTTACTGCAGCCGTAACAGTGAGAGGCCGGATAGGTGGGGCCATCTGGCGGCGCAAAGAAGAACCTGGCAAGCACAGAATTGTTATTGTAGAAACCTATCGTATCCTATTTCTCCGCTGGTGTGCATTCACTATGCCGATATTCCATAGATCCCTTTGCGTACACCGGAATGCCGTGCACGCTAAAATTCTCTGATATAGCTAATATAGCTAATTGAGACACACCAGCGAGTATGGCCCAAGCGTGCGTCCCCGGGCACCTCCTCGTTGCTGCTTGGAACGGTGTCCATTTCTGAATCGCTGTTTTGCAAAGGGTCGAAGCGAAAATGATTCGCGACGTCACGTATCGCAGTGATTCTAAGTTCCAGAATGTCGTCTTCAACACAAGTCGATACTTTTGACGGCGACAACGGCGACGCTGGTGACAAGGCATGACTGAATGTGCGCGCCTAGCAGACGAAATGTTAGCTGAGCAGCTGATCCTCACGTCACTCCTTTCTGTGGACAAGTGGTAAACTGGGGCGCGGTCTGGAGTTGACCGCGAGGGAGCGCTTCCAGCGCTAAAAAATGGCGGGCTTGCAGGCCGTTTTGAATCGTGCTAGATATCGGTGATATAAATCAATAAAACAGATAGCTATTCGTCCCTCAGTTGCATTTTCGGTCGCGAATCGCTACTGTGGGGTAGATAACTGCTCGTGGATGCAAAAATCTTGACATGCGTAAATTTGATGTCAGTGCTCCTTTAAAAATCAGGAAAATGCAATATTTGCTCGCTACCTTCACAATTGCTTTTTCTGTTGCGGCAGGCATCTTAAGATGGTTAAAGACATCATTTGGCACAGTAATTAAGAAAGTTAAATTAATTAACTTTTTAATTAGTTGAGTTAGTTATGTTTATGTTGAAGTTCTTCGTGCCAAGAACTGATCGCAGCTTTCAGATATAGAAAAAGTGGCTTCTAGTAATTATTGTGGCATAATGAAATGCAACGGCAAAACCAAAGCCTGATGAGCGCAACAAGCAGACGAGCGCAACAAGCAGTGACGAGCACAACTGACGAGCGCAACAAGCAGACGACCAGAATGACGTCGCTGTTCAATACAACGATTATGCCCCGCCACGGTGGTCAAGTGGTTATGGCGCTTGACTGCTGATTCGAAGGTCACGGGGTCGAATCCCGGCCGTGGCGGCTGCATTTTCGATGGAGGCAAAAATGTTTGAGGCCCGTGTACTTAGATTTAGGCGCACGTTAAAGAACCCAGGCGGTCGAAATTTCCGGAGCCCTCCACCACGGCGTCTCTCATAATCATATCGTGGTTTTGGGACGTTAAACCCCAGATATTATTATTAATACAATTACAGAGGTGTAGTTCTTCCACGTTCGTTAATGAATGTGCACCATGCGTGCTATAATTGCAAGCGCAGCCTGCGCACACACACAACAAAGTCAGTTGATGGTTGATGTAACCACGCTCATTCAATCTGAATGTCTCAGAAGAATATAGCAGTTGTGCTGTTCTGCGCTTCGGTTTCGCCACTGAATTTGGTTGAATTCAACCAATACAACAAAACAGCAATACAACAAAACACTGCCGAGCCATCGCACTGACTGTGCGGTAGTTCGAATTCACGTCGCTGGCTGCAGATGTGTTGGTTCACTATGCACTCAACGCACAGCACTACACACCACTTAGCGCTCGCAGATTAGTCGCGCATGAACAATAATGCTCCTCAAGTTTGGCGTAGTCTATCAAACACAGTTCGCAATAATTTCAGTTCAATCAGTAGTTGCGCGATCAAGTGAAGGCTGTCTGGATGTTAGCGAGGACCTTTTCTCTTCCATCGATGTTTGAACGGCTTGATGCGATTTCCAATTAGAGTTGCTCTTCTGGCATGACCACGCTGCTTACATGCGGTCAGTCTGATTGGTTAGCCTCTGCCTTGCCCGTTCTTGGTATAACGTCGTGTCTCTGGAAATCATTGCGTGCTCTTCTCTCGTTGATTTCAGACCTTCTATGGCTCTCCTATGTGAAGACCATCTTTTCCTTAATTCCTTTCTTTTCGGTGCCGTTATTATGTCTTTCCAAGCTGCCAGGTGCTTTCGCTTGGTTCTTGTGTCCTTTACGTCTTGAGCATAATGGCTGCATCTCTTCAATCACATACCACGCAAGCGCACACTCTCCTTCAGGCGTGTCGTTCCACTGGCTGAGATCGTGATCTGTGCGGCCGATAGTGATTCCCACATGTCATGTCCAACAGTAGGTCCATTCTTTTCACCTGCACTTCGTGAACCGGTTCACGGTGGCGCTGCACTCCGGCATTCGTTTCACGAGTTCAACATGGCGGCGTCGGCACTGCGGTATTCGTTTCGAAAAAGTGCAGCCGTCGTGCAAGGCTAGTTCACGAATTCCCTGCACTTACTCGTGAGGTAGTGCCGAGTCCGTGCAGCGTAACCTCAGCAGACGACGCAGCCGACTGCATTCGTGGCTATTTTAACGGCGCCCAACAAATACGTCAGTGAATGTTTTCCGGTAGTTTGAAATGCCAGGCAGCGTAAGCGGCGGCGACTTTTACGAATCACAACCTCCACAATTCGCGAGACAGCCGACCGTAGCAGAGGGCTTGCGCGACATCTGCACTCTCGTATTCGTTTTGGCATCTCGTTGCTGCTGCACTTTCTGAAACGTTCCCTGCACGACGACGGCACTCTGACGTCACCACCATGAACCAGTTCAGATAGTGCAGGGTGAATCGAATGGACCTAGTATTTGCATACTTGTTCTCTCACGGACTTTCATTTTCTCTTGGCTTGGTCCTTTAGTCTTCATGACACAAGTTTGACGCTTGTGTCGTAGTGGAGTGAGATCTGTCATGCACTCCAGTTAAAAGATAGCGAAAAATCTTCGGAGCTCCCACAACCTACTGACGACAGTGCGCTACGTCCTAAAGCTGTATTTCCGGCTTAGTATCTCGAACTTGTTTCAATCGTTTTCTGCTCAGATGTAGTTGGTGTGATTGCTTCATCATTGGGACCCTTTACTATTACAGTTTCGTAGCTTAGGCCATTTTGCACATTGGTAGCAGAATTCCTCAAACTCTCGATCTTTTCTCCACTGTCATCGACGGGCATTCTCTCGCCCTGCGAGTAAGTCAAGCTCAGCTTAGACCTCGTTCCTGGACATCCTTTTGGTTGTTCGAGTGCATAAAACGGTCTTTTCTCAAATTTCGCTAATCGAAGTTGAAGGTTTGATGTCAGCCTTAAGATGTCACAGTCAAAGTTTCACAACTTTCGATATCGCTTTCTAGATTTTCAAGAGGCATAGTTTCATAAATCTTTCGTTCTACTTTCTTCAAGTCCTTTCTCATTAGTTCGAGATGTAGGCGTAATTCCTTGAGTTTACGGATCATTGGGGATCTAGACAAAAGTACTACTTCACTCTTTATCATTACTGCTTCAGTGGCTGTACACAATGATTTCCGAATATCGTGGAGTCGCTTCATATACTCGTCAATCGTTGTGTCTGTCTCCTTCGGGCTCATGATTCCACAGTTCTTACACATCAAGATCAACGATGTTGGCATCCAAGGGTAGGGCCTTCATGGTTACTCTCGTACAAAGGCTTCAGCATTCTAACTTCAGGAACCTTAAATTGAGTATCGTCACGCAAGCAGTGCGGGTCAAGTAGTGAACAGTCGGTAGCTTCGAGGGCTTGGCCTGCAGTACGGGCGTTGTCGTAGCAAAAGTTCATCATCTTGACCTCGCGAACCTCGAAGTTGTCACCGAAGGGAAAATCTAGCAGATGGGCAGACATACCGTTGACTGCTCCAAGTGCTGGGCTGACACGATGGGACTCTCCTTTCTTCATGGTCATCCTAGCCTTGCGAACCTCGGGCCGTGGTCTTGAAGGGCAAGGGCAGAACAGAGCCGAAATAAATGTAATGGGCTCCCGCCTCGCGAACCTCCAAGTGACGGACATTGCCTCTTCAATCCATGAGTCGCCGTCTCGGTCTCAGTTCAAGCCGGAGTCGTAGTCCCGGGTTTCACGGCACCAAATATGAAGAACAGAGCCCAACGGCGTGGCTGCCTTCTTTTTCCACGTTTAATGCCCCACTAAATCTTAATGATGACTGTAGGTGCGTGGTGCGTGACCATCGTCGTCTTCCATTTTCAACAAAGACTATGAACCAGCTAGCCTGGCAATGAATTTTGTTATTGCTACATTGTTTAGTGCCTGTCCCTGCTGCTTAACAAAATGTCTGTCGTGGAGTTCGCAGTAATTTCTTGCGGTTTCATCATTCTGTTTTCTTGCTTAATTTCAATCAGGGATTCTCGAGCTGCTATCATTTTCATTATATGTTCATGTAAGCAATTTCACCCTTTTACATGAAACCCTTGTGTCCAAAAGCAAGGTTATTTCTAATACTACTGTAAAGCAGGGATCGGCAACCTTTTGAGGCGAAGGACTGAGTTGCATGAAGCTGACACAGCGGGGGCCGCACGGCAAAGCGGGGTGGGGTGGGGGGGGGGCTGCTTTGCAAGCAAAGAGAAAAATTCCACGAATTGACAGTTCTGTGCAAAACTGGAATAAAAAATCATGTGCTTATTTTCAGTGCGCATGTCAGGACGTTGTAATTTACTAACGTAGGTTACAGGCAAAAAAAAAAAACATTTCAATCAGACTTTTGGGGCTAAACATTCTTAGCCAGCTTGCAAATATCTACATCAAGGCTGCTTACCGACAGATGCAGAAGTCCGTAGAGGTGTCCTGATGTGCCGGGGGCCGCGTAATACTGCCCTGCGGGCCGCAGGTTGCCGACCCCTGCTGTAAAGCATTTTTACTTTGACCTGCGATACTGCCACGCCCACTTCTTGTTTTATTTTTATGTATTTGGGTTTGACCAGCAAGGACGGTTATCAACGCTCAACGCTGTCCGCGAAGCAGTGTTCAAGAAGCTTCGCGATTGTTGTTGATCATTTTGTTAAGATTGCGTGCAAGACGCGAACACTCGAGCTTATTCTAGAGATTGCGCAACAACCAGCGATGTTGCTGGAAAGCTCGATAGCGCCTGTATAAAAGCCGACGCGCTTGACCGCTTGTCAGTTGATCGACGGTCGACGCTCTGTTCGCCGCTATCAGTGTATTGCTGTAGTTGACTTTCAGTTTCCCGGCCACAAGTTCGGCCAAATAAAGAGTTTTATCCCGGACATGCTGATTGCTGCCTTCGTCGACGTCACGACCACGTGACAATACTGAGAGTCAGTAAAATTTACCTTTCTCTATCAAATCAAGAAATTCTATTATAATCAATTCAGTGTTTGTCTTCTATATTGCCACAAGCATAAGATTAGCTTGTATTATGCAGTATTGTTGATGGCAGGCTTTAATGTGCCGCTGCGGGAAAGAAGGTGAGGACAAGCACGCTATGAAGACGACGAGGTCAAACTGCCAGTGATCGCACCAGCCTGACGTTCTGGTGTACCGCTAGTTACAGGTTTCTGTGGGCTTGTGCAATATAATGTGGCATTACTGGCGGAGGTGCTGGTGGAGGTATTGAAATGCCCTAGATGCATTATACAGCACATGTATAACATCCAAAAATGCGAGAATTGCTTGACATGCTGATTTGTTCATGCTTTGTGTGCTGTGCATTTTTCACAATGGTTTTCGGAATACCAGTCATTAAGCACTTTACTTATTTGCTTTTTAGTGTGACACCTGAAGACAGTCCAAGCTGCAGCAGTACGTCGACACCCAAATTGAGCCAGGGTGAAACGGAGTGTGCCATGTTCAAGGTGATTGGAGTTGTGGTCTCAAGAAAAAAGCATGCTCATGGCAAGATATGAATTCACCAAATGTAGCCACCGGGAATAAAAGCTTGCTTTTGTATACACATTAGCACATGCTCAAAATTGATTTTGCATGCTTTATGCACTTTCCTTTTCATTCGGAATGTTGCCTTTAGGCATAATATTGTTATACAACAGCAAAAGAGGTGCATCACACCTAAATAAACTTATTTCATGTATAAAGTCCAAGAACAATCGGTGAAATGTTCCATGTATCATCTTTGTAAGTCAGGAGGGTGACTCAGACGATGACCAGTTGCTTCGAAGTGGCGAAGATGCACTTTCTGTGGCCCCAGTCATGACCATAGCAAGTGCTTCACATCCTCTGCCATGATGGAAAATAAAAAATGGCATGTAGATCCATGTGCTATGGCCAGTCACTGCCAGTGTGAGTGCAACCCAGCTGTTTCAAAGTGCCACCTTCTCAGAGCAAGTAAGCAGGTCAGAACCACATGGACTCTTGTGGTGCAAAGGGGCCGGTGAATGAAAGTAAATGTAGAGGGCACGAGTGCCAAACCGAATATGAGGCGCCCTCTGTAGGATGCAGTACGTAAAGGGTGTACTGACAATCAACTGTGGCACTTCTGTTGGTGCGTGCGTGTTGACTCTGCGGGCTTAGCCCTGCATCCTCGGCTGCCTTGGCTCAAACTCGCCCACCACACTGGGGACTCGGCTCTCTTGGTCATACAGAATTTCCTACTGTCGAGAGCGCAAACTGCCATCCCCAAAAACCAGTTTGCGGTACATTACTCGTGTGACCTTCCCAGGCCAGAGCAAAAGGTCCTGCAGAGAGGTAGAGGCACGAAGTAGTCGGAACAGGCGAACCCCCGCAAGGTTCTCCGATTGCAGCATGGTCCATACCACACTGGCTAGTGTGCTTCAATGCTGTGTCCATTCCTGCCTTATACTGGGTAAAAATGCGCACTTTGACGCATCGAAAGCACACAGCTGAAGCACGTCCAAGCAAGAGAGGCTTTAGGTTTACTAGTGTCAGTACTGCATAACTTTAAAAAACATTTTTTTCTTTTGTCAGGCCTTCTTTTCTGCCTTGTCTTTCTTTTTTCTTGCACCCTAAAATTTTGTCAGCATACTAAACCTCACAGAATAAGCGACGTGTAACATGTTTGTAGAAAAACTAACAAGCTTTTGTACATTCAGCACCTCCTTAAAGAAGCAAATCGGTAAGTTCCCCACTTTTCACCATCTTGCTAAAACTTTTAATGTGAAGGCTTCAATGCCAACCAGGATGGGCCACAAAGAAGAGTTTTCTTGTTTTTGATCTGTCCTAGTTTGCACTGAGGTCCTCACCTTAAAAGTTACGCACAAACTATGTCCAAATGAAGTTTTCTTGGTAACACTGTTTGGGACATGAACAGTTTTCAGATAGCCATATTTTATATTTAGAACTATCTATCCATGGTACTGTTTTGTGAGCTAATAAAATTCTGTGCACACAAGATCGACTGAGTTGTGTGCTCATTCTTTTCTACTATGCAGTACGAAGGCACTTTTGAGGACTACCTGGAAATGTTCATCCAGTTTGGCCACGTGACCCTCTTCTCTTCGGCATTTCCGTGGGCTGCCCTGTGCGCCTTGCTGAACAACCTGGTTGAAGTGCGCAGTGATGCCTTCAAGCTGTGCTTTGTCTTCCAGCGCCCCTTTGCTCAGCAGGCCAACAGCATCGGCACCTGGCAGGTGTGCTTCCTTCCTTATCTGTTGGCCCAAATCGTGCCCATGAGGGAGTAGGCTTGCCACCACATTTGTCCAAACAGACCTGAAACCCAATCTGTACCTGTCACGTTACTTCATGGGCTTCTATATCAACACTGGAATGTATTTAATAGGGGCACGCGAATACAGTCGAACCCGGGTATATCAAACTCACCAAAAAACGTTTATTAGTTCGATATATGGCATAATTCGATATAGGCCCGCTATAGGATTTTGACACAAAGGCACATAACAATAAGAAAAGTACTTTATTAATATGGTGGCTTACTTGCATGCCCTACTTTGGAACAAAATAGTCCTGGATTTTCTTCTGTGTCAACGACTTCGCTGCCTGCGACAGCACGCACGCCTTCACGTTGTACAACGAGTCGGAGCAGCTGAGGCCGCAACCTTCCACATTCACGCAATAGCGCCGGACCAACGCAAGTGCACTAATCACTTTGGAGGATGTAGGCAATGGGCCATCGTCAATTTCCTTATTGCTGTCGCTTTGGCTCGTGGTCGGCACGACGTCTGCAACGTAGTCCTCATCTTGTAGCTCGCCCATGATGGCGACATCATCGTCCGCACTGACGAACTCGTCGAATGTTGATCCGTCGGTAGCTCCCGGGAACTCTGCCAGCTCGCTCCAAACTTCAGCGGAAACACGGACTTCTTTTCACCGCGCTCGACCCGATTTATGATTTCGAGTTTCGCGGCGAACGGCAAATTCTGCCTATCACAAGCCATGACGACAGCGCGCCAATAAAGTTCACATAGCACCAACAGGCAACACCACCAGCACGGACCACGCTGAATGAGGACTCGAGGAAAACAGGCAGCAGCAGGCACACACGCATAAAGAAAAAAAAATGGCGCTCACTTCTACCGCCTCCGCGCCTCGTAGAAAGCACGACGGCCTCTGATTGGCTGTAAGCGCTGCGAGCGGGCCAGGATCATTTCTTGCAGGGGGGTGTTCGCCCGTGCACAACCGGGTCTAAACCACTTTTTCTAGGGTGGCGCCGGCAGTTTTCCCCGCCACCGCGAGGGAAAGCCAACTTGCTGGGGCACTTTTGAGGCACATGGAGTTTGATATATCGGTTGTCGTTGCTATTTTCGTTCGATGTAACAGTAACTTTTGCTATATATTCTCAATGTAAATTTACCGTGTTTAGAAATTGTTCGATATACGGGATAATTTGATATAAACGGGTTCGATATAGTCGGGCTCGACTGTATTTGAACTTTCGAATATTTCTCGAATAGTGTTTGCTGTTCGATTCAATTCGCACCGGAATTTGACTATTTGAAATATTCAAACTTCCGGAAGATAAGTACAGTCAACATCCGATTTTTCGGACTCCCTAGGGACAGCGAAATCGTCCGAAAAAACTAATTTATGCTTTTTTATTCCACTAAAGCGGTCAAATCACCACAGCCACATCCGAAATAGCTTTCATTTCTCCCAGTACACTTATCAGGCATTTTGGTGCGCAGTCAGACTCTCGTGAATACATCACCAATTGCAAATTTGTGTCTCATGATGAGCGCTGCCAATACCAGCAAAGTGCGGAATAGATTACGGCTCTCTCGCATGGAGCATTTGGAAACGATGACGTGTAACACAATCACTTTGGCAGAAGAGCGGACAACTCGTCCGGCTTTTCTCGATGCGTGTGCGTATGTAAGCGATGCGCACATGCATTGCAGAATCTCTACCGATACGCAGCATTTGCTGCCGCGTGACGCCAACTGTTCTTAGCTGTGTGCAGCATGTCGCCTACTAAGCTGACGGCATCACTTCCAGGGGCGCTTGCTTTACTGTACGCATGCATATATGTCATGAAAGTGTTCACAATGCCCACTCCGTTCCTGACCACAAATGGGCGCGGTGATGGCGAGCTGCTTTCATTCGTGAAGGCAACGCGTCTGTGCGGTGCACTTAGCGGTCTCGCACAAAGAGGCAGCATTCATGGTGGCGCAGCGCGTTTGGGTTATACCAGAGTCCTTCAATATACGCATGCCACTGTGCTAGGCCACATGAACTACTGAGCAGTTAGCTGAAGATGCTTACCAGGAGGATTGTCAGCGGTTAAGCTGTACTGACGCGTTTGCTGCCTGCCGCCATCACGCCTCCGTGCATTTCCGGTGCTTATCCGTAAAGACATCGCCGCACTGCGCCATGACAGTGGCCCCTTAAGATTTCCGATGTGCTTTACTCCACCACATTCTGGCATTGCGGCAAAGCTACCTTTCCGGCTCTGCTACAGCCACAAATGGATTGGCTCACAAAAGTGCTGGTTCGAACCTACGAGATGATAGACGCGGCAAAGCTGGGTGCTTTAATTAATGCGGTTTCGAGCTTGAAATTTGGGAAGTCTGAAAAATCAGATTCTGAAGAGTTTCAGCGTACAGAATTTCAGATGTTCGTATACACTGATGTCTATATGGGACAGATTAGGAACTCCGGTCTCGCAGGGAGCATGCCCTTGTCTGCCACATCACTTGGGCCTCCACAAAAGTTGAAGGAGGAGGAGAGGTTCAGGAAATGGCGTCTCTTCCTTTCACGTGCAAAGTGTTGTCAACTCCACTTTGGTTGCACAAAATCATGTAAATAAGTACAATTTGGCCTCTGCATTGCCTCATTCTTGATAAGACAACTGGAATGCACCACCCCTCCAGCAACTTCACCAAGCTATCTAAAAGAAACGCTTTCATGTCCCTGTCTCATAAGAATATGCTTGGGGATCCTTTGCAACTTTTTTCTGTAATTTCGCTTCGAAGTATTCGAAAAATATTCGAATTAGCTTCCCACCCAAAATATTGCTATTTGCACAGCTCTAGTATTTAACTTTGAAATCTTTTGCAGTACATTGGCTCCTTTTTAAAGGGACACTAAAGACGAATATTAAGTTGACGTTGATTGTTTAAATAGAGTTCCAGGAACCTCGTAGGGCTTCTTTCGTGCCAAGGAAATGCTTATTTTGAAAGAAAATCACGTTTTAGTGGTCCGTACGGCGTTAGCGCACTTTAATTCACCTGCTTGGACGGGCCTTCTGACGTGGCGGTTGCCGTGCCCAACGTTGCTGGCCTTTACTGCCGGGCTGCTGACACTAGGGTTTCTTGTGCAACCGCGGCCATCAACCTTGCCAAGACGTAGCCACGGGCCACTCCAAAACTGTACAGTTCACTGTAAGGGGGCTTAGCTTGGCCAGCAGCAGAAGTAGAGTATCAACAGTGCGAAAATATTGAGAGCCAAGCACATGCAGCAGTACGTGATACCGCAACTACCTCTGAGATGCAACCACGTGAGCGAAGCGCAGCTCAGCGAAAGTGAAACTTTTAAACCGCTCACGCCGTTCCCCATGGTAATGCCAAGAGGTTCTTTTTTCCGTGAATCATACAGAAAAGAACAAGCAGCATTTTATTTCGTCTTGTGATACACGGAAGGTTCTTTTTTTTATCGCAACTAGTTTGATTACTAGTGGTTAATTGTAGGCTTGTGCAAATATTCGAACAAATAATACAGTATACGAATTCGCTTCGATTCGAATTTAAATTATTTGAAATTTTGAAGTATTCGAAATGAACGAATAGGTGTATATTAGTCCACTTGTAACCCCCCTGTAAAGGTGGTTTCACTGCAGTTGAGGGGTACTATACCGTGAATACACCTTTCCAGGGAAAATTCGCACTGCCGCGAAGCCCCACTTCAAGGTTAAATAAACATATTACCCTCACATCGATTCATCATTTTTTAAGTTTAAAGGCTTGTTATACTACTAGCTTATATGCTCTAAGTATAGTAAATTTTAAAACGTAACATATTGATACAGTGAGTTGTGATGAGAGGGTTTTATTTACAGGAGATGGATGATGGTGGTAGCGCGCTGTGGCCTTGCAAAAACCCTTCGTTCTCCTCTTCTTCTCTTTCCCTTCTCTGTCTTTCGCATGACCGTTACATTCCCCCGCAAGCAGACGAAGCCCGTAGGGCGAGTCAAGATGGTCAAGGAGGGTAGAACCGTTTCAGGCGAGCAATATGAGTGAGCTGCGTTCCGCTTGATCGTCGACCATTGCTCAGGAGACGAGCTATTACGTAAGTGAGTTGGCTGAGACGGTCCACGACTACAAATGGGCCCGAATATTGTGACAAAAGCTTTTGACACAATCCACGCTTGCGTTGTGGTGTCCAAAGCAACACCAAATCGCCTTTTTCGAACGATACTTGTTCGTGACGGTCGTCGTACCGCTCCTTCGAACGACGTTGCGAGGCCAGAGTCCGAAGTCGAGCTATTCGACGCGCTTCTTCCGCGAGGCACAAGGTCTGCGGTACAGAATCGTCATTGTGCAGAATGAAGGGTAAGAAAGTGTCCAGAGGGCTTCGCGATAACCTGGCGTACAGGAGATAAAATGGACTAAAGTCCGTTGTTTCTTGTTTCGCCGTGTTGTACGTGTAAGTGATAAAAGGCAGCACGTCATCCCAGTTCTTGTGATTGGCGGAAACGTACATGGCAAACATATTGGTCAGAGTTCTGTTTGTCCGTTCAACGAGACCATTTGTCTGCGGATGGTACGGTGTTGAATGACGAAACTGTGTAGTGCACATACGAAGTAATCCTTCAACAGCATCAGCAGTGAACTGGTGGCCACGGTCGCTGATAATGACACGCGGTGGGCCATGGCGAAGGACCACGGAGTGCAGCAAGAAGACCACCACGGAAGCAGCAGTGGAAGAGGGTATGGCTGCTGTTTCCGCATACCGTGTAAGATGGTCCACGCAGACGAATATCCAGTGGTTCCTATTGTTAGATAAAGGAAATGGACCCAAAAGGTCAATTCCTACTTGTTCGAAAGGCGTACTGGGTGGTGTCAATGGCTGAAGGGGGCCTGACGCTGCGGTGGCCGGTCGCTTGTGACGTTGGCATGTTTCGTAACTAGCGACATAGCGCTTGGTTGTTTCGTACATCTTCGGCCAATAAAAGTGTTCCCGCGTGCGGTGCAGCGTTCGCACAAAGCCGAAATGGCCAGATGTGGCATCGTCATGCATGGCACGTAGAACATCGGAGCGGAGGCTCTCGGGGACAACTAGCAGAAAACGCGCTTCAGGCCTAGAGTAGTTAGTCTTGTAGAGCAACTTGTCCCGAACAGTAAAGCGACCGTTGCCGTGGGACGTACGGGCGGCGACAAAAAGCGGATCCAGGGTGAGATCGTTGCGTTGTTCTCGCTGAAAGTCGGCAGCGTCGGGAAACGTGCTAGTAACTGCAGCGAGACAGTCGTCAAAGTTATCAGCATCGCAGTCGGTAGTCGCAAGAGGAATCCGAGAGAGGCAGTCCGCGTCAGCGTGACGACGGCCACTCTTGTATGACACCGTAAAGTCATATTCCTTATTCCTAAAGGCGCAGCGCCCAACGTGCAAGGCGACCAGAGGGATCACGCAAACCGATCAGCCAGCATAAGGAATGATGGTCGGTAATTATCTTGAATGGTCGCCCGTAAAGATAACAGCGGAACTTCTGGACGGCGAAAACAGCTGCCAGGCATTCCTGTTCCGTAACCGTATAATTGCGTTCAGATTTGCTCAGGCAACGGCTGGCATATGCGACGACATGCTCTGCACCACTGTGACGTTGTACAAGCACTGCTCCTATGCCGATACCACTAGCGTCAGTGTGAACCTCAGGCGGGCAAGATGGATCGAAGTGACGCAAGAGGGGTGCTGACGTTAGTATAAACTTAAGTTGGGAGAATGAGGCGTCACAGTCTGGTGTCCAGTTGAAGGCTGCGTCCTGTCGCAGAATACTTGTGAGCGGGTACACGATCTCGGCAAACCGGGGAACAAAACGACGAAAATACGAACATAGGCCGATGAATGAACGAAGTTCTCGTGCAGACTGCGGTGGTTTGAAGGAGCTCACTGCTTCAATCTTACGAGGATCGGGTCTGACGCCATCCTTGTCCACTAAGTGTCCTAGAACCAGTGTTTGACATTCGCCAAACCGGCATTTCTTGGAATTTAGAACCAGCCCGGCTTTTTCGATGCAGTCGAGGACAAGGCTGAGACAGTTGTTATGTTCTTCAAACGTGCGGCCAAAGATTACAACGTCGTCAAGGTAACACATGCATATCTCCCACTTTAGACCGTGCAGTACTGTGTCCATAAATCTTTCAAAAGTGGCAGGAGCATTGCAAAGGCCAAAAGGCATAACATTAAATTCGAACAGGCCATCTGGAGTCACGAATGCAGTCTTCTCCTTGTCTTCAGGTTCCATAGGTATTTGCCAATAACCCGATCGCAAATCAAGTGTTGAAAAATAAGAAGCGGCGTGCAAGCAATCAGTGACGTCGTCAATTCGTGGTAGGGGATAGACATCCTTCTTTGTCACTGCGTTTAGACGCCTGTAATCCACGCAGAATCTCCAGGAACCATCTTTTTTCCGGACAAGGATTACCGGGGCTGCCCACGGGCTGGACGACTCTTGAACGACACCTTTGTTCATCATGTCCTTTACTTGTTCGGCAATAACTTTGCGCTCGGAGGATGACACTCGGTAGGGCTTCTGGCGGATGGGGCGTGCTGAGCCGGTGTCTATTCTGTGGCGAGTGCGGGATGACGGTAGCTGAAGTGGCGCATCTCCATGTTCAAAGTCGAATGCAGCAACATGCCAGGAAAGGACCTGTACCAGCGCTTGCTGTTCCGTTGTACAGAGAGCCTTACTGATCATACCGAGCATTAGATCGTGATGATGATTATCGCAAGGAGAGGAAGCTGTGGCGGGGTCCGCAGTTAGTGCTGCTATTGAGCTGCATGAGGCTTCATCGAAGAAAGCGATCTTCATACCGCGAGGAAGCACAACCGGCGTGGCAGAACAGTTCAGCGCCCACAATGTTGCGACTCCTTTCGCCATGCACACGACAGAACAGGGCACAAGTATATTCTTTTTAGCACAGTTTATGCTGAGAGGCCCAACTACAAGGTCAACACAAGCAGCATCAACTGCGCTTGAAGAGACACGAACGGGTGTCAGGCACCAAGATGGTGCTATCACTTCATCGATCACACTGAGTGTGTTCCTTTCTTCGCCACGTGAACTTTGTTCAGAAAGTGCCGGTATAAATAACTGGTTTAACGATATTTCGCCACTACCACAGTCGACGGAAGCGCCGCATTGCTCAAGAAAATCGATACCAAGAATCACATCGTGCGAACAACGAGGAAGAACCAGGAATTCCGACGCAAACACTTTTCCAGCCAACAAAACACTCACAGCACAAACACCGAGGGGATGAAGCCACTCGCCGCCTACTCCACGAAAGGTAATGGCGTCGGTCCAAGAAAACATAACTTTATGGCCTAGCTGATTTTTGAAGGCGAGGCTCATCACAGACACAGTCGCCCCAGTATCAACTGAAGCCATCGTCGGTATTCCGTCAGTCAACACATTCACTTTGTTTTTTAACATCACAACAGGCAGAGGTATATCTTGCAAAGACCGTCCGGCGACCTCACCTCCATCGGCCGCGGATGCTAGTTTCCCGGCGGCGGAGGGGACGTGCCGAGGGGACGGCGAGTGACGGGGTCGGTTAGATGGTGGTGTCAAACTCCGCTCAGAGGCTGGGGAATCGCTGCGTCTGGTCTTGTGCGAAAAACGGTCCCTCGGAAACAAGTCGGTCGTCCGCAGGTCATATGATGTACCGGTTCCTGGTGGCGAGAACATGGGTGGTGTCCGTGATGGGCGGCGTTGACGACAATACCGAGCTATGTGTCCTGTGGAACCGCAGTTGTAGCACACGGGAGGGTCGCGGCTCATGCCGTGTTCGTTGAAACGAATCCTAGGCCACTGCGGACGACGAGCAAGTTCGTTATCATGCGAATAACAGGTCTCTGCAGCTCGCTGGAATCCGTTATATCGGTTGTAAGCCGCATCATGGTAATAGGGTCGGTGCTGTCCTTGTGTCAGCGGGACGTAGTCAGGCACAGAGTCTCGAGTATAAAAACGCGGCTGTTCTCGTTGTGCTCGAGCGTGATAGGAAGGGCTTCTATCGTAGAGACGTGGCTGTTGTCGAGGCGTGAGATCGTACTCCTCAATGCCTTTCGCCGCTTAATGCGAGGAGAAGGACGCAACGTGTGGCTCGAACTCTAGTGGCAGGGGGGAGTGATGACTGCTTGGTTGTGCCACTTGCGCGTACAGGTTGAGTTCCTCACGGACTATTTGTCGGATCGTTGATGCGAGATCGAGCGGCTGGTTGCTCTCTATGCTTGCAACTGTCGTCACATTGGCTAGCCTGCCAAACTTCGGCGTGATGCGCCTCGTCTTGAGTTGTTCGAAAGTGCGACAGTGCCGAATGACATCGGCGACGGAAGTCAGGGTGTCTTTTGCGATGAGGAAACTGTAAACGTCCTCGGCGATTCCTTTTAGAATGTGACCAACTTTGTCTTCTTCAGTCATTCCAGAGTCCACCATCCTACACAGTTTTATGACTTCCTCAATGTAAGTCGTGCAGGTTTCGCCTAGCACTTGTGCGCGTTGCATGAGCGTCTGTTCTGCTCTCTTCTTTTTCGTCGTGGAGTCACCGAAACGCTCTTTGATTTCAGAAACAAATCTGTCCCACGTCGTTAACTTTTCCTCGTGATTCTCATACCATACTAACGCAGTGTCTGTTAGGAAGAACACAACGTTCGAAAGCTGGGAAGCGACATCCCACTTGTTGGCGGCACTCACCCGTTTGTAATGGATGAGCCAAGCCTCGACGTCTTCATCCGGCCTTCCGGCGAAGGGACGGGCATCTCGTAGCTGTGGAGCAGAACTGGTCGGCGTAGAAGTTGAGGGGGGCTGTGGTCCGTCGGTGTTGTGGAACATGTCCAGCCCAGACGGGTTCGGTGGAAGTCCAGCAAGGCGACGGCTCCGTCGAAGAACTTGCGGTTCAACCTTCGTTTTCTGGTGTCGAGTGTCGAGTACCCCGCACCTTCCACCACAACTGATACAGTGAGTTGTGATGAGAGGGTTTTATTTACAGGAGATGGATGATGGTGGTAGCGCGCTGTGGCCTTGCAAAAACCCTTCGTTCTCCTCTTCTTCTCTTTCTCTTCTCTGTCTTTCGCATGACCGTTACAATATTATTTAACGCAATATTTTACAGGTTATCACTAGCATTCTACCGTAAGTCACATCCTGCTACTATTCGAAGGTGCTTCCACTTCCTTTGAACCAAAAAGAAAGACACATGCTTTGTTACAATTTAAAAAAAAAGAACATTGTGCACGTTGGTGGGGTCATGACAAATGTGCTCATTTTTCTTTATAATATGTGATATATACTATTCGAATTCGATTCAAAATTATTCGACCAAAATCACTATTCGCTTCGAACCTAAAATTTACTATTCACACACGCCTAGTTAATTGTACTCGGGACTATTGACATCATCGGGGTCATTTCCAGAATGTCCCACTCATGGCGCATATCGCGTCCTACATTTACCCTAGTTTCTCAATTAGTAGAGCACTGCTATTGATAATATTGACGTTTTAGACGTTGTCACACATTGACCTTTGACTCTGACATAAATTATTTGCCTTTAGTGTCCCTTTAAGCTACTCTGCAAGCTTAAGTTTGCTGATTTGTAAATTTGAAAGCTTAATTGTTTCACTATGGACTGACACATGAACACACTCTCTGTTCTGATCATGTGTTCTGCATATCAAAGGGCTGTCATTAGTGTATGTGAAATTCTTGGTTTATGTAGTGCTGTTGCGGGGCTTGCCTTCAGTTTAATGAAGCAGCTTGCTTGACGGACAAAGGAGAGAAGTGGCGCACACAGCGACCAGTTTTGCACCAAGCACGTGCACTCATTTAGTTTCTTAACCCTGTAAAACCCAGTGTATCATATATGATACATTAAAAATAATGCCTCAAAAGAGGTAATAAGCCTGTCAAAGCTTCATGGAAAAGCCATTATTGCATATTTAACATGTTATAATGAAGTTACACTGAGTTATTCATTTAATAAAATTAATTAATTAATTTTAATTAAGCGTAATTAAGTTATGATCGAAATAAAATTTCACCCTTTTTTTTCTTAAAATGAACTCTACACGAAGAGTAAATATAGTGAGTGTTTCTTCACAATTTTTCTGAAGGCAGAACGCCTTTTGGGCATTACAGGGTTAAGAACCAACATCAGATTTTATTGTATTTTATTATCATTATTTTCAGCCTTTTTTTTACATTAAAGGGGTTCTGAACCACCCTCAGGCTTGGTGAAAAGACACATTCTACAAACAGCAAACACTGCTATAAACAGCTCAAAATTTTGTGGTTGTGCGCAGCATGTGGAGATTACAAGACGAGTGTGAAGTTGCCACTTTCTCAAGCGCCTTCTCTTCATACAGAGGCTCATCCTCACGCTCTTCGAAGCTGCCGGCGTCGGCTCTACTTCATCATTAGAGCAGATTGCTGCTATTGGCTGATAGCTGACACAAGTCAAGAGCGGTGTTTCAGTCGTGCGCTTCTTTCTACAGGGTGCCGCCGTCGTCAGGGGCGTAGCCAGGGGGGGGTTGGGGGGTTCAAACCCCCCCCCGAAATTTTTCAGTTTTGCTTGCGTATATAGGCACGCACACATACAAACGCATGCACGAACATACATAAAGTATGGTTGAACCCCCCCCCGAAAAAAATTTCTGGCTACGCCCCTGGCCGTCGTGTTCCGTGTTCAGCTGAAAATTATCCAGTAGCAACTCTAGTATGCAGCAGGATCACTCTGGGAGTATGCGATCGCGTTTCATGATGTGTGCTCAAGTTTGTGATGCGCCATGACATAGTTTGTTGCCCCATTGTCATTGCCCCATGTGTAGCTTTCACTGCACTTGTCGGGACGAAAGGAGAGAAAAAGCGCTTAAAGAGTGCGACAAATCCCTGCAACTCCGCTCATTGTTGACAGATTGGAAACTTTGTGGCAGTCAAATGATTTGTGAGGCAACAAACTCCGGTACTGAGGTCATTCGATGATTACTTTAAAAAAAAGATTTTTCAGGACCCCTTTAACACTTTCCTGTCAGCAGGAAAATAGGCCATTTTTGGGTACTCTAGTAAACAATTTTTCTATGGCCACCCAATATTATTGATTCGGCAATATATGGTACTAATCTGTAGAAAAAGGAATGTGCTTTCTAATGTCAATAAATTTAAAGCAAACCTTACTAAAATATTTGCGAACAAAAGGCTGATGGGAAAATTTTAAACAAAAACGGGAACACTGTGTAAATAAATCAGTGCTGCTTTGCACCAAGCAAATACAAAAAAATTTCAAAATGTATGTTTTGACCAAGAATGTCATGTCCAATATCCATGAAAATATAAGGATTCTAACTGCAGCCGTTATTTGGATACAAAAGAAGACGTTAGCCCAAGTGGCTAATATAGTGCCACCATGCAATGCAGTTATGTGATGCAGTGAAGCACCGGTTTGCGCAGCATGCCTTGCGGAAAACATTCATTTTATGTTCTATTGTTGGCGCAAGAATATACATCCATGCAAATTCATTAGTTGTGTCTAACATCTCGACGATTATTACTTAGGCAAACAACAGAGCGAAGAAATCGACGGGCCAGACAAAATGCCGCGCAGCACTACGGAGCGCAATGGTGAAGTACACTGTGTGACGTCTTCTCGCGGTAAACTCCACTCGTTGAGCAGCCGCCGGCAAGCAGTCCCACGCAAATGCTGTTGACACTGTGCAGATAACAGCTGTGACCTATAGAACATGCAGGATATCTTTAGAACAAAGCACAGCCACAACCACTCGATTCAGAGATCAAAACGAAAGTTACCGGCGGATACCTGTTGATGTTCTGCAGCTGTTCAACGCATTTTTGCTGTCTGTGGTGCTGTCCAATGAGTCAGAATCATCTTCTGAGTCTTTGCTGCTGCCATCATAAAAAAATTATGAATCAGACACGATGGAATCTGCTGAAATTTGCCGTTTTGAGAGGCATGTGCGCGTGATGTCGACGCCATCTTTGAAGCTACGAGCGTTCGGCCCTCTGGACCATCGATAGTGAGCTATTGATGGGTATAGGCGCGGACAGGAAAGTGTTAAGTGACTTCTTTAGTGCTTGACATCAGGATTATGCATATTTCATGTTGTAGTGGCAGTGAAAAACCAAGAACTGCGAGGATTGTGAGTTAAAGACCTTACTCTTTATTGGGCGAACTTGTAAAAGGAAAGACAAGCAACATTTCAAACCACACTGGCACACGCATTTGCTATCGAATCTGATCTCATGTGTCAAAGCTCTCCGCTGTTTGAATGAATTAATGAATGTTTTTTTCCAGCGAAACGCAGGAAATGGGCAAAAAGCTACAAGGGTAGCTTGAGAAGTGCACAAGGCAAGGCAAAAAAGAAAAAAAGACTACCATAAAATCCTGAGCAAGCGCCCCCTTCCCCTCCCGCCATATTTTTTTTTTCAACCTGTTCTCCACTACAGAATCCTGCATGCATGCGTATTCAATGAAGCATTTCATTAGAAGCACGGGTGTGCATTCTTCTTCGAGGCTGTTCCGCCGCCATCTGAAATCTTGATCTGCGACCGAACAAGGGCCTCCCTCCAAATCTTGTCCGATTATTTTTTTTCACCGTAGGGGGTAGCGCTTGCTCGGGATTTTTACGGTAGTCTTGCTGTACATTCCAGAGTTCTCTAATGGCAGCTGGTGTTCGCATACATTCATGAATATACAACACTTTGCAATGCATGTTTACAGTGACTAGAAGCTTTATTTATCTGTAGAACAGGTAAAAATGCTTGTACACTACCGGTTAGAGTAGTGCGCTGAGCGATAACTTGATATCTATGACAATGCAACGAAACACATTGGCATAAAGTAAAATATTCACATAGAGCAATGAAGGAAAGAAGATGACTTTTAAGGGCTCGTTTTTCTTTGTTAGACGCAATATTAATGAGAACTCACAGACGATAGGGGATGTTATTTGTAGTATAATTAGGATATAAATGTGAAGAAAGTAAAGTGAGCGAATAGATAACTTGCCGCCAGCAGGGATAGAACCTGCAACCTTCGAATAACGCGTCCGATGCTTTAACACTGAGCTACGGTGGCGGTCATCCTGCCGTCCACTTAATGGGGTATATATGTGCATTTAAAATCTAGGAGTGTTAGTCAGCGCCAGTCGCAGCCATGGCGGCGAGTGTGGAACACGCTTTCTCTGCCTGTTGGCGTCACGTAGCACGTGATCTTTTTACGAGCTTGCAGCTGATCGTGGCTTCTTACGACCTGGCAGCTGGCAGCTGACCAACATAGAGCAATATTATATAGTAGACATATAATGCAGGACTAAATCCTCTAAAAAATGACACAACCTGTGAAGCTATTTAGGAAAGGAAAAGAGCTTTCCCATCGTGTGAAAGCAGGTCTATTCTGGAAAGCAATTGTAAGAATAATCTAGATATAGAACTAACCTGTTAAAAGAAATGTTCTTGTTTTATGTTATTATTAAGAGCATACTGTTCTGTAGTTTATTATTTTGATTACAACTCACCATCAGTCGTAGGTCATCCCAAAGCAAATTGTAAAAGTACTTAACTATGAAGAATGAACATTATAGTACGTAGTACTAGATGTGTGCAACCGTAACACCATGTCATATTCTCCTAAGCCTAAGAGCATCAAGGCTTTACTACTCACCGTTTTAGTTCTTTATTGTTCTGGCATTTTTCGTATCCATCCTTCACACTTTTATATCAAAAACCACCAGAATATCTAAAATGAAGTGTGCTGATACATGCCCTGCATAAAAATATGAACGCTACACATTGGGGTGCTATAACGTAAAGCTATTCCATTGTGATTTTATCCTAACCTCCGGATGTCAAATACAAAGGGCCCCTCCCCATACCCCACTGCAGTACTGCTGGCTATTCACATACAGTTGTGGGCAGCTATGAGGGAGGCATTTTACTGAAAAATTCATTCAGATCATTTCATTACCAGACATTTCAGAAGTAATTAAATTGTCCATTATCGTGAATGTGAGCTTCACTGCCAGAGATACACCCTCTCGCTGTGCATTGACTAGCATTTGCAAGCGCTGTATACAGCTAAACCTCATCTATGCATACCTTCCAGGATCCTGGCATAACTAGCCACTGAACGGGAGTGTGCAGTAACCTAAGAGTCCAAATTTGCATCTCTTGATGCATGCCACCACTACCAACAAAGGAATAAATGCCACACTACAGAAAATGTTGTCTGAGGTAGCTACTAGTTTTCTTTCTTTTTGTGAAAGGTCTGGCCTTCTCACACAACTGTGGGATTGCTCACAGTGGCAGTGCCAAGGAGCATTTTGAAACTATGACAGGGAAAACACACGGTGGCTGATATGTAGGTAGTACAGCTGTGGGATGATTCAGCCCCCCGATATGTGTGTGTGCATGTGTACCGCGATCTGCTGTTGAGCTGGTATCTGCTGCTGCTGCTGTAGGCTCCTCCCGTGCTAATGTGTGCTAGTCTGATGTGTCTAATGTCTACTAATCACTGCAAGCTAATGTGTACAGCGCACTGCCTACTAATCTGATGCAGTCACTGCTCTACTAAACATGCATGTTTACCGTAAATGTGTTCACATCTGCTCTGTGCCTGACTGTGCACAGTTGCAGCAAGTATTTTGTTGGGTCATTGTGGCAGTTGCACACTGCTTTTGCTTCTGCATGCTATGCGTACTCCACGTTTTCACTGTGCATTATTAGTCCTGTGAAAGGAGGCCGCAGCGCACAGTGGTCTGGCGCGTTTGGGTTGTCATCTATTAAAAGCATGCAGTATGTTTGCAATAGCGCTATACCACATGTGTAGCCAAGTAGATAGTTGATGATGCTTGTTGTGTCATAGTTGTGGTGATAAGTTGTACTGGTGAGTTTTTTGGTGGCCACAGTCACACCTTCATGCTTTAAGGCCAAGTCATAGGTAGGCATATACCGAAAAGATAAGTCACAGTGAATGGAGTGCTCTTGTAACTGCTGCATTTTTGTGCCATGATAGGTGGCCATGGAGGTCATGGGCATGCTGGCGGTTGTAGTAAACTGTGCACTGATGGGCACCCTTGGTCAGGTGCAGCGGCTCTGGCCTTCACTTACACCTCTTGAGGTGTTGCTTGGTCTAGTGGTGCTAGAGGTACGTGGGCTTTTCTGTCTCTTCTGCCATGCTCTCTTTTGTCTAGATCAGGGGTTCTCAAACTTTCTCACCTTGGGGAACCCTACTGGCTTTTCCAAAGTGCCGTGGAACCTTTAACTTTTTCTTCAGCATGAAGACAATCGAAAGTGGGGGAGCAGTAGAAGGTGTACGTACCCTCTCGATGCGTGCAACCACAGTATTCACACTGCCTGTGTTGGCATGTTCTCTTTTCTTTAAGATCAAAGACTATCGCCGTGGATGTAGAATTCCCAATAATGCATAGGCTTGCAATTGACCTCATACATAGCTTTGACCTCATTTATGCCACAAGAACAGGCATTTTAAGTGCATAGCTAGCTCGTTTAGTTGCTTTTTTTTTTTAATTTTTAGTGCAGGCTATTTTGGTGAAGAGTGAAAATGACAGATTGCTTTGATCTCGTAAAACTGCTTCTTTGGTGATGTTCATATGTGATTATGGCTACTTTTATAATTTGGTGTTCAGCTTTATTGCTTTTATAGAATTTCTGTCACAAGTACTGGCATTTTAAATAAATAGCTCATCTTCCCTAGTGTTCAGTGACTATCCATCTGCTTAATTATGTTTCTTGAAAGTTAGCACTGACTATTGTATGTGCAATGTGTTTAATAATAAATGTTAATGTTTATGAAATGCTTCAATGATGCTTTAAACTCCAGGAGTCGCACGTAATATTTTGCCATCTGCTCCAGAATCTGCTTAAATGAGCAAAATTTCACTGTTTCTGCTTCTTCTGCAAAGGCTAAGCCAAAAGTGCACATCATTCGTGCTGGTGCATCGAGTCTACACCCACTGGCGAACATTGCATTTTCAAGCCTGGGAGAATAGCTGATGTAGATTCACATGTTTGAGCACTACAGTTTCCCTCCTGACCTCCACAATGCCACTGGCAAGATTCAAGTACTGGCATTTCTGTATAAGAATGCAGGCTGAGACCGTTCTTTCATCTTTGTGGTCATCAAAGCAGGGGACACTTTTCTTCACTGCTGTTAACGAAGAGTTGACTTTGCACTTTGTGTATCCAGTATGTTATTATACAAAAGTGGTTGTTCCCTCAGTCATGCACACATGTGCGCGTTTTCTGTGCATTTACTACCACAGAAAATGGATGCCATCAAAAACTTCCAATGTAATCTGGGTCCTTTGTCTGATTGGCGTTGCCTGTATCGCAGAGATGTGCTCCTTACTTCAGTGTGATGCTATGCTGCTATGCAATAGCTGAGAACCTTCTAGGAGCTATGTTAGGCCACTGCAGTGTTGCTTTAACTGCTGTTAATAAACTTAGAATGTAAAACCTAAAGAGAAGAAGATCGTTTGATGAGAGGAGAAGCGGAGATGTTGGCCAGAGTAGTGTGTCCCATAGTGTATGCTATTCCACGCTGGTGCAAAGGGGAAAAACGGGAGAGGAAGGTGTTAGCAAAAATGTGTAGCTGTGACCAGCATTCCTTTCTAATTTTATAACACTGCAGTTGACCCTTGCTTTCTTTCTTTCTTTTCTTTTCTTTTTTTTTTTTTTCAGCATGTGGTTTTGTGCATCAAGTTTGCCATTGCTTATGCCATTCCTGATGTTCCTGAGTGGGTTGCTACCGAGATGGCCAAGACAGAATTCCACCGAAGAGAAGCTGCCAAGGTACTGGGCAGATTTGCACACGTTACAGAAAAAAAAAGTATTCACTAACCATTTCATTCAGAAATGGTTTTGATTACAGTGAGCCAGTGCTGCCCTACAAAGAGTTAATGAACAATTGCTGAAAAGCATTCCATTCCATTTACATTGATTTCATCTTAATTCTCGTTAATATTGTGCAGATACAGTATTGAGTGGAATTACCTAGCCTGTATTTTTTAATGGGTCCTCTGCAGCCTTTCACAAACAATTGCTGTTCAATATTGTCATTGGTAATCTTCCTTGAGTTTCTCAGAGGACACTTGATAGGCACACTGGATGGGAAAGCGATGTTGTAACGTACTAACATCAGATGGAGACAGTGGCAGACGGTGACAATGGAAAAAGCAAGGTGAATGTTACCTTTCTTTTTTGAACAGGCGGTGCTCATGCCTGACAAACATGCAGAACCATAGCTAGATGAATACCACTACAGTACCAACAGTACAGGCCATGCAGCGTGCCTTTATGTGTGAAACAATTGTACAAATCAGATTTGCCAGTTTGATGAGAGGCAAGACTTTGGATGTTCCGCCAGTTTCAAGTGCGCAGATCTCCATCGCCTGTTACAGCTTGGCTGCTATTTCCTAGCATTGCGTTTTCCAATGCCTTTTTGCACTTCTGGCACTTTCTCAGATCGTGTTATCAGAGGGCTCAGCTTGTGGTGAGCACTGGATGATAAGACTAGCATACAATCAAGCAAGCTTCACTGCACGATAGGGGCCTTTGCTTATGCAGTAAAGTAAATGGTTGCATGTAAATTATGACACGTAAACAGTTACCAAATTCTTCACTATATCTCCCCTTAGTATCTCTATATCTCCACTATATCTGAGGTATACTCGTACGCCTCGTGCACTACTCAGCTTGAGGTCACAAGTTCAATCCTAGCTTCGGCTGTTGCATTTCGGTGGCATAAAAATGCAAAAGTGCTCGCGTACTTAGATTTAGGTACACATTATCCATGTATGACTGGGTCGGCTTAACATTTCCTGTAGTGTTAAGGAAACGTCTAGAAATTGTATTACGCCATTCTGAGGCAATGTTTTAGTAAACTTGATCCCTCCTCCTTTTAATTCGAATTGTTTGCTCACTGATGCAATGTTGGATTCAAATTCGTCACCGCTAAAAAAAAATCAAGTAAATGTCTACATACTGTAAACTCAACTTGCTGCGCAACCAGCAGGAAAGAAGGAGGGAGACAGGAAAGAGCCTGTCTCCCTCCTTCGTTCCTGCTGGTTGCGCAGCAAGTCGAGTTTACAAATATGAATCAACTAGTCTGCAAAGAAGTATTGTCTACATAACGAAATACCTTGATAATGCAGTTACCTAAGGAATCCTCTAAGCTTCTGTCAACCTTATAAGGTATAAATCACTAAGAATCGGGGCATCCTTTCAACCTATGCAACCTGTTTGCTTTATCTAAAGTGAAAAGTGTACGCTCATTGCATGCTGCCTGTTTTAGCATATGAGTCTGAAACTTCGAGGATAACGAAGAAAGTAAGAAAGATAGTCAAGAACCACGCAGTGAATGGAAATTGATAGGCATAACATCAAGAGATGGGAAGACTGCTGAATGGTTCATAGAACGAACAGGAGCCATTCTGGGGGACATTAAGCAAAGAAAACGGACCTGGGCCGGCCACGCAGTGCGTAGGTCAGAGCAATGGAATGGTCGCCAAGGGAGGAGAAATCCAGTCCAGGACGGTAGTGGGCTAGATGGGGTGACGAAATTAAGAACCAGAAGAATATCACCAGATAGGGTAAACTGGAGACCACTGGGAGAAGCCTTCAGCCTGCAGTAGACATGAAATAGGCTGATGATGACCCTAACTTTTTATGCCTTCAACAGCTAGACCAATGCCACCTTCTGGCTGCATGCTTTAATCATAGGGCTGTTTCAGGGCTCTGTTGCTGGCTATATTAGTGACGGTTCATCAGCAATGCTCTAATCATTAATGTCAAAAGGAGCTGTGACACAAGCTCTCTTTTTAGCCGTTCTCTGTCATGACATACACCAGCGCACATTGACATTGCTGCATGAAAACTGTTGTGGAACTCGCCTGTAGTAGCTCCTATGTAAACACTGCGCCGTTAAAATTTATGGTTACAGGTTTACTGCATGATAGTAGCAGGATATCAGTGACTTTTGTAGCGTAATCAGTTTTGATGCAGAAGTGGGAATTATTAAAGGCCAACTGAGGCACTTTTTTGAGGTCAGTGAACTTCAGTGTAGTGATGCAGAACTATTGGCAAATCGACTATCGATAGCATCGGTAGTCTTTTTTAAACTATCGATAGTACTACTATTGATAAACTATTCATGGTATTATTGATAGTGCGATCGACAGTACCGTCGGTAGTATTACTTCTGATGTTACTATCACTAGTGCTGTGAATAATTATGCTGCTGCTGGCCGGCGATATTGCCAAAAAGCATTTACGATAATCTGCTATCAGCAATACTCAGTTTACTTATTTATGATTAATTTTTTGGTGAAATAAAAATTATTTCAGCCGTCAAAATGCAGGAACCTGTCCACCAATAAATTCATATTCGAAAGTAACCACCTACACCTTACAATTAACAAACCTAGTTTTTGATATCACAAAATACAATACATATTTGAATAATAGGACATGTTTTCTAGCGAAAAAAGACGTGGACGAGAAGAAGGAATACAGGACATATTCTCGTCCACGTCTTTTTTCGCTAGTAAACATGTCCTATTATTCACGTTACCAACTAGCCCAACTTTCCGCCTTAAATACGTATTTGAAGCCTTACAGTACCATCAAATGTAACGATCTCGTTTCCTGTACACCTGAACAATTCAACTTGATTGTCATTTTGTCAGCCAAGAATTCTGGTGAAGGAGCGCAAGCATGTCAACCTTCGTGCCCTTCAGCCTGCTCCTCTTGGTACCACACACTTAGGGAATGAAGTTTATACTGCAATGAGTTCGTGCAGTTGATGTTATGCTATGGGTTAGTGCTATCAAACTTAATATTGATAGTGCTATCGATAGTTTTTTTTTTTTTTTACAATCGATAGTTCTGCATCAATAGTTCAGTGAAATTCAGTTCACTGGGTACATTTAATTTATGCAGAACAACAGGCTTGTGAAATGCACAGATTTTCAGTAGAAGAATTTTATTGATTACCTTTAGTTGCCCACTTGGCTTCTGTCAACTATTGGCCACATTGTGTGTGATTTACAGCAGTACAATGGTTATGGCGCTCGACTGCTGACCCGAAGGTCGCGGGATCGAATCCCGGCCGCCGCGGCTGCGTTTTCGATAGAGGTGAAAATGTTTGAGGCCCGTGCACTTAGACTTAGGTGCATGTTAAAGAACCCCAGGTGGTCGAAATTTCTGGAGCCCTCCACTACGGCGTCTCTCATAATCATATCATGGTTTTGGGACGTTAAACCCCAGATATTATTATTACAGCAGTACAGGTCATTGGCCTAGTTGGTCCTTTGCAGTAATGAGGTTATAGCAGTAAAATAACAAATGATAACCAGCTGAATGTACCATTAGTTGATGACATCTTAATTTTAGCTCAAAGACGACAAACACATGAGAGATGACAGGGCAATTGCCGTATTTGTCTTTTTAGCGCTAAAATGAATATGTTGTCAAATTCAGCAACAAGTTCTTAATAAGTGCCATTAGTGACTTGCATTCTGTATTGATACGGCATTTGTGGCATGAAAACCTTGGCAGGATGCTAAGCTGACCACAGCTACCAGGGCAACCTGCACTTCTGAGGATTTCCTCAGCCCCGAACATCGGTGCCTGTGGGATCCGTTGAGCACTAGCGAGCTGGATTCAGCCAGCCAACCAGGCTCCCTGCCTGGCTGGGTGGGACGGCTTCTGCGCATGCCCGTCACCAAACCGAGACAGAGGCGACGCACCATGCCCACATCCCAACAGTAACAGCTGCATCACTGGGGCCGACTGGCACTTCTTTTTGGGTAGGCCTGTAAACAGAGCTCACCAGCATTGATGCTAACAGGTATTCAAAGCAGATGTGTAATCGAAAGCCCTTGGTTGAATTCAGCTTCCTCTCACTCCTTACGTGGAAAGCGTAATTAGAGTGTTCTGGCAGTTCGCACAAGAGTTTTTGGAAGTTGTACATGGGTATCACAATGAAAGAACAACGACAACCTCACACTGCACGCGTAGCTTGTGATGGGACAAAAGCATGATACTATCACTAATGTGTGATAATAGTACATGAGTGGTGGATGCCGGCACTTTTTGCTCAAGTATACATATTCTTAAGGTTGTGTTATGTGTGTGTACATCAGATTGCATTAGGTCAATCCAAAGCAAAGTGTGCAGGTTGTTGCAATGCAAGCTTGCTGCAGACCACTATAGAAGCCAGGGCATTGATATCGAGTAGTAGCTGGTTCAATGTGCGCACAGTTTGGCACACTAGAGTGGCGTTTCAGGCCACGCTCAGGTACTAAAGCTCACTTGTACTTAGTTCCGGCAATGGTGGCATGCACTTTCACTTCAGAGTGACAGCAGCTGAATAATGATTGCAGGCATATGTGACCAGATTGCACCAATATTAAATTTCAGGCAGCCTTGGTGGTACGGTGGTTACAGTGCTCGGCTGCAGACCCGAATGTAGCGGATTTGAACTCGGCCATGATGGTCCCATTTCAATGGAGGCGAAATGCTTGAGGCCCTTTTACTTCGATTTAGGTGCACATTAAAGAACCCCAGGTGGATGAAAAATCCTTCCACTACAGCGTCCCTCATAATCATATCATGGTTTTGACACGGAAAACTGCAGATTTATTAACATCAAATTACAATATGAATCAAAAGATGATTCTGTCATTGTTAGATGCAGTGTTTAAACTCTGCATAGGTATCTATGCAGCGTTTTAAGAACTTAACAGGGTCCTGAATTAGCACTAAATACAAGGACTATGATCCTTGTCTACAGTATTGGCTCTATGCTTTGCTGTGGTGTCATTTTGCATGCCACAGTTTTTACATTTATACAGCACAGAACCATATGAAAGGTGTAACAGGAGTATTTGTTGCATGAAAGTTGTCTGTGGAAACATTGGTGTTCTAATAGCGTTATATGACAGTATTGTTTTACCATTACTGGCTGTTGTTCAGCACACTGTAACCTTGCAAGTAGGCTAATCAACTACACACTGCCGTGTGTTCTGCAACACTGCTTCAGACCCTTCTTCTGTTTTTTTTTTTTTTTTTTCACTGTGCATGTTGGTCATATTCAGTTGTACAAAGTCATAAAAGCATGATCAAGCATTGCATCAGGGATTCTACATAGTTGGTTCTATTGCTAGTGGCACTAACTCAGCGATTTGTCAAGTGGAATAAGACCATAGAGTTTCCTACAATACTTACTAGAGGGAACTTTGGCGCTAGTGTGTATGGGAGCTGCAATGCATGGTGCTTCAGCCAGCACGGGAATGATGGGTAGTACACGGATTTGTCTAAACTTCGTTCTTTCGGCTCTGTTTGGCTACGCGTCGCCTGCATCCGCTTTGTAGCAAGACGAAGTTCAGCAACAGTCAGCAGTTCCACTTCACCACTTTAACCTTTTAGGCTCACCATTCCAAATCTGGTCATGAAGTTCACAACGATCCAACAAAGCCACAAGTGCGTTTGAAGCTCGCAAGTACGAAGGCTAGGCAAATCCGTGTACTACCCATCATTCCCATGGTGGCTGAACGATCGCAGCGCCAGAGTCCCCCTAGTTAGTTTTAGGAAACTCTATGGATAAGACCACAAACATTTTTTTTTCTTTTGTCTGAAGCCAAACTGTCTTTGCAATAATTTTACTGTAGTGCTGCTAGTGATGCAATATAATACAGCATCTTAACTATGACAGGTTTCTTGTAGGGGTGTGCGAATATTTGAAATTTCGAATATTTTTCTAATAGTGTTTGCTATTCGATTCGACTCGCACTGGAATTTTACTATTCGAACTATTCCAACTTCCCAAAAACAAATACAGTCAACGTCCGATTGAAAGTGACCCCTTCAGATTTTCAATATGCTTCACCTCATCACACCCTCGTATTGCGGCAAAGCTGCCTTTCAAACTCCGTTACGGTCGAACTTTGCCAAGACACAGTCAACGTCCAATTGGAAGTAGTCCTTAGATTTTCAATATGCTTCACCTCATCACACCCTGGTATTGTGGCAAAGCTGCCTTTCAAGCTCTGCTACGGTCGCAAATGTACTAACTCAAGGAAACACTGTTTCCAACGTGGAGATGAAAGATGTGGCAGAGGTGGGGGCTCAATTAATGCTGTTTTGGACCTGAAATTTGGGCAGGAAGCCTGAAAAATTGGAAGCCGAAGCTTTTTAGCATCCAAAATTTCAGATGTTCTTATATATCGACGTCTACGAGGCAGATTTGGAACTCCAGACTTGAAGAGAGCACACCCTTGTCAGCCACATCATTTGGGCTTCCACAGAAGTTGAAAGAGGAGGAGAGGCTGAGCAAATGGCATCTTTGCCTATCACGTGTAAAGTGTTGTCGGCAACACTTTGGTCGCACCAAATCATGTACATAAATAGAATTCGGCCTCTACATTGCTTCATTCTTGATAAGACAACTATGAAACACCACCCCGCCAGTGCTTCATCAACCTAGCGAAAAGAAACACTTTCACGTTGCTATATCATAAGAATATGCTTAGGAATCCTCTCTTAACTTTTTTTTTTCTGCAATTTCACTTCGAAGTATTAGAAAAAGTATTCTAGAAATATTAGAGAAATATTAGAGAAATATTCGAAAAATATTCGGTTCGATTCGCACTCACTTCAATATTCGAATTCGCTTCGCACCCAAAATTTTGCTATTCGCACAGCTCTAGTTTTTTGTTTTTCTGAACTTATACTGACTGACAACGAAGCAGGCTACTGGCACCAAGTGCTGCTGCATGCCCCCTTTCTTTCTTTTGCAATTTTGAAGACTACATGCACTAGGAAGGTTCAGCTGAGATGGACGTCTAGTTAAACCTCATTTCTGAAACGTCCCTGTCAGCTGTACTGTGTAACAAGGGTAGCTTGACAATGGTTCAGGAGTTCTTAAGTGTAGTTTCTGCATCAAATCAGTAAAAGCATTGAGATTTCAGGATGCAAGTCTTGAAATAAGGGCTCAAAGTATTAGTAGCAGTATCAGGTGTCAGTTGTCATCATTGAAATTTATCAGTAGTCTTTCTTCAAAGAACAGTTGCAATATGTCAGAACATGCATGGATATTGCTAGGAGCAGTACATTACATTGGTTTTCAATCGTATCATGTGTTTAGCCTGCAGTCTCCTTTTCCAACTATGCCAGAGTGAATGCTCATTGAAAGAACTGTTAAGTTACACTGTAGCTGCTCTCTGCTATTTGCTCATTTTCTTTTCTTACATCTTGTGAGGCATTGGCAATTAGGCAAATAATCAATGCTGCTTAACCTTTTGTTGGACACAAGGCAGTAAATGTTACAATTAAAATGGCTGGTTGGGCGAGTTGGTGATTCATATTACTCAAAATATGAGCGCGTAACTTAAATAGGGACTTGGGAAGACAATTAAGGACAAGCGCATACTACCAACTGAATGTTTATTATTACCAAATAAACATTCAGTTGGTAGTATGCGCTTGTCCTTGTCTTCCAAAGTCCCCGTGTTACGCACTCGTATTTTAAGTGTAATGTTACAATGTTATAAACATTTTAAGTTAGCTGTTGTTCACTTCTTCATTGCAGAAAAGCAAATGCAAAAGCTGAAAAGTGTTACTGAGAAAAAAGTGGGACCACTTTCCAGTTTGTTCACGTGAATCATGTGGGACCCATCTGTCCCGCCTGAGGCAGTTCACCTCTAGACGAAATCGCTTTGATGTCGGAACACTTGAAGCTGATGCATGCGGTCCATCCGAATATAAGCCCTCCATGTGTCAATGGCACCCATCCTTTTCAATGTGTCTGCTCAGCGTAAAGGTTCATCTGCTTGACACGGTGGTCCAGCGGCCCATGGTAAAAATAAAAATACAGTGTGAGTGCAGTGAGGGTAGCGCTCGTGTAACTAAGCCTTTGGGAGGCGTTGAAGCAGTGGTTTGTGGGTGCAGGTATGCTGACTAATTGTAGACACATCCCAGTAAGTTCAGTGTCAGCTACTGAAATGGTGGCTTTGCCTTTTTTCACTTCCTTTTACACGCGTACGATGGACCCGATCATTTTTCTGCATGCTCAAGCAGCCAGTGGGAGATCACGGCCCAGGATCACTGTTTTTCTTGCATTACTCATCACATGCTAGTTCTTGAACTTGTCTTCAGTGCTACTCCTCATTATCGCTGTTGCCAGTGCTCTCTGGCAAGCTCACCTATATTTGACGTGTTTCTTAAGTGGTGTACCAGTTCTCGCAATGAGACCTTCTTGCAGGCTGGTTGGTTCACATCGAATGGGTGGCATACTGCGCAAGCACGAAGCAAGGAAGCAGACAGGTGCTCTTTGCCATCACTTTTTCTGCTTCCTTCCTTCACGCTTGCACAGCACACCACCCGCATCATTTTTCCTTATCTTCAGAAAAAAAAAAAAGAGCAGTACAGACTGAACAGACCCATGCCATGCTTTCATCACGCTAGTCCTAACCTGCAACAGTTGAATTGCACTGCTTTTTTGTAAAACACATTGCATATATCTGTATGCATTTAAACACCACGTGATATGGCTGTTCGTTGCTTGTAGGTGGTTACTGCAGTGCAAGAAAGGCAAAATTTACTGTCAGGCACCTTTTCTTCCTTGGTGTACCTCACAAAAACGCGAGAAATTCTAACTGTGGAAGTGAAAAAAGAAAAAAAAATGTGAGGTGTCTTGTAGCACGATTTTATAATGCCAGAACTTTATGAAAATGAATGCAGAATGTTGTAGAATATTTGATAGTTGGAAGGAGAGGCCAGAGTCGGATAGTCCTAGCTCTGTCATGTAGCTACAGTGGCGAGAACGTGAAATAAAAAGTAGGACGTCTATGGTCCGCTGTCCAACAAAGGGTTAACAGGTGAAAGGTGTGGATATGCTCGTGTATATGTGCTCATGAAGTGGTCATGACATATTGGGGCAGCATTCGGATAAAAAAGTTGCGCATTGTCTGATGACATGTGGCGTACCACTCATTAAATGTGTGGTTGGTCCAGAAACTCACTGCATGTTGCAGCTACAGTAAGGAAGCAAAGTGTTGCCATATTTATTTTAAGTCTTTCAATCTTACCGCAATCAGCCATGAACATGACCATGAATTCTCCAAAATATACAACTGAAGCTCATGTGCGCTGAAAATCCATGATGTCACTGTGGCATTGCAGAAAGTTTTCTCTCTCAACTACATTACCATATCACTTGTGCTTGTTCCCCTTACTGTCTTCCTCTTGCTGCTAAGCTTTCACGCTTGTGCTTGTTCATGTTTGTGGCTAATATAGCCACTAAATAAACAGGGTGGTGGTCTTTGTTCAGGGTGATTTTGTTCTTCAGGACGTTGTCGTAAGCTGTTCTAAGTACAACACACAACATCCTGTGACTTCACAGTTGCTGCTTGTTGTTTTAAAGTAGACGAAACTGAAAGGGGCCCTGCAACACTTTTTGAGCATGGTCAGAAAACCCTGCCAATCGGCAGCCGATGCTCCCGAGAACATGTGAGCTAAACATTATAGTGCAGCACGCGGCCTGGAATTTACAAGCGAAAAATCGCTCGCGCTTCTCTTGCGCTCGTGACCACACGGAGAGTAAGCCGCGCATTCAGTGAAGAGAAGAGAGTGCTCAGGGTGATGACGGAGCTTCCTGCCCCCTGTGTAGCTTTCAGTGTGCTGGCTGGTACGAGAGGAGAGAGAAAGCGCTTAAGGCATGCGGCAAATCCCTGTAACTCTGCTCGTACTTTATGCATTCTAAGAATTTTGTGGCAGTCGATTCGTGAGGCAATAAACTCGTTCAATGACGTCATTCGATAATTACTTGGAAAAGTTTTGCAGGGCCCCTTGAAGTCCAGATGTGTTCTTGTCTTAAAAAAGAATACAGATGCCCTCTATTGCTTGCATGTTTTATGTATTGAGGAATTTTATCGTGGCCAATGTTTTATAGCCCAAATATTAATTGAAATGTTACTCATTCAGGGTTTTCATGTCATCTAAGAAAAAGTACTTTAAAAGCTTAGAGGTGGACTTGAAACACTTTATTAAGCTTTCATGTGCTGGCTTATTTGTGTAGCATTAATTTATAAAAATATCTGCAGGACTGATGGTGCACAGACAGACATGCTCTGGCTACCTGTAATATTCGGTCATTCCAGTGACGCAGGCGGCCCTCCTCCGAAGCTGGTACACGGTGATGTGACCGGCGTTGAACGTAGCTTCGCCTTCCTTCAAACATCGTTGCATTTCTTTAGCGATAGAAAGTATCGTCTGCAGTGAAACTAGAGGGCCCGATGAGCTCTGCTGCTCGAGACGCACACGCTTGCAAGATCGCCTCATCTCTGTCTCGTCCGCCATTTTGACCTACCGTTGCTGGAATGATATAGTCGCTGGAGTGATCGAATACTAAAACCTCAAAGAATGTGCTTCAGTAGCCGAAACAGTGCAGCATAGGTAGGCATTACGTGCTTAGGCATTAATTTTATCCTGCCTAAGACCTCCATTGAAGGCCAGCAGTATGTAACAAAATAAATAAATAAATTAGGTGCGTCCAAATTCTTGAAAGACCTAGTTCTACTGAATTGATGTTCATAAACCTTAATGTACGCAGAATTTTGTACTTACTTTTACTAACATGGTATTACAGCAAAAAGCACAAGTACAATCTTGATGTCTTTGTTACTTTTGCAATTTTTGCCAAAAAGCCCTGATGGTTACGTACTATTCTGGCTTGAATAGCCATACCAGATTTAAAGCCTGTACTAGAGAACAACAATGTGTAGTGCACTAGGAAAACTACAACTTACACTTTTCAGCAGTTTATGGCTGTTTGTATAACATATCAACTTGACAGGTGAATGGTCATTTCATTATTTTTTGCTCAAACCTGTCACAATGCAAGGCATTACTGGAAAGTCATAGAGCAGTCAGATACATGACTGACAATTGACCGTCACATTTGCAGTTCTGCCTAGACCTTGCTTGTGATTCATTAAACTGTTTACACTGCATGCGTTCCTTAATTATTCAAAACACAATATAATTTGTCTTCTGCCATATTGCTTTCAGTCTTACAGAATGCACATTCACCTCACTTTTGTACCAGGTGTGCTTGATAGTCTTATCAGATGTGCACTTTCCAGATTGCTTTCTTCACTTTGCTGACCTGGTTCACATCACATTTTGTTATCCCCTTGTTGCACCATCGTGTGCTACCTTGTTTTTGTCATGCTCTGTTTCAGCAAAGTGTTTATTGCTCACTTCCTGAACTTACCATATTATTCTTCAAATATGATATGTGTGGGTATAATTGTATAACAATTATTTTGCACAAAATCTCTCCCTTCGTAGTATTTATAGCTCTAGGTTGCACCTATTTATGGTGATAGTAATTCAGGCAAAGTGCTGCTTGGGTCCACAACAAAGCATGCAAGATTGTCGAGTTGGAATAGAATCATTTGCTATTCCAGCGCTGGATTACTTTACGATTCGGTGCTGCCTTTCTTTAGCAGTAATTTCAGAGTTTGTGTTTTAAGGTATACTTCTCATTCATGTGTTTGTTCTTTTCTTGGCATTTCTCTAAACACTGCTGTCCTGTCTGCTCTTTTAAGTCTATTGGTGACAGGATTTCCAAATACACTATCGTTTTCAAGTGTGGCAGCAACTTGGTTTTTGCTGGGCTGTTTTGAAAGTGACAAAGATTTTATGGATCTGTTTAGAGTATGTATACTCTATCTCACAAGCTGGTTGCAGCCGGGTGGAAGTTACGAGGTGTAAGCAAGCCACATGCTTTTGCAGCAGAACATAGTTCTATATTTAATTGCCTTATAATTGGCAAGCTTGAGACAACAGCGTTTGTTTGGCACATGCTGCGTCACAGCAATATGTGATAAGCTAATCATGATTTGAATGTACATCGTATGCCTGGAATTACTGCCGCCGGTAATTGTGACGTACAAACATGGCAGCTCCTTACGCTGTGATTCAACCTCACACTTGCCCACTGTGCAGACAGCAATAAATAAATGATTAAATTGTCTATCATCTCACGCTGAAGTCAAAGCATGTGTGCTTTGTCCTCATTATTGAGATGAGCTGTTTGTTCAGCAATGCATGCTTATCCCTAAGAATTTGAGAATGAATCTTAGAAACTGCAATTTTGTCACAAATGCATTGCTGTCAATGTGTCAGGACCCAAATTTAATGCAAACACAAGCGTTGGCTTATAACTTAGGGGCCACACAGCGCATGACGACGACTTTATAAATTCATCAAGAAACCAGCTTGGATGGTTTCCTGGTGCTATTGTTGCTGCTGAACACTGAGAGTGTGAGTTGCTTCCGTGTGCTCGCTTTACTCACCCAGTGCGTGAACACAGACACTGTGCATACAACGCAGTGCAGATGAATACATGTCATAGCAAGGGATTTTCGCTCTTCCTATTGGCTAAGCAGCCACCACAGTGCTGCAGCCAGCTTGTGAGATGACTGTAGAAGGCTTTATTTCATCGTTATTAATTTCTAATAGGTAAATTAATTTAATAATGTATTTCATATATTCTCTTGCTAGCCACAACTGGTGATTACGGTGCATATGTTCACATTGTTAAGCTGTCTGCTATTGGCCCTCCCTCTTCACTGGAAACAAATAAAGTTACAAATTTTCTCCCCATTCTGTGGTAGTCCTTCACTTATTTAATCTATTTTCACGCTTGCTTTCTCAGCGTCCTCACTACAGCAGTGAATATTGCAAGTGATGTGTGTGGATTGTCCAAATTTTCTGTAAAAATGGAATACTTCCATTGCTTTCTGAAGAACATGCGTTAGCTCAGTCTCCAATGAACCACAAATCTTCAAATTGGAGCAACTAAAAACCACAACTTATATTTTATTTATAGTGCTGTTTGGCCTTTGAACTTACCTTAGTTGGCAAATGACGATTGTGGAAGCATTTTGAAGAGGAAAAATTGTCATGTGCCATTTTTGTAGTGGGATGCTACAAAGGAAATCCATGCAGATTTCGCAGAAGGCAAGCATCTTAGGTGACAAAAAATATGTCCTGGTACACTGCACTATGAGTAAAGTGAAGTGAAGAAAAAGTAATTATGACCAGATAGGATGTTTCAGGACCTGATAACAATGTTCTAACAATGTAATAACAATATGATTGATAGCAATCCAAGTTCAGGCCCCAATTCAAAAATGAATTTGTTTGAATGCTATTTTTTAATTTGTCAAGTAATTAGGATTTCTTTCTCTATGAGTCTTTGTGTGCCAAACTTTCGTTGTCATAGCACCAACTCGCAGAATTTTCATGTGGAGTTTTATTGAGGAGTCTGTGTTTTGTCACAGTCTTGTGCAATATGCATGCAGGCAGTGTATGCCTGTAGAGGGTTGAACTTTGGTTCCTTTGTTGCCTGACAACTTCTCCCGAGATGAAGTGCACTGGGCAGTGTGAACAAATGGTGATCCGATGCTGGGATGGCTAGGGTGTGTCGTATCCAGGCCTCGTTTTGGTGAAGCACAGTGTGCAGGTATTCGATGCTCTGTGGTCCTGTGAAAGGCAGAGTGTGTTTATATAAGTGCTGGTGAGAACAAAGCATTGTTCCTTCAGCTGACACGACTTTGTATGCACTTTGCAATAAAACAGTAATAGTCCATGCTGGACAGTTGTTTGTGACAGCTCAGTTTGACTTCACTGGCTGTGCTTTTACAGATGTTGTTGAGTGTGTGCTCATCGATTATCACATTCGAGCCACACTCCTCGTTACTTTATGGTGCCAACATTCTAGGCATAGCACAACCACGCTACAAATGAATAAATTTTGTTCTTTAATATTTTCATTCAACAATCATCACTAGAGCTATGATGTAGATCAAAGCAGTAGGCTATTTTTATTAGAACATTAAGAAAAAATTTAGCGTAAAATGAGAAGGGAGGACACAACACGTGCGCTGACTTTCAACAAAAAGTTAGCGCATGTGTTGTGTCCTCCCTTCTCGTCGTCGTTTCATTTTGTGCTAAATTTTTTCCTAATGTCTTACCAACAAGGCCGAATTTCTCCCCTTGTGGAGTTTATTAGAACATCTTCACATTAGTTCAGCCATTTGCTTGTCAACTTTTTTTTTTACAGGGAATCTAAATGTCTTATATGTCCGTCCAGTACCTTGTGGTGTTCTCATCAGCTGTTCTGCAACTAAATCCAGAGTAATATCTTCAGCTGTCTGTGAGAGGCTTTCTTCCCTGGATGCATCCCTGCATGAACTCACTGGTTATCAAGCAGTACAAAAAAAAAAGGAGCAAAGGGTGTAGCTTTTCACCACAAGGAGGACCACAGTTTAGTTCAGGTCAAACAGGCATTTATACAGGTACAGGCACATCCTTTGGCAATCGTCATACCTGTGGCAACACTGAACTTACGAGTTGTTCATACAGCAGCAGGTAGGAACTAAAAGCAAAAATAAACATAGGTGGTGGGGGGCTCATATCCATACTGTGAAGGTGGTTGGCTAGCGAAGCTGTGGTATCACTTGATACGATAGACCAATGTGTCGCCCGAATCAGTGCACCACATGCAGTGATCGACAGCAAGACAGTTAAATGCCCTGTACCGTCATGTCCACGCTACCTTAACTATGCGTGGCCTTCCCATAGTGCTATCGCAACACAAATCAATTGCTATGTGGGTCCTCCACATGTGTCGCCCATGTGCCTCATGGGAAACACATGCAGCGAACACTGTGCGCTTTGCATTGTTCGAACATGCCTTATCATCTGTCATGGGTCTTGAGCATCTTGCATACATAATTCTCACCACCAAACAGGGTCATTGAGTGCAGAGATATTGGTAGACAGGCATGTTTGTGTTCCTGGTTTTATAAGATGAAACATTTGAATGTCATGGCTGATTTCTGCAGAGATAACAACAGCAATACTAAGCCAAAGTTAACACTTTCATCAGGAATATGCAGCTTTTATTTTATTAGCCAAACAAAATAGGCGTATTTTGCTTCAATTCGTGGAATGGTTTTCTGTCAATGGAAATGGGGTAATTCCAGGATCCAAGTCATGAAGCTTCACTGTTGCTAGTGCCTGTGATTCTGTTGGAGAAAAGCTACTAACTTGAATTTACACAACAACCTTAGCTTAGCTGCCTCTCTGTAGTATGTGTACAAATACTGTAGCAATCTATTGGCATGACAAGCACTGCAGCTGCATTCAGCTTGCCAAACAATGTTTTGTTGCACAGCCAATTGTGTCTCTGTACAGTGACACAACTAAGCTATTTCTGTTTAGAGACCAGCTCGAGGATACTTAAAACTTCTCTGTAACAAGATGTTTGTCATATATTTTGCAAAGTGTGATAATTTGTCATTCGTAGGTTCTGTGTCACTCTGAAATGTTGCAGCACACCACGAATTAATTTTTGCACACATCTGCTTTTCATTTGTCTTTCTTTGTCGCACTGCTAGTGCAACGTTAAGCCAGTGTTTGCAGCAGTACACAAATGTAGACACAGAATTCGGCTTCCACAAGGCATCCTCAATGGAAGCTCAGTAGTTATGATATGTTACTGCTTACCATAGGGCTCCTGGTTCAATTCCAGTAGTGGCAGAATGCAAGAACACTCATGAAATAAAATTTTCATGCACATTGCAAGTGATCACAGTTAATCACTGCAGTGTCTGTCATTGCTCTAACAATGCTTTGGAACATGAAAAAAGGTCTGTGAATGTTTTTTGGTGCAGGAAACTTTTCACCTTTCTGCAGTGAATAGTCCAGCCAGCAGATCCAAACAGTTGAGCACTCTCTGATCACAGTCATGACTTCCGAGCAGCCTGTCTTCCTGGCGTTGAGTAAGCTGCAGTGCATGTGCTATCATCTCATTTGCAACGTGAGCACACTCTAGACTTATCTCCGGATCAAGCCGAGATCCGAAGAGTTCATCCAGTTCTGTGGAGCTATGAAGAATATCATACAGTGTAGACAGCAGCACCTGCACGCAAAGGAATGTAGCTGACAAAAGATACATGTTCTTGGCCTCTTGCAGCAAACATTTTGTTTCTAGGCAATGCTCATTAAAGGGACGCTAAAGTGAAACATTAAACAGATAATTTATTCTTTCAGAACTCAATCGTCATTACTTGTGCCCTTATAGAACCAATATGAGAAGATAAAATGAAGCTCAGAGTTTGCTTTTCTAAATCTACACCGAAACTTCAGCACAGTAACGTCACGTTTTCAGTCTTTCTTGTTTACTTCGGCCACATTGGCTCAATGAAGTTTTCTGAAGCTTGTTATGGTTAAGACTTGACTGTTATGACGTCATGGCAAGCTGGCACGGAAATTACAAGGCACCTGTATTTTCTGCACGTGTTCTCGCTTTCCAAACGCCTTCTTTCAGTATTTTGTAATTGTAAATTACTAATATGAGAGGAATCATTTTTCTCTTTAGTGCCCCTTTGAAACACACTTGTACTTTCAAGAAAAATCATTCCATGCCGAATCATCTTGCTATATTTCATCTGCTGTACCTGCATGCCAGCCGAGTTGTTAGCAGAGGCCACACCCACTTTGGCAGCGAGTCCACTCAGTCTGGTCAAGCAGGCCAGCAGTGGTGCTGGAAAAGTTGGCACCACAGCCATGGTACATGAGAGCAGCTCCACCAACAGGCTTTCCCCTGCAAGACAACCTATGCTGCTGTACTGTCACATTGAAGAAAAAAATGACAGGTAAAGGTGTATTTATAAATTATTTACAAGCCAGGCAAGGAGGCAAGGGCAGTTATCAAGTGTGTGTCACCAAATCAGTCAGTCACTTTTCATTGTTTATGATACATAGAATGACTTGTTATTTTTATACAGGCAGGACTCCAGAACCCTTTCAAGGGTCGTGGCAGGAGTCTATTTTCTTAGCAGAAGCGGTTACTATTGAACTACAAGGCAAAGAAATACAAATGTTACAATAACTTTGTTAAAAATGCGTGCAAAATGTTGTTGTTTTTTCCATTATCTTGGTTTCTCTTGTAAGTTTTGTAGGTAAGCGCGAACAAGTTGTTTACATAAATTGATGCAGATGATGTGATGCTATAAGGTAAAGTGTTCCACAGTTTTGTGACAATATAAGAATACATAAGTCAAAGGTAGTATGTAATAACATGTGTGCCTTTCTTTTTTCTTGCATTTGATTATAGTTGGAATAATGTGCATTGTCATTAAACCAGTGTACAAAAAGTGGGCCATAATCAGAGGTTTAAAATGCACACTGAGCAATGCTTGGTAATTTTCCTAATTATTAAGGCAACTTCCTCACATGGCTACAGCCCAAGAGCAATCTGAGAACAAAGTCTTTGAGGTTGCTTGCATGACGTCACATGCAGCCACAAAGCAATAGCATGTGCATTTGGCATTTTTATTTATATTGAATCAGAGGCTGGGTCCGAGCTAGTTGGCACAGTGACATTATGAAACCGGCAAGCGCACGAATACGGGAACAAGAAGAGTGCTCTGTGTGTCATTGTCTTGTTCCCGTCTTCGTGTGCTTACCGGTTTCATAATTTATTTAAATGCTTGACGACTAGGGATGCAAAAAGGACATTGTGAAAAATATTTGTTAAAAGTAGAGCTGTGTGAATAGCAAAATTTTGGGTGCGAAGTGAATTCGAATATTGAAGTGTGAGTGCGAATCGAATCAAATATTTTTCGAATATTTCTCTAATATTTCTAGAATATTTTTCTAATACTTCGAAGCGAAATTGCAGAAAAAAAAGTTAAGAGAGGATTCCTAAGCATATTCTTATGAGATAGCAACGTGAAAGTGTTTCTTTTCGCTAGGTTGATGAAGCACTGGCGTGGTGGTGTTTCATAGTTGTCTTATCAAGAATGAGGCAATGTAGAGGCCGAATTCTATTTATGTACATGATTGGGTGCAACCAAAGTGTTGCCGACAACACTTTACACGTGATAGGCAAAGATGCCATTTCCTCAGCCTCTCCTCCTCTTTCAACTTCTGTGGAAGCCCAAATGATGTGGCTGACAAGGGTGTACTCCCTTCATGTCCCGAGCTCCAAATCTGCTTCGTAGACGTCGATATATAAGAACATCTGAAATTTTGGATGCTAAAAAGCTTCGGCTTCCCATTTTTCAAGCTTCCTGCCCAAATTTCAGGTCCAAAACAGCATTAATTGAGCCCTCACCTCTGCCACATCTTTCATCTCCATGTTGGAACCAGCGTTTTCTTGAGTTAGTACATTTGCGATCGCAGCAGAGCTTGAAAGGCAGTTTTGCCGCAATACCGGGGTGTGATGAGGTGAAGCATATTGAAAATCTAGGGACCACTTCCAATCGGACGTTGACTGTGTCTTGGTAAAGTACGACCGTAACGGAGCTTGAAAGGCAGCTTTGCCGTAATACGAGAGTGTAATGAGGTGAAGCATATTGAAAGTTTGAAGGGGTCACTTTCAATCAGACGTTGACTGTATTTGTTTTTGGGAAGTTGGAATAGTTCGAATAGTAAAATTCCAGTGCGAATCGAATTGAATAGCAAACACTATTCGAAAAATATTCGAAATTTCGAATATTCGCACACCCCTAGTTAAAAGTTATGTTTACTAGAAAGCAAAAGTGACCTCATGCTGTGTGGCACATTCAATGCGCAGTAAACACTGTTTGACAAAGAAGGATGTCGTTTATATGTACCAGAGACAAAAGTGAACTGCATCCATAAAACCCGAAGCTTATTGCCAAGTACTATATATAAGATCTGTTGCCTACAAAAATGTATACCAGGCAGCTATGAGACATAGGAAAGAGCATGAGTAAGAATAAGCAAGCTGCTTTACTTTTGTCAGTTCAGACCTCACAATGATGATGGACAATGCTTTTAAGTGGGATTTAACATTATTAAGTGAAATTAATGTGGACAAGTTACCACGTGTGGTAGATGGATCTACCACTGAGTTGCAGAGGTGTATGTGTGATAGTATCTTACAGACTTGAATGCCATCCATGGCCATATGTTTCCTCACCTCATTTTGCTTTCTGTCTGTGTTGCACTATTTCGCTTTGCTGTCATGCTACAAAACGTGCTTTGCATTGCATTCCATTTCTGACTATGTGTTTCAAAGTGTTGTCTTACCCTGTGGACTATGCAAAGTCCTGAAGTGCTGCTCAATCTCCTCCCACATTTGGTGCAGCCACGAGCACTGCTTCTCTCGTGCACTTGTGAGGATGGGTGTTGCAAGGCTTGCTACAACACTGGCACAAAAGTTTGAATGTTTATTTGAATTTGCTGGGTGATCTATGAGTGGGATCCTCATACCTGTGCAAATAAGGCATCAGCAAACTTTGCAGTGACTGAAACCACCAGGCCCTCTGAAACAAACAAAGTGCATCAAAATACAGTTGTCGTATAAATTTGGCCACCTTACCTCCGACTTAGCCTTGCCAAGTGAGGTAGATTCAAACTCTCGCCACCCATCCAACCTGTGCATATTTTGATGTTTTAGTTATGTTTTTTGAGATGATAACTTTTTTTATTTGACTTTTGTAACACAACACAATTACACAACACAACATAACACAACACAACAGCTGTCAGGGAGCTATATCACTGTAGTATCACATTTTTATAAACAGTTGGAAACATTTCAGTGAGACTTTTCAAGTAATTATCACTCGCCCAACATTCAACTCTTTTTAAAGTTGCTACTCTCTTTATACATAGTGCATTGTTTGTGGAACAAGCCAATAAGAAAGAGAGAACAAAGATCTAAACTGTGGAGTTTTATATTAGGCGATAAATCTATTATAACAATTGTCATCTCAGGCAAAAAGATTATTATAAAAAGCTCAACCCAGTTCTATGCAGTGAAATCTGAGGAAACAGCGGAGCCGTGGTCGTTTTTTCGGTGTTTTTCTGTGTTTTACTGTGATTCGTGCTGTTTTGTATATGTGTTTTGATGATGTCTATGTTTTTTTTTGCTGTGATTTGGGGTGTTGTTATTTCTGTTTAACTGTGTTTCTTGCGTCTTTCGCTGTGGTGGACTTTGTCGTTTCCTTTGCCGTTTCTTTTGCACTTCCTTGTCTTGAACCTCAAGGCTTCCCTCCACTGCCACTTGGCTTGTGCTTTCTGCTCTCAAAGCTCGGGGTTTCCTGCTCGACTTCAGCATTGCTGCTCTCGTGCAAGCTCCTGTGCTGCGGGAGCTGCACGAAGTCCATTTCCCTCCCACGGCACGCTCTCTGATTGCTCAGCTCCTACCCTGGCACGCTGGTCATGTGACCTGTGTGGCGCAGCTGCTCCGTGAGCTGGCTCTGCTCATGCGTGATAAATACCCTCCTCTCCAGGTCATGTGACCTGATGTGTGACACCGAACGGTGAAGGGCCAACCTGGAACAGCGCCGCTGTTAAAAACAATGGACCAAGTGGAATGCACTTGTACATAGAAGGAGAGAAGTGCATGTCAAAACCATGATATTTAATCAACCGTTTGGGAAAGACTGATCGAGAGACATTGTTCTTTACTGTATACAGGCAGAGAAATCATCAAAATATGTCCTACTTATAAAGATACTGTGGAAAGTTATATGAGAGTATAACATAAATGATATCAGCATTTATTTTCTCTTTTCTGGACTATGCTATAGACATAAACACCTTCTCGTTTGATTAGCCAAAGGAGCCATTAACCAAACACATGTTTTCAGGACAGCTGTGATAATGGTTCATTGGTGTCACTCAAACCCAATCCAGATCAAGTTTCTAGGCTGCATTTGGCTTGTATTTTGCACAAAGAAGGCAATTATGACCAAGAAACTTCATTGATCACAATCAGGTTTGATCGCAATCAAAAGTGACACCTGTGTGTGTAAACACACACACACACAAACGCACACACATATATAGATGTGGTGGTGGAAAAGCGTGCTGGCTCCGTCGGTAAAACGTAGGCGAAAAAGCATGGCATACGTTAAAAACACCTTTTAATCACAAACGTTGCAGCTGGTGGGCCAGCCGGTAGGGGCATGCCGTCAAAAAAAAAAATCTTAGACGAAAAAAACGGTCGCAACATGTGAGTGAATCTTTCATCTTCATCTTTCATCAATACTGTCATCCTCGCCCCCTCCATCGTGTTTATTCATTGGTGCGAAAACAAAATTAAAAAATGCCTACACTGCATCAAATGCTGCGTACGGTCTCATATGGTATTAGCCTGTGGCTGCCACTTTTTTGTTAAAGAATTTTTTGTCTTGTTATTTTTTTTCTTAAAACCGGTACGCCCTTTTTGTCGCTTAACGTCCATGCCACTGTCACCAATAGTCTGTTCAATCAACCTCTGTGCACAGAGCAACCTTTGATAATTCGTTCTACTTACATTTGAGGGCACCAAAAGCGCCGCACAATAAGGTGGCAGTCATGTGATATTTTAAAAAAATTCATGTGCTTTAAAGAAAGGCTAGAAAAAAATTTAGCAGGGTAGTTATCTTAACGCAAATTAAAAAATCCAGTGATTCTGTACAAGCACTACAAGTATTGTATTGAAGATTTTTTGCTAAAGTTGCTATTTAAAAAGTTCGTTAAGAAATCTTTGTTAATTATTGAGCTTGGTCGATTGTAAAAAACATCCTGACAGGCTCTATATGGCTCAGAACAATACTGTGCCAATTCGAGATGCGTAGCACCTATGTTTCGTTTTTTTAATACCTGGGGCTAGTTAGCTGCAACATCTGTGCGTGTGTGTGTCACGGCTAGCAAAGATACTTTGAAACTGTATTGTGACACGATACAAGATACTCAGCCAAGAAGTATTGGAGATACAGATACAAGATACTACCGCAATAATTGTATCCGATACGATATTTGCCAATTGTACCTTAAGATACTTCGATACATTCGCAAATTTGTTATTATAGACCCCCATAATGTAGTAGCAAACGCCTATGCACGCAAAGGTTTGCTTGTAAAGTTCTTTAATGGGACCAATTTTGTTTCATTTTAATGAAATGTCTGTTAGTATCTCAAAAGTTTTGTCCTTCTCGCTCAAAGTGCATTAGTTTACTTCCTACGGAACTTGTTGGGATTTGTTCTGGCTGCTTAACAGGACAGCTCTTCACTGACCGCGGCTCCTGCTTGTCATTTTTGTAATTGATGGGAGCCGCTGCTCAGCTTGCCGACCAGCTAGCGGGTCACCATCTAATCACAAGAACTTCAATAAGAAGCCTTCGCACGATGGCGCAAACACTGGTGTGGAGTTTTATCTTGTCTCTAAAAGACCGTTTACGCAATACCGAATCACCGGTGTACAGCAGCAACAATGTTGCGAGCGCCATTTTTCGTGACGCATTGTGTATATGTAAACCTCACAATACTGCAATGACTTCCCATGTTCTGCTTATCTGCTGGCGTAAAACGTTCGTTATTTATATACTCACTAACGTGCAATCTTTTAACAATTTTTTTTCAACGAGAGAACATGTGCACCCCAGAAATGCCTGGTACCTATTGTATTGTCACGTGGTGATGACGATGAAGAAGGCGGCAGTCACTCTGATAGAGACGAAACTGCTCATTGGGCAAACTTGGGCCCAGAAAACCAAGTAACTCATAGTACAAGCAAAGCACACTGTACACTGATAGCGGCAATAAATGTCGTTGGCCTTCGGTATTCTGATCATCAGTAAAACGGGTGGTCACATCAGCGATCGAACCTTCCAGCATTACCGCCCGTGCTTGCGTAAGCTCCCGAATGAAATACAGTTCTCGCGTCCTGCGCATAATTTTAGTAATAATTGTTGCAGTTTTGTATCCCAAAACCACAATATGATTATGATGAACACCATAGTGGAGGGCTCCGGAAATTTCGACCACCTGGGGTTCTTTAATGTGCACCTAAATCTAGGTACACGGGCCTCAAGTATTTTCGCCTCCATCGAAAATGCGACCACCCCGGCCAAGATTCGATCAACAGCAGGAAGAAAAAGATACGGCACACGAACATATCTTCTGTTAGATAAGCGCTTCATCTATTAGATCTAGCACCGGTACTACTGGTGCTATAGGTAGGATCTTATTTGCACATAAGACCATCTCATTTAAGTTTAACTTACATCCACAAGATCCTTCAAATCGCTGATGTGTGAAAGCCACAAGACGCAAAGCAACCCTATGCTTCATATTTCGTAACGAAGCACTAGGCAGGGGAGGGGCATCAGAATTTGCGCGATACATCAGAATTTGCGTGGTACGCGTCACTGGACAGTGGATAAGGGCAAGTGTCATGACACTGGCACAATAAAAAAGAAAAAATATCGAGAAAACGACAGGCACCTGAGCTAAGCATAGACGTTCGCACGCTTGTTCTATTGAGACTATGGGAGCCATGTCACGTTGCTCTGCTCCACCAAAACGGACACACACACCTCATCGCCTGCCCTCACTGGTGGACTGTGGCGGAAAAATAAAATTATGTCACTGCGCTTAGTTTTATTCGGACGGTTTAGTGGCACCAGTACCAGCTTGAGAAGCAGAACAGAGCCAGCGATTATTGTTTCGTACGGTGGTGTTCCTTAGGAGTATCTTGCATCTTAAGATACACAGTACATTATTGAATGTATCGGAAGCACAGATATAGATACTCATCTTGCGAGATGTATCGCGATACAGATACAAGATACCCAAGGAGTATCTAAGATAGTATCTAAAATACATGTATCTTCAATACTGCCCAGCACTGGTGTGTGTATACTGGTGTGATGCAGGTTCTTTCTTTATCTGTTTTCGACAGCTCTTTTTACGACGTGAGCATCGGAGAGCTTTGTCAGGGACGAAGCCGTTGGTTTAAACACACACAAAAAAATTTTAATAAACCATTAGAGAGGGGGAAAAATCTACAAAACACTAAACACTGAACAAAAGGTTCACTACACACGGCAAAACTTTCTTAATCACAAACAAAGCACAAGTTCAAAGTTTTAAGTTAAGCGGTATAGTTCTGGCGCGGTTGAATAGCAGAGCGGGGAAGAATGTTAGTCTGGTCTCACCCACTAACGGAGGCTTGGATGGAGGACCGTAGCGTTGACGGGTCTGCCTGGTGTTGATGAGGGGACGGTCAATGCTCGGCGATGCATGGCGAAGCCAAGATTAGCCCGATGAGGCGGCTCGATGCAAGACTCGGGCCCGTAGCCCAACTGCCGTTGCTTTGCCTGCACCGGGATCAGCAGGCCTTGCTCTCGAACGGACGAACCGTTGAGGTTCGCCCTCCCTGGACGCCGCGGTCCGAAGGTTCCGGCCGGGTGAAGTCCTGAAGGCTCGGGTCTGTAACCCGACTGCCCGTCTTCAGCGCCCGGCTACCGTCCTGTTCGCCTCGAACTGCCCACTCTCCGTCTTCCAGGCTTTCCTCGACCTCAGGCACACTTGTTTCCTTCTGATTGGCGCTGAGGAACTGCGTGGTGGTCATCTATTGGCTTCGGGTAGCTCCGTGTATTTACGGCATTGGACCTTGTTTACTTCTTATTTTTCTTCTTGCGCTCCGCGCTCTCACGCGCCACGGTCCTCGACGTCGTCGTTTTTGTATAGGGAATCCCGCACGTGTCCTCAGTCTTCTTTTCACGTCGCGCACTTTTTAAAACATACACCTAACGCGCACCACTGTCATCACAACTGGGTATTTTTTTTTAGACAATACAGATTTTTTAAAAATATTGTATGACAGTCACGCTCCTGCTGTTTTTGCACAAGAAATTTATGTCGAGGCGGAAATACTTTCACGCAGCTAAAATAATTTTGACGTGACTAATTAAGAAAACTTAATTATTTTTTTACTTATTGACTTGAGGGCAGGTGTTTATATCACAAATTTGTAGTGTGTCAGTTTATGGCACACTTATTTTTTAGAAATCACAAAAGTTGCACATAGTTCGAGATATTCATCATCGAATATCAAGGGCAAAGTCAAAACTGATTGCGCCCGACGCGCACCATGTACGGCGGAACACCGGAATTGCACGTGACAGGGAAGTGATGAAATTTCAAGGAAGGCATGCCAAAGCAGAATCTGGTCAGAAAAATCGGCAAGCATTCTGAAATTATCGGCAAGCATTCTGAAATTAGCAGACAGCTTAATGTTTGCGTGCGTTTGAGTCGTCTATGACTAAATCTACTTGTGGTGACATGATATAAATTTGATGAAACCAAGACGTCAGAGAGGGTGTGCACATTGATATCAAAATGCATTTTTCATTTACTGTCAGAACTTCATCAGAGCAAACAGAGCAGAGAGACACTTCCACATGTCTGCTTGTATTAAGCACTACACGGGCCGACCTGAAAGCCCGGCGCTGCCTGTGGCCTAGGTCGGGCCGTCCAAAACGTCTTTCGGTGGTTACAGTGCTCGGCCACTAATCCGAAGGCGGGTTCGATCCCGGTAGCGGCGGTCGCATTTCAATGGATGCAAAATGCTAGAGGCCCGTGTACTATGCAATGTCAGTGCACGTTAAAGAACACCAGATGGTCGAAATTTACAGAGCCCTCCACTACGGCGTTCTTCATAATCATATCAGGGTTTGAGCACGAGAAACCCCAGATATTATTATTATTATCTGAAGGGGATTTGCCATCAGGATTCGAGAAACACATCGGTGCTGATCTTTAGGATGACTGAAATCCAGGTGCTGATTCCTAAATATAGAGTTTTTGTTTCACGGTTATGTTTCAACACATGGTGACCACATGGGGTGCCTCACGAAAAAAATTCTTGAGACTAGTCACATCTCTGTAGTTCATGAACATACTTATTAAGCAACTAAAAGAAATATGGGATGAAGACAGCCATGTGCGGGCCTGGCCACTAGCTAAAGGTCCGCTAGCGACAGGCTAGCGTGGCCCGCAGACCACATGTTTCAACCCCTATTTAGGGTCATCATCATCAGTCTACGCCCACTGCAGGGCAAAGGCCTGTGCTTTCTGCTGCCATATTATACCTACAAACTTCTTAATCTAATCTACCCACCTAGTTTTCTGTCTCTCCCTCACGCGTTTGCCATCTCTTGGAATCCAGTCAGTTACCCTTAATGACCACAGGTTATCCTGCCGACGTGCCTTGTGCCCGGCCCGTATCCATTTCTTCGTCTTGATTTCAACTATGATATCCTTAACCCCCGTTTGTTCCCTGACCCATTCTGCTCTCTTCCTGTCTCTTAAGGTTACACCTATCATTTTCCTTTCCATCGCTCGCTGCTTCATCCTCAATTTAAGTTGAACCCTCTTTTTAAGTCTGCAGGTTTCTGCTCCGTAGGTAAGTATCGGTAAGATGCAGCTGTTATATACCTTCCTCTTGAAGGATAGTGGTAGACTACCATTCATGATTTGATAATGCTTGCCGAATGAGCCCCATCCCATCCTTATTCTTCTAGTTATTTCACTCTCATGGTTCAGCTCCGCGGTTACTACCTGTCCTAAGTAGACCTTTACAACTTCCAGTGTCTCGCCACCTATCGCAAAGCGCTGTTCTCTGCCAAGATTGTTCCACATTACTTTAGTTTTTTGCATATTAATCTTCAGACCTACTCTTCTACTTTCCGTATCCAGTTCAGTAATCATGATCTGTAATTCGTCTCCCGCGTTACTCATCAATGCAATGTCATCAGCGAATCGCAGGTTACTGAGATACTCTCCGTTAACTCTTATCCCTAATTCTTCCCAAGCTAGGGCCCTGAAAACCTCCTGTAAACACGCGGTGAATAGCATTGGAGAGATCATGTCTCCCTGCCGTACGACCTTCTTTATTGGGATTCTGTCGCTTTCTTTATGGGGTATTACATGACAAAACCATGATATGATTACAAGGCATGCTATAGTGGGCATCAGATTAATTTCTACCACCTGGAGCCCTTTATCGTGCATCTAAATCTAAGTACACGTGTGTTCTTTCACTACGCCCCACTTGAAATGTGGCCGCCGTTTCCGGGAATCTAACCTGTGTCGTAGAGCTTAGCAGCGCAACAGCTTAATCTCTATGATACTGCTGTGGGTAAGATAACATTTCGACAGCTGCACACACCAGATTTCCCACCTGATCGCCCGCTACAAAGGGCAAGACACCAATAATAGTAATCATCAAAAATTACCTCCAGCGTGCCCTAGTCTAGCCCGTCCACACATGGTCCTTGGCTAAGTTTAAAAGCAATCAATGACATATGACAATCACAATGACAAGGCGCTCCAAGGCATGCTTGAAAAAGTTGGGGGTGATGCGGTGGACTCCTGGACCAAGCTGGCTTGGTCATGTATTCCTAGGCTTCAGGAAGCAGGCCGGGGCCAAAAAATTCAGCCCATCCAGCGATGTAGCTTGTGTAGAGCAAGTTCCCCTGGTTTTCAGTTAAATAAACTCATAGGATGACACAAACAATTATAAAACTCTCTCAGAGCCCTGCAGTATATAAACAGACTGTGCACAAAACGAGCAAGCGTATCTCCTCCATCTGTGAAATTAAGTCTGACTCTATTACCTTCTGCAACAAGTAAATGCATCACTTACTTTTCAACTACACTCACCAGTACACTGGTGAGTTCACTTGTGTGGTGGTCGCACAGCATGAGTATGCTAAGCAGGGCAGCCAAGAAGTGCTGCTCATTATCTGCAATGTCGTGAGATTTGGCTTGGATGGCTGCCTGAGAAGCCAACAGTGTAGAAAATGTGCCCTCCGCTGCCGTGAGGCACTGCAAGGTATTTTGGTGACAGAGGTTATTACTCCTTTTTAATAATGATTTGTCTAGCACAGTAAAAAGTTAAATAACTGTCTGAAGGTGCAGCCTATACCATATAACGTAACTTGTTCAGACTTTTCTGACTTTATACTTTAAGATTCTTCGTTGTTCTGCAAGCTCATCGTGGAGAACACTGAAGAGACTTTGCTCGAGTCTGCCATTTTTCTGAATGCATCTCATACTTCAAACACATAAGTAAGGTTTCATCATATTTATGAATAAAAATACTGCGAAGATAATACTGCAAACTTTCAAGTTACTGTCCCTAAAAGTTCCTGTACAGCTACGTACAAGAAGTAGGGTGTCACAAATGTATAGTTCATGCTGTAGTTTGTAACCACACATTTCCATCACCTTTACTGCTGGTGCACTGGTTACCACAATGGAAGCCAGCTCATGCTAGGGGGAAAACTGGGTACTACTCTGTTCTTTTTTGCGTGTGTGTCGATAATGTATAACAAAGAAAATACGAGCCCTTAAAATTAACACTTCTTTCCTTCATTCATAGCGAGGGTCTCGTTCTAGCAGACTTGATGCTTTCAGGTAGTATGCGAGGGATTATTGGTCAGCTGCCAGCTCGTAATAAGTTCACGTGCTACGTGACGCCAACAGGCAGAAAAAGAGTGTTCCACACTCGCCGTCATGGCTACTGGCGGCGCTGACTGACGGTCCCAAGTTTAAAAATGTACATATATACCCTATAAAGTGGACAGAGGGATGGCCGCCGCGGTAGCTCAGTCGGTAGAGCATCGGATGCGTTATTCGAAGGTGGCATGTTCAGTCCCTGCCCGCGGCGAGTTATCTTTTCATCCACTTTTCTTTCTTCACATTTACCTTACATTTACTACTAATAACATCCCCTATACTTTCCTTGGCATTATTGTCTGTTAGTGCTCTTTAATATTGTGTATAACAAAGAAAAGACGAGCCCTTAAAATTAACACTTCTTTCCTTCATAATGTTCCCTGTATTACAAAAATATGTTGACATGTTCTCTTGAAAGCATTACAGCTTGGAGTTGCCAAGCCAGTTACAATTATAAAGGTAGGAGGACATGCATGGTGGTGTTTCTAAATGTAAAAGGGATGGCCTAGTGTGAATGATGTACGATGTAACCATGAAGCAGACATAAGAGGGAAACCAAACGGCAGGAGAGAAATGCCAAGTTTCATATTGTTAGTGTTAGTACTGCACTCATAATTTCCAGAAATGAATCGAGCAGCCTGCAGCACTATGTCACAACCATGAAAGATTTTGACCAGAACTTTTTATCGAAGTTGTAAACACTCTGCAGTGTTGCATTTTTTCATCAAAGATTTAAAGTTTTCAGTGTAACTTACTACCAGAAAAATGAAGCAAGTACTGTTCAGGCCTCAATCAAACAACAAAAATATTCTTACTGTGTTGTTTATACATTATTTATTGATGAATATATGGCTTAACTAGCATATTTTATTTTCTAGAAATGTAATGAATTTTCATAAATTTTTATGTGTGGGATTGGTCGGACATAACTTGGGTCCATGATGTAAAACGTTTAATTTTCTACTACTGATTGTGGATTGGCGCTGAGGGTGCAATCGCAGCAAGGACCACCTTCATACCACATTGTGTTCAATGACAGCGTCATAAGAATGGAGTGAATCACTAGTGAATAGAGCGAAGGCAGTGTGGGTACTCGCAGGTCTGTTGCCTCAGAAAAATGAAGTGAAACAGTCGATTATCAATTTGAGATTATCAATTTGTTAGAAAAAACTTGATCAATTCTTGCAAAACGATATGCTTGTGTGGTAGTATTGATGGTGCCCGTCTGTAAACAAAGGCTTGCATGCCTGTACTTAAGCCGAGTTAACCGCATACTTCAGGATAACCTCAAGAATGTGGCTAGTTCTGTATTTCGCTATGTAGATGACTACTTAGTGTTTTTTTTTTCTTGCATTAACTACAGTAGAAGGGCAGCCGATATCCTGAAAGTTTTCAGTGAATGAGGCTGTGGATTAAGGTTTACCCTTGAGCTGGTTAAGGACACCAAGCTACAGTTTTTAGATTTATGCCTTTCATTCGAGGACAGTCATGTTTGTTGGCATTATCTTCCGAGATCGCAGAAACCCCTCCTTCCATTTTCGTCCCAACCATAGGCGGAGAGTACAGGGGGGCTGGGGGGCTTGGGCCCCCCCCGGACTGCCTCATGGGGGGGCTGAGCCCCCCCCTGGCGCCGGCCCAGGGTATTTTTTAAGAGCTTGGCTTAGGTCCCCGGGTCATCCTGTCTGGTAGCTATTTCATAGGAGGCCCTTTATGCCCACTTCTTTTTCATTTCAGCCATTTAAAGTTCGGCACATGGGCCAGTGACAAGTCAAACATTCAATGGAAAAAAATCGCAGCATATCCACGTGGTGAATGATGATGACTGGGGCGAAGCGAACTCGCGCTGCAGCACGGCGGTGGCATTGGCGCGAGCATGGTCTTCTTGATGGAAGATATTGTGACTAGATTGTTTGAGAACCACAATCTGTTGCACACACCGCAACTATGGCCGAAACTGTTATCAAGGAAGTCCCGCTGGAAGCGCGCGTCGGCGCCTTCGGGCAGAGCCTGCGTGATGCGTTTTGCAGCCACTTGACGTGCTCGCACAGCCTCGGGCTCTGCCTGCCGGTACGCGCGCTTTCTCGCCGCTTCACGGTCCTTCACATTTTGAAGATCCGATTCGCGCCGCAGCGGTGCAGCTTCGGCCTCGCGGGCTCTAACGGCGGGGTCTTCGCACCGCAGCCGTGCAGCTTGTCGAGCAGCTTCGGCCTCGTGGGCTCGAACGGCGGGGTCTTCTCGCCGCAGCCGTTCAGCTTGTCGAGCAGCTTCGGCTTCGCGGGCTCGAACGGCGGAATCTGCTTCGAGGCGTCGACGTGCAGCTTCGGCCTCGCGGGCTCTCACCTCAGGATTCTGTCTGCGAGCGCGCGCTGCCGCCGCCTTCCGTGCCCTCCGTTCCGCAGCCTTGTCTTCCATCTGGCGACTCCGAGCTAAAGAGAAAGCGTGCCAAGAGGGAGCCTCATGGCGCGCGTTACTTCTGAAATGTTGTCTACGGGTGTCGTTGAAAACACGAGACGTAGTAAAGAAGAAAGAACGCCACACAGGCGAACACGCAAACGAGAGTCTCACTCGTCAACGTCGTCTTCTTCTTCTACTACATACCAGAACGCGCGCTTCTCACGAGCTAGAGGTGGCTACTACAATGCTACAAACAAACGGAGGATGGACAGACCCACGGCATAAGGAGCTTCGTCCCTAAAATGCCCCTCAAACGGATTTTTACATGCAGAATAGGTTCTGCTGATGAACAACTGAAGCGACGACTTAAGATACTACAAATTAAAAAATTCACCGGCGATTACGATACTGCCTAATTCGCTGAGCGCAGCCTTGTGTTCGGGCAACGCCAGCGGTGTTTGAAGTTTTGACTATCCGCAGTTGTAGCAATGTAAGATTCGTTACATATTGCCACAGAAACTGCCAGCGCTCGAGTGCTACGCAGTGCATCGCAGCTGTCGCGAACCAACTGAAACGCCCACAGCCCCGTTACGACAAGCGAAGCCAGCCGCAATGCACGTGCCAGCCCTGCATGCGCACGAGCTCCGACGGAGGGGCCAACGCGCGCGACAGAGGTGGAAAGCGAGGTTAGAGGCCACTATCCCGTGATATCGCCAAACTCCGCGTTCGCTCTCTTTCGTCGTCGTTCGTGCTATCGGTTACGCCGCCGACGCCAACGGCGATGCCGCTCAACGCAAGAACGGACGCCTAAGAGCTGCGCTCTAATTGTCTTGAACCCCGTAGTGAATGGTTTTGAGAACACAAAAATGATACTGAGAATACAAAGCAATCCCGACACAGTCAGTCAGGGAACGCTTTCGCACAAGCTTACTCGCCAATAAAAATAAAAAACGGGTAATTTCTTGGTTGCCTACTTATTGGTACCCTTCGACATGCCTGCTTATAAAAGTGCCGAGAAAAGATTGTACGCAGTTTTGATTTATCAGTAAAGGGTTTTACTAAAAGTTCGGCCACCAATGAGCAACTCCAGATTCATAACCGCAGCTTCGCACAAGGTGTAGTGGTAGCAAATGGTATTTACTACCATCTCAGAATTACTTTCGGCCATCTTGAATTGAACTCACTGGCATATAATTAAAGCTTCCCGTGATAGCATTAGCCTACTGTCTCCTGTGTGGCGCATGTTTTAACAAAGTAAAGTAACCCCACACATTGCGTGAATCGATTTTACGCGACGCAGTCAATGAAGGCGACCTTTTTCGCTTCGAGCCAAGAGTTACGAGGTGGATCGATGTCTTTGTGTAAACTGAAAAATAAATCTGGGGTCTTCCACTTCCAGATCTTCATTGTGGTATTGCGGGCACCTAAGAGACTAAAGTTACATTAAATTCTTTAATTTGGAAGTTGGACTCCTCTCTCTCTCTCTCTCTCTCACTCTCCCTATATATATATATATATATATATATATATATATATATATAGGGAGAGTGAGAGAGAAATGTGGAAGAAGAGCAGTCGGGCCCCCGCCCCCTCCGGTAAAATGAAAACTCTCCGCCTATGGTCCCAACACTCGAAAGTGATAAAGAACGGAATAGTAGCGTATTCCGCCCTGAAGTCTGCTTTGGCAAAGTCTTGCGAACATGGCATGGAGCGTAGTTTCTTAACACAGATCCAGAGACTTCAACAAGCGGGTTACCCTAAAAGTGTGCTGTCTAATTGCAGTGAGAGACTATCGAGGTGGGTAAAGGGTCAGAACCATTCCAAAAAATGTGACCATAAGTAGAGACACGAAAAGGTAACAGTGTTACCTTATGTGCACAAGCTATCCCATGGTCTGAGTAATGTAGGCAATAGGTACGTGGTGAAGACAGTGTTCTCTGCTCCAAATAAATTTTCAGGAATCTGTCCTCTCGTTAGGAGAAAAATAGAGCACAGTAGCGTGCTAAGTGAAGGCTGTGGAACGAACCATGTAAAATCTACGTATGTGCCATGTAAGTGCGGGGTTGTCTACCAGATCCCACTTACTTGCAGGAATTCTTACGTGGGGCAAACAGGCAGATGTTTAAATGTGCGTTTAAAGGAGCATAACCAGTCGCTGAAGAAATCGGATGCTTCGCATCTCACATCGCACTGTTGCACGTGTGGTTGTTCTCCAGTGTTTTTCAGATACGAAAGTCTTGTCATCACACAAATGCAAGGTCACTCGAGAGGTGATAGAAGCCTTCCATATCAAAATAATGGGTGACGCATGCGTCAGCCAGGCATCATTGTCACGATTTTACTTGTCTTTCTTTGTTCTTCTTGTTTTCTTGGATGACTCTTTCAAATAAATTTTTCAGTTGCCAGTCAGCGTTTGTCTTGTGTGAATGTTCCTTCTTAGTCTCTGTCTTTTAGCGCTGCATCAAGAATGCATTTGTACCAACTAGCCAAACTTTCTATCGTGCTGCAGGAGAGCTAGGCGGACGAACATCTTGCAGTAACATATTGAGTAATAAGAGAAGACAGAAATCACTTTCTGGATGCACCTAACTTGAAACAACATGTGTAAGAATGTTGATTACGAAATGTGCAAGCATGGGTTTGAGTACATAGCAGTAAACTATGCTTCATCCTAGAACTTCTCTTCAGCACTGTGGAGGCTACCCTAGCAAAAATACCAATAGGATTTTCTATTGGTCCAATAGAAAATCGCTATTGGTTCTATAGGACATCTATTGGAGCTGTATTGGTCGTATAAGACTTCTATTGGTACCAATAGATACCAATAGATACCAATAGCCATCACCTATTGGTGTCTTATTGGACCAATAGAAGTTGTATTGGTCAAATAGGTGCTGCCTATTGGTGTCTTATTGGACCAATAGAAGTTGTATTGGTCAAATAGGGGCTGCCTTTTGGTGTCTTATTGGACCAATAGAAGTTGTATTGGTCAAATAGGGGCTGCCTTTTGGTGTCTTATTAGACCAATAGAAGTTGTATTGGTCAAATAAGTACTTCTATTGGATCCTTAATGTACTAACAGAAGATGTATAAGGCCAACAGGAGTTTTATTGTTCAAACAGCTACCGCCTATTGGTAGCTGTTTATAATATCTTATGACTGATTGAGCGCGTCGGACCCGATCCCGATCAAATTTCTTGATCATGATTGCGCTATTATTCGCAAGCTGCAGACGGGATCAATTCACTTTTGATAAGTCTGATCCCGATTGAGCTTAATCGTACACCGTGAGACACCGTGTGCAGTTAGCAACTCGCGCGACTAAAAGAGTTATAAAAAAGGCTGCGTGTCGACTACGGCGGTACGGTGTCTCCGTACCTGCCGTGCGGTAAACGGGCACTATAGTAAAACACGCTAAAGAAGAACTTGCGAAGGAATCGACAACGCAGACACCACAGAATAATAATAAAGAAACCGCCATGAGATCACAACTGGCATAGAACCAGCCAGGTGACAAAAAAAAAAAAAGTGAGACGGTGCGCGGCGTGGCGACGCTGCATGTGTGAACATTTTTTTTCTTTTTACACGTTCCTTGGTTAAGCAGGCTAAGCCATGTGCTAAGCTTTAAGAGAAGCTTTGGATAATATGTAAAGTTTATAACTATTTATGCTAAGCAATATAAGTAGTGCTGTAAAGATACAGGAGAAAGAATTGTGGATCTGCAAACGCGACCGACCGTGCGTTTGGCGCGCCATCCGCGCTCGGCCGATACGAAGACAAGCCCAGCCTGCGGCCAAGCTAAGCCAAAACGTTCTGTTGTGTCTGTCGCCTTAGCGCGCGCTTTGTGATCTCGATGCTTCACGTAAGCCTGCTTACACGGTGTTTGCTTTGGTGTGCTTCCGCGACGATAACGTGAAGACTGTGTTCAGCGTGCACCAGATTGAGACGTTCTGAGCCATAAATGTCTTGGATTTCGACCGATTTCGACTCTACGAAGTGGCACCACGAATAATGGCAAGACGAGCAACAAGGTTATACTTCAAGGCCCATGTGCTCCGATTGTTTGGTGAGTTGAGTGGGCATGGTATTTACTCCTATTTAGTATTTATTTGATGTCACCTTTCTTTTTGTATCCAAACTTGGGACGAAGCCGAAAGGTCGGGAAAACAAGTCCCTCGTCCTTTGTCTCCGGTATTTGATGACAGCGAGACCAGCGATGCCTCGATTGCAAGTCCACACGCTCTAATAGAAGTTGAATGATTGAGCGCATATATTATTGCAGTTTGTTTTTGTGTTTGTCAGTATGCACAAAAAAACGTAGCATAGATTAGAGGTAAAGGACAGGCGCCCTGCTCGTGAGTGTAGTTGGAGTCTCGCAAGCCCTTTGTAGGTATTTACAACGTGCATGTTGAGCCGAAAACGCGTTTATCGCTTCATAGTAAAACGCTCTAGTCGATGCGGTTTGTGTGTTGTAGTGTGCGCCAATCGGCTTATCATACTTGTTCGACATAATGTCACAAGAACCAAGGCCACATGATAATTCATTGGAACTGTCTACGGTGCCGGCAGCCGGCAGAGCAGGCTGCACGGGATAATGCCGGCACTTCGTCTCGATTGGCTGGCTGCAGTCATGTGACCAAACTGTTGGTATTTCTGCTTTATTGGGGTAGTGCCGGCACAGTAGATCATGGCATTGTGCATGATGCCCGTGTCACTGAGGCGCTTTGCCTGGCTTCGAGAGACGTTTAGTACATTTTCCTGTTGCTCAGTGAAGGCCCTCTGCGCCCTTCGGGCGCGGAAAACTAATCGTGGCTTCGCCCTCGCTTCGCGAGTGCGGCCATTTCGCTATCGCTCAATGGCCGGTTGGCAGGGTCACGGTCACGTGCTACTGGCCGCTGTCGCGGCCACGCGCTGTTTGGGCAGGCGCCCGTCCGTGCCAGCGTCCGTGGTGTGCCCGTGTCACTGGGGCGCACGTAACCCACGAGCCGGTTCGCGCTTCTCAGTCTGGTAACAGACTAATGCAACACCAAACAATACCCTGCCGTAAAAAAAAATTAAAAAAAAAAGACGAGACTGCAGCGTGGTTTGAACCAACGTCCTAGCAGTTCCGAGCACGACACGTTAACCGCTGCGCTACTAGGGCCAATCGGTTAGGTAGGTTTAACGGGCTGCATTTGTACTGTCACGCTGGACGTAACTTTAAAGGGGTACTGACACAAAATTTCGCGGCCGAGATAGCCTGCTGGATCGATTCCCGTGTACGTGCGTGTACCATCTGCAAAATATCGACAGCGAATAAAGCTTGGAAGGTATTTTGTATGAATTTTGAAGTTCGCGAGCGCGATCCAGCATTATAGGCCGCACCTAGTGCATTGACACCCTCGGAGGTGACCCGAGGTGACCCCCCTACTTCCCCTACGTAACCGTTGTAGCCTGTACAAGTTACGATGACGTCGTAGCCGCCATTTCTGTTTTCACGCGCTTCCCGACGAATCGCTCCTCGCCAGCGGGTCAAACCTGAAGTGATTCGCCACGTCGAAAATTCCTTCGATCCCCGCCGCAAGAAAATCGTCACCATCAGACGACGATGAGCCCAACGACGACAGACTGCGCGGAAATGCGTCACTGTTCCGTGTGCTCACGTGACCTAGCGTTTCACTCGCTAGGTGGTGATAGTTGTACCCGGCGGCTTGCCGTTTTTGGAGCTCTGTAAAACCGAAACTGAGGCTGTGTCGGTAATGAGGAGCTTGTAATTAATTATCTGTCGCGCGCTGCAGCAAACGATGTGCCGTGTTAGGACTAATAGGCCCCCAGCAACACATTGCAGCAAAAAAACGCGGGGCGAAAATTTTTGTGTCAGGACTCCTTTACGACTCGTTATTCTTACGTCCAGAAGTAACTGCAACGGCTCCTACCGTTACGTCTAGACGTAACGCTAGACACTGCCAAAGCAGAAATACCGGCAGTGTGGTCACATGACTGCAGCCAGCCAATCGAGACGAAGTGCCGGCATTATCCCGTGCAGCCTGCTCTGCCGGCTGCCGGCACCGTAGACAGTTCCTCATTCATTATACAAAATGTGCATAGCATATGTACTACACTGGTGCGATTTATTAATGTTGTTGGCTTAATTGCATAAGCACGTAACATGCAGCACGTGTGTTATATCCAACTCATTGCAGCCTGACTGCTGTGTTGGGCTTGCAACGATATGAAATCTAGGCTGCCTTTACTACAGTCTTACATATTACTGTTGCCTCATCGTGAATCTACCCTAGCTTAATTTATTTAGTGGCATGCTCTAGGTATGATAGTCGCACCACCATCGCGAAAAAGAGCACGTCACAGATAGTAAGTGATTATTGAGTTTGCTGTAATTTAAGGACGAGTTTGCAGTTCATTCTTGGGTACAGCTCAAAAAACACAGGACGCAAGCGTGTAAACGGGATAAGGCGCTGCTTAATTTAAAAAAAAAAAAAAAAATTGCCCCTTTCTTTTCCTTCCTTTTTTGCCGCAAAATTTTGCCGATATACTGTTTTCTTTCACGCAATAAGCCACAGTTGGGTGTGTAATATTTCACTCAGTTTTTTGCTATAGTTCAGCTCCTGCAACATTGTGAACATGTGCAGCGAATGAAGGTCTAGATAATTTCTCACTGTGCCGCCTACTTTCTATACATTGCTTCAAAGGTATAAACTTTAATTAAATATCTGTTACTGTGTTCTGATTTCATGGCTCTGTTTATTTACAGAATCTTTCAGGCACTTCCTCGAGTGCGGATGAGGCAGTCCAGAAGAAATTGACACAAGACATAGTTGCCTTGGCAAAATAGTCGCCGGCAAGATCGCCAACATCATCAAGGGCCAGAAGAAGCACTTGTAGTTTTGATTATGAGAATATATTTGAACATATGCCTCATTCATCCACTGTGATTATCATTGCAGGGGCGCTGCCACATTGTGGGCCTTCTGCATGAAAACTGACACCAACGACGCATTTATGCAAGACCATTTGTGATGGGCTAATGAATGGCAAACAGATAGATACAAAACTAATACATTACCAATAGGCTAATATAGTTCAAATATGCAAATACAAAACAAATAGACCTATGCAGAACCAATAGACCTATGCAGAACCAATAGACCTATAGGAACCAATAGACCTATAAGAACCAATAGACCAATAGGTGTTCCATAAACCAATAGGCTATTGGTTTTCTATTGGGGATTTTTGCTAGGGTACAGGGCCCCTTAGCCAATAGGAGGGGCAAAAATCTCTCATGATGTGTATTCTTCTGCTCTGCATTGTCTACTCAGCATCCCCCTGGCATCTGTGCACATGCATTGGGTGAGCAAAGTGAACAGACTAGGGGAAAAAGAAAACATGGCTGCACCCTTCAAAGCTAATGCCCTCAGCTTCGAATTGCTCATGTCATCATGCACTGTGTGGCTTGTAAGTTTTAAACTGACGCCTTTATTTGCTTTATATTTATGTCCTGACATTTCGACAGCAATGTATTTGAGACTATTTTGCGCTATTTCTAAAAACTATTAGTATCAAATTCTCTGCCTGTTAAGCTTAGAAGGCATGGTTAAGGAGACAAGTGATCTCGCTAATGGAGACGGAACATACCTGATGCGTGAGATGACACAAAGTGATGTGTTATTTAATCATTCAGTTATTGCTGTCAGCACAGTGGGTGAGTAGCGACCACAAGTTTGCATCAAAGTGGGCGGTTGCATGAGCGCTGCCATGTTGATTTGTAACCAGTTACCGGCACCTACTGATAACACCAATTAAAGCGCAAATGTCTCAACCCTGCCAATTGTAAGGTAATTATATGTGGAACTATGTATTGCTGCGCAAGCGTGTGGCTTGCTTACACCCTGTAGTATTGGTAGTGCTGAACACTATGGTGCAGTGGAGTATAGGTGATGCAGGCCTATGTATTTCCAAACTGCACTACAGTGGTAATTATGATAAAGGAAAGCAGAAAATCAGTTTCGGTAGAAGCAAAGGCGGCGCAGCACAGTAAAAGCTTCTTTTTTTTTTTTTGGAAGTCGTGGAAAGGTGCAACATCTGCGTTCAAAAGTGCTTCCACTGGGGCTAGTTGGTATGGCATACTAAATTGTAATGGTGCATATATATGCCCAGAGACGAATGACACAAGAACACAAAATGCACTAACTATTATTATGTTGTTAGTGCGCACTTTTTTAAAAGTTGTTAGTGCGCAAGGCCCTTGTCCTTTTTATGTTCTTGTGTCATTCGTCTCTGTGCATCTATGCAGCACCTCGTTACACTTGGACATCTGCAGAGCAATACTACTAGGTAGTCTGTTTCTCTCAAATGTTTGTTCTCCACTGTACAGATATGGACAGCAGTGACCCTCAAAGAGTAAAAAGGATTTTGTGAGGACGCACTCGATAACAGGCCAGAAGTTCCAGCTAATATTTGCCCACCTATCTTGTCCTTGTTTACCTGCGTAGTCTGGTTTCAAACTAAAGTCGGGAACCTGGAGAGCTTTTATACAAACTTTTGGTCTGTTTTTGGGTCTCATGATGCTGTTTTAGAGCGGACTGTTATGGAGGAGACCCTTTTAAGGAAGTGGCAACACAATGCTCACTATATAGACACAAGAGGCTAAATTCAAAATGTTTGGCAGTGTGGTAGTGACACTAGGTGACACTTGGTAATGCATTAAGTTATAAAATCAGGAAGCAGACTTGCAAGACATTAAATTACCGTAACAATATCAGTGCGTTACTTTGTTCTTTCTCCTGACGCTTTCTACACCTCACTTGGTGTTGCACTGCCTCCGTGACCAGCCCACCTTTGACCAAGCAGCAATGTTATCACTTAACGTCGTCTGATGTCACCTCATGATGTCGCCATGTGACATCATGTGATGATGTGATGGGGACCTCACGATGAGACGTAATGGTTCCCTTCCTACACACCTCTCACTTGCAGAAGGTCGCAAGGGTTTTCGTACCACTTCATTTGCCTGCTGTGTTTTGCTCAAGGTCACTGTACTATAAGACACCTAAGGCTTTCATCTTAAAAAAAGCCAGACGTAGCTTGCACTAGTAGCACAAGGCTAAAGGCACAACAGAGCTGATCAGTTCCTAGCTGGTCCTGGCCATACGAAGTGATGCCAAGTTATACCAAGTTATGCCAAGTGATGCTAAGTTATATGAAGTAATGCCAAGTTCCAACTGAGTCTAGGACAGTCGCCTCTCGCTGTTTCCGTTGTACTACGTCGTGGACAGCCGACACGGCGAGAGCAGACACTATGACGTACTGCGTCCTTGCGTCTCCTCCGTCACACTTGGCAGTGCGCCGCAATTCCCGGTATGCAGCTTCCTCGTTGGCAATCCGAACCTTCTTTGGTCTCCCCATGTCTGCATCTGGCCTGCCGCCGGCTTTATACGAAACGAAGGAGCGCATGCGCAGTTGGCCGTCATGTCATGTCTGGGGTGACCGAGCGGCTGCATGCAGTGTCTAGGCAGACAGGCTTGTGGCGGAGCTGTGTATGGGCTAGCGAAGAGCAGGCGCACAGCTGTGCAGCTGATTGCTAGGCAACGTTCGTTGATGTCATCATGGTGCGGAGTTTTTTTGTTCGCATTGGACGGATGATGGCTGGCTTAAACAGCTCCGTAAGCATTTTTCTACCCTGTGCTTTTAGATGCCTGACTGCAGCACGATACAAAAAGCAACAGGTCGCCCTGTTGTCTGGCTACACTGATAGCAAGAAGTCGGGGAAGAGATGCAAGAGCTTTGTGCATCACTTGCCTGTAGGAGCAGCAGTGGTTGTGGTCTCTCACTGGCTAGGCATAAGGCCAACGGAAGCCAGATCTGTGTGTTGGTGGGCAGCTGTGCCCAAGGAGGACCAGGAAACAGAGAAGGCTGCATGAAGCACAGCCACGGGGCTTGTTGATCATGTTTGTTGTCAGGCTGCTGTTCATTGAGCTTCAGCTCTGCGTCATTGGTGGATACTGAGGTGAACAGAGCATTGCAGTGCCTGTGAAGTTCAATGATTGGCCCTGCTGCAACTGGGCTTGCCTGAAAGGAACGAACAAGAAGCTAAATTCACTTAATAGGCTTCCTAATGTAGCTTATCAGAAAAATAAGTTTTGCCACGAGGCTGAAGCATAAGCAGGGATAGCAAAATTCTGAAGAATTGCGTGAAACAAGGCTGATGTGGTGGCCCAACTTGCAAACATGATTGCAGCACATACACGCACAGAGGAAGAAACACGTAGACTAGACGAGTGCTGGGGTAGCATAAATAGAAATCAATATGAAAGGGAGAACTGTCATTCACCCGTTTATAGCACGAAGCTGCAAAGGAAATTCACATCCGAGTCAAAGACCAGCCCTAGATTGATAAAAGCAGGTTCATGAACATTGCTTCTCCACCTTGCAAGCTTCCGCAGAACTAATCTGTAGTGAACTTACATATGTGCCCCAAAGACAGAGTTGACCCTAGGCACTTGCCATTACAGCACTTGAGTGATAAGAAGCACTGGCATTGGGGAGTATACATGCTTGTTCCAAAGTGAATGTTGCTAGCAGCATTTCATTGTGTCACGCTTCCGAAACTGACCATATATCAAGTGATCTCACATTGGGCACACTGTTGCCCTTGAACGCTCACCCTCTCATTCGCAGCACATCATGAGGCCTCCAACACACTGTGCACAGGCTGTTGCGCCAATAGGGCTGTTGCATTAACACTGGAAAAATGATTTCATGTCTCCTGAGATGATTGATGTGAGGACGTAAACAAAAAAATCTGTTACGGCTTCACTGCTATTGTTATTTTGTCAATTGTCAACAAATGCTAATGTCCTGTAGCGGATCTCTGACGTGCCATATTTTCACCGTGGAAGAAGGTAAGGTGTGTAAACACCGACGCAAGACAAGAGAATCAAACAACACAAATGTTTCGTGTCTGCTTCTTTTGTCTTGGCTCTTGAGTTCGCAGGCCTTGGTTTCTTGCATAGTGAATAGCTATCAACTAGCTAAACTTTCCGTTGCCTATGCCTTGCTTTGTTGCATTTCAGTGAAACTGGGCCTGAATTCACAATGCCTTTCCTTCACAGGTGCTCTTCACAGGTGCCATTGGCCGGCCACCTCCATTAATGATATTTACAGCATCAGGACTCGTTAGAATTTTAACAGAAGCTTGATTTGGGCGAGTTGGTTTATGTTAAATATCATAAGTACAGCGCAACAAATGTAGGAAGGAAAATGGAGATTCAGCACTGACTTTCAACTGAAGTTATTGAAGAAGCTCCGGCCGCTTTTATACAGGAGCAGGAACTGCGCACATGCGCAACAACCCATGTGTGATTATGCATAATAGTGTTGGCCGAGGAATGAAAGCTCTCCATCAGATAGGTGAAGTGATGGCATGCTTATGCATTGACCTGATAAAAAAAGGCTTCTCTTTCTTTCTTCATTATCGCTTTCTTCAGAAATCTTGTTTTGTAGAGCAAGGGACTGCATTTGCAGCCCTTGCAGTGCACAGCCATATGGCTACCATAAACATATTTTACGTTCTAAGCATGCTGCCTAGCTCAGTCATTAAAGTATTGGCCTATTTGTCCTATATATATATCTTTGCACAGCTCATCGGTATTTCGTAGGCAATTTCTAATCGCACACATGTTGCTGCACATGTGCATGGTTCCTTCTCCTGTACAAAAGCGATTAGATTTGCTTCAGTAAATTCAATTGAAAAAAGTCAGTCCTGTTTCCTATTTCTGCTTTCATTCCTATATTTGTTGTGCTGTAGCTATGATACTTATTAAACTATTCTAGCATAAGGCATTTTTGTGAATACTGGTGCTGTTTTGTTCTTTGGTCTGAGCCTGAAAACACATTTAAAGTGCATTGAGGAAAGAATATATTTAAAGTTAAAGAGAGTTTTGCAAGTTCTAAGGGCTTCTCAGGAACTTACGTAACATTGAGCAACACATTAGACATCGCGTAAAATTGAAACACAGACTAAGATGAGACAAGTGATGTTTTCTTCCCTCTTAGCCTATGGGTTAATTTGGTGCTTTATGTGATGGATTTGTACCAACTAGCCAAACTTACTATCCCATTAGGTGAGTAGTAATACATTGCAGACACTATATATGTTGTAATGTTTATCAGTTCCACATTCCTGGCATGCTTATAAAGTGATATGCGACATATTTCTCAGACTTCCTGTGCTCCATGCATACCAGTAGCAGTATCCTTCAGTTGCTGGTACTGTGAAAGTATATATTATGCAAAATCTCAAGTATTCTGCTTAAAGCTCAATAACTACCTAAGCAGTCCCCTGCAACGAGGTAGGCTGATTTTGTGTGACAGCAAGAACAGCTGCCCTGTTTAAGGACAGTGCAGAGCACATCTAGCATCAGCAGGAAGCTATAAAAGTGGCCATGACTTGCATAGGTAAAGCAAACTGGACTCACAGGCAGCCCAAGAAGTTCTTGGGTGTTGCTGCAAATTAGGAAGAGTGCATCATAGGCACTGTGCAGAACCAGTCTTAGCTCAGGCACTTGGGACAACATTTTCAAAGATCTTGCCTGCCTGTGGTGAGAAAGGCACGTTACACATTTGTATGTAAATGTGGAGCTTAGCAATTTTCAAAGCACTACTGAACTGCCACTCTTTGTTTTCCTTCCTAAAGAGGCGGCACAAAGTGAGGGAACTTACGTTGTCACGCCTCGTGTGATCATGGCAGCACGCTCAGGCTCAAACAAAAGGTAAACAAGATATTAAGTTGCTGCTTGAATCATTATTAATTTTCAACTGGTTACAAGCTGGGCTGGTCAATGCTGATGGGATGTTTCAAGTGGGCGTCTTAAATAAAGGAGAAAGTGTTGAACTGCTGCTACTACAGACGGAACTATTTGCACGTATTCCTGGCACATTATCTTTCATATCCAGATAAGCCTATATCCCATCATGATGACGTATATAGTATGCATAGTTATACTAGTTATTGGCTTGAAGTTTATAGGTTCCTTGATGACGGCTGGAAAAGTATGAAAAAAACAAAATTGCTTTAATTCAATGTGAAAGGTCCCAGCATGCTACGATACGAGCAAAAGAGGAGAAACACACTCAACAAAGGCTGGACTTCCAACTGAAGTTTACTCAAGATATTCTCTAGAACACTGCCGTGCATGTGTGGCCCAGAAAACCAGACTGCTAAGCTGCCTTAATTCAATAATCAACTTACTACAGTATGTTGAATAACTATTTTAGCTCAGTTTTGCGATAGCAAGAATTGCAGAGCAAAAATTGCCAATTTAATGCGAAATGTGCTGCCCTTCTCTTTTGCAAAGGAGTCGTACCATGCTATTCCTCCAACATGAGGCAAAGATATTATGCACTGTTTAGAAGGCATAATATCTAAGCACATTTCAGCAATAAAATAACCCCTAAATTTGTTGAAGTAATCATGATAAATCACTTCAACCGACACACTGGCACAACTCTCAGAGACAACCCAGGTTTGCCTCTGAGTCTGCTAGCAACAGTGATAAGATAGGATAAGAGTTCTCACTTAGGCCAAGTCATTGTTTTCATAATGAAATATATTTGGGCCCACTGTAATATAACTTAAAAAAAGAAATGCAAAGTTGGCAATATTTGTAATTCAGCTACTAATTATATCTTTTTGCCAGTTGAATGTAAGCTTATTCCACTGACATTGACTTGTCTGCTGTTTACATGATGATAAACTGTTTAGTGTCTAAATTGGGTGTGGAGATGTTCTCTTACCTGAGCATTTCGTTAAGTAGCTGCCTCAGGGCAAAGCCACATTGACTGAGGCCTACTTGACGTTTGAGATCACTGCACAAAGCTTTAACATACACATTCCAGGCACATGCTCTCTTAAGACCCTACCAAGAAGAAAGAAACAGGAACTTCTTAGTGTGTATAGTGCTCATATACACTGACTATAGGGAATATATGAGGGCTAACCTTAAATCATTCCACACAACTTGGTACCATCTGCATGGTGCCATTAGTGGCCTATTTGTTACACCTCGTAAAAATATGGAGACTTCCAAATTGCACTGTGTTGTCCGTCCTTTTCTGTGCTTATTTTATCTTCTTTTTTTTTACAGCTGTTCAGGGAATTCCATCTGCACTAGCCTATAATTTACCTCAGAGATCATGTACAAAGAACTTTTTGCACACAGCAATTTTAGTGAAATCTGCCACTTGTGTCAAAAGTTTTTAAACAGCGTTATTGAGTCATCAAAAACATAACATTTATGAAAAAGGAATGATTATGGCTATGCATTCAACATAAGGAAAACCATAGCAATTTCAAATATTTGCCCTTAGCCGTAACACATAAAGTGTCCACCATAGTACACAGGCAGTCATTGAGAATTTTTAACCATTTCTTCATGAGTGAACATTTGAGAGACTGCAGGAAGAGGGTATGCTATCCCAATGCCCTCCAGATAGCATATCGTTCATTGGACTGTGGCCACTTCAGTGCAACTTGTGCATCTTAGCAAGCGCAACGGACACGTAAACAACCTATTTACGGGTCTCTTTCTTCTGTGTTTGTTCTGTTGCGCTTGCTAAGATGCACAAGTTCTACACCCACCAACTAGCCCAAATTTCTGTGTTGAATAGTCCACTTCAGTGCAGTGACAGGAGGCCTAGTTGAAAGATAGGTAAATGTTTTCCTCAAAAGGTGGTCCAGAGGTGAAGCGCCCTCCTGGTAACACCTCGGGAATGAGAACAGCTGACTTACCATCAAATGTTATGTCATTCCCAGGTTTGTCTTTGAGATATACTGTCTGGGCACTCTGTTGTGAAAATTTTCAGAGAAAATACACAGCAATGGTAATGCCCCAGCAAACAACTATGCAAGCTTTTGCCATGTTTCCAGCCATCCCTCGTGTTTTCCTTGTGGGTGCATCAGCCTTTTACATGTTTTATACCCTGTGACATATTCGTTGAGTGAATGTCTCGCTGATTTTCAGTTGTTTACCCATTTGGCACATGCTTCACAGTGTTTTGGATGCATCATCAAACCTTTTTTCCTGGATCATGGCAGACTGCCATTCCTTTTTCTGTTGCTCGTCATTCCGTGTTTGTTTCTTTCAAAAATGAAAAGCTGTAAGCCTCATTTCCTGAGCAAAAATGAAAGAATGCGTAATGAAGAGTGTACAGACAGAATAAAATTATCCGAAAGAGCCAAGTGTTGATGATCGGGCAAGTTGGTTTGTCGTCCTTGAACTGGTATAGCGCATCATGAAAAATGATGTAACGTCTGAAGACTTTCATAAGGCGAAGAGGAAGTGGCAAGAACTGTCTGCTTTTATTGACCTAGAAGTGGAGTACCCATGGAAGCATATGCTCTTCCACCTGTGTGCCATGACCCCTAAGGAGGTGACAGCGACAGGCAACCTTGTACTACACAAATTTGGTGGTGTACGTTGTGCTCCCTGAACCGGTTAGAAGTTAACACTCTGTCCTTTTATTTGGCTGGCTCAGCCGTTGCTTTATTTTCTGGGATGCACTATACCAGTTCAACTAGTGAAAAAGGCTTTTTTTTTTTTCCTTTCAGGATATGTACTATTAGTGAATTACTGATCATGCACTTGGTATTTATTTCATTTGTATTCTTATTTTTCTGTTTAACAGCTAGTCTATTCTAATATAATAATAATTGTTGAGGTTTTATGTCCCAAAACCACAATATGATTATGAGAGGCATCGTAGTGGAGGGCTCAGGAAATTTTGACCATCTGGTGTTCTTTGACGTGGATCTAAATTTCAGTACACGGGCCTCTATAGCATTTTGCATCCATCAGAATGCAGATGTGGCAGCCGGGATTTCATCCCGCAACCTTCGGTTCACAGTTCATGCTGTTTTTTGCAGACCAGTGAGGCTGAGCTAATCCTTGTACTCTGAACCAGCACCAAAATCTGCAAGTGCTGCTCTGTGTTGAAGAATACAAGTTGGCATGTTCCAAGGAATCTAGGAATGTTTTCACAAAACTGCACGGCTGCACTGCTAATTAACTGCAACATATTCCGTGTAATTTATTAGGTTTAGATGTAACGGGCAATTTGTAAAGGTTACTTGTACTTGTTTATACTAAGAGAAAAGGCAACGTATTATCCTTTTCCAAGGACACACATTTTTTCTTTTTTAATATAGTACGAGAGTTATTCAAAAAGTAAGGGCCGTTTGCTAATATTTAAATACAGTTAAACCTAGATAAATTCCTGAAAAAATTCGTTACAAACAGGTATTCATTATATGCAGCTTCAGCACAGATAAATGTACAAATTAAACAAAAGGGGAACTGAAGGCAGAGCTCACCCAAAACAATTATTTAGGGGCAGAAAACTGCGTTATTTTGCTATGTTGCTAGTTCGTGACGGATGGCAATGTTCAATGTTCGTAGGACATCAATACAACGCTGCTCCGTTATCGTGTAGCCGTGGCCTCCGAGATTGGCGCCGGTAACGCGCCGTGGCTGGGGTCATAGAGTTTCCTAAGCTGGGGTGGCATTGCAGGAGCCAATCTCGGAGGCCACGGTCTCGTGAACCCGCGGCGCAAGACTAGAGAGGCTAGAAGGGTTTGGCTAGTGTCGTGAGCAGACGCTTCTGTCGGCCGCCGCGGTGAAACGTGTTTTTATGACGCCGCTAGGGGCGCTGCGCTCCGGAGACGGGTTAGAGGCGAGCTGCGAGCTGACGACGCTGACGAGCTGGCCCCGCTGCCGCTGCCGATCATTGTTTGTTTGCTTGTGTTTGTGCTTGGTTGTGTGGAAGCGCGAGTTTTGTTCGTCTCTGCACGTGGTGAGTCAACGTACGCCCCTGTGCTGCTTTATTGTGGCTTACCTGATATGTTTCCGCCGAACATCAACTGTGACATTACCGTCATTTCTTCGTATTTTGGAGTATGCCTGCTAAGAAAGGCAGGACATGCTTCGTGCCTCTGTGCAAAGGCGGGTACAAAACGTCTGCCGAAAAAGTTCCCTGGTCCGTGCTCCGGCGGACGCTCTTCGTCGAGAAGAATGGGAAAGGAACATAAAACGAGAAGTCGAGAGTGCTGGACGAGACATGCGTTGTGTGTTCTCGTCATTTTGACGATCGGTTTATTGTGAGGATCTTCAAGCACATCTTTAATGGAGAGCTTGTAGAGGCAGTGCCTCCTCTATAACTTTCAGTGCCTGGTAGAACACCCTCCCGCGGCCGTCGGCGCTTGCGTTTCCCCCGCTCGCCGCGACTGCGTGGTGGCGCTGTGCAAACAGGGTCGGGCGGTCGGGCGCTGAGCCAGGCTAGGGTGGCTAGAAGGGGAGGTGTGATGACCGGGCGGCAAAAGTTGGCCGCCATTCGCGTGAATGCCGTGGGGCGGCGCTGTCGTCGGGGGCGCCGTCAGCGAACGTAGCCGTTCTCCGTTCTCGGCAAGGAGAACGCTTCAGTGGAAATGCGCGCGTTACCAATTTATATAAAACTTTAGCTGATAATGCAGTTCCTAGTTGATAATGCAGTTGATAATGCAGTTGCACGCATAATACTTGAACATGTTCTATTTACCAATGTTATGACTCATATGAACACGCATTCCTTACTTAATCCTCAGCAGCACGAATTTCGTAATCGTTTTTCCTGTACAACACAATTACTTGAATTGACACTTATCCTGTGCTTTAGATAAAGGTTTCTCTGTTGACTGCTTGTTTCTAGATTTAAAAAAAAGCCTTTGGTGTTGTACCCCACTCTTTATTAATTGAAAAACTAAAAACGTATAATGTGAACGATACAGTTAATTGTGAACTCGTTAAAACGAGTATTTAAATTTGAGAAGGCAAAATGTCATTATCAATGGTAAGACATCCCGGGAAGTTGATGTGTCCTCTGGCATGCCCCAAGGGTCAGTCTGGGTCCGCTATTGTTCCTCATCTACATAAATGGCATTTGTTCCGGTATTTCATCACATATCAAATTATTTGCCGATGACTGTGTTTTGTACAGAATTATACATAGCTCCCATGATTACACTACTCTCCAAAACGACCTCGACAGGGTCTTAGAATGGTGTGATAGGTGGCGTATGTTTATTAATGAAAAAAAAAAAAACAGTGCATATGTGTTTCACTAGAAAAAAGGCCCCCCATGACTCTTTTTATGTAGTAAATTCAACCAGGCTGCTATCAGTTCGCGAACACAAGCATCTTCGTGTACATTTCACACCGGACCTTTCCTGGAGCTGTCACATCCATCACGTCACAAAGCCGGGTGTGTGCTAGGTTTCCTGCGCAGAAATGCAAAAGTTAACCATTTGAGGCCAAGACTCAACTGTACATGTCTAACGTTCGATCTATCTTAGATTACGCTTGTGCTATGTGGGATCCGTGGAAGGCAATTGTGACGTGTCCAATTTAGAAAGAATTCAGAACTTGGCTGTTTGGTTTGTCTGCTGCTCTGACTATACCAGGAATTTCAGTGTTTCAAAAGCAAAAGAAAGGCTTGGTTGGGAACTTCTACACAAACGAAGGGAATATCTGCGGTTGAAACTATTTCATAACGTATTTCATGACCTAACGGGTCTGGACCCCTCGCGATACTTTCACAAACCGGATTACGTTTCGCAGCGATTACATCATGCCAATAAGATAAAGGAAATAAGCTGCCCGACTGACGCATTTAAAATGTCATTTTTTCCGAGGACGATAAGCAAGTGGAATAGATTGTCTCCTGAAGTAGCAGAAATTACTTCACATGAAGTATTTTCAAGTTCACTTCTGGGTTTCCAGTAGTGTACTCGTGCGGTTGTGTAAGGACAAAACTGTACTATGAACCTGATTTATATTGTGTATATCCCATGTATCGCTACGTAAGTTGACAGTGAATTGCATTTATTGTAATGTTGAAGTGTTGGAATCTGTATTCTGTATCGAAATATTGTATTCTCGCCGCCCCCCCCCCCCCCCCCCCCCCCCAACTGTAATATGCCCTTGGGCGCTGTGGGTACTATGATAAAGAAATAAATAAAGCAGGAAAAAATTTCGGGGGGTGTCAGAACCCCCTCAACCCCCCCTTAATTATGGCCCTGGGGGCTTAATTATGCTCTAATGCACTCTGATCATTTTATTCGTGCACCTCATTACGTGCGAAAGCAGATAACTTGATCTACGCCAACCAAATCAGGATTAAATCATGGCCGGCATACATGGTAATACAACGCTAGGTAGTCTTTTGAGGCTCAATTCAGAAACCAAATAAATTAATGCAGCATGTTACTAGGTAAAGAACCTTTATTGTGTACAACAGAATGCACTTGATTGTTTCCGCGGCTTGCCTCACATCACACAAGGCTTTCTCCTTTTGATTTTTTTGTCATTCATTTCTGTGACATTTTGCCATTCATTCCGCTGTTTGCGCAAATGCTTTGCGCAAACAGCAGAATTCTCTTAAAGCGGTTTGTCAGCCCTCGGAATGGAGCGTGCCCACTTCAAGAACAGTTCTTGGCAAGTCGGGGCACGGAAAAGGGACACTTTTTCCCAACAAGATCTGTAGCCGGAATCACACCCTGGCACGAAGCACCAACGCTGAGTTTTTTTCTTTGAGGTAGACGGCATCTTTGCTAGCACACAACACTCATGAATCAACAGCACACGCCAACAGTTCGCAGCAAACTACACAACTACAAACCGCCGGGCCGCCGGCCAGCCTCTCTCCGCGGAAACGCTGACGGCGCCCCAGACGGCAGCGCTACGTTGTGCCCTAGCGGCGATCACGCGAAAGAGGACCACCCTCTCCTATGGCTGGCCGCCGCGCTCAGCACACCTCCCCTTCTAGCCACCCTAGCCAGGCCCCGGAAAGTCTCAAGTTCCAGCGATCGCCGCAGAGGGCGAAAAAATCAACCGCGGCGAGTTCCATCGATATGCGCGGAGAGTGGAGCTACTCACTCCTCTTTTAGCGGTCGGACACGGCCGGGCTAGACCGCACGCGCGCTCCTTTCCTTACGGCCTTCTCACCCGTCGCGAAAGCAATGGGAGAGTTTCTCAGTATGTTTCGCCGCCCGTCGGCGGTAGGGGCGCTGCGACCCTGACCGTGCTAGAGTTACTGTATATGCTAAAGGTAGCATATACAGTAACTCTAGACCGTGCATCTGCTGCGCCGCGCACACGGCACAAGAGTGTTGCTCGATGTGAAACCGCGGAAGGGGGGTTCTCGACGGAGAACGGGGAAGATTATTCAAGAAGTCAGGGGTAGAGGGAGGATTGTCTCCTTTAAAAAAAAACTAACGTTATCAGACGGCTCTCCGCATAATGTCGGTATGCATGTTCTCGTGGATAATACAAGCTTAAACTCAGTAAAACTGCGGAAAAATCGGCTAACGAGGCATAATGCAGGAGGGTAGCGAATTGGGCGAGTTGGAAATTGCTCACGATGGTTAGCGCAAACGCAACACGGACGAAAAGAAGAAAAAACGACGACACAAGCGCTATCTAACAACTGAATGTTTATTGGAAAAATCACAAATATATATGTATAAGAAAGAGAAAAAACAACAAACCCGCACATGCGCCAAAGATAATTGACAGATAAAAACGTGTATGCTAACAAAAATACGCCTTTCCAGGAAAGACACTTCCTCATCAATCAAAGCGATAGAAGGGCAGCTCACGCAGTTCTCTTTCTTAGACATATATATTTGTGATTTTTCCAATAAACATACAGTTGTTAGACAGCGCTCAATTGTGTCGTCGTTTTTTCTTCTTTTCGTCCGTGTTGCGTTCGCGCTAACCATCATGAGGCATAATGCAGGAGGCATGCAGCACTGGCAACGATCAGAGAGAGAGATAAACAACGCTGCACCTGTTCTGCAAGCAGAGAGCACCAAATACCTTTGGCCCTTGGTCTCGTTGGACAATGAGGCCGCAATTAAGAGAGCTCGCCTCCCCTTTGCTAGCTATTTTTTATTTCTTTATTTTTCCAAATACATTTCGAGTGGTTTTCAGGGCTAAATGCTGCGGTATGCAGCTTGACAGCTCTTTGAAACACGTACGTGAGTTGTATATCTAATGGTTGAAAATAACTGCGTATAGGGAGAAAGAAAGTAAAAAAAAAACAAGAGAGGACTCTTGCTGCTGAATAACCCCTTCAGACTGCACGCCCCGAGAGTAGTACCTGGTGTTAACACCACCTGGAAACATTAATTCCAGGGACTCCGAGCTCTTCTGCGTTCCTTTTGTTAGCGTCAGGATGACTGGGCCGTAAAATAGGACACAATAGAAAACGCAACGCACGACACACAGTTAAAAGGGAAAAAGAAGTTTACATTTAATTATCAACAACTTGGTTACAACGCAAAACTCATAACACAAAGTCGCATACGCATATTCGCTCAAATCGCACTGCTAACAACGCACAACCGCTCTAATCGCACCGCTAAAACGCACAACCGCTCAAATAGCTCGCACTTTTCAGACTCTCCTCGTCGCTTATTATTATTACAGACCTCGGATTTGACTCTTGCACTGCGCTACTGACGACCAACAACAGGCAGCATCAGCTGTACAAGCTACTGCGAGCACAAGACAGGAACGAACTACACAACCCGAGGCCTGAGTTTCTAGCTCTTTTGGACAAGATAGTGATCTTTTTCGATAAGGCCTCTGAACACCTGCCACGCAGGAATGTGGTAGGAGTTTTGGAAACAGCAGTCCAGCCCTACTTGCAACGCGTTCCCATCTTAAGTTGCCCTGAAGGCGTTGACGACAGCCAATCCCGACGATCCGCAGATCTCATAGCCGAAAAATTCCTAAGAATTCTCCTCGTCAATCACACAAACACTGACTGACGCGAACGACAAGCCTTCCACCTACGCACATAAGCCGAGTAGGAAGCATTTTAGGCTGTGAACGAGACATTTGTGAAGTCCGGCAAAGTTTTCCCTTGAAAGCGTTCAACTATTTGCGAGTGCTTACGAGCAATAAATATTTATTTCCAGATCTCAGAATGTCTACACGTTTGATGGCGGATCGAGCGCTGTACTCCCGGCTCTTGCATTTATACGTTTTTCGATAAGCTTAAGCTCGATGCACATTGCGCATATAAGAAGTTAGAATAAACCATTTGTGCGTCTTCAACGATTAGGCAACTTGTTTTTCAACGCGCGGTGAGTGAAGAAGCGCGCCCGAACTCATGTGCCGGCGTTGCGCGCGCTGCACGGAGCGGCGGAGGAGGGTCAGGGTCGCAGCGCCCCCCTCAAAGCAGCGGCGAGAGGTATGTACTACACCCGATGCGAAGGCCGTAAGCCGTAAGAAGCGAGCGCGCGCGTGCGGTCTAGCCCGGCCGTGGTCGGATAAGTTAGTTCGCATTTTCCGTGTTAGGGGCGCTCAACGCGGCCAAAAAATTTATTTCAGAATGTATCAGAAGATTGTTGAAAGCTTAGTTACCGTGTCATTTTGCATATAGCTAGTAGGGACCAGTTTTTATGTTATTTCTAGAGTTAATACAAGAGCTTGATTGTTTGAGGACAAGTATTGAGATTACATTGACGCTCGAAAAGCAGCAGCCCATTGGTATCGATTGCGCTTCGGCCGGTTATTTCATTCAAATTGTACCGCGGTCGTTTGCTTTGATCGGCGTTACGCAGCTCCGTTTTAAATCAGTTTTGATATAGCAATGCGAGTTTGTGCTCCAAATTTTACATGCCGCTGCCACAAAGCGAACGTGTCTAAAGCCTGTGAATCACGTCAGCTGCGGCGCTTCACCGGCTGCCAGCGTGAAAATTCAATGCCAGCAAGGAGCTCGGAGACTACCTACGAAAACGGAATAACCATGCACCATGTGGGTGTGCGCACCGGTGAGTGAAAATGCACTGCTTTGCATTTGAACATAGCTTTTTTTTTTTGCATGCGCTACGGTTTTTGTCATTTCAAAAGGTTTTACGACTCGTCCAGCTGATCGGATGCACCGCTTGTGGATTACAATGACATTTTCTAAGATTATTTACTTCGCTCGCACTTTTGCAAAAAATATCTTTACTGCTAAACTTTGTAACACAGATCGCAGCATAAGTTTTACCTATTTCTGCACAAATTAGTCTTCTGAGATAAATGCTCAGAAGTCCAATGCATGGTAGAGCCAAGTGAACTTATAGTATGTATATGCATTTATACATTTTCGTAAGTTTACAATCATACATATTACATTTGCACATACCATGTAGTTTATAGAGTTGGGAAATTAACTTAGTATCCTCTAATTGAGGCTTGGTCAGACACGGTCCACTGAAGGTCACCACTAAAACAAATTCACAAACAAAGCAATGTTATGTGCACACTATTTTTCTCATGCAGTGCTCTCATATACATTCTTCTCAGACATGAATCGCAATCCACTCACGCTTCTACCATAGTAATCATTATTTTTTCCTCTTCCAACCCAACCACAGCCTCCAAGAAACTGCTCATATCAGCACACGCTCGGATGCTCTATCTCTGAACCTACCTCAAGTCAGCAGAGGATTTTCCACTACTGAAAGTAAATTCGTCGTCCCAAATCCTCACAAGGTATGGTTGTGGACACTTTACTTATTGAACCAATTTTTTTTCTTTCATCATTTCTTTCTTGCTTTTTCTCATGACTCAATTTTTTTTCTTCTCAGAAAACTGGACAAAAGAGAAATCATTGGTTTCCAAGCTACCCACACCAAGTCGTAAGAAGCTCAAGAGTCGCCTATCCACCACCAAAGTTTACCAGGCGGACAAATGCAAGCCTTATACTCAAAAGCAGTGTATGTTGAAGCCTTATACTCAAAAGCAACGGTATGTTGAAGCAGTACAAAATTGGGTCCACAAATTATTGCTTCTTGCTTCATGAATTATTCAGTTTAGAGGAAATGTGCTGGCTTCAAATTTCTTGGATAGTGCATGTGATGGGGTGCACATACTGTACTTTAATCTACGTGTGAAACTTTGCACAGAGTATCACATGTAACTTGGTAGCAAGTGGGCCAGTAGTAGTGCATATTTAGCAGCACTTGTTTTTCCCAGTGAATATAGTTTGCTGCAATTGTGGAAGCTGTTGCAAAGCAATGGCAAGGAAAGCTACAGTAGTGCTGAAAAGAGTTATGTGTACCGATTTCTTGTAGGGAGGGACATTGTGAAGGTTCTAAAATAGAAAACTGTGTGCAAACACTCGTGCCATTTCGTGTAGTGGTCACCTGGAGAATAGTTTCCGGGTCGCTACTCTGGAATAAATAACGTTTGATGATGGGAGTAGTAGAATAGAAGCATGTGCATAAGGACATTTTGGGCAGTGTTCTATGAAACAGGCTGTTGAATTTGTAAAGCATTTGAAAATTTAGTCTTTAGTTTTATTCAATGAACTTCGCCAATACATTATTGGGATGATATGTAAACAGACACATCCAGAAAAGAGGGTACAGCACCGTTGCATTTGTGCAAGCAATTTGTTTTGTATGTGTAGTGGAACCACAGACAAGTAGCAAATAATATTTGTTCTAGATAACAGACCTGACACATGACACGGAGTTTTTAAAAGTATGTTTATTTTTAACAGAAAAATAAATGAGTGCACTCAATAGATACAATCAGAGTTCAATAGAGTTGGCCAGTGTTTGTGCATGTTAAAGATTTGAATGTGTAATAACTGCTACTTCTTTGATATTGGCGTGAGCTATATAACCAAAAAAGGCTAGTTTTGTGTTCATGCTTGTGATACGCTGCAGGTAGACACGGACCAGAAAAAACGAGAACAACACAGGGTGATGCGCAACACCTTGTGCTGTTCTCGTTTTTTCTGGTCCGTGTCTACCTGCAGCGCATCACAAGCATGAAGACGTGCCTTCTAGCCCCTATTGCCGCCTTATTAGTTTTGTGTGACACCCGTGTTAAGAGTGAGGCAGACAATTAGGAGGTAGTGAAGAATGAAAATGTCAATTCAGCTTCTGCAATCGTCCATCGTTTAAGCAGTGTCTTTCACGACTATGCACCATTGGCACCAGAAAAAATGGACTAATTTATTTATTTTTCAGTGCGAAACATAGCAATTGAACAAAAAAGCTAATTATATACATTTGACAGAAATGATTACTCACTGCCTAGTTTCCCAACATTGCTACTATTACTTCCAGCACCTCCTAGCTGTCTGGTATACTACTGTTCCAAATGTCTCTATTGTGCGCGCACACATCATGTGCAGTCTATTGTCGGTGCTGTCCACTGGTACATCATTCTTTTTTATTTATAAATGAGTGCTTTCAGGAACACGCGCAGGCATCCGCTATCACATACGTCAGTTGATAAACAGTGGGCGAGCAAGGGTAGCTCACTTCTCGAAACTTGTCTTCCGTGACAACCTTTACAGGAATGTTCACTTGCTGAAATGTTGGATTCAGGCTAAAGCTTTCCTTATTCGCCAACAGTTACTCAACTGAAGTGTCTGTCACTGCAACCTCTTTTGAAACATGAACCAAGTTTCCTTTTCAACGTGATACCGTAAATGGTGTTTTCCCAGAACACACGAGCTTAGCTGAACTGAAAGTTGAGCTAAATGGTCGGAATTCATCGTAAAAAGATTGGCGCGCAGGCACGAACACAAGGATATTGAGCACAATAACGAGAACACGTCATGTACAGGAATAGCTAGCACAACAGTGTGGTTTCACTTTTTTTTTTTTTCAGCGCCGAGTGGCTCTCGCCAATGTGTTGTCAAAATAGTACGTCGGGCTGAAGCTAATCTTACTGACACTGCATCTTTTGCGAGCTTTGATGCTGTTTATTACCGCTCAAATCGTCAAACGCGCATGTGTAAGTGAGAAAGAGTACGGGCAGCACTGTACGCAAGTACTGTGCAAGGGTCACCCATCGTAAATAGTATCGTCTGACGCTTCGTTCTGCGTACTATAAGAGGTATGCTGAACGAGCCAAGAGACATAGAGTTGCTCAGTTTCAGCTGGCAATTTTATTAAGCAGATGGATATTTCTGTTTCTTGTATGTATTGTTCAACTCTGTAACTGACAGTGCTGCTTGTTTACATGTATACTGCTGCATTCACGATTGCCAATAAACAATGTAAGCTTACTTGCTTGGCGTGTTTTCTGCCAGTTGAGGCCGTTCGGTCACCTGGCGACGTAACGAAAATATTTGTAGTAACGATAGGCTGCCGCGCGCGCGAATACAACCCCCGGACAGCAGTGAATAGGTGGTATTCACCCCCGAGCAACCCTGTTCTCCCGCAGCATACCCGCACGGCACGCCGGGAAGGCACTGCTTCCGGGTGTTCTGTGCCGCCATATCTGAGGCCGTGCCCCCCATGTTTGCCTCTGCGCGATACGCGAGTTAAGCCGTTTTTTGCGCCCGCCACCCGAAATCACGGTTCATTGCGCCGTATTTGGGTGCAGCAATCGCACAAAATCGGAGAGTGACACGCGTGAGAACGCAAGAACGGTTAAATTTTATTCGTTGCCGAACGTTATTCGCGGTCAATGTAGCCGTGCTCTGGAGGTCTTGGCGAAGCGTCGTGACGAATGTTTCAGCCGCCTTCGCCGCGCTCCAAAGGCTGTGTGGTAAGCGCCTGAGAGTGGTTTACCTGCGAATAGAAACTCAGTTGAGTTCATATTCTGACAGCTGTGTTAGCTGTGTATAAAAAAGGAGGAAAGCCGCGAACGAAACACGAAAAAAAAAATCGCGTTGACACAGTAAATGCATTCAGATTCTGCCGCACTGCACTGGCGAAAACATCTGCGAAAAGCATGACACAGTAAAGTACTCAACGTTAGACTGTCCATATTGACACATGCGCGGTACATTGCGAGCTAAAATGAGACGCACACACTTTTGTTTTTCTCGCTAAAGTGGACTTCTGGCTGCGAGTTTTGTACATTTGCATCAAAACACAGGTGACTTGCAACCTTGGTCTCGTTAAATAATTCAACGCCCTAGAGATACATTTTCATCGCGATCGATTAAAGCTGTATGTGAGCCAATCACGTCGAAATTTAAGTCTCGTTCGCACTCGACTGCAATCGAAAGTACCCCGCGTAGCGGTGCTTTTACATGCATTACTTCGCAAGCGCTGTTAACACCGCTGCTTCAACCAGGTTCGTAGAGAATCGCACTGCCATCAAATTGTTTGGTGCGCTCACCCTTCCCGCTTACAGCTGAAATTTAAGTTCAACGCTAAAGATTATCTTACCTTCGCGCGCACAACGACGCAGTCGCCGTAACTTTTCAGCGAGGGTTCCTGGGCAAACTCACTCTTCCAAAGATTTCTTGGCTTTCAGTTGTTCATGCGTCACAAAACTGGTAGCGTGCACCAAGTACTCCTTGATGTCTGAAAGTTCCACCTTCGGCACGAGTGCGATCTCGAATGAGGCTTAATTCCTTGCTCGTCAGAACAGCTGGTCAGAATGAGTGGGTCAACGCCACCGCCGAGAGCCACTTTGTCCGTGTATCGCTGTTTCGCATCGGCGTCCAATTTCTCGGCGTACACGCTGAAGCGAGGCGAGTGCTCATCGCCCATGGCTGCAGCAGCTTCACAACCGATAAATGCAATACTTTTTGAGCCAAATAAATTAAAACAAGAGGAATGTGAAGCAAATACCGCTTGTAGGCAGCGGACGGTGAATGCACCGGTCGGGACGGACGGCCTTCAAAATGGCGGTCACACGGTTGCCAGCACAGCTGGTGCACTTTCCGCTATCGCTTCCGCCAACGTGACGTCACGTGAATACAACCTATAAACGCCAAACGCCCAGAACCAGCGGGCGCGCACCGCGACCGCCCGCACCCGCCAGTACAGTGGCTAGAATAGGGAAGTGTGAAGACCGCGCCGCCTGCGCTGACGCTCTCCACCGATGCCTGGACCGGCGCTGTCTAGATGGCGCTGGTTGTAGCTTACACGTCGCTCGCGTTTGCGCCGTAAATTTTTATTAGTGTCTCTACTATAATGCAGGGCGTAAGTGCCTCATAAAGAAATGAAATTTGCGGCAGATATTATCAAACATTATCACCGTATGGTATGACCGTACGCACCAACGTTTTTGGTACGCACAGTATCATAAGTGAAGCTTTACATCGTTCGCAAACATCGCGGCCAGCTAAGCTTGCCACTGCTTGCGATCGTTCCTTGATGCTGAGAAATGTAACTGATTAACATTTTGGGGGGATTGCCATTTCACAAGATTATAAGCAACCTCAAGAAGCACGAAAAAAAAAATGCTACTATGACATTGATATCAATTTTCTTCTTGTTATACAGTATACCTAACATTTTGCATGAGATAGTTTTCAAGAACTTCAGTATTCTTGCGTATTCACAGTGGAAATATTTTTCAATTAACAACTGCACAGAAAATCGGAGAGCATTTTACTCTTCTTACACATTTTATTTAAAGTTGGGGGAATCAAAGTAGGGAAGAAAGCTAGCACATTACAGGGTGATGCACATAACATCGCCCTTCGAAACTTGAAGTGCTTTGATCTTTCTCTTGCAGAACTTCTCTGTTTGTTTAGAGATTTCGTGAAGAAGTGAAGCCGTGTGAGAACAAAAAACTTGATTATGTTGCTCGTCAGATCTTGCTTGTGTGCGTCGCACACTATACGGATGGTACGGTCTGCTTTGAGTTAAGAAGTTCAACTATATAGTGTCCCTTTAGAGCTTATTATAACTGAACCACGATGTGAATGTGTCCTCCAGTTCCTCCACAAATTAAAATAGTTCAGGTGACAGGTACAAAAGCCCTCCAACATCACAGAATGCTGTGAATGACGCAAGATCCTTATCTGCGTTCTCGAGGGATTTGAGCACCTGCTCAAAACAGTCCTGGCATTTCGTTGCCATAAGTTTCCTCCGTGCCACATAGCCGGCCAAATAGTACACCAGTCTTCCGTCACTGACTTGCACAGGATACACATGGTCAGAAAGGAGAGTCGATGCCTGTAGTACACTTGAATCTTCGTCCAGTGTCCAGTAAATTGTCAACATGGATGGCTACTTCATCAGTTCCAACTAATGACGTAAGTGTGTCACCTGCACAGTTGCCCGTGTCTGGTGCTTTTACCAAATTGCAAAAGCTAAGGGAATTCACGGCAGTAAGGAACTGGGTCGATGTGGGATGATCATTGCACCCGGATAACTGACGAATCATCCCGAATAGCTTTTCGATTGGATCTCGGGGATTGGAACGGCAGCATTCTTTTCCAAAGGCTCGTCTGCTCTTGGTATATTACACTGCCACTGCTGGAACAAATGGTCGTCTTCGGGACTCCAAACAATGAAAGCTTCTGCTTGCACGATTTGTACCCAGTTGAGCATCTGGGCACAAAACAGTGGCTCTGACGTCTGCTCATGGCACACACTCCGCAAAAGACATAACGTAAACACGACAAGGCTGTCCGACCAGCAAATGTAGCACGAAAGAACAGCGTAAACAGGCAAAAGAATCACGTCTAACCGGCGAGTTCCAGCTTTGAACAACGTGCGCAGCCTGAGAGCCTGACGTGTATACGACAGCGCGCGCCACCTAGCGGAAACATCGCAAGGCGGCGTCACTACCTCCCATTGCAGCCGCTTGGCGGTGATCACACTTCTAGTAGAACACTGTACTTCTAGTATTCTAGCCATCGTCTGTACCGCCAGTACAGTGTTCTAGAAGTTTGTAGTGCGCTCACTGAGCGGCGGAGCGTGACGCACTTCATGTCGCCGCCGACAGGCGGCGCGGCTCGCAGCGTCACCTGAAACTTTCCGGCGGATTGCCGGGCGCGGCTAGCGCGCGTTGCTGTTTTGCGCGCAAGAAAAGTAAAAGTTACGGTGCGCAACACACGGAGCTTTTTGATGCAACATTTCTGTGAATTGTGGACTAAATTACTGTCGTTGTGACTGATTTACGAAGGGTGGGCGATGTTTAAAGCGGCTATTGCATAGATGAATGCTCCTCCACATAGCCGCTGCAGTAACAGATAGGGCGTGTAGTTGGGGGTTGAAGTTTTTTTTTTTTTTTGTCCTGCTGATCGATACGATTTTCAATGCCCTTTCGCCACTGTAACGATCATAGCGACTTCACTCTCGCCTTTCAAGCCCCGCAACAACGCTTCACTTTTTTTTCTTTTTTTTTATTCGCATGAGCTGGTCTGTGTAATAGGAGAATCTGTTGCTGGGCTTGTTGGTATACATACTTGAAGAAACGAAAAAACCAGCTTACGGACGCCTACATAAGAAGAGAAGACACTCGCTGGAACTAGCAACAGGTTTAATGAAACCACATAACGAATTCCCTGATAAGCCAAGCGCGCATGCGTCGTACATAAAACACGTGTGATTCACAAGAAGAGAGAATGACAACCACATTTTTTTTTTAAATAAGCAATCTCTTTCTTTGATAGTGACAGATACACTAATGCATTTGTTCGAACCATATGTTTCCAGATTTGCGCTTCAATCACTTAACGTTCGTATTAATTGCGTGGTTCCCTTACCAATAATTTGCGTGCCTTTCAGATCAGAGAACAGCCGCACACCCGGCAATGAGCAGGCAGATTTGCTCCTCCTCCTGGCCTGATAGATCTACCTCCGATCTGATTTTATTTACACAAACCCCGGCCTATGTATGCGCAAATGCTTGCCATGATTAACAATGCAGAAATGGTCACGACCAATAAACAGCCGAAGACGACGTTGATCTAACAGGCACTGGAGCATCCCAAAAGGAGCCTAATCCCTACGGGTCTCCCGCTTCCTAATGACAGCTACTTCAGTCTCCCCTATATCTCCTTTTTCTGTACACGAGTATGGTTTTGCTGTCACCACCCACCTGTTTTTTTTGTTTTTTTTTTTTTTGCTTTTATTGTTACCGCACTTGACTACGCGGTGACTCCTAGCTTCGTTGGGTCCAGCTGTTTTTGTTGTCAAACGCTGCCCCAGCAATTTCTCTGCACGTACGCTGCATGCCCCATGTGCACGACCGCCGGAGGCTGTAGCGCGTCCCTCCCGTTCAGATGCAGCGGTGGACCGTCTTTGAGACAGTTGCAGTTTGCGGACGGACACAAATGCCGATCCTTCAGAAAAACAAGCATACGTAAGTGCAGCAAAGCGGTACGCGTGGTGCCGATCGACAAAGGTCCTTCAAACGAATGAATGGCGTGAACATGCGCTGCAGCTGGGGGAATCAGCTTAAAAGAATAAAAGGCTCGACCCCCTCCTCCCTCCATTTTTTTTTTGTGGTCTCTTTTAAGTGTCATTGTGGTGGCCCTCTTACCGCCTTCAACTCCGCGTTTGTTGAACCCCCCGGAACTACATCGTAACCAGCGTAACCCCGACCAGGGGACGCGCTTCGCTCGAAGTTTTCAGGAGAAACTGGCGGCAGCGCCCCTGGCGGGCGCCCAGGCTGTCGACGCGGAGAGGGCCATGGCGGCGCGCGCAGGGATACGGCAGTGAGCCCACTGCCCCCTTCTAGTACACCCTAACACTGTAACCGCCAGCAATGCGGCAGCCATATTGCCCCGGCGCAATGATGATGATAGTTTTCGCAGCTCCATCTCTTGGTCGGATACTTTAGTTCACAACGCCACCGCTACCCTTATTTCCGTTGCACTGTCAAAGGTACAGTTTCCCTTCTGTAAATGGTAGTATAAGTGTTCTGTGGCTGAGCCGGTAGTGCTGTGCGGGCGCGGCCTAGAGCGCTTGTTTGCTTTGCTCTGCTTTGACACGTGCGGTTGGGTTTAGCGAGTTGAATGCGATGGAAGATTTTTTTATCCTTTGTCGTGACCACGTAGCTTGCATGAATTGCGATGTCGTACTGCTGCGTGCCGCTGTGCAAGTCGGACGAAAAAAAGAAAGTGCCTGGACTGTATCCATCTGACCAGCTCCTTTTTGTCCTTGATACTTTGCGAGCTTTTGCAGACGGTGCGCTCAAAGGCAACCCAACTTCGGCAAAGCCATTCAGTACCTTGACAAAGTACACAGTTCCAGCCCTCTGTGCATCAAGGCTCCTTAAATGCCAGAGTGATGGCAGCTATGACCACAGGGTGCGACACGTGAACCTCATATGTATTTACTTCCTCAAGCCACTCCTCTCGAACTATGTGTTTAAAGGGACACTAAAGAGAAACAATGAATCGGTTTTAGATCGATAAATTGTGCTCCGAGAACTAATGTCGTTGACTTCGCCATCACTATAGGTTATTAATAGAGGAGAAAATCGAGTTCAAAGTTTTATTAGGGCGATTCCACGTAAGACCTCTCAAATTTATTTCAAAATTTATATATTATTGCCTGATGAGTGGAAAAAAGAGATCCGCAATTTGTTTTGCCGCCAAAAATTTTTTCGAAGCACAGGAAATCAATAATGACGAAGAGGTGGAGTAGAGCGCTCATCCGCTCTGCTGTTTTGGCCAACTTTCGTTATGAATTGCACAAAATATATTAAAGTTAGGTAGCTGAAATTTCTTTAACTAAATATATGCATGTTTTTGCTTCTGCTCAGGTATTTTTAGTTTTGATGTGTAGTGTAGATCTTTTTATAAAAACCTCAAAATAGTTCCAGGAGACGTTATTTTCTTCACTTTGAAGGTCTTTATCTCGAAAAATCCTTGTAGCAGAGCGACAAAAATTGCGCGTTACGTTCTTCGCATCCTTATCTACCACACTGCCGAATCTTATATTTATATAACTTTTCAGTAAAGAGACATGATCGGGCTAAGTTAAAGAAAACACCGGACAATGAAAATTTCCGACGACAATTAAAAAAAAAACAATTTTTCATATTTCTTAAACTTTGTCCACTTATTGTCCTCCACATCAGCTTTCATAATCATTGAAAACATGTAGCATAATGTCGTTGCACTAATAGTTACGACCCCTCCAATGAGACCCTTGGGCAAGGATTGGCAATTCCGACTTCTTGCCCAGCAAGTGTATAAAATGCAGGCAGGATTGAATTGCTTTTTTATTTAAAGGCCAGCAGGTACCGAAAAAGGTGTCGCCGGTACTGAAGACGTTAATTTTGAAATTATTTGGTCACTGCAGCAGCCACGAGCGCGGGGCTACCGAGCAGGCGCGCGCGCACCCGAGATGCTCGTTGTAAGAGACGGCGCAGTGAGAGCTCGTTTTCCGCGTCCTCAGACCGATTGAGTTCGAAACAGCAACACCTCCCGGCTGACTTGAACGCACGTGCACTGGAGCTTCGCTATTCTATCCGCCCTCTGTTCGCATCGCAGCTAGGCGCTGATAACAAGGCAGAGATGGAAGCAAGATGAGAACTCTATAAGGGAGCTATGAGCGCTCGCTTCACGCACGCTGCTGCCAGAAAAACTGCGCTGCGCCAGTTGCGATCAGTGGAAAGCAATAACGTGGCGCTCCATTGGCAAAGCAAAATATGGAATGTCAAAGGAAAGAAAAGCAAAACTATCGGTAACCGGACGCGCTTGCCTATTTTAGATGTCGGCAGCAGACGGCCTGAACTAGCCGCGCGTTCAGAGCGCTGTTCACACTTCATTCGGCGCGGATAGTTCTTGTGCTTTGCTCTTACTCTACTCCTCCTGTGCGTCTCATGGCGAGAAAGTATAGCTCGGAATGAGTGTATTGTGGAGACTACCTTTCGAAGCACAAGAAGCTTAAAGGAGTACTGACACGAAATTCGTCGTGTGCTCGTGGTGCACATAAACAACGATGAGTGAATTGTCGTCCTGTGACCCTGGCAGTGATTTCTGCGATTTAGGCTGCATGCAGGACGCAGCTAGAACTCGCATACTCGGGGGAACTGTCTTGACTCGTCGGGATAATGTCCTTGCAGTGGAGCTCAGATGCTCAGCGACGAAAACTTCAAAGTAAAATTAAAATATTTTATACGTGTTCTCCGACTCCAGTGTGTGGACAGCGTTGACACTGCAAACCAACGAAACAAAAAATGTCCCTTTTTCGATGTCTCAAAATCGTGTCAGTACTCCTTTAATTATTGCAAAGAAGCCAAAATTTCGTAGAGTTACCGACCTAGGCATATACGCTTTGAAGAAACGTTTAAACGCCCGAAAGGTCAGTGACTGCCAGTGAGACGGACTACTTGTGCTACGCGTGCTTTTGCTACCACTGCAATGAAAGATCTTCACGGAACGCACAGTTTAACGATGACATTCTTATGCCCCCTGAAAAAGAAATCGACGTCATTAACCAGATCACTGCGACTACCGGTGTACGTGCGTTCCAGTCACCCGAGAGGTGTTGCTGTTTCGAACTCAATCGGTCTCAAGAGCTCAAGAGCTTAGCGGTCGAGTAGGCCTTGCTTCTACCGATCATTGTCAGCATCTCAAGATATCCTGAAGTCGAGAAAATCGGGAAACGAAACTAGCAGCCGCACCTGCGCAAGTGATGCGCGGGCAGCGAGCGAAAGACCGCGAAACCCTGTTTGGGTGGCGGCGCCTGGCGGTGACCGGTTGTACTCGCGCCGACGGTCGCGCCTTTTGTTCTCCTCCCCATCCACCAGGCACTGAAAGTTATAGAGGAGGCACTGGTAGAGGTATCTAACGTCATCGCTCAATTGTAATTACTGATGCCCCCCTTACTCAATGCCCTTCAATGGGCCTGTAAGGCATTTTGAATAAATAAATAAATAAATAAATAAATAAATAAATAAATAAATAAATAAATAAATAAATAAATAAATAAATAAATAAATTACAGATACTTGCTAACAGCGAATTTGAGCCAAGACAAATTAGAGAATATTTTTGGAATTGTTAGACAATCGTTTTTGTGTAATAATCACCCCGATCCCAGAGCAGTTTTCGCTCATAGTAGTAACATAGTAACATAGTAACAATCTAGCGCTCTACAACTTAGCGAAACCACCTAGAAGTGGTAACTCGCCAGTGCACTCTTGGGGCCATCAGACATTGGAAAACAAAAGGCAGCCCGCATTACAAGCTTAATTGACGAACTCTTGGATGAGAGAAACCTCGCAAATGCTTCAGCTGTGCTTGAAGACAGCAGTATTTTTGACCACAAAGGCTGTGTTGAAAAGAAAAGTGACAGCCATTTAATTTTCTATGCTGTTGGCTATGTCGTCAGGAAAGCACTAAAAAGGTTCCCACGCCCCACATGTGCATCTGCCTTAGCCATTTTGCCTCTGCAGGCAGAGACAAATGAGAATGCCTCATTGACGAGGAAATTTGACCATGGGGGCTTACTGTACCCCTCAAAACACCTTGAAGACTTGATTGCAAAGCTGGAGAACGCGTTTGCTGTGTTTTTAAGCAGAAATGAGCTGCATGCTGAAAGTATGCTATCATTTTTAGAGTTTTTGCACGGGCATGACCACCAAAACGTTGGCTGCAGCGAGCATGGTCAAGCACTCACTATAGAAATGGTTAAGTTTTATAGTTTAACTAGGCTGCACTTCTTCACTAAAGCCATCAACAATTGAGAAGTAAGTCTACACAACGCGAGAAGCAAAAGCTGCTCAAACTGAGGCGCTAGCTGTCAGTGATCTCCGAACTGCAACAGCGAAATATTGAATTCAATAAACGTGTCACTTTTGTGCTCTGACAGGGGCGGCGCCAGGATTTTTTTCCTGGGGGGGCACCCACGACAAGTGGGTTCCTTCAGGGGGGCTGAGAGGCTGGGAACATATGCATTGTATTTTGACTATGCTTGCTCTTGGGGGGGCAAAGGGTGGGCAGGCGGAAATTTTGGGGGGGCTGGAGCCCCCCCAAACCCCCCACTGGCGCCGCCCCTGTCATTATACCGTTTCGTCATTGTGTCTCCGGAGCGGAACGATCATGCGTTTCTAACCTGAGGGCCGAACTTTGGTCCTTATTCAGCTATGCTGTTTCCCACTTACAAGACCTTTTTTTTTTTTCTGGAAGCCTGAAGTAGCTTCCATTAAAACAGAGTAATGATAATGATAGAAATAACAAAAATCAGTAATACGCCGTTTAATATATAATAAAAGCGGGCCTATACAACTCCAACGGTAGGTTGCAAGAACTGCCAGCATCTGCTTCTAAGTGAAGTTTCAGGGGTGACCGACCGAAAATACAGCTGCCCAAGAATGCTACACAGAACATCACGACGCTCGTATTGTCCTGTCTGCATGAGCCAACGAACGATTGCGAGCACGCAGATAAATTATACAAAAATGCGCACAGAAAACGCATTACTGGGTGCCGCTTGTAAGCGGGCCAAAGAGCGCGCGCCCCGCGCCAGCGGGCCGGAGCGCCACCTGTGCGCCGTCATAGCAAATGATTTCAACTGCGCCGACTCGTTCACAACACTAGTCAAACCCTTCTAGCCTCTCTAGCAAGACTAAAGTGTTCTAGAACACTGTAGCAAGACGGCAAAGTGCGTGATGACAGTGACGAGTCGGCCTCCGAAGATCCGTCGTCGTCACCGTGATCGCGGACAGTCCACCAGCGCCTAATCTGACACACTGACCTCCATTAAAAAGGCTCATAGAGTTTCTTACAATAACCTAAAGAGGAAACTGGCGCTGCGATCGTTCAACCACCATGGGAAGTACAGGCTTCGGATTGGATAGCGTTAGCTAGCGAACTGTCTGCGGATGTTTTTCTACAGTTTCAGTTTCGTTCTTCGCGAGGCGTGGGTAGTGTGGTGCGTTACAAAGCACCTTTGTTGTTCAAAGAGGCTGAAGACCGCTAGATCTCTTGATTTGCTGCTTCGTTGCAGCTTTACAGGTTGTATATGGCAGTTTTAGTAAAGCGTCGTGCACTCACCGCTGCGCACAGATGTAGCGTCCCATGCCAGTGCAGGAAATTGCATAGAGTTCACGTCTTTTGATAAGCGCGTCTTGCCAAAACTCGTTCAAATCGGCTGCAAAACGACGGCGAAGCTAAGTAGACGCACCTTGACGCTCCTCTGACTCGACTTCACAACAAAACGAGAGATGCGTTGAAGGCAGACCACTTGGACAGACGCACCTGGCATCGCGCAGCAGACGATACGTTGTTTCTCACTCAATACGGTACCGTTATTTTCATAAATAGATAATGCGTACTTTCGAGGGAAAAACAAGCGTGTTTCTAGAAGGATCTGAGTGGGACGAACGCAGCGCTCTTGCCGAGGCGGCACTCGTTGACGGAATAGGGGGCGCTGCGGGCGAACTGGATTGGTCGCGACCGAGCGTGCCGGGGCGCACCGGCCGCGCTTTCTCGCGTTTCGCCCTGTTTTTCTATTTACAGGATCTATATACAGACATTAGGGTAGAAGAAAACAAGTGATAATAAATTCAAAGTGACTTATAAGGCTTTCCAACGAAAGCGTGCCGTGTATTCTTTTCCGTGTTCCCTCTAGAACACGGACAGCGATGCGTCAATGATACCAAATGACTGATCCGGTCATGTTTCTCAAGGAAATTGACCACTTAAAAATGTCGAGGTGGCAACTGCATAAATTAGAAGTGAATGCGGTGTCAGTGCGCTAATTTTCTACCATGGAAATTTTCAGCGGCAGTCGTTCGTTTGTCTGAACGCCCGAGAGTGATAGCTGCCGTTGACGTACTACTTTTGCAGCTTTTCGCACACCCCTCGAAACTGTCGGGATTATGTTATGTATGCATAACTGTAGTTTATTACCAGCTGACTTAGCTGGATACAAAGCGTTGCCAAACAAGAGGAGGAATGAATCGTCCGTCAGAGCTACTGTTTACACCACACCCAAGGGCGGCGCCACGGGCGCTCATGGTTGCCGACCTTATTCACTGGTGAATACACAACATCCCTTCCCCCTTATGGAATGTAGTCCCGGTAACGCTGAGGGGCTTTCCTCTCACGTCGAGGGTATCTAGAAGCCTCGGTTGTTGGAAGTTGGGTGGAAGAGCTGTGCTCCTGTGAAAGGCTTCCAGGTACATCAGGACCGTCGGGTCCAGGGGCGGGACTGCTAGATGGACTTGATATGGGTGAAGTGTCACGCAATCTTGGCAGTGGTGGGTCCTGGCCAGTCACAGCGAGGTCATCACCATCGGCTGAGTTCCCACAAGTATCACTGTCAGCTTCACCGAGGTCCAGTGGGCTGGCCCGGTTGCGGAGCTGATCGACGTGTCTTCGCCATAAGCTACCGTCGGACAGACGAACTTGGTAAGAAAGGGGTCCGGTGACTGAAGCAATGGACCCGGGGACCCACTTGGTGCCACCTTGATAGTTCCGTGCATACACAGCGTCGCCTGGATAGAAATGCCGAACACGTTGAGAACCATCGCTAAAGTAATGCTGAAGGGACGATCCAACCATGTGAAAGTCTGGATGCAGACGGTCAATGGCCGATCGCAGTCGTCTCCCCATCAACAGTTCAGCGGGACTCTTCCCTGTAGTTGTACTGGGTAAAATGTGCTGGCCCAGCAAGAAACGAGACAGCTTGGTGGCCCAGTCTCCCTCAGACAACTTACGCAGGACTTGTTTCGTCTCCTGAACCATCCTCTCTATCTGACCATTCGATGAAGGGTGATAGGGCGCGACTGTAATGTGCCGAATTTGGTTTCTGTTTGCAAACTCGGCGAATTCTTCTGACGTGAACGCAGTTCCATTGTCCGACACTAACACTTCGGGAATGCCAAAACGAGCAAACATTGACCGAAGTTCTTTAAGAACGGCTCTTGTCGTCATCGATTCCATCAGGGAAACTTCCAGCCACTTGGAATGAGAATCGACGACTAGCAGAAACACTTTTCCCTTGAAGGGACCGGCAAAATCTATGTGCAAACGTGACCAAGGGTTCTTAGTGAACTCCCATGGGTGCACCGGTGCCTTACTGGGAGCTTGCCGAGTTTCTTGGCATACTTGGCAGCCAGCTACCTTGCGCTCTATGTGATTGTCGATGCCCGGCCACCACACGGTGCTGCGTGCAAGACCTTTCATCCGTACTACGCCTGGGTGCGTGGTGTGTAGGATGTCTAGGAACTGGGCCTGTGCAGAACTTGGAATCACAACACGAGACCCCCACAGCACACAATTTCGGTAGGTGGACAGTTCGTTCTTCCTGGCCACCAAAGGACGCAATTCCTCGGGCACCTTCGTGGAAGGCCAACCTTGCAAAATCCAGCGATGTACCCGCGACAGAACAGGGTCTGTACGCGTCAATGCTGCGATCTTGGTAGAATCCAGAGGAACTTCCGGCACTGCTTCAAGCAGCAAAATGTCTCCCAACGGTGGCTCGTGCTCATGCCTGACAGGAAGCGGAAGACGACTGAAAACGTCGGCATGTGGCAACTTGGAGCCTGGTACGTACAAAAGTTCGTAGTTGTATGCAGAAAGTTGCAGACTCCAGCGCAACATCCGAGGTGACAATACGGCAGGAACCGGCTTGGCTTGATGCAGGAGGCCTAGCAATGGCTTATGGTCTGTCAAGAGTTGAAACTTCCGACCAAAAATATACTGGTGGAATTTCTTAACTCCGAATAGCAAAGCCAGAGCCTCCCTGTCTATCTGCGCATAGTTGCGCTCTGCTTTTGATAAGGTTCTCGAGGCGAAGGCCACTGGTCTTTCCACACCATCTTCACCCACTTGGCTCAGTACCGCACCCAGCCCGCACGGAGACGCATCGCAGGCCAGCCTTATGGGACGTGTCACATCATAGTGTGCTAAGACGGCTGATGATTCCAGCAGGCTCTTGGCATCTTGGTATGCCTTCGCTTCCGTCTCGGTCCAACTCCATGCCTTGTCCTTGTCCAGGAGGCAGTGAAGTGGTTCCAACACATGTGACGCTCCTTTCAAGAAACGGCCATAAAAATTTAAGGCTCCCAAGAACGACTGCAGCTCCTTCTTGTTCTTCGGTTCCGGAGCTTGCTTGATGGCTTCCACTTTTTCACGCAAAGGACTTACTCCGTCCTTGTTGACACGGTACCCCAGGTACGTCACTTCCTTGTCCCTGAATGCACACTTCTCGGCGTTCAGGCGAAGCCCGTCGTCTTGGATACGCTGCAGCACTTTGCGCAGCCGTTCGTCATGCTCAGCAACTGTTCTTCCGCCAATTAGGATGTCATCCAGAAAGCACTGAACCCCTTCCAGTCCGTTCAACAGTCCTTCCATATAACGTTGAAAGATGGCTACGGCGACTGCCACACCAAACTGCAATCGCGTCACCTTGAACAGGCCCTTGTGTGTTGTCACGGTCTGCAGCATGGCGGTGTCCTCATCGACACAGAGTTGCTGATAAGCTTGATCCAAGTCCAGCCGAGAAAACACTGCACATCCTCCCAGTCTTGCGAGCACTTGTTCTGGAGTTGGAAGCGGATACGTCTCCCACTTAACGACTGGGTTGAGTGTTCCCTTGTAGTCCCCACAAATTCTCATCTTTCCGTTCTTCTTCAGAATCGGCACAATTGGCGTCGCCCAGCGGGAATGCTTAATGGGAACGTAAATGCCTTGCTCGACCAACTGTTCGATGGCTTCCTCCACCTTGGGCAGTAGCGCGAAAGGTACTTGCCGTGGCTTGTGAAACTTGGGCGTGGCTTGCTCATCCACTAAGATCCGCACAGGAAGACCCCTGCTTTTGCCCAGCCCAGGTTTGAACACATCTGGATAGTCCTGCAGCAGATTTTTTACGCTTGTCACCACCTTGCTCGGGTTGCGTGCAGCTGGTTGGACTTCTCGACTGGAACTTTTGGAAGCTGGAGCTCCGCTGAGCTGGTGCAGTCCCTCCAGTGTTATGCCTAGCGGTAGGAACCAGTCTCGCCCCAGGATGCTGACTCCCGACCCTTTCGTGACGAGCAGGGGTAGTTTGCCCTCTCTACTGTTGTACTTTACAGGAACTTCCACTTCGCCCACGACACAAACAGGCTGCTGTGTGTACGTCCGCACTCCCTTGGAACTTGGTCGGAGCGCCTTCTTCGAGATTCCCAGCTTGCTCAATGTCCTCAAGTTGACAATAGAACAAACGGATCCAGAGTCCACTTCCATCGATACCTGGTGTCCGTTCACAATGACGTTAGCCATAAACGCTGGCAATCCACTAGCAATGTGGCAAAGTCCGTACACTCCTGAGTGACCCAAGCTGCCTGGGCGCTTATTGCCACTCTTTGCCTTGCTTCTTGCCTCTTCCTTTTGACGGCAGGCACGAACAATGTGACCTTTCCGCTTGCAGAAATGAAACACTGCAGAGCGAAAACCACAACTCGTAGCGTCGTGGTCACCGCTGCAGCGGGAACACCGCCCGGTTCTTGATTCCTTGGAACGCTCTTGTTTACCGCCCGGCTTGTCCGCCTTTGGTGCTTGACCCATCCGATGTAACTCGGACGCTGACGGCAACGCTCCCCGGATGGTTTCCGTTTGCCTCGTCGCATACTCGGCAGCGACGGCCTTTTCGTACGCCTTCTTGAAATCCAACGGAGTCTCAGCCAGGAGACGCCGTTGCAGCCCTTCGTCACGAACGCCGCAGACTAGACGATCGCGAAGCATGTCCTCCAGGGTGACACCGAACTCGCAGTGCTCGGAGAGTCGGCGCAAGTCCGCAACAAAATCCGCGATACTTTCACCCGGCTGCTGACAGCGTTTGTGAAACGTAAAACGCTGTACAATCACCGAAGGCGTTGGCGTGAAGTGGTGCGTGAGCTTGGAAACAATGTCCACAAACGGCGTCTCAGCCGGCGTCGCCGGAGAACACAACGTGCGAAGGATGGCGTACGTAGCCGGACCACAAACGCTGCACAGCACTGCCCGTTGCTGCTGCTCCTCAACCACACCATTCGCCGTGAAATAGAACTGTAGGCGTTCGAGGTATGGCCAGGCTGCCGCGTTGTCAGGAGAAACTCTTCTATATTGCCCAGCCGGCCCATGAACACGTTTGGGACGCTAGGCTTAGCTTCCGAAGCGTTGTCCGAAGGCATCTCGCTCTACGTACTGCCGCCGACGTTCACCGAAGCTCACCTTCGTTGCCTTGTGTGGCGCTTGCCGCTTGCTTTTGCAGCCGCCGTCGCTCACCACGTCGGTTCGTGAACTCGTCGCCAAATGTTATGTATGCATAACTGTAGTTTATTACCAGCTGACTTAGCTGGGTACAAAGCGTTGCCAAACAAGAGGAGGAATGAATCGTCTGTCAGAGCTACTGTTTACACCACACCCAAGGGCGGCGCCACGGGCGCTCATGGTTGCCGACCTTATTCACTGGTGAATACACAACACTTTAGTATCCTTTTTAATTATTGCAATTACTTACAATATTTTGAGCATGCTGCGACCGCACGCAAGGTTACTCAGATATGCCGAGAATGCTCTACACAGAAATAAACTACCAGTGCTAACCTTGTAAACAATTTATTGCTTTTAACCACGGTTTCAAAAAAATATGGAGCTGAAATGTTACAATAAACGCTATGGTGCAGGCTACCAAAGTAGGGAGCGCAGAGTAAGAGTGAATAACCGATAATAATGCTTTGCAGAATTAAAGGCCGAAAACAAGGGTTTCTAAGATTGCTGCAGGTGAATGAATTAGGAGAAAATAAGGGTCCAGATTTGCAAGAGGAGGCCCCCTTGACTATGGTCAAGTGGGCCTTCTGTTGCAAATCTGGACCCTTATTGGCTTTGGACCAAGTCTACAAAATTTTCGACCATTTGTGTCAACAGAACAAGCAAATTCCTGTCAACGTGTTTGCTGCTGGGCCAGACAACACAGTTGTCTGGCCCAGCAGCTTCGTCGTTAAATCCCCTTCGGTAATAGACGAAGTGCTGAGTGCACCTGGACATTTCAGAAATTTAGATGCTTGAAGAAGGGCTTCCTCTGCCTGCAATACAGTTCTTGCAAGTCCTTCAGAGACTAGCTTTCCATTCAGAAATGTTATGTAACTAGCCTGCTCGATCACGCTCATGTGAAAAAGGACTACCCTCTCTGAAGTGACAGTGCCAGAGCACGTATCCAACTTCGACAGTGTATAAACAGCGCCTTCATAGCCAGGGAATTGGTGCACCGACCAATATTTAGACGGAGTCGTCAGTTCTCGCAAGTATTCTAGTTTCGACGACGCTGTCGACACGTCGTGCACGTCGCCTTGACTTTCAAAGTCCTCGTCGACAGGCGTGCTCGTGCAGGCTTTCTTGCTATTCTGGGGTCCCGGCACGGTAGGCGCTTCCCGTTTACGAGGAGCGCGTTTAGGAGGCAGTTTCGTGCTCAAATATTTCGGAGCGTTGGGCAAGACCGTAGGCACTGCGTCTGGCGTCAGCGCGGGAACACCGCGGGCGATTCTCACTTCGTTGCCGTCAATGATGTGGATGTATTCACGCAGTATGTAGCGGTCCTAGAAGTGGAGCTCACACACAGCACAGTTTTCCTCGAGAGCTTTGTCGCAGCGATGGAGGTTCCTCTCCCAGATTTTTCTTCTACTTTCATCTTTTGGAACGCTAAAAAGTGATAGCCTCCTTTCTGCTTTCACGTCGGCGTAGCCTGTGCGGCATCCCGGTGCGTAGCAATGGCGAAGCCTAGCTTTAGTCATGCCGAAGTCGTTGGCACTCACTCATTTGGGCATTCAAGTGATTCAAGGCTCCCAGGTGAACGCGACGACGTGAATGCGACGTGATAGGTGAATGCGACGACGAACACACTTGAAACACGTCCAAACCAGTGCCGCCAGTGCGAACACCACCAATCCACTGCGACCGCAGCGCCGCCACGCCAACTGTCAACGAACCGCGCTTCGCTACGATGCAGGTGCAGAGCCGGCTGCTCGTCCCACTCAGAACTTCTAGTCACGGCCGGTCTAGAGGCGCGCGCTCGCTCGAGCGCGCGCCTCCAGACCGGCCGTGTTCTAGTACACTCTACTACAGTGTTCTTGTAACTCTACCAAGGAGGTTTAAATAAAACTTGCTGGAGTGGAGGCCGCCTATACTTACCAATGGGCCGCAGTGAAGCCGCGCCGCGCGCGCGGCGGCCATTTTGCCATAGGCAAGATGGCCGCCCGCCGCGCGCCCGCCGCTCTGATCGCGTCTTTCCGCCGTGGTTTTTAATGGTCATAATGGCGAACATTAAGGGAGAAGTTGTCAAGAATAAGAAGCGAAATCGCAGATAAGAATGCGGTCAGTTTTATTCTGTTTCTTTTGGCGTTTTCCTTGCAAGCATGCACACCGAAGGGCCTGTATCACTGTTCTTTTTTAATAATTATCCTCGTAAGAGCAGACCTCACTTCTCGGCATTCATTTTCCTGTTTATTTCGTTCGTCATGTGACGGAGTCTTATGCATATATGGAGTTCGCCCACTTTCTTTGAGAGGAATATAAATGTGGGTCCAAAGCACCACACTCGATATGCTCATCGAGAAGGATATATATTCGTCAAGGCTTGAAAGCCATCTCTTTTCCCAAGACAAGCTCAAAATCTCCAAAAAGAATAGTTTTGCCTTTGCATGGACGTGCTTCAAGGGCATTCAGCTTGCAGTCGACACTATTTTAATAGATACAGCTTTTTCGATACTATTTCGTAGGCTCGGCCGCTCTCTCTTGCTCTGTCAATGAATCAATTAAAAACGCCCAAGTGGCATAAGTCATAAATTTAAGCCAACGAGCATAGTCTGTCATCATGTATTCCAGTCCCAAAGTCCGCATATCTAACCGTTTAGTCGCCCACAATCTCAACATGTTTTCTCATTTGTCATCAACAATCAAAGTACAGTAGAGTTTTTGTGCGGCATTGGGCTAGCTTTTTCGAGACAGTGACTCATCTGTGAAGCCAGCATTTTCTTTGATGGAATTCTGTACACCGTTCTCGTATAGAGCGCTCTGCTGACAGTGCGCGATTAAACTTCGTGCATACATACTCGTCAGCTGATGGAGAATAGAAGTGCAGCGTTAACGCAAACGCCCGCAGCTCGGATGGAATACGTGCCTTTCTGGTCTTTTCGTGCCCTAGGGATTGCTGTATGTATGGGGGAAGGATGCAGTGAACATCGCCCTGCGTACTCAGACATGAGCTTTTGATCCTTGATCTCCTTTATTATCGCTTGAGGATCGAGCCTCGCTCTTTTTGGTTAGTGTGCAATTTTTCTTCTGCAGAATTTTCATCTTGAGCTGTTTTATCTCTTCTTGGAAAAGATGAAGCATTTCTTCGTAATGCTGCCGTATAGGTGATGCAACTGTCACATCTTCAACAACTTTTTTCAATTTGAACGCATCTAACGGCCGGAGTACCGGGCGATCGGTTAGGTCGCTTTATTTGCAGCTGGAAAGAGCACTGCACAGTTCAGACCTGCTGGTTTTACTCGATCGCTGCACTGCATAAAGCAAATTCAAATATAACGAAATAATGCACGAATGTAAGAAAAAACAGGTCCTTGTATATTGCCCAAATAACGTTACTTAACCTCGTAGTTGCGAGCTACCCTTTTTATAGCACGAACAGGGCAACCGATAACGAAATCTCGCCTATTTATATAATTTCAATGAATAGCAAGCGGTGCGTTATTTTCCTATTCGCGCTCCGCACCAGTGGTATCAACAAGCACAAGAATGTGTATCACTGGGTTTTGCAAGTGTTTTACAAATGCGTCAAGCACAGCTAGTCGAAGAACTCCCAGGTCGCAGCCTAGTCCGGTCGAAACAATTTGGCGAGAAGTGCCTCTAACATATGCGATCGCAATCTCTTGGCTTCCAGACTTCCCGTCGAACAGCCTGCCCCGACGTGCTTCGATCATTTGAGTCCTTACGAAACCGGTTAGGAAAAAGGAATGGCCGTCAGATGTGAAATTAGAGACAGATTGCGGGCTGTCAGCATATGTACCGGCATATAGAGAAGTTTTCATCGAGCTCGAAATGTTCTGCTTACAACTGAAACTTCATCCCAGAGTACCTTTTCGCTCGACTTATACAGCCGTACGCAACGCACAATGTATCCAACAACGTCCGGACGCCACCACGCCAGAAAACAGCTAGAACATCTATGCGGCCGCTGCAGCACGCGTTGGCGCGATTTCTGCCTATGGCAAGATGGCGGCACGCGGCTTCAGCTGAGGGGCGCCTCCTCCACTCCATCAAATTTTATTTTAACCTCCTTGTTCATTCCTATGGTGGTTGAAGCGCCGCTCAAGGAGCCCGCGTAAAGCCCCTTGATAAGCCCGCGTAGACACTAGCGCCAGATTCCCCTCTAGGTATTATTGTAAGAAACTCTATGAAAAGGCTGGACGGCGCATCCCCGTTCTGCGAGGCAGGCGCTTGTGAAGCCACCGGAAGATCCCCTGTTTGTCCCGGAAGCTGGCGTCTTCTGTCCGTCTAAGTCTCGCAATTCAAATATTCTCGGGTGGCTGCTGTTGTTATGATCGTTTTTCTTTTTTATTTTTTCAAACTCTGCGATTACGCCTAACTTTAGATGCCGACGAACGCTACACGAAAGATGACAGACGCCGTGCCGACCGTTTGTGCCGACCAACGTTTTGGTGCCGACACCGTCTGAATATAGCGGAGTGCTGTAACGTACAAAATGCGTAAAAAGTAATGCAACTTTGAGGTACTTACAGGTGAAATGTCTTCCCTGACGACTTTTCCGGTCGATTCGTACAGTTTACTGCGCTACAGGCAGGTATTTCTTTAAAAAAGAAGAAAAAAGCTCTCTTCCGGTACAAAAACGGCGGCTTCCGATGGCTTCACGCCCGCGTGCTCGATGCGCCATCCAGCTCGATCCTCCTAGTGGAGATCAGTGATCTGACATCTTCTCGATAGTGACACAGTTGTCGGCATTTTAAAAAAAATTACACCATGTCCCGCTAAAGGGAACCATGTGTGGATGCGAAGCAGCGGGACGCTGGCGCTCATCGCGCCGTTGCGCAGGAGAGAATGAGGCGCGCGAGAGGGGGGGAGCGTAGGAGAGAGAGGGAGGGGACGCGCATGCGCAGTAGGGGTGTGGACGCCGCGGGAGGGATGGACAAAGCCCCCGCCTTAAGCTGCTTCGCATCTAAAAAGGATCGCAAAAACTGCACGTCGTCAGCGGTTGCTACATGCATGGTACATGCTACACGCGCAGTGAAACCACGCACGCGCGCACGGCGTCGAAAACGAAGAGCGAAATCCATCTGCAGCACGGCCCCACATATGCGGCGCGAACTCGAAGCGTAACGACACGAAGTAAGAATTTTTTCAGAGACTACTGCAACAATCGAAAAGTGGCGCTGCCAGCGCAAAAAAAACTTTTTTTTTTAGGGGCGAAGCTCCTTAAAGCGGCACCCGTTCGTCCCTCGTAGTCGTAGTGCGTAACCAGTCGTAACGCTAGTACGAGATCTTGACCTCCAAGGCGGTGCCGGTGGGAGATTTTTCCTGTGCGTTGTTGAACAATAAAAAATTCGCAGCGTGCGCGTTAACTAAAAGCCGAATTCTTCTGTCTCTCATTCCCCATTAGCAGCCATTGGCATGTTCCAGTAGGAAACGTTAGTAGAAGTAGAAGTGTAAGTGTTAGCTGAAAGCCGACTTCTTCTGTCTCTCATTCCCATTAGCAGCCATTGTTTACCTCCAAGGTAGTGCCTGGTGAGATTTCTCCTGTGCGTGATTAAACAACAAAATTTTGTTCAAAACGCCGTTGATTGATGAAATAAGCCAACGAAAGACGCCAGATGTTTTCTAAAAGCAAAACGAAAGAACGCCAGATGTTTCTAAAGCAAAACGAAAAGACGCCAGCTGCTTAACTAAAGACGCCAGATGTTTTCTAAAGCAATTGTTTTCTAAACAATGAAAATTCACAGCGTACATGTAAAATTAAAGTGAGCTGCAAGTCGTCATAACTCTCATCGAACCTTTAGTATAAACGCGCCCGATCTCACGTCGGTGATGATGTACTGGGCAGAATTCACGGAAGATTCACGGTTTACCGATGAACCTCCGCAGCTTCGCCCACTCATCATCATTCACTCCGTGGATATGCTGTGATTTTTTAAGAATGCCGGCGCGGTTAGCGTGATATGGCACTCGCGAGCGGCCGGATATATATGAGGTTTGAAAGGAGGGAGAGGGCACGCACACGCCCGCGGCGGCAAGAAAGCCGGCTCGAGGAGCGCAGGCTTTGCCTGCCCGCCTCGCGCACACCCACACGAACAAACGAGCCTCGCTCGCCTCGCAGTGGCCGGGGCTTCGAGCGCGCCATGCGCGACGCGCGACGCCGCCGCTTCGCGCTCCGTCGTCGTCGGGGCAACCGCGGAAGATGCATGCGGCTTCTGCTCGTGCTAAAATGACAAAATTCGGGGCAAAATTCCTAGGTTGTCGGCGGCGAAAATTCGTTATATCAAGGGTGTCTCCCGCTGCCACTTTGTTACACAGAGGTCGCAAATACATGCGCTTCTATGGAGTAACGGCGGCGAATAGAAAAACTTCCTAATATCGAGGAATTCGTTGTATGGAGGTTCGTTACAAGCAGGTTTAACTGTATATACACGTCAGAATAAAGATTTATTTGTGCAGCGCAATCTGTTAATTCTTCGCGAAGGTACTGAAGTTATTGTTCTGGCGCAGCAGTCGTGTGCCTGCCGGAGAATGCAAACAACAATGTCTGCGAAATTCGTTGCTCCTGCCTGTTGTGAAGTGCGAGCTGTAATTTGATTTTTGTATACAAAAGGATCACCAGCTTCTCAAATTTATGGGAAGTTGTGCCTTGTTTATGGGCCTAAAGTGATGAGTGAAGGAAAGGTCAGAAAAATTCGGCAGATCCCACGTACCGTGGGAATCGATGTTATGCGGCAGGCGCGGGATGGTGACTGTGGCACAATTTTCCACATTGAGCGAAACGTTATGGAATGACGCTAGAGAAATGTGAAAGTGTTGCCTGCACACTCATATGTTGAAAAGTCACATGTATTATACGACCAGTTGTTTACAGTTGCGTAACGATGCCAACAGCAACATGAGTGTTACCAACACCAGACGCGGTAAGCTGATATAGTTATATTCTTCAATACTGGATAGCGCCAATCCGGACAGGACAAAGGAACACAGATGCACAGGACAGGCGTTACTCGCAACTAAGCTTCATTCAGGAAAGTTTCCCTAGATATGTGGTACGCAGCCGAGTGGCACGCGCAGGCGCAACAGTTCCAGTTGATACAGTTGCGTTACAGTTATGACGGAGAACGCACGCACGTTTCACGAACCTCTGTGAATGTGTATGAGGGGTTCTTGACAGTTCTTGAACAAGGTCATCATCACCGTGATCAGTGAGCACCAGCAGCTGGACCGGACTTGTTATCAGATCCGTTCGTGATCGCGGCTGCGAGGGGTCTAAGTGTAGTGAAGTGCGAGGTATAGTGCAGCTGACGGAAATCCTGGATTCCTCTTACGATGAAATGATCTATGATGCCTCCTGTCCTGGACGTGGCAGCGAGGTCTTTTGATACCCTGTCCACACCCAAGCCGTCTTTCACGCAGTATAAGGATCCAGGCGTTGTTCAGTCTTGATAAGTCAATGCTGATGTCACCGGTAATGAGGCCTGTTTCTCTCGGTCGGCAGATTTATCGTAGGGCATTCACCCCGCTTTTTTGTTGTAATCCACGTAGTCCACGTTGCTGACCACGTGGACGAGGAGATGGTAGTTGAGCGTCATCCAGGGGTGTCCTGTCTGACCCGAATGTCGCGGGTTCAATCCCGGCCGCGGCGGTCGCATTTCGATGGAGGCAAAATGCTAGATGCCCGTGTACTGTGCGATCTCGGTGCACGTATACCAGATGGTCAAAATTTCCGGAGCCCTTCGCTATAGCGTCTCTCATAATCATATCGTGGTTTTTTGGGACGTAGAACCCCAGCAATCACTATTATTATCACTTTCTTTCCGTGTCAGTGTGTATGTTCGCGGTTACTGCGTTGACTGAGACTATGTTATCACCTGAGGCACATACCCGCATAACATGAACTCTGATATGCGGATATGTACCACACGTGTGACTGAGAGAAAGGGTTTCATGACGTACGCGACAGGTATTTTGCGTTATCCATGTCAAGACCAGTGAATCGTGTTCGCCATACCAGCGCCTCCTCTATTTTTCAGTGCCTGGGCGAACACTCTCCTCGGGCCGTCGCGCGCGCGCTCCGCGTCCGCTCGCCGCTGCCGCGTGGTGGCGCTGTGCAAGTAGAATAGTCAAGATGATATACAGCGACTGGCAGATATATGCGGAAGGGAATGTGAGGCTCTAGGACTAGGATTTAGTGCAACAAAATGTGGATTGATGGTATTCAATGATCACGAGGACCATGCGGTCTTTATACAGGGCCAAAAAATACCGAGGGTAAGCGAGTACAAGTACCTCGGAGTATGGGTAAATGAGGGGGATAGATATATGGAGGCACAAGAGAAAGCATCGGTAGCAAAGGGAAAGAGGAATGCTGCAATTATGAAGCACAGAGCTTTATGGGGATACAATAGGTGAGGTGCTTCGAGGGCTGTGGAAGGGTGTGATGGTCCCGGGGCTTACATTTGGGAACTCAGTAGTGTGCATGAAGTCAGAGGTACAATCAGGAATGGATGTAAATCAAAGGACGGTGGGCCGCCTCGCGTTGGGCGCTCACGGGAAGACGACAAATGAGGCTGTAAAGGGTGATATGGGATGGACAGGCTTTGAAGTGAGGGAAGCTCAGAGCAAAATGAGATTCGAAGAGAGGCCGAGGAAAATGAAGAACAATAGATGGGCAGAGAAGGTTTTCAGGTATTTGTATAGAAAAAGCGTTGACACGCAGTGGAGAAAAAGAACTAGGAGGCTCATCAGTAAATATACGGCTAGCAGTGCGGGCGATATGGCAACAAGGAGCATTAAGCGGAAGGTCAGAGAGGCGGAGAGGACTTATTGGATGGCAGCTATGGAAAAGAAGCCGGCTCTAAGTAACTACCGAAAGGAAAAAAAACGAAATAAGGAGGGAAAGGTTTTATGATAATTCAAGGGGAAGCGCTTTACTGTTTGAAGCAAGGTCGGGCTGCCTTAGAACGCGTAGTTATAAAGCGAGATTCAGTAACGAAGAAGAACAATGTACATGCTGCGGGGGAACTAAGGAAACGATGGAACATGTACTGATTGAATGTGGCGATATTCACCCAGGTATACGTGTGGGCACGAGTCTACTTGAAGCCTTGGGTTTTAGGGACAACAATGGAAAGCTGCACACGTCCGCGATAGAAATAAGTAAGAGACGGTTAGAGTATTGGTGGCAGAAAAGTATAGATAAAGAACAAAAATAAATAATGGGGGAAAAATAAGGTCATTCTGCCTTAAGAGGCAGAGAGATAAACCGTGAATTTATATTTTTTGGTATAATAACATAGATTTAATCAATGTAAATAAGGTATTAGGCCAACATAAAACAAGGAAGCTTTTTTTTTCTCTCTCTCTTTTTTTTTTTTTCTTCGAGCCTGGTGGCAGACATGTCACCGCCCCGTTACAAAGGGGACGCTCATAGCATCCATCCATCCATCCACGGGAAGCTGGCGCTGAACGGCCGCGCGTATCGCGAAGCTTACGAATTCGTGTTTGCATCCGAGTTTAATTGCATTTGTGCTTCTTGCAGGCTTTCACTGGTACAGGGGGGTGGAAAGAAACGCGAACATAGCGGCGCGCTGTTTTCATCACGCTCTAACCGTGGTGGCAATAAAAAGATGCTAGATGGTCTTTTATTGTGTCATGGATGACGTCTCTTTTCATCAATCATCCAGGCTATACCCACTTGAAAATAGATACGAAACAGCAAAGAATACATATGCCGCATGTTCGCGTGTCTTTCCATCCCCGCTGTACGTATTCAGCAGGTAGTCTGTCAGGCCGTGCTGCCGGCTCGATACTTGCGCTCGAGTTTGATAGTTTTCGCGTTTTATTTTCTATTTCAGGCTATTGCAACCTCGTCAATGCCTTAGCATGTCATACTGTTGAGTTCCATTCTGCAAATGGAACTGAAAGAAATCACGATTGTATTTTTTTATTTCCCTTTACTGATAAAGAAAAAAAATCTCACAGGGTCCCGTATGGATTCATCTAAGACGACTGAAAGGCGAAAGTCACCTTCTTTTCCTTCCAGTAAATATATTGACATTCCTTGCCTTCCTTCGAGATATATCTGCGCCTAACGTGGTTTTATTACAGCCTCAAGGATCGGAGGCAGTGCAAGTTTTCTGCAGATGAGCGGAAGCATGCACTGCCTCCGTGATCGGCCCATTTTGACCAAGCGAAGATGTAATATGACGACGTCACGTTGTGTGACGTCACGATAATGTCACAAAATTTTATGATCTGTGACGTCATATGATGTCATCACGTAATTATTTCTTGCATCACTCGCGTTGACGCCGCCGACGGTCAATTTTCACGTTTGATGAGGTATCTATAAGGCTTTTGCCTTAATACACTATGCGGCTGTCGTTCCAGGAAATTCCAGCTGTCGCTGGCGTTCGGGAGAGGTGGCTCGAAGTAATTATGTGGGATAATTGGTCTCCTAATACACCTTCAAACAATACTAGAATATGCAGCCGTCGTTTACGACCTGAAGATTTCATAGAATATAAGAAGCGGTGGTTTAAGAAGGATGCAGTAGCGTCACTATTTGCAGACTAACATACCATTCACGTTTGCAGTCCAAGGTAACAACTGAACCAAGCATGGCAAGTATCCCTATGTTGCGTCCGAACAGTCAACGAATGCATGTGGTACTAGTAGCAACGCTGCCTCGCGATCGCCGCCATGTGCATGCAGCGCTGACATTAGGTCCCGAAGCTGAAGAATCGGAGCCCATGGACACCACATGCTCTACCGGCGAAACAACTGACAATCATTATGTACAGTGTCACAATAAATGAGTGCGCGAGGCTGAGCAGGCTGCTCCATGCGACAAAAGCGCCCAGGTCGACAGCCATTCGGCCTCTACTTTGCTCACTACCGAAAGGGCCAAATGGAAGAGAAAAGAAAGAGAGCTGAGGAGCCAGAGAATGAGGCTACAACAATCCGTCGACAACTACAAAGACAAGCTCAAGCAACTGACAACAGGCCGCGCCATTTTTCATGCCTTTCACATTGGCTCAAGTTGAGAGCCGGCACTACGACTTTAGACTTGGACAGCGTCTGTTCACACACATCGGTCAGTGTTGCAGGAAGCGCGCGGCACTATGTAGCTGTTTGTGTTTGTTTTTCGTACCACCACGATTTAACTGGTTTAAGCTCTAAAATGGTGGAATCACTTGGCATAGTTCTTTTCCTGGCACCAGCTGTTGCTTCTCCCGGTGGCAACAAATGTAATTCTCAAAATCTTTACGGAGGGAACGGGTGATCGCGTATATCCCTAAAACAGTCTAGTGACATTTCATGCTATTTAACGTATGAACTCCAGGCTTGCGTGTAGTGTGCTACACCAGTAGACTCTAGCACGCATCGGGGAACTTTAAGCGCCCAAGCTTTCAGTATTAGCTCTTGGCAAATGCTGCTTTCGAAAATCGACTTTATACAGTCAAAAACCGACTCTCAGTCAAGCGAACGTAACGGTCACAAAACAATTTTCCGCGCATCACTGGCATGCGTTCTCTGGTATCGGGCTAGCAGACGACGCGCGAGCGTCTCGATCAAATAGCCGCGAAAGACACATGCCTTCGAAATTGGCTGGTTGCCCAGAACGACAAGTGCTTCATTATTCCAGTTTATAAGTTTTCATTATACTTTAAACAACGCGAATACAGCCGAAAACTGAACCATACAGCAGCTTCGAATGCAGCACGGCATTAGTTTCCGCGAGCGACGACGCGAGAGCTTGTCTACTACGGTGGCGGCGCCCGGCGGCTAAACGCCGCCCATAACCACAGTTCAAAAGTTCCATAGTTAGCCAGAAGCAAACAGCAAGATTCGTTTATATATATATATATGTATTTCCTATTTGATGAAAATTAATTACACCCACCTTTTTTATGGCCTTTGTTTTTAATTATTATTCTCACAAAATTAACTTGTAAAAAAATATTTTTGTTAAACAAAATAGAAAATTATTCTCATCACTAGATCTTAAATAATTTTTTTAAGCTACCCGATTCTTGGCCAATCCCCCTGAGTGGGTGTGAGCCAGCAGAACAGGATCTACATCTACATCTACATATAAACGCCGCCCTAACGCCAACGGTCGGTTCCCATTGCGCTCGGGAGACGCTTTTCGACCGAGGAGCTGGGAGGTTGTCACGCTCTCGCTCCGCTCGTCACCGTGCTGGCTCCCCTTGTAGGGGAGCCCACCGAGGAGAGAAGATGATCGCCCCGTCAAGATTCCAACCCCTCGACCAACTGGATGAAGCTTCTAACAGCCAGCCAGCAGACCTTACCATCCAAGGACCATCCCGGCCAGCGCTGCTGAGCGACGCGCCAGCAAACAACCCCGCTGCCACGGGAAACCAAGTAAGCCCGCATCTTTTTGCTGAGCGTCATGCACTACCCGAGCATACAGCCAGCGTCCGTGATATAGCTATGGAAGACCAGGAAAGCTGGACCGTAGTCCAGAACCGAAAACTGCCGCGACCCAAGCCACGACCCAAGCCACCAACCACCCGACAGCCGCAGACCTTATTTGAGACCATAATGCCGAGGCCTAAAGCATTTAACATCACCCAAATTCCACCGTACCAGTTTGCGTATAGACTCCGTCTAGCGCTTCCTCGAATTAAGGGGCCGGACATTCAATACAGGCTCCTCACCAAGTCTAACCAAGCAGTGGTTGATTGCTACACAGAGCAAGCTACACATTTGCTGCTCAACCTGGAGCACCTGATCATTGACGACCAAATTGTGCAGTTTAATACATATGTTGCTCTCCGTGAAGGGCGCATAAGGGGTGCCATTCACCGAATCAAGGGTCTAACTGAAGAGCAGTTAATGCAAGGCCTGACAAGTTCGACCCACGAAATCGTGTCGGCACGGCCCCTCGGCATGTCTAACACAGCACTAATCACGTTCAACGGCACAAACCTGCCAGAATACGTGGCTTTTGAATCAGTGCGTTTCCTTGTGCACAAGTACAGACCAAAGATAACCTCATGCATGAACTGCTTAGGCATAGGCCACAGAGCTGACGTCTGCACAGCCCCGAAAAGAGACCCAGAAATTTGCACAAGATGCCATACAAAACATGCAGAGGATTTTACCTGTACGCCGAAATGCATACACTGTAGTGGACCCCATGACTCGCGTTCTCCCGAATGTCCAAATGTAGCAGCAGCTACTACTGCTCTTCGTAAACGAGTGAACAAACCGTACAAGCCAGCAGCGCCCTACTCATCACCGCACCGCAACGCATCAGGCAAAATGACCCAGAAAGCGCAGCAGTCGCAGGAACAAAACTTTCCGTCTCTCGAGAGCGACCACCAAACACTCACGCCGCAGACGCGCACGCAGTCGGCAACACAGCCTCCGACGCAGCAAGCGTCCACCGCCACATATGCAGCTAGGGTGCATAACGCGCCGTCTCAACATAACGCTTCGCCTGCACCGCAGACGCATCCAAGCGTTCTGCAAGAACTCGCGGAACTACGAAACACCCAGAAGAAATATCTGCAAATCATCAGTGACCAGCAGAAAACTATTGATGAACTTAAAACGGTTAATATCCAACTAAAAGAACAAAACGCTGCTAGAGACGCTCTAACCTTGAGTCAAAGACAACGCCCCCCCCCCCCCCCCCCCGAGTATGAGCAGTACGAACGTCGCTTCGAACAGTTCGCTGCACAGCTACAACACATGCAGCACATTATTCAGACACTCAAACCAAAAGCGTCGTTTACAGGTAACAAACGCAGTAGGCCAGCTGCCATTGTAGATCAACAAGAAAACAAAGATTCAGAATCATGCCTCTGATAGTCCAGTGGAACGCGTGAAGCCTTCTCAACAAAGTCAATGACATCCTTTACATAATAAATTCCCTCGAAAAAACCCCCGATATTATTTGCGTACAGGAGCCGGGCAAGTATTGCCACATACCAGGATATGCTGGCGTTTCATCAGGTCAATTGGGTTACGTACACGAAAAAGAACCTTCCTGCCGTCCACAATCCGCTATCTTCAGATTAATTCTCGTGCATTCAGACACGCACCGAAATCGAGGGCATAACATATGAAATATTGAACTGCTACAGTTCTCCAAAATCAAGTAATGCGAAAATTCCCCTCAGAAAAATGGACACTAAAGCTCCAGCTTTAATTCTGGGAGACTTTAACGCGCCTAGCGTCTTCTGGGGATACTCAAAAGATTCTCCCAAAGGGAAGCAACTCAAGGAAGCTTTGGAAGACGCCGGCTTTACTCTTCTTAACACGCCAGACCAGTACACAAGGATTGGTGGCGCGAAGCAGAATAATACATCGCCGGACCCCACGTGGGTTAGGCACCTACCACAAGGTACGCACTGGGACACATGGCCCGACAATATTGGCAGTGACCACTTACCAGTTGTGATTGCCTGGGGCAGGATTTTTTCTCAGGCAAAGGAGGGTTCATTCATTGACTGGGACAACGAAAAGCGACACGGAAGGCAAGCAAAACCTACAAGAAAGTACCTCGAAAGCCTGCGCCCGACAAGCACCTCCTTAACTTATTGGAGGCATACATAGCTGCTTTACATGCATACAGGACAGAAAAATCAGCTCGTAATCGTCTGAAGCTTAAGGATCTCACGAGACAAGCATCAAAGTACGCGTGCAAGTTACGTAGGCAGCAATGGCAGGATTGCTGCAACCAGCTACACGGTCGGATAAATAATCAAAGGCCGGGGCAAAACTCGAACAGCCGCTGAAAACCTATGCTTGGCTTCCCACTCATCAGAGCAAGCCACCGCCGATACCTGTGCCAACACATTTTTTCCACAGCCGGCAAGGGATCCGAAATATCCAAAATGGCCAGAAGAAAAGCAAAGCAACGACGTAATGGATGCTCCTTTCACAATCCAAGAACTTATGACAGCACTAAAGGAGTCAAATAGTAAAACAGCTCCGGGTCCCGATATGATCACGTATAAACAATTACAGCAACTTACAGAAAACCAACTAATCCCCGTTCTTGCCATCATCAATCATTCATGGGAAGATGGCAAAATTCCTACGGAGTGGAAACATTCCAGTGTTATACCACTCCCTAAGCCAAACAAACCTCCTACAAGTGACAGTAACCTCCGTCTCATTTCATTAACTTCAGTAATCGGCAAGGTGATGGAGCGAATGGTAAAAACACGCCTCACATGGATGTTGGAAAACGGGGAACACTATCGTTAGACCCAAACTGGCTTCAGACCCCACCTATCTACGCAGGACACACTCCGGCGCCTAAATGTGGATGTACTAAAGGACCCCTCACCGTATTGGCAGAGCACTATTGTAGGCATTGACGTAAAGAAGGCCTTCGACTCGGTGCCCCATGAAACTATACTACGAGAGCTGTCAGAAGGCTGTACAATTACGTTCGAAGTTTTCTGCAGAACAGGACCTTTTCTATAAAAATAGGCTCATTTACCATTGAACCATATTCAAACAAAATCGGAGTTCCGCAAGGGGCTGTCATCTCCCCAACGCTGTTCAACATAACAGTGCGTCCACTTGCCTATCTTTTAAAGGAGCACTGACACAAAATTTCGAAGGCGAGATAATTAAGGTCCCTATATTTATAAAGGTAGCGACAACTACACGCGCGCCCTCTCGAGGGGTCCAAGGAGCAGCGATAGCAGACGACGCGCCGCTCGCTCTCGTGCATATTGCGAGATAGAGGGATTTTAGTGAAAGATAGAGGGACTTTAGAGATAATGAGTGTACGGCTCCACCTGGTGAAACCTGGCTGGTGGCTGGTTGTGCCTTTGCGCTTGTGCCGTGCTACCTGCCATTTCTTCCTCCGTGCCTGCGGCTTTGCGTGTGTTAGTTGTGTTCTCTTTCGCTGTTCGCTCGTCGTGCCCGTTGGCAGATGTTATGGCCCGCTCACGCTAGCGGCAAGCCTGCCGCAACGGCACGGTGCCGCAGAACGTCGGCCGTCGCCGCACGCGCGAGAGCTGTCCAACTTGCACGGCAAGCTTCGCCGGCGAGGCATTCGCGCCTCCGAAAAACTAGTCCCCGAAAAACATGGCAGCACTGCCAAAAGCGGTTGTCGTCCACTTCGAATCTATCAAGTGGCCGCCGTGCGCTCTGTAACGTGTAAGTTCCGAACTGATGCTTCCATTTGCTTTAGATTCATGTCCTTAAGCTTCGACAGCAATGTATTCGTCCTGATTCGGCGCCGTTTTTGAGAGCCATAGTCAAATAATCGATGCTGTAAGCTTAGCGAGTCGAGATGGGCGCTTCCGAATGCTCAGAGGACATAGACTACGCGTTTGTTAGTTGTTTCTAATCCTCCATAGCTGGCGCCACTTGACCTGGTTCGGCCACCGCACTCACGTTCGCGCGCCGCCTGCGTCACAATTTTGCGTGCTCACGTGGCCAGCTGTGGTTACCCGTCCTCCGGAAGTAGCTGCCTAGCTCGGTGCTCTTTGAAACCGAAACTGCGACTGGGCGCTCTAAAAACGTCTCTAAATAAATAACCGTCGCGCACTCGTGCAAACGAGGTTTGCAGCCGTGATAAGTGGATCATAAGCTACCTATTGCAACAAAAAAACAAAATGCAAAATTTTTGTGTCAGTGCTCCTTTAAGTGAACTCCAGTCCATCTCGGCGGTAATCTATGCAGACGATGTTACAATATGGTCTAACGCGCGAGACACCTCTACGCAACAACAGCACCTCCAAAAAGCAATAGGTGTTATCACCAATTTCCTTGACAGACAAGGTCTCCAGGTTTCACCAGAAAAGACCGAGTTTGAATCTCAAACCCACCCCAGGTGAAAATTTGCAACTGGGAATGCAACTGGTACAAACCACAAAAAGCAGCAATTCATTCGAGATAAAATCCAACTTGCTGTTCGAAACACGAGCATACAACGCAAAGAGCACATTAAGCTTCTAGGTATAATATACCAACAAAATGCAAGGTCTACGCAATGGGTAGAAAAAGCGCTGTACACGGCGAAACAGACAATAAGAGTGCTGCGAAAGCTGACAAGCAGTGCCTCGGGCCTATCCGAAGGTCAAATTAAAAGGCTCGCACAAGCGCTGGTCCACTCAAGGTTCCTATATGGGCTACCCTTCCTGCCAATGACGCCGACCCAGCTTGACATAATTGAATGCATCAACATAACATGCATTCGTATCGCCACAGGGCTACCGAAGTACGCCAAGCTCGAAGACCTGTACGGAGCAGGTCTGCTTCTTCCAATAGGCGACTACGTTGAGCCAGCACTGCAAGCCCAAAATGAGCGCCTCAAGCTAACCCGTGCGGGGAGAGCCATCAGAAGCGAACTAGGCCTAAGCAACGAAGACCTACCTCAAATTCTACCCACCGTTCCACCATGGGAAGATGTTACCGTGACAGACAATCGGCCGCTTCCGAAACATAAGAACCAAGCCTCGGACAAACAGAGAAGGGATTACTACGCTCAGCGGCATATTGAGTACCTATAAAAACTATATCGACGAAGAAGAAATAATCTACACGGATGCCTCGTGCACTCTAGAAGGGTCCAACACTGAGGCATTTTTGAACCTGAGAACAGGAGCATCTTCATTCTCTATTACGCATTCTTGCTTGCTACCCGAAGCAGCCGAAGGGCACGCTATTTCGGCAGCTCTAGCCCACTACACTGAAACAGAATCATCGCCAAAAGCTATTCACATCTTCACAGACTCGCAGCAAATGATTCGAACGCTCCAAACTCGAAGTAAACTACCAGAATACGCCAGGCACATCCTCAACTATGCCGCCAAACTTCTAGAACGATCCATCCGGGTAAGGATTCATTGGATTCCTGGACACACCAATATACCGGGGAACGAGCTAGTTCATCACCGAGCCATGCATCAAAGCAAGGAACAACTCGGGGATGCCAGCTCGGAGCAGTCCGCAACGTTAATCCAAGACGACACCGATGAAGCCAACTACCGAGCAAAAGTCCAGCGCCGGCGAAAGTTAAGGCATAAAAAGAGCCCAACGTACGTTGCCCCACCTACAGCAAGACATGGAGGAAACCACCCACTGGATACTCGAAGATCCACTCATCAGAGCCAGGCTGAATATATGGTGCAATGACTTGCGCAAGACGGCCATTCGATCCCTGCCCAGCAATAACAAGCACAACAAGCTCACCAGTTTAAAGGGGTACTGACACAAAATTTTGCGGCCGAGATAGCCTGCTGGATCGATTCCCGTGTACGTGGGTGTACCATCTGCAAAATATCGACAGCGAATAAAGCTTGGAAGGTATTTTATATGATTTTTGAAGTTCGCGAGCGCGATCCAGCATTATAGGCAGCACCTGGTGCATTGACACCCTCGGAGGTGACCCGAGGTGACCCCCCTACTTCCACTACGTAACCGTTGCAGCCGGTACAAGTTACGATGACGTCGTAGCCGCCATTTCTGTTTTGACGCGCTTCCCGACAAATCGCTCCTCGCCAGCGGGTCAAACCTGAAGTGATTCGCCACGTCGAGAATTCCTTCCATCCCCGCCGCAAGAAAATCGTCACCATCAGACGACGATGAGCCCGACGACGACAGACCGCGCGGAAATGCGTCACTGTTCTGTGTGCTCACTTGACCGAGCGTTTCACTCGCTAGGTGGTGATAGTTGCACCCGGCGGCTTGTCGTTTTTGGAGCTCTGTCAAACCGAAACTGAGGCTGTGTCAGTAATGAGGAGCTTGTAATTAATTATCTATCGCGCGCTGCAGCAAACGATGTGCCGTGTTATGACTAACAGGCCCCCAGCAACACATTGCAGCAAAAAAACGCGGGGCGATAATTTTTGTGTCAGGACTCCTTTAAGAAAATCACCTTTTTATCCTTTTTTCTCTCTCTTTTCTTTCCCATTTTTATTTACACCATGGTGCTGAAGCCAACAAGCGAGAGCACTTTGTATATATTCTAATAAAGTTTTAATCAATCAATCAATCAATCAATCAATCAATCAATCAATCAATCAATCAATCAATCAATCAATCAATCAATCCCATTGCGCTCCGCTCCTTCGCCCAGGCACAGAAAAATAGAGGAGGCGCTGGCCATACACTGATCCCCTGCTATGCCAATTTTGGTATACTACAAGTTATGGAGGCGACCAGGAGAGCGCCCATACGTAGGCGGCTAGATGGATGGATGGATGGATGGATGGATGGATGGATGGATGGATGGATGGATGGATGGATGGATGGATGGATGGACGGACGGACGGACGGACGGACGGACGGATGGATGGATGGATGATGGATGGATGGATGGATGGATGGATGGATGGATGGATGGACGGACGGACGGACGGACGGATGGAGGGAGATGGATGGATGGATGGATGGATAGATGGATGAATGGATGGATTTATTTATTTATTTATTTATTTATTTATTTCGCTGAGAAATGCTTCGCATTTAAAATGGTGTCGAGACTTCACAAATGGCAACACAAATATGCACGACGAAGAGCGAAGTGGAAAAGGGCCGAAATCCAGACCAATGAAACTGTTCAACAAGTGGACCTGGAATTGCGATTACGAGGGCTGTTCGAAAAGTAAGGGCCGTTTGCTAATATATAAATATTTACAAATCAGAATGAAGATTTATTTGTGCAGCGCCATCTGTTAATTCTTTGCGAAGGTACTGAAGTTATTGTTCTGACTCAGTAGTCGTCCGCTTAATTGTCGGGGAAGGCAAACAGCAATGTCTGCGAAAATTGTTGCTCGCACCTGTTGTGAAGTGAGCTGTAATTCAATTTTTGCTTGCAAAATCATATAAGCTTCTCAAATTTATGCAGAGTTGTGCCTTGTTTATGAGCATGAAGTGATGAGTGAAGTAAAGGTAATTAAATGGTGTCAAGACTTCACAAATGGCCACACAAATGTGCACGACGAAGAGCGGAGTGGAAGGGCCAGAATCCAGACCAATGAAACTGTTCAACAAGCGGACCAGGAATTGCGATTAGATCGACGACTGACAGTTAGTCGTCTGTCGGATCAATTTCTCTTTTCGGCCGCCCTACAATTTGCACGACTGTAACTGAAAAGCTTGGATATCACAAAGAGTGTGGAAGGTGGGTACCAAAAATGCTTACCGACCAACTCAAACAGCAAAGAATTCCCAGGCGGCGAACTTCTATGCAGGGGGGGGGGGCTAAAGAAACTGGTGCAGCGGTATGAAAAGTGCTTAAAAGTTAAAGGGACCCTGAAACGGTTTTGACGATTTTGTACGAACACATTGGGCCAGTAGAGCAAACTGTGTAATTTATTACAAGGCTTTAAAGCTGCGAATCGCTACCGATCACAGCGGCTCAGCTGTGATCCCCGCCCACTTCCAGTGCGTGTTGCACTGGAAGCGCGACGTCACGCAGGCGGCTGGATCTGATTGGATATGTCCAGTCCACGTCAACCTACTGTGGGCAACGAGCGTCGTCTGCGCTGTGTTACAATGTGCTCCGTGTTGACGTGAGCTGAGCGACAGTGTTTATCTCGAGGTTTCTTTTCTTGGACAAAATGAATTGCCCTAGCCGTGCTGTGTACCACATATCTAGCAATTGGTGACTTGCAGCTGCGACATCGTGCAATGTTTGTGAGGCGTCTGGCGAGCGGAATCCCTTCAAGGAGTCCTGACACAAAAATTTTCGCCCCGCGTCTTTTTGCTGCAATGTGTTGCTGGGCGCCTGTTAGTCATAACACGGCACATCGTTTGCTGCAGCGCGCGACAGATAATTAACTACAAGCTCCTCATTACCGACACAGCCTCAGTTTCGGTTTGACAGAACTCCAAAAACGGCAAGCCGATGGATGGATGGATGCTATGAGCGTCCCCTTTAAAACGGGGCGGTGACATGTCTGCCACCAGGCTCGAAGAAAAAAAAAAAAAAAAAAAAAAAACTTCCTTGTTTCATGTTGGCCTAATACCTTATCTACATTGATTAAATCTATGTTATTATACCAAAAAATATAAATTCACGGTCCATCTCTCTGCCTCTTAAGGCAGAATGACCTTATTTTTCCCCCATTATTTATTTTTGTTCTTTATCTCTACTTTTCTGCCACCAATACTCTAACCGTCTCTTACTTATTTCTATCGCGGACGTGTTCAGCTTTCCATTGTTGTCCCTAAAACCCAAGGCTTCATGTAGACTCGTGCCCACACGTATACCTGGGTGAATATCGCCACATTCAATCAGTACATGTTCCATCGTTTCCTTAGTTCCCCCGCAGCATGTACATTGTTCTTCTTCGTTACTAAATCTCGCTTTATAACTACGCGTTCTAAGGCAGCCCGACCTTGCTTCAAACAGTAAAGCGCTTCCCCTTGAATTATCATAAAACCTTTCCCTCCTTATTTCGTTTTTTTCCTTTTCGGTAGTTACTCAGAGCCGGCTTCTTTTCCATCGCTGTCATTCAATAAGTCCTCTCCGCCTCTCTGACCTTCCGCTTAATGCTCCTTGTTGCCATATCGCCCGCACTGCCAGCCGTATATTTACTGGTGAGCCTCCTAGTTCTTTTTCTCCACTGCGTGTCAACGCTTTTTCTATACAAATACCTGAAAACCTTCTCTGCCCATCTACTCTCCTTCATTTTCCTCAGCCTCTCTTCGAATCTCATTTTGCTCTGCGCTTCCCTCACTTCAAAGCCTGTCCATCCCATATCACCCTTTACCGCCTCATTTGTCGTCTTCCCGTGAGCGCCCAGCGCGAGGCGGCCCACCGTCCTTTGATTTACATCCATTCCTGATTGCACCTCTGACTTCCACGTCAACCGCCGCCGGGTGCAACTATCACCACCTAGCGAGTAAAACGCTCGGTCACGTGAGCACACAGAACAGTGACGCATTTCCGCGCGGTCTGTCGTCGTCGGGCTCATCGTCGTGCGCGACGATTTCCTTGCGGCGGGGATCGAAGGAATTTTCGACGTGGCGAATCACTTCATGTTTGACCCGCTGGCGAGGAGCGATTCGTCGGGAAGCGCGTCAAAACAGAAATGGCGGCTACGACGTCATCGTAACTTGTACCGGCTGCAACGGTTACGTAGGGGAAGTAGGGGGGTCACCTCGGGTCACCTCCGAGGGTGTCAATGCACTAGGTGCGGCCTATAATGCTGGATCGCGCTCGCGAACTTCAAAATTCATATAAAATACCTTCCAAGCTTTATTCGCTGCCGATATTTTGCAGATGGTACACGCACGTACACGGGAATCGATCCAGCAGGCTATCTCGGCGGCGAAATTTTGTGTCAGTACCCCTTTCAGCTCGTCGCTGCAATGAGCGTCGCGCTCTCGCTATCCGTTCAACGCCACGATCCACATGTCTGCGGCTGTAACTTCACCCCCTGAAGACACAACCACATTGCCAGGGTTTACGCTTATCGGTGATCGTTCTCGAAGTCTTTTTGTTTGTCCGCATGCTTTTGCAGGTTGTCACCTCCTAGGTTGTCACTAAATTAAGATTGACTGGTAGTGTGGCGGCACCTGTCGGAGCAAATATTAACTACTCCGCGAGCGGCGTGCTGCCGGGCACACTGGGCCTCCGAGATTACGCGCAACCTGTCGGCGCGCAATATCGGAGGCCATGACTGGGCGAAGCTCAAACCGCCGAGTGCGCTTATGACAGCGCTGCGATCACCGGCGATGCCAGCATGTCTGTGAGTTGAGGGTGCAAGGCAGGGTGAGAAGGATGATATATATACATAACTTGCAACTACGTCACGCCGCGGAACTCTGGGATACGGTTTTGCGGCATGCGCCGCCATTACCGAGCACATGGCAGCAGACGACACCGACTCAAGCTGTACGGCTCTCGCAATTCCCGTCAACGCTGCGCAACGGCGATTTGTGCATTATTTGGCTGCTGCACGAGAAGTGTAAATCAATATTAAAAAACAGACCAGACGTGGGGACGTACAGTTTGCCAAACGTGATCACAAGCCCGTGCAACCGCACGAAAGAGCTGTCCGAGAAGCGGAGCACATGGCTTATGCGCACGTAAACAGGAAAGACCTCAGTCGTTGCACAACGTTCCTGTGTGCGGGTGTCACTTCATAACAGGCAAGTTATGCTTCCGAGTCTCCTCACCTTTTTGCCGAGTGTATCGCCACGGTGTTATGCGCGAGGTCAATTTATGTCGAAACATGAAGCACTGAATTGAACACAGCGATCGCGCCTTGCTTTCCGGGAGGCCCTCTTAGCTCTTCGGTGAAACGAACCGCGAGTGGGCGCCAAACATGTTACTGGGTCATGGTTTTATGCAGCAATCAGCGACGAAATCTGTGTAGTTTGAGCGCCGCAAAATGCAGGCGGCGAAGAGCGCTGCTGTAGGTGACTCGTGCTTTTTTGTTTCAACCATTACGTGCGACACCACTGACGACACTGCAGGCTGCATAATGTCCTGAACGATTCTCGTTCGTCGTAAGCGCAAGGCAAACAATCAAAACACACGCACTACGCCGAACGATCCGCGCACGAACGTAAACACAGCGCGGTCACTGAGACATATGTGCTCGGTGATGGCGGACGGAAGACAGGAACTGACGTCACTTGCAAGTTATGTATATAATTGTCTGTAGTGGCCTTGGTACACGGTGAGTCGCTTAATTTCTGCTGCGAATGATTTAGGGATGATCTTGCCTAAACGCTGACAATTCTTCAAAAAAAAAAAAAAAACCGTTTCAGCGTCCCTTTAAAGGAGTACTGACACGATTTTGAAGTGCAGCAAAACGGACGTTTTTGGTTTCCTTGGCATGTAGTGTTAACGCTCACCCCACACCGCATCCGGGAAACACGTATAAATATTTAAGTTTGATTTTAAAGTTTTCATCTCCCAGCATCTGCAAGGCAGCTTCACCGCATGGAGAGCCCTATGACGTTTCAAGTCAGCTCACTTGGTTTGCGAAATCTAGGTTCTGCATGCAGCCTAAATCACAGAAATCGCTGTCGGAGGCACTGGACGACAGTTCACTCATCACGAACCACGTTCGACTGACATCAAAGGACAGCAGGTGCATATTTCGTGGGTTGCAGTCTGCCTGTGACGTCACGGGCCGACTTGACACGTCACTATGAAGCCGCCCTCTCGAAACCGAAACTGCTGGTTGAAAGAAGCGGTATTAAAAATATATGCAATGCATCCCCAGGCACCACGACACTCTTTTTACGGTTCTCGACACCCGTGCTTTCATTTAGAGCCACAACCCGAAAAATTTTATTAAAATTCATGTCAGTACTCCTTTAACAGTGAATATGTAGGAAAGTGAAGTATTTTTGTAGTAAACTAATCCCGCCAATAAAAACTTTCACTAAGGAATATTTATTTTTTGGGACCGAACGGCCCTTACTTTTTGAACAGCTCTTGTAATATGCAATAACACGTGTACTTACTAATGCAGTGTTGGTGCTTGGGGCTATGCAGCTTGTAAGCCACTTGAGGTGGTGCATGAGAATTAGTTCCTCAGTGTGTTTGATAGCTGCTGTGACTCTCACTTGCAGGCCATGAAATGGTGCTGTTGAAATGCCACTGCAATAAGGACCACATTTGGGTTATGTACACTTTCTAGAGTTTATGAATTAAATATATTTAGCAAACACCATGAATGCCTATATTAACTAAAACCGTAACACCTAACCTAAAACGTAGTACCCTAACACATGAAGAAATAATATAATGATCATTTTAACTCATCTTTCCTATGTCATTGAGCAGCACAATATTTTAACGCCATTCCAACATGGTCTCAGAAAAAAACGGGTAGACTGAAGTGGCACTGTTTGCACAAAAGGAAGTATTACTTAGAAATCTGGAGGAAAAACAATTAGTATTAGCCCTGTTTATTAACTTTGAGAAAACCTTTGACAGCTTAAACCATGAAATGCTTGTTGCCTATCTTCAAAGCTACGGGATCCGAGAAAATGCTTTTGGACTCGTGAGTTTTTATTTGTTGTATCAATGTCAGTATGTTTTAACATTTGTGGCGACACAGTGCGCACAAACCGGCGCAGCCTCCGCCTCGTCACTATCTGGGCCGGCGTGACACGGATGCATGCTACACCACGCTTCCGATAAAAGACAGCGCCACACAGTTTCACCGGAGGCTTACGTCACCACTGCTGGCTATATAACCCAAGCTACCAAGCTTGGTTTCATGTTTTGTTTCTCTAACCTTTCGAAGCGCAGCATCGGCATGCTTGCCCTGCTGCTGCTACTACGTTAATAAACATCATTTTGTTTTATGTTGGGATCCGTCCTTCACGACTCCGCATCCCACATCTGGTGACCCGGAAAACGAACAAACCGCAGCGCCATTACCCGGACCTTGGAATGACCTTCCAGAAGATTCCACGGGATCTTCACGCCGAGTCAACCGACCTCTGACACGCCTATCACGATGGCGCTGCGACCGGATGAAACCACGGCGCACTGCATCTTGCTGCCGCCGGAGTTTCCCGAATTCTGGCCGCAGTGTCCAGCCATCTGGCTCATCAAGATGGAGGCTGGTTTCTCCCTGCGTAACATCGTCTCGCAGCAGGACAAGTACGCCATCACGGTAGCTATGCTTCCTCCGGCTCTGCGACGCGTTGTGCCTCCTCTTGGGCCGCAGGCATACGACCAACTTCGAGGGTTCGTGCTAGCCCCACCGCAACCGGCAGCAACCGTGCCCGCACCCGCCGCAGCAGCCGTGCCCGCACCCGCCGCAGCAGCCGCGCCCGCACCCGCCGCAGCAGCCGCGCCCCCGGCACCCGCCGCAGCAGCCGCGCCCCCGGCACCCGCGACGGCAGACGAGCCCCCGGCACCCGTGACGGCATCAGCACCTACTGATCCTGTGTGCGACACCCAAACCAGCGCTGCCTGTCACGTTTTCGCTGGCACCACGGATGTCACCCTAACCGAGCCACCTCAGACTGTCCCGACCACGCTGGTTGGCTTCGAACATCATACTGTCCCGACCGCCGATCCTGCCGAAGCTGTCGAGCGGCAGCGCAAACATGACGACGCCCGCACCGACCGCGACCACCCGGTCCCAGTCTCTCCGGACGGACCAGCACGAGGCCACACCTGGCACCCCAACCCTGGTCATCCCGCAGAATCTGGGGCCAAGGCCCAACATCATTCTGGCGCCGCCGCGCAGGATGCCGCCCCCCTCGTTTGCCATAGTCCCGGGACAGCCCCTGACACTACAACAGCTACAGGCCATGCTGCACGTGCAGACCATGCTGGCCCAGCCCACGCTGGGTGCGTTCCAGACAGACAAGCACCAGTCCCTGTCGTAGATACCGACGTTCACCCAGCCGCAGATACTGGCGCAGGACCACCACCATCATGGCACCCTGTCGGCGCCCCTCATCTCGACGAGCGGCAGTATGGTGTCCTCTGTGCCCGTCGCGCCCGCACCAGTCACAGAGAGCGTGCAGATTGTGGTGAGCAAGGTTCCACAGACTCCGGCAGTGACTCCCCAGCAGCGCATACAGGTTTTTCTAGCGCACGATGGCAGCGTCGTACTGCACCCTCACGGCAGCACCCTGTCATCCATGAGTGCGCCGGCACCCTCCCCGGTACTGGTGGCCACGACGGTCCCGCCTTCGTCGACGAGCGCGCCCGGTGCGACCTCTCTTTCGCGGATCCACTCGGCCCTCCTGAAGCGTCTCTCCGCAGCGCCGCCCCTCAGCGGAACAGCTCGCAAAAGCCACTAGGTTTCTACACACGTCCTCTACGCCACTCTCAGCCCCGACCCCCAGGAAAAAATTGAGCACCCGTTCGCCACTCCGTGTTACCGACCAGGACAGGACCGACTCAAGCCCGCGTACTTCGCTGCGAACGATCCGGGCAGCGCCACTCCACCCACAGGCGTCTATCCACAGCCGCCGACGTCGCAGCCCGCTCCTTTCACGACACGCTCTGGACGTCTGGTACGCCTCCTAGATTCCTACAGACCCTGAGGGCTCTGCACTCAGCGGGGGGGGGGGGGGGGGGGGGGGGTGATGTGGCGACACAGTGCGCACAAACCGGCGCAGCCTCCGCCTCGTCACTATCTGGGCCGGCGTGACACGGATGCATGCTACACCACGCTTCCGATAAAAGACAGCGCCACACAGTTTCACCGGAGGCTTACGTCACCACTGCTGGCTATATAACCCAAGCTACCAAGCTTGGTTTCATGTTTTGTTTCTCTAACCTTTCGAAGCGCAGCATCGGCATGCTTGCCCTGCTGCTGCTACTACGTTAATAAACATCATTTTGTTTTATGTTGGGATCCGTCCTTCACGACTCCGCATCCCACACATTAATGTGCACACGTCACAAACGCTGTGCCTTGCGTCAGGAGGTACACTGAAACCTTGCTTAATTCATATATTTATTATATTGTCAATATTCATACCAACGCATTTTACGACGCATATGCGCTGATGACATGAGTGTTTTTTTTTGTGTGTGGTAAAGATCCCGACAAATTAATCATAAATGCTATTGAGTCACTCCACGCCAAATGTCCCAGCCATTTTATCGCCTATCTCAAATGGGATCGAAAAAAAAAACTGTGCTGATTTCTTGCATCGAGAACAACAAATTGCTAGAATATATTTAGGGGAGAAAAAATTTTTTGACACGTGGGAGCCTTCCGAATTTCGCAGAATGTCGTCTGAGTCATGTCTGTTCAAAAATTAATTCTGAGAGTATCGTTCCGTTTTTCTATGCCAAATTTGGTTTACATATTAAGCAAAAGTGTCTTCTTAAAGGGACACTAAAGGCAAATATTAAGTCTTAAGAGTATACGTTGTTGGGCTAGATGGTTCATAATCTTCAAAATTGGCTAGCGCGAAAATCGACAAGGACTAAGTAGGAACACTGATGTACCAGCCATTTTATCGCCTATCGCGCCTGTCCTGTACATCAGTGTTCCTACTTAGTCCTTGTCGATTTTCGCGCTAGCCAATTTTGAAAAATATTAAGTCGACGTTGATTGTTGAAATAGCGGTCCAGAAACCTCGTAGTGCTACTTTTGTGCCAAGGAAGTGCTTATTTTGAAATAAAATCACGTTTTAGTCGTCCGCATCGCGTTAGCGCTCTTCAAATCACCCGCCTGAAATCGGACTTTCATACGCCACTGCTGCCGTGCCCAACGTTGCCCGCCTTTACTGCGCGGCCGCCGACACCAGTAGCAGCAGAGCGAAAGTAGCGGGACCCACAGCAGCAACAACGGCTATCAAAGCGATCGAAGCTTGCCGCAATCGACGCAATGGATGTGGACGGAGAACTTGACAACGAGACATTGGCTCGCGACGCCGGGCTCCAATTCAGCGAGAGGGTTCATTCCGCGGCACCCAGTGAAAAGACACATCGGTTTCCTTGCTGCAGTATTGGCGTTGTGCACCATTCGGGCATCCGGCAACATCACATGCATGCGGCATTTTGTCGAACTTTCTGTCAGAGCGACTTTCACGAGCGCGCAAAACACACGCGGCAGTACGCGATCCCGAAACTACCACTGAGACGACCGCGTGAGCGAAGCAGGGCGCCGGGCGAAGCGCAGTTCGGCGAAAACGGAACCTTTGAACCATGCGCGCCGTTCCCCATGGCAACGCCAAAGAGGTTCTTTTTTCCATGAATCAAACAGAAATGAACAAACATCATTTTATTACGTCTCTTGATGCACGGAAGGTTCTTTTTTTATTGCTGCTAGTTTGATTACGAGTGATCAATTCCAGTCGAACTCTCACACGTCATCGGGATCATTTCCAAAATAGGCCGCTCGTGGCGCTCATCGTGATACATTTAGCTTAATTTCTCGGTAAGTAGGGCACTGCTGTTGATAATATTGCCGTTTTAGACGTTGTCATACATTGAGCTTTCACTATGACAAATTGTTATTTGCCCTTAGTGTCCCTTTAAGATGTTCGAATCTCAGTTATATTACTGCAATTTTTCTACTATATATGCCTCCACAAATTTTGTCAAAATGTTCTATGTTTGCATTTTTTCCCTTGTAGTACTGCGCTATGTATGAATATCCCAGCAATCAATATTTACTCTACGGAAGGTATACTTCGCTATAAAAAATATTTTCAGACCACTAAAGTATGCAAATCTTGCGAGAAAAAATCACGAATTTGCGAAAAATCTTCATTTTGGGCCATATTGGGACGCAACTTACACCATGTGGTGCTTCAATTAAAAATCAGCTTTATACCTCAATCGAAAGCAAATAAATAGTTCTTGTATATGGCAACTTTTATCATTACACTTTACAATAGCTTTTTAATTTCTCCATTAACAGCAATGGGCAACTTCAATGATGAAGCCGCCGTACGAACAAATGGGAAGATAGCTGTGAATAAGCAACTTTTAAAAATATTTTCTTCCTTAAAACAAAAATTGTAATAATAACAGTTGCCATACAAGAACTATTTATTTGCTTTCGATTGAGTTATAAAGCTGATTTTTAATTGGAGCACCACGTGGTGTAAATTAATTGAGTCTCAATATGACCCAAAATGAAGATTTTCGCAAATTCGAGATTTTCTCTCAGAAGATTTGCTAACTTTAATGGTCTGAAAATATTTTTTATCGCGAAATATAGCTTCCATAGAGTAAGTATTTATTACTGGGATAATGCACAGTATTACAAGGGAAAAAATTCAAACATAGAACATTTTGACAAAACTTGTGGAGGCGTTATATGGCAGAAGAATTGCAGTAATATAACTGAGATTCAAACTACTCAAGAAGATGCTTTTGCTTAATATGTAAACGAAATTTGGCATTGAAACACGAAACGATACTCTCAGAATTAATTTTTGAACAAATATCACTCAGACGACATCCTGCGAAATTCAGAAGGCTCCCACGTGACCAAAAAACTTTTTCTCCCCGAAATATTCTAGCAATTTGTTGTTTTCAATGCAAGAAATCAGCACAATTTTCTTCATCACATTTGAGATGGTCACCAAAATGGCTGGGATGTTTGGCGTGGAATGACCCTAATGAAATGCTTTTAAATCGAACCTTTGGCACTTTGAGTGTTTCTATCTACGTATCTATCTAGCCGCCTACGTCTGGTTGCTCTCGTGGTCGCCTCTTTTGGTGTAGACAAAAATTGGCATTATGAATGTGACTGTTAGGTCATGACATGAATAATGTGAAAATCCCGTCACGTACGTCGTCAAACCCTTTCCTCCAGACACGTGTGGCATACTATACCCGTTTACCACGGCTCGCAGTGTACGGGTATGTGCCACAGGTGATTGACAGTTTATATCTACCCAGGAACGACGAGAACAGACATTGGTGATTTAAATGCGAGAGCATTAAGAAAAACCGACATCGGCGGCATTGACCCAACGAATGTAAAGAATAAATATCAGGATCCGCAAGCATGTTGCGTGGCAGTCAGGCATTCTACCACAGAGCCACGCCAGGCCTTGAAGCTGCTTTGGAAAAAACACCCTATGAGGCGTAATGTCCGTGCAACGTCAATTGTGATTGCAGTGCTGGCTATTTAATATTATAACAAAGCAATAAACATTACATATTTACTCCTATCATACAGGCGTCATGTCGGGTTAACGTCTATTGTGGTTCCAGTGTTGAGTCTGCTTTTATGGCAGTCTAATAAACATTACATTTGTATTCTTATGATTCAGCAAGCTATATTCAAGCGTTGCTCGACTCCGGAGGAATACGACAATCAAAGTGACATATTATATTCACACCATCGCATCGTAAAGTGGACTTTGTTTCGACAATACTGACGTCTGTGCTCTAACGTGAGTTCTGACCATAAGTTGTGAGACCATAAGCTACCCTTCAAGTGTCAGTGTAGTCGACATTCCTGGTAAGCCCACGATGTGCTCAAAGCTACTTCACTTACAAAAACACGTCGATTCACCTCCTAATGCTTGGCTCAAAGCCAAGAAATGCAGCCTAGACAATCACTGGCCAGCTGCTTCGCATGAAACCGGTTCCTACGGGGCGTGGGGTCTGCCGAATGTTTAATGGTTGAGCTTGTGTCGGAGTTAAGTACTTTACAATTTAATGCGGCTAAAATGAAAGCGATTATTTTTCGTATAAGAGTAAAAGTGGACTATGCTCTGAAGCTTTCTCTAATAACATAGAAATGGTACCAGCTTTCAAAACTCTTGGCGTTTGGGTTACAGAAAATTTGCTCTGGGATGTGCATGCCAGTAACGTGTGTTTAGCTGCCTCAGATTTTATTGGTATTGTATGTTGTAATAATTGCATTCTATCTGCTAATATAAAATTGATGCTTTTCAAATCTTTTTCTATGCCACAAGTGCATTATTGCCAACTCGCAAAACTACAATGCATACCGCCTTAGAAAAGATCTGAATTCCTCAAAAGAAAGCTTTACACGTCATTTACAACTTGGCCAGGGATCATCCCTCTGCAGAACTCTTCCAAACTGCTGATATTCAAAAGCTTCTTAGTATTTATAAATCGTACTAGTTCTTTGATACAAATATGAAATGAAAAACAATGTGTCAGTGCTTTAAAAATATCAGAGTTAGCCAAATACACTCCTGTGTATCCTCTACAACTTGCTAAAAAATTCTAAACGAGAACACCACATGCATTATATGGAGCTCAAATGTTGAGAATCAAATATTTGAGCACGGAGTTGTTTTGATTTATAGTATTGCAGGTCGGAGCTTCATGCTTTTCTCTCGTACCTGGAATCTCAAAAGTTGTTTCTGATGTACTGCTTTCCGGTTTTTTTACTATATTGTTTACACTTGTGTTCTTTTAAAGATTGTAAGCATACATAATGTATGTTCTTTTGCGTATGTTTACGTACACGGGCTATGTATGCTGCCAGTGCGTGCTGCTGAGTTTTAATAGACTGGGAAGCCTAGTCAAGCTCACTGGAACTTTTTCTTCTCATGCCCTCCACTCTTTAAAGTGGTAAATGAAATGGATCGATTGATTTGCATTCACTGACTTTTGCCTGATTTAAATTGTTGTTTAAAACACAAGATAAGTAGACTTGCAACTTTTAACCTGTGCACTAACCTCATATCTCAGTTCCTTCCTAACAAATGTAGTCGCATTTACTTAAACTAGAAAGCAGTGTGCATCATTCAGCCTTAAAGCCATAGCCGCAGTAGTTGATCAAGATATATTTCAGACTGAAGCAAAAGTTTAAAGAAGAGGACCTGGATGTCAGAACATTCACTCTGACATAAAACTTCGGTCTCCATTATCTTGTCTTAAATGTTTACAGAGCACTGTATCTATCACACTCTATCTAGTCATCGACAGTGTAACTGTACTAGATCGTCACAAAAATGATTGCACATACTCATTTGTTCCGGAAAGTGCAGAGACGAAGTTCATCAGCGAATTGTCCAAGTAACGGCCTGTGTTGAGCATGATGTACAGGCTCTGGGGCATGTGGCTCCTGAGCTCAAAACGGGCTTCCAGGTCTTGTACAGCTTGGCCCATGGCAACGTGCACAGCATGTATGAATGAAGCACGGAAGGGTCCCAGTGCTCCTTGGCAAGCACTTACAGCTGGTTCATATGCGGCCAAATAGTGAACAGCATGGAAGGCTGCAAACATGGACACCACGACGGTTCTTGTGACTGAATCTTGAGAAGGAGGGATACATATTGTGTGGTAAATGAGTCCAAAAGGGATGCACTGCCATGAAAAAGAGACTAGTGTTCTGGTTGCTAAATTCATTGTATTTGGCATTAGTGATATCCCAACATTGGCTTCATGAAACCATGCCTCAAGGGCTAAACATAGATCACAGTTTCACAGCTACTGCATGCAAGAACTGTAACACACAATGCTTACCACTTGTGCTCACTTGTAGTTTTGCACCAGTTAGTTCAGCCACCTCAATGTCATTTTGGTGAAAAGGCCTCTTTATTTGGATGAGGTCTTGTATACTTTGCTGAAGCATTGTGAGGACACCAGAGCTTGCCAACAGCTGCCTGAAAAAAATACACCACAGATAACTGATGTGCTGGTGCTGTGGCCACAATGTACTCACCGCCAGTCCCAAATGCAAGGCTCATCCCACGCTGTCATGCCATCAGTGGATGTTTGCTGTGGGCTTTTCGACAGCACAGCTGGAAATACAAAATTGATCAGTTTTTAATATGTCGATTTGTTACCAGCTAAATTTTTTTGTACTGATCAGTACTTCTTTATGGCATGAACTAGTTCACTGGGTCATTAACCCATTCTTCTTTGGAGGTATTAGACATTCGAAAAGCAACCATTACCAGTAAGCAACAGACCCTGTTAATTAATTGTGCCCGGGTAAACATGCTCATATTTTGGTGACTTACCCCATGTTCTGCAGCTGATTCCACTCAGTTGCTGCTCAAACCAATGCAGCTCGCTGATGAGGTTGACAATTGCCACCACAATCCAATGATCCGTCCAGTCACTGTAGCTTTCGCTTTTCTGCGATCCCACACCTGCATACTGACTGTGCTTGCTGTGTTTGTGCGCCCAGCAAGAATTTGGGTTCAGAAGGCACGGTAGGAAGAGTGAGACATCTTTGATATGATTTCTTCTCTGCCAGTGGCTGCGCATTTCCTGGAGGTGCAGCATTACATTAGCACGTACACTGGAGGTGTAGCCGTCACTGAGATCGTGCCATGTCATACCCAAGGAAGGCCTCATGGCTACATCTTTTGTCAAACTCTGCAAACACCACTGCATGAGGCAGCTGACACAACATCTTGAAACTGTGGGCTTGCAAAGACAGCTGGCACGTCGCAGCTGCTCCGAACGTACCCACTGCTGGATGCGCTGCACCTGGCCAGAAACAAACAGAAGCCGCAGCATTTCAAAGTAGCTCTCCCAGTTGGTGTTACAAACAAGACCTTGCTTTGGGGAAAGCAGCTCATGGTCGCCAATAAGGCGACGAGTTACGTAGGCTTGTATATGGTAACATGTGCTGCACCACAGAGACTTGACATCCTCACTTGGCTGAAATTCTGATGGGTTTGCACTGGCTGTGCATGCATGCTGCTTCTTGCAGGTATTATCACAGGCATCTTCCAAGCAGTCGGTGCATATACCACAATCGCAAACTGCTTTGAAGGGCAATGAATGCTGGATCATCTTCTTGAGGATGCTGAAAATGGCTTCTGTTGAATCTGGCTGCTCGTGACACAAGTGCAGCTGAAAAAATGGTGCCAGTGCAGCTCAGTTGACATTCTCGCAAAGTTCTTCAAATAGCTGGCGATACACTGTTTTTAATTTCATTTTCACCAATATAAAGAATGATGAAAGTATTGGAAATTAAATATCTCATAGGAGCACTTACCATTTTTTGCAGGCATTCTCTGATTGCATTGTGTTTTGCCGAAATATTTTCCACGCTATGAAGCGACCTTTTTCTGTGTGTTGTCAAGTCTTTTTGATTTCCATTCTTCAGATATCTGTCAATCTCTTCCAAAGTTTCTTCAATCCTGCAGAAAAACTTATTAGTCAGTAATAATGTGAGCATGAGATCATATATATATATATATATATATATATATATATATATATATATATATATATATATATATATATATATATTCGAAACATAAAAATGTCATCTAAACTTGAGTGTGGAAGAAATGTAGACACTGCCTAATGCGAATTCTTAGTTTAGCTGTTCAGGTGTTTTGATTTTGCGATAAGTTCAGGCACGACTGCCTCGCTAACCGGGAGACCGCGGAAGGGAGCGTGTGGGCGCGTTCCACAACAGCCGCCACAAACAGGCCTCCGTTCATGCAGCACCTTATTTCCATCTATGGTATCGGTGGACGCCCTCGACGCATACCTTAGTGATGACGTCATCGGCGACCGCACTACGGCGCACTACTGTGGCGCCGCGGAACCTGTCGTCTCGCCACTTTCGTTCCTTCCTCCTCGCACTCTCCTCGCTATCGCCGTCCTTCATCCTCCGCGTTTGCTCTATTTCGCGTCCTCGTTCGCCATGCCGATTACGACTACGCCCAAGGTCGTACCCAGGAATTTTTTTCGGGGGGTGTTTTGTATAGAACGGCTAACTTTGGCAACTATATACTGGTCAACGAAGAATAAAAACAGCGCTAAGCACGAGAAGAGGACACATACACGGCGCTGATGTGTCAGCGCCGTGTATGTGTCCTCTTCATCGTCCCGTACGTGTTTAGCGCTGTTTTTATTCTCCCTTTACCATATATATTGCAGCACCAACCAGCCCAATCTAGCACATTGTTAAACTACTGGTCGCTGTGAAGGCGTGAAAGTATTTTAGTGCCACCCGAAAAGTTAAAGCATGAAAAAATTTCGGGGAGTGTCAGAATCCCCTCAACACCCCCCCCCCCCCCCCCCCTTAGTTACGGCCCTGACTACGCCGACGACGCTCAACGTGCGGAACGGGCGCCTGAGCTGTGCTTTAAAACTTGTCTATTACGGGCGAACTTGTGCCCGGAAAACTAGATGCAGAATCTATGAGTCGGCCGCAGAGCGTTCCACACACAGTGTCCCATATTCGACCAACACACGTCTTCTCCCAAGCCTTGCATGTCAACCCACGCAGGCTGGCCCCCGGGAGAGGTTCTTTGCAGTACGTTCCACATGGGTCTCCTTTGCGCATGCGTGGTCACGCCTGGCAACCATAGGCAGCGCGCGCTGGCACCTAAAGTCCCTAGATATTTCCCTATTTTTTCGACTCTACTGGCACGCGCCTCACGCAAACGCCTGGCCTTGGAAAATATGGGCAGCGCGCGCTAGCAGACGCCGCACGCCGACGGCTATGAGGACCCAACTAAGAATGTCGCTCTACAACAGCCGAAATCAAGCTTAGAAGAATAGGAAAAGGGACGAAGGCTCCCACGCGGGCACATTTGAAAGAAGTATTGGGCGTGCAGCTGCTACGATGGGCGATTATATGCAAGGGCGTCCGCAGAACTTTTCGCAGGGGGGTGCATCCGTGCGGGGAGCATCCAGCACTGGCAGCCTTTCTTTCACTCCGTGACATGACTGGCAAGATTAGTCAATAGTGAAACATGCAAAGTTGACTGGCAAGGCGAAAGGTAATTTCACACGGATATGCGGGACCTGAGTGTGCTAATCAAGCTGTGTAGCTTATTGCTACTGCATAGAAAAATATTATCCGGAATTCCAGGGGGGGGGGGGGCAGCTGCCCCCCTTGCACCCCCCTCCGGACGCCTATGATTATATGCGCTGCACGCAGGCATCCGCAGCGGCTCGCGACCCATGCATCTATAGCTTAGAGTTTTAGTGCCGGGGCCCCCAAGCGACCCGCGTACGCACGCACTTGCGTTCCTTTGTACTCCCAGCCGCATCCATGGAGAATACAAAGGAACGCAAGGGCTTACGTACCCAAGCCGCTTTGGGGCCGCGGCACTAAAACTCCCTATTAAGGGTCTGTGCTTGTGCTGCTCCATTCCATCCGACACAGAACACGCGCACTGCGCCAGGGCTCGTCTCATATATCTCTTCGTAATTCGTCCTCGTTTGTGTTAAAGTTCTTACCTGCGAAGTTATGCAGCAACTAGGCCTATTAACGTGAGCGTTTGAACGGGTTGGTAACTCATCTAGAACATCATCTTGATGGCTTTGACCTTCCAGTCGTCTCAGGCAAATGCGCATAAGGGTACCCTGAGTTTTTATTGTACATCAGTACAGGCCATTTCATTGGGGCATCTTAGCACCTCCGTACGGTAAACGCCATAAGTACGGCAATATCTACCGCACGCAAATGTCAGTCGCTACTAATAAGTCCCGCAGGTGCCTTACATCTTCTTCAGGTGCTGTCGCCACTGCAGGCTCCACAGTGCCCCGCGCCGCAGGAAAAGTGGCACGGGATCTGCTCTCAACAAGTGCTGAGCGTAGTCGCAGCGGCCAAGCGGCACTATCACTACGCTCAGTATATCCTAGGGACCGTAGGTACTACCGCACTACCACACGCCCGAAATGCCTGTGCTCGGCCGCGCCAGGGAACATCAAGGCGCGTGTCTCCGTTGCTAGGCGACGGCCACGCATGCGCAAAAGAAACCCATGTGGAACGTACTGCCAGTACTGCGAAGAACCTCTCCCCTGGGGTGCTATGCAGGATGGCCCGAGCTTCTCGGGCACACGAGTTTGCTCCGAGCTTGCATTACGGTGGTCATGACAGGAAGACAGTGCGGAGCACGCGATAGCAGCGTTGATAAAAACGGCTACAAGAACGAGAATGGCGTCAAAAACGCATGCGCGGCGTTTGCGGCGGTTTTCAAAGGAACACCGCGTGTGAACGAGTCAGCGCCGCCACTCAGTCAACATTTTGACAGTGCACCGACGTCAGCGTGATTGTCGCGCTATCTTTTTACCAACTGATCATCGCGCCTCCCACGGGCGTGTTCGTGGGCGTTTGTCCTCTTTCGGAAAATTCTTTCGTTCCGCCTGCAGCATGGAAATTTCCACTCTCGAAGGCAGCAAGGGCGCACGCGCAGCACTCTGGTGCAGCTCGTTTCGCTTCTCTGGAATATTACAGATAAATTAACAGACAGGTAACTGCTATACTTACATTACACGTCTGAAGATTTTCCTGTAGTAGCGAATCGGTAGAAACAATGCCTCCACAAACAAGTAAATAATAAACAAGTAAATAGTTCTCGCCAAAAATCCCACCAGGGGCGCTTGCTTCATAGCTGTGAGCAAGAGTCGAGGAAAAAGTAGACGAACTACCAGGTAAAGACTGGAAGTATAGTGAGCTGCTACATATAATCACAAGAGAAATGGAAAAAGAGAAGAAAACTATTTGTTGGAAAGGAAAGAGAAAGCCAAAAAGTTGGTGGAACAAAGAAATCCGGGAGGCGATCGAGAAGCGACGTGAGGCATCACGGGAGCACAGACAAGCAAAAAAAAGGAGAAGCGGCCACAGAACGAAGTCAACCAAATATGGGAAATATATTTAGAGCAAAAATCCATTGTGCAGAAATTAGTCGAGGCAAAAATTAAAGGTGAAAGTGAACGCTGGATGACAGAGATTCGCGAAAAGAAGAAGGCCGTGCCTAGGATATTTTGGAGCCACCTAAAAGCGCTGGGTGGGAAGTCTGTCACAATGCAACAACATATGGTAGATGAAGGAGGAAATCAATTGGAAGGGTATGAAGCGCTAGGTTACATCCGAAAGATAACAGCCGATTCGTTTAAAAAGGTCGCCCAGGGGATTCCCCCGGTGAGTAAAAGTACGCAAAGGAGTGCAACCGACGAAGATGTAGTACTAGAGAATTTCAATTGGAAGAAAGCCGAAGGAAAAATTCCTAAGCGCACTACACCGGGCTTAGATGGGGTTCCCGTCAGCCTCATTAACGAACTCGGACATAACACTAAAGAAGCACTGCTGAAAGCCGTAGAAAAGTGCTTACAGGAGAGGGAAATACCAGACAGTTGGCGAAAAAGTAGAATGAACTTAATCTATAAAGGCAGGGGAGAAAAGGATAACATTCGCTCGTATAGACCGCTAACCATTACATCGGTGCTATACAGGTTGGCGATGCAGGCAGTAAAATTAAAAATAGAAGCGTGGGTAGAACAAAATGATATTTTGGGAGAACTTCAGAATGGATTTCGAATCGACAGGCGGTTAGACGATAATCTGTTTGTTCTTACCCAGGGTATAGAAATATCGAAAATAGAAAACAGGCCCTTATACGTAGCTTATCTAGATATTACCGGGGCGTATGACAACGTTAATCAGGAAATTTTGTGGGATATACTGAAAGAAGTGGGCATAGGTGACGACTGTATACAGCTTTTGAGGGAAATATACCGAGAAAATACAGTTTGTATAGAATGGGAAGGAATAAGTAGCAAGGACAGCGTTGAAATTAAAAAAGGGGCTGAGACAGGGATGTCCTTTGTCCCCGTGGTTATTCATGCTGTACATGGTGAGGATGGAAAAAGCGCTAGAAGGTAGCAACATTGGATTTAATTTGTCACACAAACAGGTCGGCACGATGGTTGAGCAGAAGCTTCCAGGTCTATTTTATGCTGATGATATTGTCTTATTTGCGGACAGTCAAGATGATATACAGCGACTGGCAGATATATGCGGAAGGGAATGTGAGGCTCTAGGACTAGGATTTAGTGCAACAAAATGTGGATTGATGGTATTCAATGATCACGAAGGCCATGCGGTCTTTATAAAGGGCCAAAAAAATACCGAGGGTAAGCGAGTACAAGTACCTCGGAGTATGGGTAAATGAGGGGGATAGATATATGGAGGTACAAGAGAAAGCATCGGTAGCAAAGGGAAAGAGGAATGCTGCAATTATGAAGCACAGAGCTTTATGGGGGTACAATAGGTACGAGGTGCTTCGAGGGCTGTGGAAGGGTGTGATGGTCCCGGGGCTTACATTTGGGAACTCAGTAGTGTGCATGAAGTCAGAGGTACAATCAGGAATGGATGTAAATCAAAGGACGGTGGGCCGCCTCGCGTTGGGCGCTCACGGGAAGACGACAAATGAGGCTGTAAAGGGTGATATGGGATGGACAGGCTTTGAAGTGAGGGAAGCTCAGAGCAAAATGAGATTCGAAGAGAGGCCGAGGAAAATGAAGAAGAGTAGATGGGCAGAGAAGGTTTTCAGGTATTTGTATAGAAAAAGCGTTGACACGCAGTGGAGAAAAAGAACTAGGAGGCTCGCCAGTAAATATACGGCTAGCAGTGCGGGCGATATGGCAACAAGGAGCATTAAGCGGAAGGTCAGAGAGGCGGAGAGGACTTATTGGATGGCAGCGATGGAAAAGAAGCCGGCTCTGAGTAACTACCGAAAGGGAAAAAACGAAATAAGGAGGGAAAGGTTTTATGATAATTCAAGGGGAAGCGCTTTACTGTTTGAAGCAAGGTCGGGCTGCCTTAGAACGCGTAGTTATAAAGCGAGATTCAGTAACGAAGAAGAACAATGTACATGCTGTGGGGGAACTAAGGAAACGATGGAACATGTACTGATTGAATGTGGCGATATTCACCCAGGTATACGTGTGGGCACGAGTCTACATGAAGCCTTGGGTTTTAGGGACAACAATGGAAAGCTGAACACGTCCGCGATAGAAATAAGTAAGAGATGGTTAGAGTATTGGTGGCAGAAAAGTAGAGATAAAGAACAAAAATAAATAATGGGGGAAAAATAAGGTCATTCTGCCTTAAGAGGCAGAGAGATAGACCGTGAATTTATATTTTTTTGGTATAATAACATAGATTTAATCAATGTAGATAAGGTATTAGGCCAACATGAAACAAGGAAGCTTTCTTTCTTTTTTTTTTTTTCTTCGAGCCTGGTGGCAGACATGTCACCGCCCCGTTACAAAGGGGACGCTCATAGCATCCATCCATCCATCGCCACGCTGTGACCCTCAAAAAACATGGCGCGCGTGTCGTCACCGCCGCCGCGCATGCGCAGACTACCCTCCTGAAAAAGGCCCATTAACACATGCCTACAGTACACATGCCGGAAACAGTGAGCGCCAGAGCGGTTCGTGTTCGAGCGTAGCGGTTTACTGCGTATGCATGCACTCCGCGCGCATGCGCCGCGGCTCGCATGGGGCACGGCCCACTGGCTGCCGCGAAGGCAGCGCCGCGCTTTTCACCGTGCAACTCCCTTTTCCACATAAGCAGCACAAAATAGAGCGGGAATAGATAATAATATATACGTACTCTAATTTTGAGGACTAATAATTATAGCGCGCATGACAGCATCAGACTACGTGACGACGTACAGCAAAGTGATCGACTCCATAATCCAGCTTCAAAGCTCTTCCACTGGGCTGCGCGACATACCGGTTTTTGTTCCTTTAAACGCGATAAAAAAAAAAATTCGGCAGATCCCACGTACCGTGGGAGTCGATGTTATGCAAAGCATGCGGCGGGAAGGTAACTGTGGCGTAATTTTTGTTTCACTGAGCGACACGTTCCAAGATGACGCTAAAGATTTGTATAAATTTTATACGCACACACATGTGTTGAAGAGCCGCATATGCGTTATATAACCAGTTGTTTACGATTGGGTAACGCTGCCAATGGCAACGTGGGTATTACCAACATCAGAAGCGGTAAGCTGATACACGCACGTTTCACGAAACCGTCTGTATGTGTGCAAGGAGTTCTTGACAGTTCTTGAACAAGGGCATCATCACAGTGATCAGTGAGCACCAGAAGCTTGTCATGACTTGTTATAGGATCTGGTCGTGATCGTGGTGACGAAGGGTCCATGTGTAGGGAAGTATGTGGTATAGTAGAGCTGTTGGAATTCGAGGATGCCTCGGTCATTTCGTCGACAAATTGTCTGTCACTAGAGCAGGCGACATGTCGGAACCTGAAGCCACCCTTCGCGTTGGTGAGGTTTAGGCCGTCGACGCTGGTAGGCGTGGATAATGCCACGTAGACCAACATCAGTGGATGGCGTTTGTCGTATTCGTAGACTACCTGGGCGTATGTGGCCTACGTAGCCTAGTCTACAAAGCGGCTGTCAATCAATCTGGCATCATCCTCGGTCAGCATGAGTCCATCACCCAGCCTCGTAAGAAATGAAGAGGACACTGCGTCGTTCTTGCGGACTAAGTGCACTTTACGGTGCGATGAATATCGTACGTAACTTTCGTTAATTTATTCCTCCGCGGGGTCGAGCAATGCTTCAATATAGCTTTCTGAATCATAGGAATACAAACGTAATGTTTATTAGACTGCTATAAAAGCGAAGCCAACACTGGAACTACAGACGTTAATCTGATATGATGCCTGTATCGTAGGAGTACACATCGTAGGAGTATCGATCATGTGTTTATTGCTTTCTTGTAAAATTAGATGGCCAGCTTCACAACCACAATTGACGTTGCAGCGATATTACGCCTGCGTAGGCTGTTTTTCCAAACCAGTTTATAGACCTGGCGTGCCTCAGTGGTAGAATACCTGATTGCCACGCAGAACGCTTGGGTTCGATTCCTGCTGGGATCCTAATTTTCATTCTTTCCATTCGTTGCGTCAACGCTGCCGATGTTGGTTTTCCTTAACGCTCTAGCATTTAAGTTACCAATGTCTGTTCTCGCCGTTCCTGGGTAGATATAAACTGTCAATCACCTGTGGCGCATTCCCGTACACAGGGGCCCGTGGTAAACGGGTATGTCCCACACGTGTCTAGTGGAAAGGGTTTGACGACGTACGCGACAGGATTTTAACGTTATTCATGTCATGACCCGGCAATCATATTCGTCAAATCCTTTTACCCTCCCATGGAAATTTTGGTCTACACCAAGTTAAGGAGGCGATCATGAGAGCACCCAGACGTAGGCGGCTAGATAGATAGATACGTAGATAGAAATGCTCAAAGTGCCAGAGGTTCGCAAAGAAATGCTTCGCATTTAATATAAATCCTACTCACAACGCGAAAAGCATGCTGGAATGTGTCACTATATTTTACTGTCTTTTCATTTGATCTAATTACATGTTCTGGCCAGTTGTCGGTCCCTTTAAACGCAGAAATCTTAGTCTGTCTGTCTTTCTGTCTGTCACACGATTCAGCCATCCCGGCCAAAGTTTAACTTAAAGGGACACTAAAGGCAAATATTAAGTCAACGTTGATTGTTGAAATAGCGGTCCAGAAACCCCGTAGTGCTACATTTATGCCAAGGAATTGCTTATTTTGAAATAAAATCAAGTTTTAGTGGTCCGCATCGCGTTAGCGCACTTCAAATCACCCGCCTGAAATCAGAGTTTCATACGTCACTGCTGCCGTGCCCAACGTTGCCCGCCTTTACTGCGCGACCGCCGACACTAGTAGCAGCAGAGCGAAAGTAGCAGGACCCACAGCAGCAGCAACGGCCATCGAAGCCATCGAAGCTTGCCGCAATCGGCGCAATGGATGTGGACGGAGAACTTGACGAGACATTGGCTCGCGACGCTGCGCTCCAATTCAGCGACTTGAGCCCCGATGAACGCGGTATGCTGCTGAGGGCTCGTAGTGCCGGCGTCGTTGCATGCGGCATTTTGTCGAACTTTCTGTCAGAGCGACTTTCACGAGCGCGCAAAACACACGCGGCAGTACGCGATCCCGAAACTACCACTGAGACGCGACCGCGTGAGCGAAGCAGGGCGCCGGGCGAAGCGCAGTTCGGTGAAAACGGAACCTTTGAACCACACGCGCCGTTCCCCGTGGCAATGCCACAGAGGTTCTTTTTTCCATGAACCAAACGGAAACGAACAAACAGCATTTTATTACGTCTTTTGATGCACGGAAGGTTGTTTTTTTATTGCGGCTAGTTTGATTACTAGTGATTTATTGTAGGCAGACTCTCATACGTCATCGGGATCACTTCGAAAATGTCCCACTCGTGGCGCTCATCATATGATATTTTAGCTTAATTTCTCGGTAAGTAGGGCACTGCTGTTGACAATATTGCCGTTTTAGAAGTTGTCATACATTGAGCTTTCACTCTGACATAAATTGTTATTTGCCTTAAGTGTCCCTTTAACTAAGCGCTTGCTGAACAACCAGCCATCTTGAACTGGTAGCTGCGTTCATACTTGTGAACATTGTCGATCAAAAAGCAAATATTACGCATATCTGAGGCGCAACATCAATAATAATAATAATAATGATAATAATAATAATAATAATAATAATAATAATAATAATAATAATAATAATAATAATAATAATAATAACAATAATAATAATAATAATAATAATAATAATAATAATAATAATTATTATTATTATTATTATTATTATTATTATTATTATTATTATTATTATTATTATTATTATTATTATTATTATTAGTGTTTCTTAGGCTGCGCTGAAAATGCGACGCTATGCACGCAAAAGCCCTCTGCCGACGATATGCTGCTGCCACCTGGCAGTGGCCCTGGGTTCTGCACAAGCTCATGTTTCCCGACGCCACTGAGATGGCGTCCATATATCTCACGCAGCGTCTCCTCTATTTTATCAATGCCAGCCAGATGCGGCCGATTCATCATAGAGCAGGCGCTGTCTGAGGCAAGGCAAAATATAAATGGCCGCTTGATGAAAAATTGGTACGAGAATAGCATCACGGGTGGGCGCGGATGAGACCAGGACTCATGTAGTACGGCCGGCAGAAGATATAGCGAAGCACGCAGATACGCTGCCATTTTTTTTTTACATCTCCGTTCTTGCGTATTAATATGATGTTAGCATTTTCCCAGCTCACTCGAATATTTACCACCAGTACGGTATCAATGAGGGGAGGGCGCCTTGTTCTGTATATTGCACATTACAACAAGGATGGCGTTGCCGCTTGCACATAAGCACTGTAGTGAAACCTACTTGTACAATGAAGATGGCTTTGCCGCTTGCGCAGAAGCACTGTAGTGAAACCTGCTTTCCAAATGAGAGGAATGGTGACGGTTTTGTAAATCGCGTGTCACCCCTTCATTTTACGCCTTGTGAACATTTGTGCCAAAAGGGGTACGTACCTTTCGTCGATAGCTTTAATACGACTGGAGTATATCTTCTCGAGCGCAGAAAGCGCCATGTAACGTTTCCGTAAGCACACACTATGCTGTCCACATGTGCAGCGTCTGTCTCCATGGTAACCGTTGCTAACATAACAAAAATGGTGTCCTAGGAGGCACGAAATAGAGTATAGAGTTTCTTACAATTAAAAAGAGGGAGCCAGAGCCCAAAAACTTTCAAGGTCCAGATATCGCCACAGAGGTCGAAAAAAAAAAGGAAAAAAAAAGAACTGCAAGCAGGGCACTGAGTAGCACTATAGTACACTACTGACCTCTGTGTCGTATGATGATGATGATGCTATTTGCAGCGCTATCTATGCTCGCGCTATTGCAGTTCACTACGCCGTCGCTACGTCGCTACCCTTATTTCTGAGTTCTACAGACGTGCCCAGCGAGCAGAACGCCAGCACGCTCGTGTGGGCGCTTCTTTCTGTCGCTAGGGGCCTTTTCGCCGCGGCTTTGGCGCTACTAGCTACCCCAACCACGCAGCACCTCCTGCTCGCGCTGAGTCGAGATGCTTGCGTGGGCATGCGCTCTGTAAAACGAAGGAAAAAATGAGAAAAAGGTCATTTATTGGGTAAAATCAGCAATAACAGTACACTGTAGTTCCTAGTGACGCGAGTGCGTGAGAGAAGGATCAAGGCAATTTTTCGGAAAGGCGAGGCTACTTTTAATTGGTTGTTTATCATGGACATGCAAAAACGTCGTTACAACAATATAATTTTATACGTAGTACGTGTTGTAAAACTAACGTGATGAACTCTTTTTAGGATTTGCTCACCGACAGGTAGGGTCACTGTTCATTTCCCTAACCAACAAAACAATAAAAAAAGAAAGTGATTACCGAAGGTCGAAATGTTCACCAGTGCTGGGGCAGTTGATTCTTTTGTAAACAGACTGTGAAATGCTGGCTTAAGTGCCGTGTAATCATTTTTTACCATTAGAGGCGTTGCAGTAATTAAAAAATGCGACCAAACTTACAAGTTCTGCGAAGAAGCAATCTGAAACAAAACACAGCGCGAACTTGTGCCCTTGTGCATCCACGCATCTGCCAAAGCTCAGGTCAGAGAACATCTACCACAAGCGTGCCATCAGGCTCGATGGGAAGCTGCTTACGGCGGAGTTCAATCCCGTACGTGTGCGGCGTGACCACCCTTACTGCGCATGCGCGAACCCTCTCCGCACACCTCCTCTCCACTCCCTCTCCTCGTTTAGATAAAAGACTCGCGTTATGTCGTACAGTACACGCTCAGTCACTACGCCGGTGTCATGAGTTCCAACGTCAACGTCGGCGCCAGTTGCAGTAATACCTTAACGCCTGCCGAGATCGCGGAGCAGCGGAAGGCTCGACGTTCCGAAGCGCAACGTAAACGTCGGCAAGCGGACCCCGAGCTCCAGGCTAGGGAAGCCCAGCGCAAACGGCAACGTCGGCGGGAAACTGCTACGGATGAAACGCGGGCTCGACATGCCGAAACGCTCCTTCGCATCGCCTCATGGTCCCCTTTAGCGGGAGATGGTGTAATTTTTTTATGTTGGCCTAATGCCTCTACTTCCATCAATTCTATCTTGCTACAAAAAAAAAATCACGTACATTCACAGCTCAGTTATCTGCCCTTTACGGCAGAATGACCGTATTTTCCCCACTACTTATTTTTGTCCTTTCTCTCGAATTTCCTGGCACCAGAACCGTGTCTTAGTTATTTCTATCGCGGGCGTGTTCAGCTTTCCATTGTTGTCCCTAAAACCCAAGGCTTCATGTAGGCTCGTGCCCAAACGTACACCTGGGTGGATATCTCCACATTCACATGCTCCGCCGTTTTCTTATCTTCCTTGCATGGGTAACGACTCGAGCGCCCCCTTAGCGGCGAAGTCTGGAACGAGAGCCGGCGCAGGCAGCTTCTCTGGTAGATGTTCTCTGGTAGATGTTCTCTGGTAGAGGTAGAACCACGTAGAACGCCGCTAGCTGGGCAGGTCAGGAGTGCAGTGTGCAGTCGTACAGTGGTTCAACAAAGGCACCGCGGCCCCGCTTAAGCAGTTTACGTTGTTCTCTAATATTATGAGAAGGGAAGCTGAGAGGCTAGAGAGGCCACGTTTCTGTGTGTCTGCTGAATTATCTGAACTTTTGCCGCGCCGGTTCCGTGCACCAAGCCGGAATCGCACACTGTGAGCACGGAAAAGCCGTTTAGTTCGCAGAGTACTGTGTACAACCGCTCGCTGTTCTATTTGCTAGTGAACGACTGCGTGAAGTGAATGTCTGATCTGCTACTGTGAGCTTGACGGTGTAAGCTACTACTGAGAATGGCAAACCTCGATTGCCCTGCGTTGCCGAAGGGCTGGCGACGCGAGGAAGTTATTCGTCGAGGTGGGCTGTCAGCTGGAAAAGTCGACGTCTACTACTACAGGTGAGATTGTGTTAACGGGCTTGCGACGTTGCCTACTCGCGTGCATCGTTCTGTATCTTACTTTCAGTGCTGTGTACGAGAGATATGTTTGTTTTTCCTTCAACACTATGGCACATAGCCACTCTGGGGGATTGGCCAAGAAATCGTAGTTTAAAATTTAGAAGATAATTTAAACAATGTTGAATCATAAAAAAAATAATAAAAAAGGAAATATTAGGTAATATATCAAATAAATACTGCAATTACTATGACGTTCTCATTGTCGTCTTCGTACGCCTTAACTTTTTCGTTTGCTACACGGTAGAATTGCCGGTTAATTACCTGTAGAGGCGCACTGCCCATTTTGAACAATTCGTGCTTATGGCGTTGATAATTGAGTGCTTATTTGAAGGGGTATAAGTCGCTGTTGTGCACATAATTCAAGTACAGAACTAGCCAACCGATTTGCACGAGGTATCCGTTGGTATCCGTGGCCATCGCGTTGACGCCGCCATGCAGGTTGTGGTTAGAGCTACTCTATATGCTACCTTTAGGTAACACTAGTAACTAGTTTTGGTGGCCTCCGCGATCAGCTCCGGCAGCGCGCCCTTCGTGATCCCGGAGCTGATCGCGGAGACCACGCTTCGGCAGAATTCTGTTTGGTGTCGCAGAAGTCTGTTGCCAGACTGAGAAGCGCGAAGCGGCTCGTGGGTTACGTGCGCCCCAGTGACACGGGCACACCACGGACTTCTGCGACACCAAACAGAACCCTGCCCACGTTTCTCTCAATGTTTGTCGGGTCATTCGGCCGGGCTGGCTGTTGTCATCCAGCGTAGGTTGGTCCACGAGGAACTGGCCATGAAAGGGACGCATTATGGTAATATGCTTTCTGGCCTATTTCACATGGTAGTTGCAGCACTTTCTGTGTTTACCGAATTAAGAGGCAACTGTGCCGTCGCGTGCATGCATACGCAAATTGAACCGAAGAAAAATTGCTTGGCATCCAAACGCAGTATCCATGAAGCTGTGTTGTGAAGTTGACGACAAATACAGTAGTTTTGTCATCATTGACAAGCTGTGTAGTATTGATAGTGGTTGGGATTCTTAATTCGAGTAGATAAATTTCAGATAACTGGAAAATGGAGAGTTAACTGGCTGTATTATTTTACTGTCTTGTTCAATCTAGATTCACATGTGTGATGATAAGAATAATAATAATTGCTGAGGTTTTGCATCTCAAAACCACAATATATGATTATGGGCGACACCATATTGGAGGGCTCCGGAAATTTCGACCTCCTGGTGTTCTTTTATGTGCTCCTAAATTTAAGCACATGGGACTCTGGCATTTCGCCTCCATCAAAATGTGACCGGGATTCAATCCCCGAACCTTGAGGTCAGCAGTTGAGCACTGTAACCACTAGACACAGCGACGAGTCATTGTACGATGAGTGCTACATTTCCATCTGGGTTTAACATCCAAGTATTCCATTCAATGAAACATTCATAATTAATTTGAATTGTACTATGTCTCATATCAGTACTATTCACAAAAGACACAATCATCTTTTCGGCCAAGTATTTATGTTAACTTGTACACACACTTTGACAAGTGTGTCTAGCTTTTAGTGAGGCATAGCCCTGCCTTGGTACATTTCTAGAATAATTTTGCAGTATGACAAACATGTTCATTGGACCAGGCTGGTACATTACCGAACTTAGACGAAAGAACAAGGTTAGGGACGAATGAAATGGAAACAGGCACAACACTGCCTAACCAATTTTTTATTGTTTACGCATCAATAAATAATGCATTCAAACAATCAGTATACTCATCAGGTCACTGTAAACTGTGCTATGTCGCATGTTCGGAAGAGGCAGGACTTAGTTTTGGAGGAGCGGTAGTGAAGATACGCTGACACATTTATCACCAATTTTTGTTTGTATGCTATAACCTTTATAGATTTTGCACTGATGGTGTTCTGTGTATGTTCATAGCAGTTTGCAATCTGTGTATGAGCCTAGTAGTTTGGCATTCACAATTCTTGCAGTGGTCAGCAAGACGACTGCTAACTGACCCTTTGAGCGAGTACACATGCTCACTAAGTCTTTCGTTGATACATCGACCAGTTTGGCCTATGTAGCACTGCTCGCAAGTTTGAGATATTATATATTACTTCAACAGTCAACATATTTTTGTGTGTGCTTCATTTGCAAAGTGGCTTTTCTTCTTTACGGTTGATCCTCTTACAGAGGTCAGATCTGTAAGAGGTTCTACAGAAACCAAAAATAACCTCTGTAGAGGCTTTGTGGGCAGTGAGATCAGACATGTTGTTCCAGTTAACTAGTGAAGCTGCTGTGAGAAGTGACAGTTCACTGAAGTGTAATAGTTAACTGATTTTGCCTCATGTATGTACAGGTGGAGACAAAATACTGTTGACCATAGGTGCATGTGGCTGAGCCCCTCGAAAAGACTAAGGATAGGGCTGCAGTTGTGGTTTATTGTTCCTAAACTAGTTAAAAGTCATGCCATTGGTGGTAGTTTCTGAGGCCTAAAAGGTGGCTACTGGAAATTTGAAAAGTGCCATCCTCTTGAGCGAAAATGTGAGGGGCACTAGGCAATTGCTGACAAATATTGCTTGCTGGTGTTTTGCCACGTTCCCCATGGTCCACTATATTTTGTCCCTCCTCGTGTCCCAAATGCCAGGCATAGTGACAACAGCAATACCTATTTTATTCCCATTTGTTGTTAAACTAGTGCTGAACCAATCGTGCTGAAATATTAGAGTGCTATCTGTGTTTTCTGAGCTCTATCTTTGCCCTGCAGTCCTGGAGGAAAGAAGTTTCGCAGCAAGCCTCAGCTGGCACGCTTCTTGGGTGATGCCATTGACCTGAGCACGTTTGATTTCCGCACGGGCAAGGTCAACTCTTTGCTGCTTCGCAAAAGCCGCAGGCAGCGAGGCACACAATTTGACTACAGTCGAGGGATACGCAATGATGCCTCTCTTGTGCCTCCTATCAGGCAAACGGCCTCCATCTTCAAGCAGCCAGTCACTGTGGTACGATCACAGGAAGGCAAAGTGCGCTCAGATTTTAAGCATGGCCCTCCAGACAAACCAAAACAGGTAGGCATCTCTTCCTGTTCAAGCGTATGCTTTTTTTCAGGGCCTTGTTGAACAAGGCGATTAAAAGCAGGCTTACTCCTCTAGCCTGACATCTGCTGTCGGCAGATGTCACACAGAAAATTGTTTAGACAGGGTAAAGGCCTGGCCACACTAGTGGCATGGCAGCTTGCTGTTAGCTGTTCTCAGGCTGTGTGTGCAGGTGGCTTTGATGTGCACGTGAGGTTTCTCTTTCATTGGGAGGTGGGTCCGGGACCCATTTTTGTGACATTCTCTGGCAGCTGCACAGCGATGCAGCCAATCGGCAATGAAGGAGTAGTTGCCATGGCTACACCATGTGCCACATTGTCTGCTTAGTTCTGTTCATAGTTCTGGGTTCTCTATGTAGTTTTCTCTGTGCACACTCGTCACTTTTGAAAGTGAAAAATCTCTGTCTCACGTTCATGCAGTTAGAGTGCAATGTATCAATGTGTCATGTGATTGTCACACTCGCAGAGCTTGCTATGCACGTTATGCACTTCTTGTGAGGCTGACACAGGCCACTGTTGTGGCAGGCTTGCTGCTAGCGAGCACACGAGCGTTAACATAATCTGTCCTGAGAGTTCCTGGCTGTTCGGAGCATAGAGTTTCCTACAATTACCTAGAGGGAACTCTGGCGTTGCAATCATTCAGCCACCATATGAATGATGGGTAGTACACGGATTTGCCTAATCTTCGTGCTTACGGCTTCGAACGCACTTGTGGCATTGTTTATTGCCGTGCTTTGTCGTTCGTTTCGGATAAAAAAATGGACCGTTGTGAACTTCGTGACCAGATTTGAATTGGTGAGTCAAAAAAGGTTAAAGTGGTGAAGTGGAACTGCTGACTTTTGCTGAACTTCATATTGCGACAAAGCGTATGCAGGCGACGCGGAGCCAAACGGGGCCAAAAGAGCAAAGTTTAGACAAATTCGTGTACTACCCATCATTCCCATGCTGGCTGAAGCGCCATACATTGCAGCTCCCATAGACACTACCGCCAGAGTTCCCTCTAGTGTATCTATAGGAAACTATGGTTTGGAGCACAATTTCAATTTTTTTAAGCCAATGTGATGGGCATCTTTTGAATGCTATGACATGTGATCTATTCAATTCGCTTGTGCTACTCTGAACTGGTTCATGGCAGCGTAAGAGAAGTTCAGAAATATGCGGCTTGAGTTTAGTTGTGCAGGCACAATGCAACACAAAAAAACAAATGGTGAGGTGATGGCACAGTACAGGCCTTATGTGTTTGTCCACTTAATGTGCACCACCCACTTGAGCTTGAAGCATGGGTAAGGTTGGTTTCGGAGGCATAAACACAGCCTGTGTCACCTGCTGCATGCACGCACCTGCACTAAGCCGGCACCATCTGCAAAGAGGGTGTGGGACAGTCCTGAACCTTTTGAATTAAATGACTGGTTAAGAGGATGCCATTGCTACATCGCTGAAATGGATGGCAGGGTGCAGGCAAATTGAATGGACCTATGGTGATGGTTGTAATCTGAACTTGGCTACGTATAACGCTAGAACTTTATCTAGTGAGGCGAGTCTAGCTGTACTATTCGAGGAATTAGAGGGTGTTAAATAGGATGTAATAGGGCTCAGTGAGGTTAGGAGGCCACAGGAGGCTTATACAGTGCTGAAGAATGGACACGTCCTATGCTATCGTGGCTTAGCTGACACAAGAGAACTAGGAGTGGGGTTCCTTATTCATAAAAATATAGCTGGCGATAAGAGGAATACTATAGCGTTAATGAGAGGGTGATATGTATCGTGATTAAGTTTAATAAGAGGTACAGGATGACGGTGGTACAGGCCTACGTGCCTACATCCAGCCATGATGATCAACTGGTTGAACGCTTCTACGAAGACGTAGAATCAGCATTGAGTAAGGTAAAGACACAGTATACTGTACTGATGGGCGACTTTAATGCAAAAGTAGGCAAGAAGCAGGCTGGAGATCATGCAGTTGGGGAATATGGCATCGGCTCTAGAAACGCCAGAGGGGAGTTACTAGTAGAGTTCACAGAACGCAATAATTTACGGATCCTGAATACCTTCTACAGAAAATGGGCTACTCGTAAGTGGACGTGGAGGAGTCCTAATGGCGAAACTAATAATGAAATAGACTTCGTAATGTGTGTCCACGCGGGCATTGTACAGGATGTGGAAGTAGTTAACAAGATCCGATGCAGTGACCATAGAATGGTAAGATCTAGAATTCAACTAGACTTGAGGAAGGAACGGCAGAACCTGATACGCAAGAAGCTGATTAATGAACTAGCTCTGAGAGGGAAAGTACAGGAATTCAGAGTTTCACTTCAGAATAGGTATGCGGCTTTAACCGAGGAAACCGACCTTAGCGTTGACGCAGTGAATGATAATCTAACTAGTATCATTAAGGAGTGTGCAGTGGAAGTTGGGGGTACAGTCGTTAGACAGGACACTGGTAAGCTATCCCAAGAGACGAAAAACCTCATGAAGAAACGTCAAACCATGAAAGCCTCAAATGCAACAGACAAAATAGAGCTGGCGGAGCTTTCGAAATTGTGGAGTAGCCGACATAAGAAAGTATAATATGGAGAGAATTGAGCATGCTCTAAAGAACGGAAGAAGCCTCAAAGCTATGAAGACAAAACTGTGCATAGGCAAAAATCAGATGTATGCATTAAGGGACAAGGAAACCAAGGTCACAGCCAATATAGATAGAATAGTTGAGGTAGCGGAATAGTTCTACAGAGATCTGTACAGCAGCCGAGACAGTTAGGATGATAACGTAAGAAGCAGTAATAGCCCAGAGGAATCTGGCATCCCACCAGTATTGACAGGAGAAGTAAAGAAAGCCCTAAAGGGAATGCAAAGAGGCAAAGCCGCTGGTGAGGATCAGGTAACATCAGACCTGTTGAAAGACGGTGGAGAGATTATATTAGAAAAACTGGCCAACCTGTATACGAAGTGTCTCTCGACGGGGAAGATACCAGAATCTTGGAAGAATGCCAAGATCATCTTGATCTATAAGAAAGGGGACGTCAAGGACCTGAAAAATTACAGGCCCATCAGCTTACTGTCCGTTGTCTACAAGCTATTCACAAAAGTAATTGCTAACAGAATTAGTACGACATTACGAGGGCGGTCCGATAAGTACTTAGCCTCACCGCGACAGCGCAATGCTGTCGCATAAGACATATACTGACGTTGAGTACTCTCTCTTAAAGGGACACATGTAAAGGTCCAGTCGAATTGGGCTCGCGGTTTTCTTTTGGCCACTTGAGGAAGCAGGTGATTTTCGTGTGTCCGTTAAAAATGGAAAAAGAGCAATATCGGTCGGTGATTCGATTCTTGTTTTTGGAAGGGAAATCGCGCAGCGAAATCAAAGTGCGACTGAATGCCGTCTACGGTGAGTCTTCTCCTTCGATGGCAACCGTCATAAATTGGTTCAACGAGTTTAAACGTGGCCGCACGTCGGTTTTTGATGAGCCTCGCCCAGGGGCCCCGCAAACGGCTACCATGGCTGATAACGTGACAAAAATCCACGACCTCCTATTGGCAGACCGCCGACTGAAGGTGCGCGAGATAGCCGAGACAGTAGGCATCTGAAGATACCGCGTGGGTCATATCCTGCATGAAATTTTGGGCATGAGAAAGCTGTCGGCGCAATGGGTGCCGCGTTTGCTCACTCCGGACAACAAGCGCGTCCATGAGACCACTTCGGAGCAGTGTTTGAAGCTGTTTAAGCGTAATCCGAAGGAGTTCCTGCGTCGTTTTGTGACCGTCGACGAAACATGGATCCACTGGTACATACCAGAAACCAAAGAACAGTCGAAACAGTGGACTGCACCCGGAGAACCTGCTCCGAAGAAGGCAAAGACTGTCGCATCGGCCGGAAAGGTGATGGCCACCATTTTCTGGGATTCTCAAGGTGTGATTCTTCGACTACCTTCAGAAGGGCAAAACAGTGACAGGACCCTACTACGCCGAATTACTGGGCCGATTCGACACCGAATTGCAAAAAAAAAAAAAACGGCCACATTTGGTGAAGAAAAAGGTGCTCTTCCACCATGACAACGCGCCAGCTCACACCTGCGCCATCGCCATGGCCAAGTTGGTCGAACTGGGCTACGAAGTGGTGCCCCATCCACCCTATTCTCCAGATTTGGCCCCGAGTGATTTCTTCTTGTTTCCCAACTTGAAAAAGTCACTCGCCGGACAAAAATTTGAGTCGAATGAAAAAGTTATCGCCGCCACAGAAGCCTACTTTGCAGCTCAGGCGAAAACGTATTTTTCTGATGGGATCAAGAAGTTGGAGGATCGCTGGGTCAAGTGTATAGAGTTGAAAGGGGACTATGTTGAGAAATAAATTGACACCATTCTAAAATTTTCGTTTTTCTTTTGAAGGCTAAGTACTTATCGGACCTCCCTCGTAGAGTTCAATCAACCAAAGGACCAGGCAGGATTTCGTACAGGCAACAATCGACCATATTCATACTATCAGTCAGGTGATAGAAAAATGCGCGGAATACAACCAACCTCTATACATAGCCTTCATAGATTACGAGAAGGCATTTGATTCGGTGGAGACATCAGCAGTCATGCAGGCACGGCGGAATCAGGGCATCGACGAAGCCTATATAAACATAATAGAAGAAATCTACAGCGGATCCACAGCCACCATAGTCCTCCATAAAGAAAGCGACAGAATCCCTATAAAGAAGGGCGTACGACAGGGAGACATGATCTCTCCAATGCTATTCACCGCGTGTTTACAGGAGGTTTTCAGGGCCCGAGATTGGGAAGAATTAGGGATAAGAGTTAATGGAGAGTATCTCAGTAACCTGCGATTCGCTGATGACATTACATTGATGAGTAACGCGGGAGACGAATTACAGCTCATGATTACTGAACTGGATACGGAAAGTAGAAGAGTAGGTCTGAAAATTAATATGCATAAAACTAAAGTAATGTGGAACAATCTTGGCAGAGAACAGTGCTTTGCGATAGGGGGCGACACACTGGAAGCTGTAAAGGAGTACGTCTACTTAGGACAGGTAGTAACCGCGGAGCCGAACCATGAGAGTGAAATAACTAGAAGAATAAGGATGGGATGGGGCTCATTCGGCAAGCATTATCAATTCATGAATGTTAGTCTACCACTATGCTTCAAGAGGAAGGTATATAACAGCTGCATCTTACCGGTACTTACCTACGGAGCAGAAACCTGGAGACTTACAAAGAGGGTTCAACTTAAATTGAGGACGATGCAGCGAGCGATGGAAAGGAAAATGATAGGTGTAACCTTAAGAGACAGGAAGAGAGCAGAGTGGGTCAGGAAACAAACGGGGGTTAAGGACATCATAGTTGAAATCAAGAAGAAGAAATGGATATGGGTCGGGCACGTAGCACGTCGCCAGGATAACTGGTGGTCATTAAGGGTAACTGACTGGATTCAAGAGATGGCAAACGCGTGAGGGAGAGACAGAAAATTAGATGGGTAGATGAGATTAAGAAGTTTGTAGGTATAACGTGACAGCAGAAAGCACAGGACCGGGTTGATTGGCGGAACATGGGAGAGGCCTTTGCCCTGCAGTGGGCGTTGACAGGCTGATGATGATGGTGCTGGCAGTGGTGATGATGAGAATATATATGTTCCTGCCACCAAAGTTAGCAGAACGAAGGTTCAGGGGACGGTGGAAGCTTCAAGTAATGAAAAATAGGAGTATGGCTGGGGCCAACATTACGACAAGAGGACTTGTCTGCCCTGATGAAAACAAGTCTCCTTATTAAAACGATGGCTCCAGTGGCATTACTCGTTAATTTCTTATTGCCGCCAAACTAGTTCTGTAAGGCGTTTTGGTGCATTGGAACATTTTAATGCTTTTATACACCTGGGCTCATTATTCTCAGTATAATGTCAACTTCATTACTTTTTGCCAGCAATCATCTAGCCATTTTTTGCTAGTCTTCTCAGCAGTTTTATTTTGTGGATGATTGTTGTGACTTTCCTCCAGAATAGAAACAGTCATAGCACTTTCATGCTGGTTTGGTTTGCCTTGGGCTTGTCTCTAAGGTCAAGGGCATTGTTAAAAAACCTTCCATTGTCCTCTGAATGGGTGTTATTGCTCTATTTCAGCTCTTCTGGGAAAAGCGGTTACAAGGATTGCAAGCATGCGACCGGGATCAAGAAGCCCTTCAGAGTTTTGAGCTTCCCAGGAACATGAAAGGCAAGTGAGCTTTTCTAAAATGGTCTGTCAGCAGCAAGATAGACACTGCAATTTACAGAAATCTTATTTGTGAAGACATGGATATCACGAGGCCCCCATGCCATTTATTACCGAATTTACCCGTGTAATGATTGTGCCGTTTTAGCTAGAAAAATTGATCAAGACATGGGGGGGGGGGGGGTATAGTCAATACACTGGATAAAATTTTTAGGAGAAGAATCCAATAGCAGGCTGGAATTTTTCCTACAGCTATTGTTAACACCACCAAAGAATTACAGTCAACTGCTGATTTTTCAAACAGGCTTGAAAATTTGGATGCTTTCACACCACTGCCACAAGACCCATAGACGTCGATGTATAAAGAAGTCGGGCGCCTCTTCCGCATCTGATTTTTCAGACTTCCTGCCAAAATTGCAGGTCCGAAACGGCATTAATTGAAGTCCCCACCTCTGCTGCGCCTATCATCTCGATAGTTCTATCATCTCGATAGTTCGAAACTGTGCTTTCACGAGTCGATCTGTTTTCGGCCGTAGCAGTGGGCAAAAGTCAGCTTTGCCGCAGTGTTGTGGGGTGAAGCAGACCGAATATCCGAAGGGGCCATTATCATGGTGGCGCAGTGCGGCAATGCCTTTACCTTTACGGATAAGCACCTGAAATGCAGGGAAGCATGATGGTGGCAGAAGGCAAACACACCAATATGGCTTAATCGCTAACAACCCTTTATGATAAGCATATTCAGCTAACTGCTCGGTAGTGCATATGGCCTAGCGCAGTTGTGAGCGTGCTGCATGCTCTTAAAGGACCCCTGACAGCGAAATTTTTGTTGGTGACTTTTTTGCTGTAATTTGTAGCTTTGTGTCTGGTAATCTCTAAATTAAATCGTAAATGCTCTAGCGTATCGTACAACTAATTCTAGCGTAGTTAATTGTGACCATTTTAGCATCACTTCAAAACGCCCGCCTAAAAACCACAAGAAACTGGCGCCCCACGCGGGGGAGCGTCAAAGACCACGTGCACTCAAGCTGTGGTGACGTTGACAGCGCGGTTTTCAAATCGGGGCCCCGCGCGCGGTAGAGATTGAAAGTATGTGGGTGCCTCGGTATGGGTTAAACCTGTTAAGCGCGTGTCCCCTCACGAAAACTACCTCGAGAGCAGCCCGACAACAGAGCCAGAGGGGTGCGGAACAATAGGCCTCGCCGGGTGCCAGTCGTCGTATTGTGCACGTGCGCCCCGCAAACCTTCTGTGACGTCCACAATACTTGCTTTACTCGTGGAACGTCACACGGGGCCTCTATCTACGTCATGCCAGGATGTCGCAAGGTGCAGCCAACTCAAGTGAGCACTCACGCTCATTTTAAAACCAAATAAAGATATCTTAAAGGCAACGTTCGTCACTAATAATCGGTCAGATGTGCCCCCGTATACAGGAAAGTCAAACAACACAAAGATCTCGAGGTTTCAATTTTGGTGTCAGGGGTCCTTTAATAGGCGACAACCCAAACGCGCCGCGCCACCGTTCATGCTGCCTCCTTGTGCAGACAGAACGTTGCCTTCACGAATGAAAGCAGCTTGCCACTGCTGCCCGTGTGTGGTCAGTATCGGAGTGGGCATCACGAACACTTTCACAGCAAACGCGTGCCTGCAGTGCAGCGAGTGCCCCAGCAGTGACGGCGTCATGCTGCCCACAACTAGGAACAGTCGGCTTCACACGGCAGCAAATGCTGTGTATCGGTGGATATTTTCGTACAGTTGCGCATCGTTTACATGCGCACACGCATCCGGGAAAGTCAGAGGAGTCGTGCACTCCTCCGCCACAACCATTGTGTTCCGCATCATCGTTTCCAAATGCTCCATTCAAGAGAGCCATAATTTTTTTTCGCGCTTTCTGGTACAGTCGAGCCCGACTATATCGAACCCGTTTATATCAAATTATCCCGTATATCGAACAATTTCTAAACACGGTATATTTACATTGAGAATATATAGCAAAAGTTACTGTTACATCGAACGAAAATAGCAACGACAACCGATATATCAAACTCCATGTGCCTCAAAAGTGCCCCAGCAAGTTGGCTTTCCCTCGCGATGGCGGGGAAAACTGCCGGCGCCACCCTAGAAAAAGTGGTTTAGACCCGGCTGTGCACAGGCGAACACCCCCCTGCAAAAAATGATCCTGGCCTGCTTGCAGCGCTTACAGCCAATCAGAGGCCGTCGTGCTTTCTCCGAGGCGCGGAGGCGGTACAAGTGAGCGCCATTTTTTCTTTATGCTTGCGTGCCTGCTGCTGCCTCTTTTCCTCGAGTCCTCATTCAGCGTGGTTCGTGCTGGTGGTGTTGCCTGTTAGCGCTCTGTGAACTTTCTTGGCGCGCTGTCGTCATGGCTTCTGCAAAGAGGCAGACTTTGCCGTTCGCCGCGAAACTTGAAATCATAAATCGAATCGAGCGCGGTGAGAAGTCTGACGTCGCCGCCACGTACGGATCGACATTCGACGAGTTCGTCCGTGCGGACGATGATGTCGCCATCATGGGCCAGCTACAAGATGAGGAATACGTTGCAGACGTCGTGCCGACCACGAGCCAAAGCGACAGCAATAAGGAAATTGACGATGGCCCGTTGCCTACATCCTCCGAAGTGATTAGTGCACTTGCGTTGGTCCGGCGCTATTGCGTGAATATGGAAGGCTGCTCCGACTCGTTGGACAACGTGGAGGCGTGCGTGCTGTCGCAGGCAGCGAAGTTATTGAAACAAAAGAAAATCCAGGACAAGTAAGCCACCATATTAATAAAGTACTTTTCTCATATGTATGTGCCTTTGTGTCATTAAATCCTATAGCGGGCCTATATCGAATTATGCCATATAACAAACTAATAAACGTTTTTTGGCGAGTTCGATATACCCGGTTTGACTGTATCGGCGGCGCTCATCATGAGACACAAATTCGCAGTTGTGGTTGGCCTGTAGTGGGGTTCGCAGTAGGTACCGAATGTGTTCACAAATGCCTGGGTGCGCACCAAAATGCCTGATAAGTGTACTAAAGCTATTTCGGACATGGGTGTGGCGATTTGATCGCTTGAGCAGATTAAAAAACATGAATTCGTTTTTCCAGACTGCTAGATTTTTCTGACGTTTTCGCGGTCCCTAGGGAGTCCGAAAAATCGGATGTTGACTGTAGTCTAAAAAAGACCCACCTTTGTATCAAAAGTATACGTTCGCTTCATTTTGCAGGTATCGCTCACATCATGAAAACTGCAAAAGAAAGGGAGGGGGGCAGTAAATCGCTCATTTCACGATCTTCAATTCTTTTAGCTACAGATGCACTGTGCCCGGGAAAGTAATTTAATGAATGTGGACGGCGAAAAAGGGGCTCAGAACCATGCAAAAACCTGGAATTCATAAATACTTGTGCCACCGATTGCTGCCATCTTCGTTTGGTTTGAAAGCTCACAGTTTCACCGTTCTGTTCCCACTCTACTCATTTAATGTAGAAAGTGGGAAAAAGAAAAGATAAATGCAGGTCTAACAAAATTCACCACGTATGAGAACCTCCAATTATTTGTTGCAATGTCAATTTGTGCACTGACACTGCTGGCAGAGTGCTTGGCCATATGCCTGAGAAAAACTTCACTTCTGTTTTGCACCAGCGGCACTGGCTTCTCGCTCTCTGCACGTGCTTTTCATGCCGCAACAAAGGTGAGCGCTTTCCAGGGTTTGCATCAGTGCTTCTTTGTGATGGGGCAGAAATGGGTTGTGGGGAATTGCAACAGTAGCTACGCATCCTGCAAGGAGAAGGTAATTATCGGCAAAGTTCTGAGTGACCCAGTGAGGTTTGAAGTGTGGGCTCGTACAAACCAAGAAAAGATTGAGAACGCACGACTCATGATTATGTTTGCAAGAAGCACTTCTCGAAGAGTGACATAGGCGGCGGAATTATGGCAAGCTTGGCGCATGCGTCTCTTTCAGGTGCGCTTGTTCATTATCATTTAGGTTTGTACTTTGGAATGGAAGCTGTGAAGCCTTTACAAGAGGACTAGCAATATGTTTGTCAGCATCGAACGGCAGTGTGGTGAGTGAGGAATCTGGAAGCTCCGGACAAAACTGGCTGTGTTCTCACAGTGTGTATAATTAGATAGCAGTGGTAAAGAAAATAAGTCATCATATTTGAAAGTGGACCCACAGAATGCAGAAATAGGCAAGGTGCATTCCATACACTTCATTTTTTAACAGCGTCCCGCGGATCGTCAGACACCTGAAGTGATACTATTGCAGGAACTTGTAGTTCCCTGTGGTGGCCGTGCATAATAGGCACGAAGGAAGATCAGTAATAAGAACAACCTAAATATGAACTAATGGCATATGGGGGAAGTCTCATCATTTGTAGGAAAAAATGATACCTAACCTATTGAGTTCACATTATAAAATATTATGGTTTTCACATTCTACAAAATATTTCGCATGGGTAATTTTTCTGTATGTGACGCCTTGTTTCTCATTAATTTATCCAAGTATTTGGAGCCAGTGAGGAGGCACAAGATGCACACTCATTTGTCCATAAAGCACTGGCGGTGAATTGGTACCTGAGGGCCTTGAACTGGCGAGCTTCATCGGAGAACGCGATGGAAGTGTTTTTCCTTCTCTGCTAGCGGGCTCGCACGACATAGCGTGCGTCAGGGCCATGCCCGACTCCATGACTGTGCTGTTTTGCCTCCTGAAGAATTTTTGCTCTGTGGCAAAAGAAACAAGTTCATAGTGCAGTGGTTCTTTGAAAGCGGTCACCAAGAAAAAGCAGAGCAGTGTGTACAGGCTAAAACATGTTGGCGGGCTAGTTGGTTCAAATCCATCATCAATTGTGTCCTTTTTCAATTGTGCTTACACATTCTGTCATGTATACATGGCAATACTCTACCAAGAACTGTTTGTGTGCAACTAGGGGGCCTCTGCCAGGCTGTGAATGTGACAGCAGATAAAGCCCAGTTTTAAAGTTATGTTGGTGAATTTCCTGTTTCATCTATATACCTAACTAGCATAGCCAGCTGATGGATTGTTGGTTTGCAGGTGTGGGCCCCAATGTCAGCCAGGAGACCCTTCTTCGGAGCATAGCCACGGCTCTGCATATGAGTGCACAACCTGTCACTGGGCAGACCGGCGTACGTAGCGCACTCGACAAGCATCCAGGCATCTATCTCAACCCGGACCAGCCTCTTGTTCAGGTGCATTACCCCTGCATGGTGACCCAGGCTTTGCATGCGCTCCTCTGGGGTTAGAACCAGCTGGACTGTAAGTGCTTCTTCTGCATCCCTCGAGAAAAGAAGCACCATCACTTGCAAAAATGGCAAGGCATGTTAACCAGCCAAGGCAACGCCAATAAGTTGTCTTGGGGTGAAACTAATGTACTTTGAGCAAGAAAAACAAAACATTTGAGATACTAACAGGCATTCCATTCAAGTCATACAAATGAAACAAAGTTGCATTTGAGAAATTTTTAAGCAAACGTTTTTGTGCAGTCTTTTGCTGCTGCATTATATGGATGTATAATAACAAATTTCCCAATGTATCGAAGTATCTTTAGATGAACTTGGAAAGCATCACATTGAATACAATGACTGCGGTAGTATCTTGTATCTGTGTCTCAAATACTTCTTGCCTGAGTATATTGTATCATATCATCATGCAATTTTAATGTATCTTTGCCGAGCCCTGTCTATGTGGAACTACACTACAGAAAAGCAAGGTTGAATGGTGTCTGAAATTCCGCACAATGTGCGGTATGTTGAAGTTCTCAGGCACGTGTGATGTCAAAAAACACGGCCACTGAGAACCGCCATTAGTGTGTTGCACATGCTATCGGTGTCCAGCCATGGTGCTGCAAGTGGGACAAGCTTAAACGGCAAAACAACATTCTTCTCCTCCCACAACAAAAGAGGAGCAGAGAAGGAAGGCAGAAAAGGAAACCTGGTCTCCGTGAAGGGGCTGCACAAAAAAAGAAATTGTTCGTACCAAGACTTCCAGCCTCACGCTTCGTCTTTTCGCTGCTCGCGTGTTCCACCATGCCATCCACTTCCTCACTTTCTTCATCGATTTGATTCCCCCCTTTCTAAGTGCAGCCACTGTGAAGAATTTTGTTGACTCGGCAACAAACCACAACTTCAATTGCTCAAAGCCACTACTAAAGAGGGAGCTAGTGCTCATCAGGAATAGCTCGTACGTTGGCATGCTGTCGCAGGAAGCTTGCCCTAGACTCAGAGATCATGCGTCAAAGGGATCCTGCTCATGCATTGAAGCAAGTGCAGCTTGCTTGATACTATTCGGGGATGGGAAAGCAGCCATGGCAGCTATATTGCAAAAGCCTGCCAAGCTCTTTAGACCACTTACTGGCAGCAAAGGCCACGAGGAAATAAGGCCTTTAAATTTGTGGAGCACCACTTAGATTGTGGAATCCAGCTTGTACATGCAATATGTGCGCTCTACGATGACGCAACTCTTTATTTTCTTTACAGCAAGCTGAGGACACAAACCACAGTAATGGTGCGCTGTTGCACGGGCTTTTCTTTTACCACGAAAGTGTTTTATGCCGGGGTCCACCAAGACTTGAGTGACAAAAAATACACACGATCAGACGGCAAAGAAAAACTTAAAAAAAGTTCCATTAATGGGAGTCGAACGCACGACCTCTCGGTCCGCGATAACAGATGCCGGGCACGCTATCCACTGCACCACAGTCACACACTCTGGAGGCTTTACAAACACGCCTTTTATATCTCGCGCTTTCCTCTCACAGTGCTCGTTCGGTGGGGTGGTGTCGCCGTCTGGGAACGGTAAAGTGAAGTACACTCAAAGCTCATTATAACAGTCACATCTGCCACGAAAATAATTTGGTTATATCCAAAAATTTGTTATAAACATTTATTGGTAACACTGTATCTGTGACAAGACTATTCTTCATCTACTTCGTTATAACCGATAATTCGTTATATCAGAGCTCGTTATATCGAGGTTTGAGTGTAATACATTATGACTGCGGCTTCAGCGATTAGCTCCTGCAATGCATTGTTGCTAGGCGTGTTCCAGTAGACGGGCAGTTTTGTCAACATGTTAACACACAGCGAGGTGGCGACTTTAGCCTAAGCCTCGGCCTCGCTCATAGCATCCATCCATATTAAATATAGCTCTGCAACGTGCACCTGCCTCGCCTGGCTGTAACACCGCGTTGCCCGCTTACACTCACCTCAAGAAAATACGCAGCTGGGCTAGAGGGTGTATGCATGACGCGCGTTGCGTTTTCCTCTAGTCCCACCATGGCGTTCAATATCTTCAATTGCGGCAGGATGGCCACGCGGCCTTAGCATAAGTTCTGCGTCCAATCAGCGACACTCTTCTGGCTGTCACATTGATTTCTCTTACTACGCTATCGCCGTTAACTACTACAGCTACCACAAAGGTTTGTTTAATCATTGATCATGGATGCTAGTCATCGGGATGGAGATGTGCCACCAAGCGTCAACGTTGGTGCATCCACGTTAAACGGTGCTATAGCTGCCTAACACCAGTATTATTTGTGCAAGCTCTCTTATGTTAATGTTCAGTAAACCTTCAACTACTTCTGTAGAGACAGGTTTTACTTTCGTGTGGTACCGATTCCTATGACGGAGGAATCAACCATGTTTTTTATCCTCCCTCGGCTCCTTTTTCCTTTGCTCCATGTCTCCTCCTTCGCTTTGTCCTCGTCACCCTCTTTCTGGCCGATGCTCCTCTAAAGTGCACTTGAAGCCCCTTTTGAGGGCAGAATTTTCCAGCAGCTGCGTTCTAACCGGTCTTTCATTTCGGGGGTGATGCACCATAAGTGGTATGTGTGTACGTGGAGTTCTATGGGAGGGTAAATTAGAGTCGGGAAAGACTGCCCTGCACTATAAGCAATTGCATAATAAGTTGTCTGTACTGTACTAAAAAACTACAGTTAAGCCTTAATGACGAAGTGTGTTCAATCACAATTTCAATATAATGAAGTTTCACTGTTGCCGCAAAGTAATACCGAGACAGTAAACTGAAACTTCTGCTGGTGCCAGTGGTCTAACGACTGAGTACATACGACTTTTACAGACGTATTTTTTTTTTATCACGCATAGCATGACAGAGAGCCGCCACTGAAGCAGAGCGGCATCTTTTCCTGCAGTGGTTGTGGGGCAAGGGGGCGCCAGAATGGGGCACTGCTGCCAGACACCCACCAGTTTTTCTAATGACGAGAGAAGGTACCCTGGCCTGGTGCCCGTCGTCGTGGTTACTCACTTCTCGAGAAGGTGGTCTCTCCTTTCACTTCCCTTCCCGCAACAAAGCTGAGCCAAGATCCCTCATGGGTTGCAGAAATATGTATCTGTTTTATCCCCAAACCATTACATGAACGGAGAGCATGCTTGTGACAACCTACGTATTAGTGTATTTCGAGCCATCTGTGCCATGCATAAGTTCCCCATTTGGTGTTTTATGTCATTGTAATGTGGCAGGCATGAGCAACTGTAGACGTAGTACTACTCTTTCTCTTGCATTACAAGTAATCGCGGTAATTCAGGGTACGGATCTCACCAGCAAGGCCAGCATCTTTTGAGTGATCTCTAGTGTTATTGCAAAGAAGGACATCACTGCTTGTGTCAAGATGTCCCAGAGCTCACTCTCCATGTTCCCAACGTCAAAAAAAGCTGTCCTGTACTCTAAAGAATAGGATCATTTCCCGTCATAAGGGCAATCAGAACTAACAGGTGCTTTTACCCCAAACGAAAGTTTTTTCATTGAGTACACTGCTACAAGATTAAAGTAGCCGACCAGTCTTTTTGAGCTGCTCACAGTTACTCACTGCACCGCTACAATCGCTACAACAATTAAATGGGTGTTCTGTGATATGTCGGTTCTTCAGAATGTACTGGCCATTATGCTGTAGAGAAAAATGTTCTTGTTGGTCAAATATTTTTTGGCAGTTTTAGTTTCGTACAAACCTTCTTTATTTTTCTTCATAATTGCGTTAACTTCAAAGCTCTCTTCGTAATTCTGCAGCAGCTTCTTTAATCCACGTGCATTGAACTTTGATGCCTGGAAACTCAACCAGTTGGCAACGAGGGTGTCGAAATTTTTTCAGCATCTTGCTAAAGAAAAATGGCACCGCTGCATTGACTGTTTCTATTTATTTCGGTGTTAGTTCTGTATATGGACATGTCATGGCTTGTATAAACATGGGAAAACACATGTCTCTGTTGTGTCGGTAGTGGTGCAAAAATGGTTGTCCGCCTGACATTCTTTCCTCTCCGTGTTGGTTGGTAAACATTTTCATTACCCATCTTGTGCACAATTTGCGATCGATATCTTAGGTTTTATGTTGCGGTCGAGTAAATAGTGGGGCATCCAGTAAAGGGAAATAAATTATCAGTCAAGATGCTTGTTGTCAATCATCGATCAAATAACAGTGCTTGGTTCCCTTGTTAAACGATTTCAAAGGTAATCCCAGAACTACCACTCCTCTTGTCATCATGCACAATTGTGCTGCCATTTTTTAATTCGTAACGTCATTGTATAACATTTTTTCACTTATTGCTGTCTGTAAACTAGAATTTATGCAGCTGATGATCCTTTCTCACACAAAAATTGAGTTGCAGCGCACACTCAGCAACTAGTGGGAGCCATCAGTTCTACAGACATTGTTGTCAGCGTTAACCGTCAAGCTAACTACTTTATACCAGCAGTAACCTGAGGGCCTGCAAAAGAACCACTATGTGAGCCTTGCATGTGTACGACAATGCTCTGACCCTCCACTAGTTCACTATAATCAAATGGCCCTTACTTTCTGAGTATGCCTCGTAAAGCTCATTTACTTCTGCTAAACCAATGCACAGTGGCAACCACAACTTGTAAAAGCATGCAAGGTCTTGCTCGATTCTTCATACCGGTGGAAGACGTCACAAAACAGAAAACTTGGCCACCATGAACAAAGGTGGCAAATTAAAGATGGCGGCTTCCTGCCATGCTATTTCAGACCGAAGCTTTTTTTTTTCTGCTTGCGATTGTTTTAGATGTTGTGTTTTGTTGGGCTGAGTGAAGAGCAAGTGAATGAGTTCAGTGAGCACGACATTGGTTGTCTTGCCACCCTGGGCAGTACCCCAGGCTCTGATGGCAAGTGTAAGCAGCACATTGGTTCTTGCTTACAATGATTGCTACTGTCTTGGCTGCATGTGTGCCGGGCAGCCACTGTGAAGAGGACTTCACCGGCATGTCAATGTCACGGTCTCTGCAACAAAGATATATATACACTAAAGTTAGGGCTCTGTGTTTTTGGAGTTTATTTTTCTTGAACTTCAGTGGGTGTTTTTTCAGAGTTTATTTTCATGTGGAAATTTGGCGTTATTGTAGTTTATTTTTGTAAATTCCCAGTTCTCCGGAATTCGGAGTTTAATTTTGCATTATTCTCAATACTCCAATATCTTAGATGAAATGATATCTGAACACAAAAACATCAGAATACACGAAGATATTTTAGCTGTGTAGAAGGTTTGAATGCACAAACACATATACACACAAGCACATATGCTTGAATACAAAACACCTACGTTTGCGCGTACAGTCGAGCCCGACTATATCGAACCCGTTTATATCAAATTATCCCGTATATCGAACAATTTCTAAACACGGTAAATTTACATTGAGAATATATAGCAAAAGTTACTGTTACATCGAACGAAAATAGCAATGACAACCGATATATCAAACTCCATGTGCCTCAAAAGTGCCCCAGCAAGTTGGCTTTCCCTCGCGGTGGCGGGGAAAACTGCCGGCGCCACCCTAGAAAAAGTGGTTTAGACCCGGCTGTGCACAGGCGAACACCACCCTGCAAGAAATGATCCTGGCCCGCTCGCAGCGCTTACAGCCAACCAGAGGCCGTCGTGCCTTCTTCGAGGCGCGGAGGCGGTAGAAGTGAGCGCCATTTTTTCTTTTTTTATGCTTGTGTGCCTGCTGCTGCCTGTTTTCCTCGAGTCCTCATTCAGCGTGGTCTGTGCTGGTGGTGTTGCCTGTTGGTGCTCTGTGAACTTTATTGGCGCGCTGTTGTCATGGCTTGTGCAAAGAGGCAGAATTTGCCGTTCGCCGCAAAACTCAAAATCATAAATCGGGTCGAGCGCGGTGAAAAGAAGTCCGACGTCACCGCCGCGTACAAAATTCCAAGGAGCACCTTGAGTACTATCCTGAAGAACAAGGCAGACATCAGGGCCAAGTCGGACAAAAGGCCATGTGCCCGTGGCGCCCGACGTGTGCGCACTGCTGTGTACGAAAATGTTGAAGCGGCCGTTTACAAATGGTTTGTGGACGTTCGGTCTCGAAACATCCCGGTGTCCGGCCCTATGATCGAGCAGAAAGCCAAGGACCTTGCTTTCCTGCTTGGCAGGAACGATTTCCAAGGCAGTTCAGGCTGGCTCCAACGGTTCAAAGAACGGCACGACATCGTTGGCAAAGCTGTTACAGGTGAAAGCAGAGCGGCGGACCTGGACAGCGTAGACAAATGGCTCGAGGAAAACTGGCGAGATATCGCAGCAAGATATCAAGCCCAAGATATCTTCAATGCGGATGAAACCGCTCTATTTTGGCAAATGTTGCCAAACAAGACACTTGCGTGTCGTGGCGACAAGACTTGCGGCGGCAAGGCAAACAAAGCTCGTGTGTCCGTGCTATTGGCAGCTAATTTAGACGGATCGAAAAAGCTTCGACCTCTGGTTATCGGGAAAGCACGGCACCGCGGTGTTTTCGAAATGTGCTGTCGCTTCCAGTTACCTACCGAGCAAACTCAAAAGCGTGGATGACCGGGGAGCTTTTCGGCAGGTGGCTATCGTCGTGGAATGAAGATTTGGTAGGCGAAAATCGCAAGGTGTGCCTGCTCGTGGACAATTGTTCGTCGCACCACTGCAGTACGACCTTCATCAACATCGAGCTGCGTTTTTTGCCCCCAAACACTACTCCTGTACTGCAACCACTGGATCAAGGCGTTATACGCGCACTGAAAGCCGGCTATCGGAAGCGCCTGGTGGAGAGGCTGCTGCAGAACCTTCGTGTCGGCAGGGAGCTTAAGATCGACTTGCTCGGAGCTCTTTCTATGTTGAGTAGATCGTGGGCAGATGTCACGAAGGAGACGATCCAGAACTGCTTTAGGCATGCCGGCTTCCGCATGCCTGGTGATGACACCCCAAATTCCGATGACAGCACTGAAGACACCGCAGGTGTTTCCGCCGAAGTTTGGAGCGAGCTGGCAGAGTTCCCAGGAGCTATCGACGGATCGACATTCGACGAGTTCGTCAGTGCGGACGATGATGTCGCCATCATGGGTGAGCTACAAGATGAGGACTACGTTGCAGACGTCGTGCCGACCACGAGCCAAAGCGACAGCAATAAGGAAATTGACGATGGCCCATTGCCTACATCCTCCGAAGTGATTAGTGCACTTGCGTTGGTCCGGCGCTATTGTGTGAATGTGGAAGGTTGCGGCCTCAGCTGCTCCGACTCGTTGACAATGTGGAGGCGTGCGTGCTGTCGCAGGCAGCGAAGTTGTTGACTCAGAAGAAAATCCATGACTATTTTGTTCCAAAGCAGGGCATGCAAGTAAGCCACCATATTAATAAAGTACTTTTCTTATTGTTATGTGCCCTTGTGTCAAAATCCTATAGCGGGCCTATATCGAATTATGCAATATATCAAACTAATAAACGTTTTTTGGCGAGTTCGATATACCCGGGTTCGACTGTATTACAACCTTAAATCTCGTTGTAACAGACGCAAGAGTACTTTATGAGGTCCCTATATTTGACGCCGACTGGCATGCCCCAGTGCCACCAGGGGACCATATATCTTGATGTTGTCTCTTGCTCCTGGGAGCCCTACATGCATTGACATCTCTCGCTCTGTGCACGTCAAGCCCTTTGTTTAATGTGTGATGGGCGCGGTCTACGAGATACTGTTGACGTAATGTAAAGTTTATATTGACCAAAACGGCCCATGTATCAATGACCACTCAGAACATGCCCTTTCGATAAAGAATGGAACAGGGTCATATTGGCTGTTAAAATCGGAGTTTATCAGATAAATCCAAATTGTCAAAAATTTTAACGGCAAGTGTTGATAGGATTTTTTCGGATTTATTCGAATTTATTATGACTATGTTGTTTGAGCCATTGGGTGCGTTAAAAGCGCACTCCGAACTCCAAAGGAACACGCTCGAATGCGCTCGAGTGCTTAGCTTAACGACGATTTCCGCCGACTGCTTTTGGGAGCACGAAAGCATTACATAACGAATGTTGTGTTGCTTACGTGGTAGGAACGAGTGGGGAGGGAGAACGCTCTTCATCGGAGGAGAGAGAGTCGGAAACATGTAAATTTACCGGAAGCCGTAGCAGGTGCGAGCTCTTGTGCACCGTCTCGGTGTTGGAGCGCGTAGAGCGCTCTCTGTAATCATGCACCGAAAGTTGCTGTGGGATGCGGAGTCGGTGAAGGACGGATCCCAACATAAAACAAAACGATGTTTATTAACGTAGTAGCAGCAGCAGGGCAAGCATGCCGATGCTGCGCTTCGGAAGGTTAGAGAAACAAACATGCAACCAAGCTTGGTAGCTTGGGTTATATAGCCAGTAGTGGTGACGTAAGCCTCCGACGAAACTGCGTGGCGCTGTCTTTTATCGGAAGCGTGTTGCAGCAAGTAGCTGTGTCACGCCGGGCTAATCAGTGACGAGACGGAGGCTGCGTAGGTCTGTGCGCAGTGGTCGCCACATCACCCCCCCGCGGAGTGCAGAGCCCTCAGGGTCTAGAAATCCGGGAGGCGTACCAAACGTCCAGAGCGTGTCGTGAAAGGAGCGGGCTGCGACGTCGGTGGCTGTAGAAGGACGCCAGTTGAAAGAGTGGCGCTGGCAGGTTCGTTCGCCGCGATGTATGCGGGCTTGAGTCGGTCAATCGAGACGCGGACGTCGTTCCCGTTCAAGCGCAAGGTGAAGTTCTTGTCGTCGCGATGGACGACTAGATAGGGTCCGCTGTAAGGTGGCTGGAAAGGCCGGCGGACGGTGTCGTCACGGAGGAAAGCATGCGTGCACGATGCTAGCTCTTTGAACACAAAAGGTGTGGGCTTGCTATGGTGGGCTGCAGGGGACGGGCGTAAGGCAGCGATGGTGCGTCGGAGCCGGGCGACGAAGTCGGTGGGGTCTGACATCGTAGTGCTGGATGGCAGAGCTGCGAGAAATTCACCTGGCAGACGGAGTGGTTCCCCGTAGACGAGCTCTGCTGGCGTAGCATGGATGTCCGGCTTGAAGGTGGTGCGAAGACCGAGGATGACAGCTGGGATGGCCTCGAGCCAGGTTGAGTCCGGGTGGCACATAATGGCGGCTTTGAACTGTCGGTGAAAACGCTCGATCATTCCGTTGGCGCAGGGATGGTAGCTCGTGGTCCTCAAGCGTTCAAACCCGATGGTCAATCCCAGGAGCCTGAATAGGTGAGACTCAAACTGTCGCCCTTGGTCGGTGGTTACGCGGCGGGGAGCGCCGAAACGGGCAATCCAGCCGGAGAAGAAGGCCGAGGCGACGTCTTCCGCGGTGATTCCCTCGAGAGGCCATGCCTCAGGCCATCGAGTGTAGCGGTCGATGGCGGTGAGGCAGTAGCGGTAGGGTCCTGCCGGGGGAAATGGTCCTATGATGTCGAGGTGGACGTGCTCGAACCGACCTGAGGGCTGAGCGAATGTTCCGAGTGGGGACGAGACGTGCCTGGTGATTTTTGCACGTTGGCAGTGAATGCAGGAGCGCGCCCACGTGCGACAATCCCGCTGCATGGAGGGCCAGACATAGCGGTCAGCCACGAGGCGTGTAGAGGCACGTATGCCGGGATGGCTGAGGTTGTGGAGCTGGTTGAAAAGACCACGGCGATGGCACAGGGGCACGTAGGGCCTGCTTCGTCCTGTCGACATGTCGCAGCAGATAGTTCTTGCCGACCCTGGAATGGAGACTTCTTTTAGCTGAAGTGAGGACGTGCCCTTGAGAAGTTCCTGCAGCTCGGCGTCCAAGGTCTGAGTCTCGGCGAGGATGTCTGCTGTTATTTGCACCGAGCTGATGGTAGCCACACGTGAAAGTGCGTCGGCGACCATGTTGTCTTTCCCGCTGATGTGCTGGATGTCGGTGGTGAACTGTGCAATGAACGAGAGTTGGTTCTGCTGAACAGGCGGGAGTTTATCGCGACGTTGAGAGAAGGCGTACGTTAGAGGTTTGTGGTCGGTATAGATGGTGCAGTGCTGCGCTTTGAGAATGTGGCGAAAGTGCTGCACTGCTTCATATATCGCCAGAAGTTCTCTGTAGTAGGCTGGCAAAGTTGTCGGGGCGGTTGTCGTGGTTTCGTCAACGGAACTGGCGGTGGAAGGGGCCGTTTTCCGAGCTGCGAGTTTCTTGGAGAAGAACGCCAAGGGATGCCAGGTGTTGTCCACGCATTGCATGAGGGCGGCGCCGATGGCGAAACCAGATGCGTCCGTGAAGAGTCCCAAGGGAGCGTCTGGCACGGGATGGGTGAGAAGCGTGGCGGTGCAGAGGGCGGCTTTGCATTCTTCAAACGTTTTCGTTAACGTTGATGTCCACGTGACGGGTTGGTTTCCACGTAGACCAGCCAGGACATCATGAAGGGGCGCCTGGTAGTCGGCGGCGTGCGGTAAGAAGCGTCTATAGAAGTTCAGCATGCCGAGGAAACGGCGAAGGTCTTTAGCGGTGGTGGGTTGAGGGTACTTTTGCAAGTCAGAGATGCGATCAGGCAGGGGTCGAGTTCCCTCTGACGAAACTTCGTGGCCGAGGAAATGGACGGTGGAAGCGCCGAGCGTGCTCTTCTGGACGTTGACGAGCAGGCCGTGGTCGTCGAGGCATTGGAGCAACAGACGAAGGTGCCCGTGGTGTTCTTCAGCGTCACGTGAAAAGATCAATATGTCGTCAAGATAGACGAAGCAGAAGTCGAGGCCACGGATGACTTCATCGATGAAGCGCTGAAAGGTTTGCCCAGCGTTCCTAAGGCCAAAACTCATGAAGGGAAACTTGAACAAGCCAAACGGGGTGATTATTGCAGTTTTCGTGATGTCGTCCGGGTTGACGGGTATCTGCGTGTAAGCCTTCACCAAGTCTAGCACGGAGAAGACGTGGCAGCCATGAATGCGATGGGCGAAGTCCTGTATGTGGTGGACGGGGTACCGGTCCGGGATGGTGCGTGCGTTGAGGGCGCGGTAGTCCCCACATGGTCGCCAGCCTGCGGTCTTCTTCGGGACAAGGTGAAGTGGCGAGGCCCATGGGCCGTCGGAGCGACGGGCGATGCCTTCTCGGAGCATGGCTTCGAACTCTGCCTTGGCTATGCGCATGCAATCTGGGGCAAGGCGACGGGCACGGCAAAAAACCGGGGGGCCTGGAGAGGTCCGGATGTAGTGCACAGTGGTGTGCTGCACTTTTCGTGGCAGTCCGCTTGGGCGCGTCAAGCCGGGAAACTCGGCGAGGATGGCATGGTACGGTGAGTGATCATCGACACTGTGGACCTTGATGCTTGGCTGTTGGGCGGTCGTTCGGTGGCCTGGTGTGGAGTGTCCCGTTGTCGCGTCGATGAGCCGGTCGTTGCGGCAGTCCGGAAGGAGGTTGTAGTGAGCCAGGAAGTCTGAGCCGATGATTGGCTCGGCGACGTCGGCGATGACAAAGTTCCAGTGAAGGTCACGGCGTGAGTTCTTGAGCTGGATGTGCAGGCGCAGCGAGCCGTACGTCTTGATTGTGGACCGGTTTGCCGCGCTAAGCTCGAAAGATGTCGGCGGGTGAGGGCCTTGAAGGTGAGATCGCGGGTAGCAGCAAATGTCGGAACCGCTGTCGACCAAGTAACGCTGCTTCGTGATCTGGTCGGTGACGAAGATGCGACGGCCTCCGGGTTGGCAGCTTGCGGCCGTCTCTACGAGCTGCCGTTGTTGTTTTCCGCATGTCCCCTGGAACAAGGTGGACGACATTGCCGGGCTTTGTCGCCGAAGCGTCGGTGGTAGTAGCACGGACCGTTGATGTCAGGTTGCGGCAATGAGGTGGTGTTTCAGTCGCGGCTTGGCGAATGGCGGCGCTGTCGCATCGAAAGACGTTCACCCAGGTGTTGTTGGATGGAGGTGAGCCGTCGATCGATGTCGTCGATACGGCGCGCAAGCTCCGTGGTGTTCAGCGGTGCGGCGACAGCCTGGGTGGTGGGCGACAACTGCGGTAAGGAGGCCTCGATGACGCGATCAGCAATTTCCGCAAGTTCGTCGAGAGGTAGCCTGACCTGTGCCTGCAGAATTGCCTGGGCGTGCGGCGGGAGTCGTTGGAGCCACAGCAATCGCAGGAAAGAATCCTGTACGTGCATGTTGCCCGCGAGCGCACGCATGTGGCGCAGGAGCTGCGAAGGGTTGCGCTCAGCGAGCTCAGCGGACTGCAGTTGTCGTATCTTTTGTTCTTGTGAGGGTGATAAGCAATGGATAAGTGCGGTCTTCAGGTGTTCGTACGCGTTAGTCGTTGGCGGGTTTGCGAGGATATCCCGGACCTCGTTGGCGTAACGCGCGTCCAAGTGGGCGACGACGTAGTCGTAGCGGGTCCGGTCTTGGTTGATGTGCGCCAGGGAGAACTGGGCCTCGACCTGGGCAAACCAGACCTCGGGTGAGTCCGCCCAAAACGGCGGAAGCTTGACAGCAACACGCCAGGAAGCAGCGTGCGGGGTGGCTTCAGCAGCTGCGGGTCTGGTGGGCACGGCCTCGTTTGTGGAAGCGTTGCGAGCTTGCTGCTGTTGCTGGGTCAGTAGTTCCTGTTGGAGTTGTACCTGATGGCGGAGAGCGGTGAGGTCTTCTGGGTCGGCCATGGCGGTGCGGTTAGTTCGATTTCCGGGTCACCAGATGTGGGATGCGGAGTCGGTGAAGGACGGATCCCAACATAAAACAAAACGATGTTTATTAACGTAGTAGCAGCAGCAGGGCAAGCATGCCGATGCTGCGCTTCGGAAGGTTAGAGAAACAAACATGCAACCAAGCTTGGTAGCTTGGGTTATATAGCCAGTAGTGGTGACGTAAGCCTCCGACGAAACTGCGTGGCGCTGTCTTTTATCGGAAGCGTGTTGCAGCAAGTAGCTGTGTCACGCCGGGCTAATCAGTGACGAGACGGAGGCTGCGTAGGTCTGTGCGCAGTGGTCGCCACATTGCTTTTGAACCATTAAGCTCACAAGAGTGCACTCCGCCTGCTAGAGCGCGCTTGAGCTCTGTAACTTAACACACCCATTGGTTTGAGCCGGGTGACCGCAGCTGTAAACATGAGAGGCTGGATAGGTGGTGCCATCTGGTGGGGCCAACATGAACGAGGCAAGCACGAAATTGTTATTGCAAGAAAATTTCAACAGTGCGGAAAAGCACGAACGGACGAAAAGGGAGCTGACACGGGCAAGCGCTGACTTCCAACTGATTTTTAATTTGGAAAAGACACATATATGTAGTGACAAATTGTGCTGCGCAAAAGAACATGTGACAAGCACCGTGCATAAACACTAACAGGCGACGAAATTAAAAAATTGAAAGCACTATCGTACGAGTGCATTCGCATAGCAAAGATAATCTACTTCCTTTTTGTGCAAATCAATGGAAGGCATGCTGATGCATGCTTCCCCCAAACGAGCAATGTGGGCCGCCTCTACACTTTCTCTAGTTAGCACATTTTTACATTTAAAGATCACTTCTATGTTCATCACCTGTTAGCGTTTATGCGCGGTGCTTGTCATATGTTCTTTAGAGCAGCGCAATTTTTGCACTACATATGTGTGTTTTTTCCAAATTGAAAACCAGTTGGAAGTCAACGCTTGTCTGTGTCAGCTCCCTTTTCGTACCTTCGTGTTTTTCCGCACTGTTGAAATTTTTTTGCGATGAATTACCCAAATGCTCACATTAAATTGTTATTGCAGAAACATGGTGCATTCTACTTCTCTACTGGTGTCAATTTCTTGCAGCGGCGTAATCCCCAATGTGTTGCCCTTTTAATAATTTTTTTTCCCCTTAGAAACAATTGGCGAAAACAAACGCGCCTATAATTTCAGTTGCCCAAAGCTTCAAAAGTGTTCAGTACCATTGTCCGTTAATCTGGTATTCCTACACCCCCTTGCGTATGCCGGAATGCTCTACATGCTAAAAACCTGTATTACAATATTGCTGCAGCAGTAATTGAATCTTATCTAAACTAAATATAGTTTAAATGTAGTTATCTTTGTGTAGTTATCATCATTTAAATGTAGTTAACAATGTAGTTATCATGGAGAGTGATTTGCAGAAGCATAAACTTATAGGCTTATGAACATATGTAAATATTTACGTATGGAGAGCTAAAACTTTGCTAAGAAATGTGTTCTGATAACACGGTAAGCGTAATCCACTATATCAGTAGCACAGTAACGTTAAAAAGTATACGGACAAGCTGGAAACCTCTGTTTCAATCAAAACGGCTACTATAGCTGGTATGTCTACTTAAACTTCAGTAAGGTAGAGAGGTGGGCTAGAGCACTGCACGGGCCCAAGCCAGCCCGAAAGCCCGAAAGGGATTGTCGGATCGGGCTCGGGCCTGAGCCAGGCCCGTATTAGACCTGGGTCTCATACATATCTGTATAATTGCATGTGTACGTTGTTTGGCTTTGTTTTTGTTGTTTTGTGGGGTTTAACTTCCCGAAGCGACCCAGGCTATATGAGACGCCGTCGTTGAGTGCTCCAGGTAATTTAAACCACCTGGAGTGCATTGGCGTGCACAGAAATTGCAGAGTACAAGACGTCTACAATTTTGCTCCATCGGTATGCTACGCGTAATTTCAAGAAACGCTTAATATAAGTTTTCACCATTATAGTGAGTGCAAGACTTTCTTGGGTGCCGTGTAAGGAAAGCAGTGGTAAACTGCCTAGATTAGTGTATAGAAGACGTGTGCGTTTGTATCTAGGGAAACATTTCGTTATGCAGCTACGCTCACAGCTACGCAGCATGGCGTTCTTGGGCCGGGCCGGACCCGGGCCGGAAAATTCGGCCCGTGCAGTGCTCTAAGGTGGGCTAGTTGGAAACGATGCATGTTTGTAAAAATCAGCGCAAACAGGACTGAGCACAAGACGAGAAGTAACAAGTCGGCGCTTGTACTGTGTACTTCTCGTACATCTCGTACTTCTCGGGAGAGAACTTTATTGAGACCCTGAGGAAATGGATCCTGGGCTTATGGGCTTTCATGGCAACCAATACAAGTGCACTTGCGAGGAACCCACTACGCTTTAAATCATCGTAATTTTTGTGAAGTAGGAAAGTAGCCATTATGCCATTTTTCGTCATTCTATGAAGAGCCGTGGTACCCACTAAACACATGTAAGTCATTATGGGCACTTTGTTGATGCTGTGCCTGATGACGATGAAGAATTATGGCAGAGCCCTTTGTAATGGGTTGGAAGCATTCAACAACCTACTCGTTGCGCAATTCGCATTGTGTGACGCCTGGTTACCGAATTCGCGTCTGTGAAGCCTGCATGTTATTTTACTCTTCTGTCATGCTATGTTACATATACGTAGTAATGTGGTTCCTTCCTGACATGAAGCCTGTATAGTGTCTTTTTGCGAAGCAGTTTCAAGCACCAGCATAGCTCTGAGGTAGAATACTGGGCTCCCATGCAGAGGGCCCAGGTTCGAACCCCATTCCAGCCTGGAAATTTTTTCTTTATTTCGTCTTTTTTTTTTCTTATTTCGTGCGATAGTGGTTACGGACACCGGCGGCGGACAACTACGACGCCAAAAACTGCCGCTCAAATGATCTCATAACAGCTTTCACTGTAGGAAAAGGGGACGAAGACAGTCATGTGTGGGCCGGGCCACTATCGAAAAGTTCGTGGTCCGCATGCAGCCTGCGGCCCGCGTGTTTGAGACCCCTGTTTTAGGCGATTAAATATCTAACTATGTTTTGCCGCGCAAACGTGTGACTTGCTTACAACCTGCTGCAACCACCTTGTGTGGTATGGCCACGGCCCCTTCGCTGGCCGAAATCCAGTTACGATCACATGATCAGATATGGTTGCGCCCGTGCGCCGCTGCGAAAAATCATCTATAGGATGAAGATGGCTGATCCACATATAGTCGGTTGTCATTATTAAATTTAGCATCTGACATGAAATTACCTTTTGTACATATGATATTAGGTATGTGTCTGCCACGGTGGTGCAGTGTTTATGGTGGTCGTCTGCTGAAGCTAAAGGTATGGGTTTGATTCCGGCAGTGGCGTTCACATTTCGATGGTGACAAATAGCTTGAGGCTCACGCACTGTGCGATGTTGTGGAAATTATTCGACGTGGTCTAAATCATCCAAAATTGTGTGTACAATGTGGCCCATGTAGTCAAAATTATCTGAGGCTCTTCACTACAGAGCCTCTCATTATCATGTGATGGTTACGGCTCATAAAATCCGAGAAATTATTATTATGTTTGTTATAAACATAATCTTCTATGCACTCATTTTGGCTAGACACATGTTAAGTTTACCTCGTTATGTTCAATAACTTGTTATATTAAAGTTGTACTGTAATTGGAAACTGCGGGGAGATACCTTCACTCTTCAGTGGAAATAAAATTGGCTGGTTGGGATGATTACAGCTCTTTGAAAATTTCACCATTCAAACATGCCTCCGCACAGCTGGTTGGCTTATGATAACAAATGCATGATGTGCTTAGTAGACAAATGCAGTTGCAGGGACGTGACAAACACATCGCATAATGCATTGATGCTTTCTTCCATACTGTCCAGGTCAGTTTAGCACATGTTTGTGACATGTCTCCATTTGTAGCACTTCAAGCACAGTGTAGTGAAAATTTGGGCTCGTCCTTTGAGTCGTGTAGCACAGTATGAATATGCTCAAAATGAAGGACAGAAGAGCTCTGTTCGTCATCCTTGTCATTTATTGTGTGGCACAACCCAATGTGCAGGCCCTGAATGTAACTGATGAAGACATCCGGCGCCAGGAAGAGCAGGTCCATCAGGCCAGGAAGAAGCTGCAGGAGGCCCTGGCTGATCTGCCACCCTAGCTGCATGCTTAAGTTGCCAACAGTAAACAATGTAAGTGTCTTCAGTCCACACTGCCTCCGTAATGTGCTCTATCTGGAAAACTTTTGCATACGGTAGTACATTTCCATATAAGTGTGCCTTCCACAGTTCATCAAAAGTGGATAAGTTAACCTGATTTTGTAGACACTGCAGTTGACTAGCTTCGAAGGGTGGCATGACCTCAGCATGGTGTCATGTGCATAACATTGATGTACTGTTAATTGTTCTGGGGAACCACTCACGTACACAAGTAGCAGGTGTAAACCCATGCACGGCTGTTTCATTTCAACCGCAGCATTCTTGTTGAGACAGTCGAAATTACACATACAGTCGAACCTCGCTGCAACGCAATTGACGGGACATGCAAACAACTTTGTTCAAGCGGAAATTTCATTGTGGTGCGTCAGCGGTGATCTAGTCGTTCATGCTCACGTCTGTGCACACGTTTACGGTGTCCCGAAGGTGCTGCCCATGCTGCCTTGTTGCACAAGCACAAATGACAGGCTTTGGCACTTTTACAGGCACTTTGGTTGCTTTGGTGAATGCTGCGATCACATGATCTAGAATGGATATGCATTGGCTGTGGCACCAGCTTGGTGAAGCGCACCCAAGCCTTGTCTCAAGGCAGCCAGCCGTATTGTCATCACCACCAGACAATGGTGCCCTCCTACAAGCAATGGGAATGAGCAATGGGTGCACATTTTCAGTGAAACAAAGCATTGTGAATGTTTGAAAAGCTACACGGTCGGTGATATGCTTACTTTATCATAAAATAAATTGGCAAGCTAAGCACCATTGAGTGAAAGTTTCGTGGAAGTGAAATCAACCCAAAAAAATGGTTCATTGTGGCGATAACTTTAATGCATTGAATTCTATGGCAAGCTGACAGGGAACTAGAAATACTTCGTTGAAGCAGCGTTCGTTGTAGCGGGGTTACACTGTAAGCACTTACCACAGACTGTGGAATTTTTTTGAGGGACTCGTTTCTTTGGTAGACACAACCAAATGAATCCAACAGACAGTTAGGCGAAAGAAAGCCTAGGGGACATTATTTGTTGTCGTTTGTTAACTGTGGTGTAGTAATTATGAGACAACGTGAAATTATTTAAAGTGGGTGAAAAGAGCACCCTTCCCGTTGTCGGCATACAAACCTACACCTTCGAATTACGCGTCCAATGCTCTGCCAACTGAGCTATGGTGGAAGGACTTCCTCACCACTTTTTTGGGTATCTCTATGCGTGTAATGCCTGGCAGTGTTAGCAAGTGCCAGTCATTGCCAAGGCGATGAGCGTGCAACACTCTTCTTGCCAGAGGGCATCACATGGCACATGATCTTTGCACAAGGTGGCAGCTGACCAATAAACACTCAAAGGATGTGGTTTCGGATCCGTCCGACGGAATGAGTACTTTTTTGTCTAATTTAATTCATTTGAATTAGCGTTAAGAAACAAGTAATGTCCCCTATGCTTTCTTTGGCTTAATTGTCTGTTGAGATCATTTGGTTGTACCACAGACTGCATTATATAGGCAAAAGCCAATTTGAACGGCTAGGTTATGCAGTGCATTTATTAGGCAGAAGAATAGAAGGCCCACTGGAAGGGTTGTTAGATTCTCATCGAAGAAATGAACTAGTAATATTCAGTTACATACTAAAAGAGGTCATGGTTCATTGTATCTAAAATGAGGCTTTTGTGCCTGTTTAGGGCTTCCAGAAAACATATTTTTAGTGCTTAACTCTAATGATTACTTTCAAATACCCCACCAGTACCAAGTTAATTTATTCCCCCATGACAACAAGTTGACAGTGAATATGGCAATGGCTATTGGGGTGGTCGATTTCAGTCACACATGGTTGCTAAACTCCTGTAGTTTTTTGCCAGTGATCTGTAATGACGGCTGATTTTTCAACGCAGCTCTTTAAAACAATCAACCTGTATACCCGTCCTTATGGTACATATGCAATACTTCTGGAATTGGGTCCAATTGCACTCACTCTAAGAAAACAGCATGTAAAAAGAGTGTCTTTTTGACATCAAACAATAATCATCACTTGGCTTGCTTGCGTTTCCTTTCTTGAAAACTTCATATGTCGGCACTGTAAGAGAATACTCACTCATACTCACTCACCCCAATTTTCTCAGCCTTTGCACTCACTCACACTCATACTCACGCCTACTCACACTCATAGGCACTTACTCACGTTCATACTCACGCCTGCTCACACTCAGAGGCACTCACTCACGTTCATAATCATGCCTACTCACACTCATAGGCACTCACTCGCGTTCATACTCATGGGTACTCACACTCATAGGCACTCGCTCACATTCATACTCACGGGTACTCGCACTCATAGGCACTCGCTCATGTTCATACTCACAGCTACTCACACTCACTCACGTTCATGCTCACGCCAAGTTAAAGCAATTGGTAGTCACTCCTGTTCATACTCATGCCTACTCACACTCATAGGCACTCACTCACATTCATGCTCACACCTCACGCCCATTGGTACTCACTCGTGTTCATACTCACGCCCACTCACACTCATAAGTGTTCACTCACGTTCAGTAATGTCTCTCACGCGCATTGGTACTCACTCATGTTCATACTCACGTGCACTGACTCTCATACCTACTCGCTCACGTTCACACACCTACACACACTCGTAGCACTTACTCATGCTCTTAGTCACATCTAGTACTCACTCACGTTCACACTCACGTCATCTCACACTCATAGGCAGTCACTCACGTTCATACTCATGTCAATTGGTACTCACTCGTTCATACTCATGCCCACTGACACTCATAAGTACTCACGTTCATACTCAGGTGTACTCACACTTATGGATACTCACTCACGTTCATACTCATACCTGCTCATACCCATCAGTACTCACTCGCCTTCAGTTCATACTCGCGCCTACTCACACTGATAAGTACTCACATTCATACTCACACCTACTACACTTTTAAGTTACCTTCATACTCATGTCTGCTCATATCCCTCGTCACTCACTCATACTCACACTCACGCCTTTGAAATGAGTGTACTCATGAATGAACATGCCAAGCTTTCCGCTCTACTCACACTCACCCGCCCCATCTCGATCCCATCTTCGATCATTACCACTCACACCCACTCAACCTTGCCGGGTCTCATTCACATCTACATGTCACACGGGACGTTTTGTATGCATTCACATCTAAGATGATCTCTCAGATATTCTCGCTATATCCGAACGTGCAGATTTGTAGGGGATATTAGGGACAAACCGCGAATGTTAACCGCGGATGTTAACTGTGTAAACCGCATTCAAGAGAAATGTCCTATGCATATGTTTTATATGGGATGTCTGGCGGATTTTCACCGTAGGATATCCCAGAACAGACACCAGCCTTGGCTAAAGCAGAATCCTGTGAAGCATTACAGTACAGTAAAACCTCCTTAATTCAGATTTAACGGGACCGGAAAAAATGTTAGAATTAACCAAATGCCAAATTATCGAAATTATCAAGAAAACAAGTGTCTACATCAATGCATTTGCATTTTCTTGATGAATACGTAAATTCATGGTACATATTTAGCATAAGAGCAATGTAAATGCCGCAAGATTCTTCATTCGCGACTTCGTTCACAGTGTGACCGCAGCTCAAGACAGAGGTGTCCTAACAGTAAACATGCTCTGGCCCCCTCCCTTATTATGGTCCGCCACCGCCATCACGCGCCCGTGACGATAACTTTGCTGCTGGAAAAATGATCAGCAAATGATCGTTCGTTCATCATAATGTCGCAACCCAATTTTATGCCAGCATGCAGGCTGCAGCTGAAGCTCTTCACCTTCAACAGCTTCCACTATGTTCGAGTTGCGTGACACTGCGCACGCATTGCCCGAAGTCAAAACGAAGCTACTGAGTACCACATCTGCTGTGGACGAAAGTGTGGTCGCTAAATTAAAACACGATCATAGTGTCCACACATCTTCAAAGGCGCACCCGCGGCCTGCTCCCACAGTCAAACTGAAACTGCTCAGCACAGCATCCACTGCTCAATAAACCTGGCTCGCTAATGCACGATAATGGATGGTGACTACGCAGTTCTGAAGGGACGCGGCGAAAACAAAACTACTGCTTGCCGCAGCTTCGACCCGCAGTTGCTATTGACGCGATCATAGATATATCACCCACGCTGTTCGCGTGCGCCGTGTGAAATCGTAGATGAAGCAAGTGGGCCGCAGCCGTCAAAGTCTTTGTCGCCAACAAAGCGATTATGTCTAGATCGTGGATGGCGACCACGCCTTTATGAAGGCCCACGGCTGTTTGAGTTGTTTGCGAACATTGTTTTTCCTCCTGTGAGGTGAACATTTGTGGCGCTTCGTGCTTGGCACGCTCAGAGGATTGTCCGAATTAACCGGGCTGCGGCCAAACGTGACCGAATTAACAAGAGTTTTATACAATGCATATGCTTGCTGGGACCAGAGAAGATGTCCAAATTATCCGATTTTCCTAATTAACAGGGGGAGAATTAACGACCGTTTACCGTATAACCTTTCATTTTCATCGACTGACCAAATAGCAAATGTATGGCGCGCTTATTTGCTAACTCCACCTTCACTGTTTATGCCAGGGGTCTCAAACGCACCTCAGCTAACGGGCCGCAGTCACGAAAATTTAAACCCCCAAAGGCCAGGACAACGAAGGTAAGAGCAGAGGGCGGGTAGGAATAGTTTGTACAAAATGTCAGCTAGCATTGCCATATGAAAAACCTTTCCCATATTTCATGGAGTCATTTCTGAAGGGGATTTGGTGCCAGGATTCCAACGACACATCTACCTCCAAAATGACTAAAATATGGACAACGGTTCTGAAAGTTTGTTTCACTGTTATGTATCAATACATGTTGACCGCAGGGGTTCCCTCATGAAAAAAAAATGCTTTAGACAAGTCATGCTTGTGTAGCTCACGAACACTTATTAAGAAAAAAAAAATTCAGCAGATCCCACGTACCGTGGGAGTCGATGTTATGCGAAGCACGCGGCGGGAAGGTGACTGTGGCGTAACTTTTTTTACTGAGCGACATGTTACAATATGACGCTAAAGATTTGTACATATTTTATACGCACACATATATAAGTTGAAGAGCCGCATATGTGTTATATATATAACCAGTTGTTTACGGTTGGGTAACGCTGCCAATGGCAACGTGGGTTCAACACCAGAAGCGGTAAGCTGATATGTAGTGCTTATACGTGTCCCAAGAATGCACGCACGTTTCACGAACCCGTGTGCATGTGTGCAAGAAGTTCTTGACAGTTCTTGAACAAGGGCATCATCACCGTGATCAGTGAGCACCAGCAGCTGGTCATGACTTGTTATAGGATACCGTCGTGATCGTGGTGACGAGGGGTCCATGTGTAGTAAAGTATGTGGTATAATAGAGCTGTTGGAAGTAGTGGATGCCTCGGTCATTTTGTCAACAAATTGTCTGTCGACAGAGCTGGCGACATGTCGGAACCTGAAGCCACCCTTCGCATTGGTGAGGCATAGGCAGTCGAGGCTGGTAGGCCTGGATAGTGCTACGTAGACCAACATCAGTGGATGGTGTTTGTCGTATTCGTAGACTACCTGGCCGTATGTGGCCTATGTAGCCTAGTCTACAAAGCGGCTGTCAATCAATCTGGCATCATCCTCGGTCAGCATGAGGCCATCGCCCAGCCTCGTAAGAAATGAAGAGGATACTGCGTCGTTCTGGTGGACGAAGTGCACTTTACGGTGCGGTGATGTGGATATCATATGTAACTTTCGTTAATGTATTTCTCCGGGGTCAAGCAATGCTTCAATATAGCTTGCTGAATCATAGGAAAACAAACGTAATGTTTATTAGACTGCTATAAAAGCGGAGCCAACACTGGAACTACAGACGTTAATCTGGTCGGGCTGGCCCGTAAGTTTGCTTCTTTCATGACTTTCTCACACATCCCAGACTTCTCACATACACGATAATTCTGTGCATTACAATCCCTACCTTGACGTTGCAACAATATGATAAAGAAATTTTGGCTACCTCAGCACAATGGCTTTGAAGGAACCGAGGGTCCGCGAATATCCTAGAAACCAGAAAAAAAATTAACAGTGGCCCTATTGCATTCGCCTAAGATGGCTTGAATACCATAGCCATCGGGTGCGACTATTTTACCGTGCAATTTATGTCGCACGAACGCCGCCTTGTTCTTTTGTTTGTTTTTTTTTCACATGAAGGCTGCAAAGGTGAAGTTGGTGCACAGCTTCGTGCTTTAGAGGTCAGTAGATTTTTTGATCCAGGCTGAGTTGATGAGTTTGTGACGACGTTCTGACCCTTGCGCATAATGTGGAGGTGGTGTATTTCCCATGATCTCATCTCTGTTTTTTGTTGTAGTGTTTGGGCTTGAGCATGGAGGAAGGAAAAGGACTAGGACGGAGCGTCATATGGCATTACAGGTCATTTTTCCCATTTGATGAAGCATATAAAAGTTTGGCCTTAATACGAATAATTTTATGTGAAGTACACCGATTCAATGTAGTAGATACACATTTTTTGGCGTAACACAGACGTCCATATTGCGGCGTCAACTCGCCACATCTCAAACCCGGCATAATCCAAGGATTAACAAGGCTGCTGGTGTGGCGCACAGAAACCACAATGTGGCCCAACACTGATCAGCGCTGAGGTGGTTTGCTTCTTCCTCATCTACGTCGTGATTATGTGCTGAATTTCCACAATGTTGGCCCAACAAACCCGGGGGGAGAGGGGGTAGAAAATTGTCCCCGATGTCCCTGACATACCAGCGGCGCATGTTGATGCATGGCTTCAAAATGGTCAGTTGCTGGGCTAGTTGGTTCGACATCTTGCATAGGGGAGCGCGGATTTGGTTAGAAATAAAGACAACACGACAGAAAGGACGCTCACTTGCAACTGAGTTTATTCTAAAAAAACTTCTCGCCAAGAAAGCTCATGCACAGGCACATTCACAACAGCTACTGTCACACACGGCCACTATCACACATGTTATCATGCCTTACATTCACACCATTTCACGCAACCCTAAGAGGATAGTATTAAAGCACGGCGTAAACCTTGTCTTTACGGCATCCTTTAAGCTTTCCCGTTTGTGTGCTCTGGCCGGTGAACAAACCAAGAAATCAGGGTGCGAAAAGAAGCACAAGAAGCCATTTGTCCCCTGTGATACGGAAGTGGTATATAAAATCCCACACAGTTGTGGTAAAGCTGCCAAACGGGCCGATGTCTTAATGACAGATTAAGAGAGCACGCGACTACGCTGATGGCTCAGAATGACGGGGCGCACCTTCCTGCGCATTGCAGGAAGTGCAGGTGCTCAGCACTTTTCGAGGAGGCAGACGTAATGAGTAGAGCAAAGGGAAGGCGTGAAAGAGAGATTCTAGAGGCGGACCAGATTAAGATTGCAGCAGACGCGTGCATCAGTGCAGCTTCGGTGCATTTGACGATGAAGGAAACAAACTTCCTTCACAGCAGCTGATCATATGTAACACCCTTTAAGAGATCTTAGATTGTTATCGCGTGTCCCAGCGATTCGACTCTTTTTTTTTTTTGTGACAGTGGCTGTTGTGAATGCGCCTGCGCATAAGTTTTCTTGGTGAGAAGTTTTTTTAGAATAAACTCAGTTGCAAGTGAGCGTCCTTTCTGTCGTGTTGTTTTTCTTTCTAACCAAATCCACGCTCCCCTGTGCATGATGCATGCCGTATGCCTAACGCAAAAGTAAAAGCCTGTGTGATGGCTCTGTGTGCCGAACTTCTGCACGCGCTGCGCTTTGTATCACGAAGATAATGTGCAGTACAAAAGTCATGCTCGTTATGTGAAGTGGTATTTTGTAAATGTGGTGCAGTGCAAAGCAAGGCGAGTGACACATGTCTTGTTTCGCGCTACACCACTTTAACACAAATAAAAACCAAATAGGCGAAAGCACTATTCCTGCCGTTAAATGCAGCATTTGCAAAACTGATCGTCAGCCATCAAAACATGATCGACCTCGCTTTATCTGGCAAGTGCTGACCAACATGTATCGCATAAGCCAGGGGTCGCATACCAGCGGCCTGAGGCTCGCACGTGACTGCCTTCATCACATTTTTTAAATGCGAAGGATTTCTTAGCGAACCTCTGGCACTTTGAGTGTTTCTATCTACGTATCTATCTATCTGTCTGTCTGTCTGTCTGTCTGTCTGTCTGTCTGTCTGTCTGTCTGTGTCTGTCTGTCTGTCTGTCTGTCTGTTTACCACGGGCCGCGGTGTATGGGTATGCGCCACAGGTGATTGACAGTTTATATCTACCCAGGAACGGTGCGAACCGACATTGGTAACTTAAATGCTAGAGCGGTAAAGAAAACCAACATCGGCAGCGTTGACTCAACGAATGGAAAGAATGAAAATTAGGGTCCCAGCAGGAATCGAACCCAAGCATTCTGCGTGGCAATCAGGTATTCTACCACTGAGCCACGCCAGGTCTATAAAGTGGTTTGGAAAAACAGCCTACGCAGGCGTAATAGCGGTGCAACGTCAATTGTGGTCATTCTAAACAGACAGGGCGTGCAAACACGGAGCCAGCCAGCCTCGACTCTTTAAAGTTGTGCACATGGACTTCACGGAATTGAAAAAGAAGAGTCCAAGGGTTCCCAAGACACAGTCTTTTCTAGTTGCAATCGATCGGTGCACCAGAATGGCAGCAGCGCATCCAGGACGAGAAGACGCTAACAGCGTTATGGCTTTGCTTGACCGTGCGATATTCTCACAGCTGAATGTTGCGATATCAGACAATGGACCATTCTTAAGCAAGAAGCTTCAGCAGTGGGCAGATAGCCGTGGTATTACGCTATGCCGTTGCGCTCCATTTCACCTGCAGGCTCAATGGAATGGCTGAAAGAGTCATCTGTTACATCAAGCAGTTCATTTCCATGTATCCAATGTTTAAAGGTGGATGGAAATGCTGCCTAGAAGTGGCTATGGCTCACCACAACAGAACACACACTACGAGTCTTGGCTGCAGCCCACATTTTGCTGCTTATGGCGAAGTTGCAATATTGCCAGCTGACAAAGAACTTGGAATTGATGACAAACTGCAACTGCTTGAACACCGGAAAACAAAGAAACAAAGCAGATACAGAAAGGCGATCAAGCACCAATTTGATAAGCGACACCAAGGACACAGGTCGGACATTGGACTGAATGATCTTGTGCTTGTACGGAAGGGCCTACCGGGTAGCGAAACAAGAATTCTTGGACCTTTTAAAAAGTCGTGAAAATCTCGGTACAGCAAGGTGTGCTTAAGACTGTAGGCTACCTCAATAACGGACAGCTAGCATTCGCCACTGCAAGCAACGTTCTTCTGTATCACCCCAGGAGGGGTGAAAAAAAAAGTGGGGTTCAAAAGGGTTTTTCCCTTTTGCTGCATAAAAGGGGGGGAGGGTGGAAGGAAGAAGAGGGAAAGAAGATGCAGGAGTTAAGTTCTTGGAGGCAGAGCGGAAAGAAGAACGAAAATAAACAGTAATGGCGACCGTATTGGGTTCGTGACTTCTTGGTGTCGTTACAATAATATCTGGGCTTTAACGTGCCAAAACCATGATATGATTATGAGGCACGCCGCAGTGGAGGGCTCTGGAAATTTTCGCCATCTGGTGTTTTTAACGTGCACTGACATCGCACAGTACACGGGCCTCTACCATTGCGAATCCATCAAAATGCAACTGCCGCGGCCGGGGTTGAACCAGCGACCTTCGGGTCAGCAGCCGAGCACCGTAGCTGCTAACACCACCGCGGTGGATCCCTTATTTTCTCTAGTATTAGCAAAACGGTTGCTCGTGGTGCTGTTGCACATGTCACTGTTCCCAGGAAAGTTAATAGTGGAAACATTGCTACACTTTAAGAAAAAAAAAGTAGGTCACGGCAGCCGAATCCCTTTGGTAATTCATTTGACTTCTTTTGGAAGGTAGAATTAGAAAATGAGATTAAACTTTTCTGCAAGAGTCAATTGCCACTCGTGCAGCGCGTTTCGACCGGCTAGCGTGTTGAAGATACATCGCGTGGCTGGCGTTCGGCGCCGTTCGCGTATGCTGCCTGGCGGGGCGCCGGGGCTCGCCGTCACGTCGGCACGACTGTGGCGGCGGCGCCTCCTCTCTGCTTCCCCTGTCTCATGAAGTGCGTTGCGTGTTTGGTAGTGTTTTTTTTTTTTTCTAGAAAATGTGTGCATCTTGGGTTGCACTCACGCGGAGGCTCCATGCTGGAAGTGACGCTTGGAGGGGACCATATTCATGGAGCTGTGGACATGGGCAACGTGCACCTGTTAATAGACAGTTTTAGTTCAGCATCTGCAACCGCTCTGCAGATGGAGCCTGCCATTGCGAACACACTTTTAGTTGGGCGTACGCAGATGTGCAGTGCACGATACGTTGTGTGCACTGCAAGCGAAGCACCCCACAACACTTTTAGTTTACCGTGCTGTGATACGTTTTACTCAACTAGACAAGTCATATTCGAGATGTAATTGTTTTCGAGTGCTTATCAACGCCACTGACGTCAGAAGTATACTAGGTCTCAGTAACAACGTTGCCTCTGTGATCTGTGCGCAGGGCCTCAATGGCCAGGGTAACGGCCGCCAGCGTACACGTCAGACCGCGGCATTGACTGTGTGCATTTTTAACGCCGTTCCTGGGAGCATTGGTTGTGCGGTTGACCTTTGCCTTGTACGTTCAGCTTTAATATGTGTGCACAGCTTTGAAGCTGGGTGCACTACGCAAGAAGGACATTTGATGAGGCACAGCCACACTGGATGGAACACAGCGTCCTGTCCTTCCTACGGCCGTGAATGAGGCGTAGGATGCTAAGCAGCAACTGGTCGTATTCAACGTATTCTTGAGTTTCCGATCTACACGCAACACTTTCAGGGAGTTAAAGCTTGCACAACGCTTAACGCGCGTTATGTTGCAGCATGAATAAAAGTACATACCAAGCTTACTTTCTGCTTTTTTTACGGTGTCATTCGCCGAGAAGCCTGACAGAAAGAGATTAACGCGTTCCCGCACACAGCCTGTCGAAGACGGTTGCTTGAGGATTTTTGTGAGATGCCAGGCTATGTCTTCCCACTCGTCAGGACACCGGAACTTGTCGCTTGATTGTACCTTGTCTGGCATGGGAACATGTCCTTACAATGTGGAGTACACATGACTTGCATCGGGTTCGCTGTTGCTGTCTGCATCGAAAGCCACTGCAGCCATCGTGTGCTCTCGTTTCTGGTTTGTTCGAGGTCTGGTGAGAACGCAACGTAGTAAGCGTTGCGTTACGTACGAAAAGTCTTGTTACGGGTGTAGACATGCGTCCCTGGAATAGATCCGTTACGTACGGCCAACTAAAAGTTGCGGAATGGCTGGCAGCCTGCGTCCGCCAAGCTGTTGCGGACGCCCAACCAAAACTGTCAGTCGAGTTGAGACCGTTATGCGCGTCTTTGTACAGGCTCCCCACGCGATGCGCAGCGCCTATAGGGGCGCCACTGAAAGCCGCGTAGCGGCGGCCGTAGGAACCGCTGGCGGGTCGCGTAGCAGACGCCTCTTCACTGCAAGCATGACGGAAGTGCGCGCGTGCGATTTGCCGCTTGTGCGCGTCCCAAATAATTATTTTTGCGGTGATAGTGTGCGCAAAGGAGCCGCACTTTATAATAGTGGACATGTGTCCGATGTCACAGCTGTGTTGGACGACAATGTCACCATACGCGCCAAGTGTTTGCCACAGACGAGCGTCAACAAGCTTTCCTACGAAGTGGAGCTCATGATAAGTACACCGCTTTCTTTATAACTTCCCGATCACTAATGCCTGCATGCGTTGACGCATGAACCAACGTTTTTTTCTCGATACAGTAGCTTCGTTTACGTGCCATGTGTTCATATAGTAGATTTTGAGGGAGCGCTGTCACACCGGGGCATGGATTTCACGGGTGCGGCCACGCGAAGGGTCAGCGTTGGTAAAACTTTGAAACCAGCTAGATAAACTTGTGAAAAAATATCTCGGCAGCTTGCGCTAGTGGCGCGGGACTGAGTCACTGCGGAGCTGGTGGTCACATATCTTGTCATAGCAGCTTGGCTACGTATTTGCTGTGTGTGTTCAGATAAGAACGTCGGTGGATGTCCGTCAACCCCCTGTAATTTCGCTGAAAAATATATTTTGTTGTTTCTAAGTGAAAGCAGGCGTTCTCTTATTATTTCGACCTTTCGTAAGCAAATTGAGCTGTTTCTTGTTTATGTTCTATCTTTTTTTTCTTTTTTTAGGGAGCGGGCGAGCGCGGTCGGGCTTGCAGAAGCGCCGCTTGTGCCGCCACGCAACGTCTGCGTTATCACGTTACCGACGTGCCATGGGATCCTCTCAGTGGATTCTCTCCAGCCACCTCCTTTGTGAGCCGTACGCAGGCACCGGTGATCGCAATGCAGTGCCATCATTAGGTAGAATGCAGCCGATTTCGTGCAGCACACGTGTGATTCCACGGCGCTTTTGTAAAGGAGCCGTCACCTGCCCCCATTCTCTGGCATTGCGCTTCGCTCCATTCGTTTTTCAAGAGAACCTAGGCACCGCGTCCTATCAGTAATAACAACCTCATGTGCGTTGTAGCGTCTACAATGCAGGCGAGGTGACCAAGTGGGAACGTAGTAGCGTTCGCTGAAGACGTAGCGACATAAATGGAGAAATAAAAACACGGTAATCGTTGTAACACTGCCGTAGACAAAGCGCGATTGCTTACTTTCTACGTCGTACAGCCGCAATCCACCGCCGTCGTCGCTCTCGCTCATGAAATAGCACCGGAAACCTGTAGAAGTGCGTTCCTGGCGATTTTTTTCTGTGTGTTTGAGCAGCCGACAACGCAGCAGTTATTTTTCGACATTGCTGAGGCCCGACAGAGTCGTTAAATCACGACGAAAACACATCCATCCATGCACTCGCGTAGACGCTCGCGGGAACACTGCTCGCCGGGACCCGTCAGCGATTCCGAGCCGTGGCGGCAGATGGCGTCGTCGGCGCTTTGCGCATCGCATTATGAGCGATGCAATAAGTTATCAAGGGCGATTGTTTGCTGACTGCAGATCATGGGTTGGCAAACTCCTCAGACTCCGATCGAGCCGTGAGTCTGAGGGAGTCAGGGTGAGTAATATTTTCGTGAGTCTGAGTCCGAGTGAGTCCGGTTGTGAAAAATTTCAGTGAGTCTGAGTCCGAGTGAGTCCTAAAGGCAAAATATATTTCATGAGTGGGTCTGAGTGAGCTCCACATTTTTTGCCGATCTATGCTGCAGATTGTGTCCGCACTGCTGAAGGCGCAATATGTCACTTTGAGTTGCAGTTTCGTGTAAGCCCTAATAACATTTGCAGCGATATTCATGGTGCAGCCTGCGTCCGCTCTCGGGAACGCAAAAAAAAAAAAGAGGTCAATCCGTGTGGAAAACACTTCGATGTACTAAAGAAATATAATGGCTTTCCTTTATAAAAGATGATAGTTTGAGGTGCAGATTCAGCACGGCCCTTCCAGCACATACGCGGCATTCAGTTAAATTGGACCTGTCTCGTTGGGGAGGTGAAGAGCTCTGATAATACGATATCGATGTCGCGCGTTGCCGGGGCCACCGCCATGTACGCTTTTACCCTCATTTCTGGTTGCTGTTTGTGGGGTTTGCCTGCATCTGTGGTGACGTTTTGTGTTATAATAGAACAGAATGAGCATACGTGGCTCTGTGGGTGCTATGTACGGCGATTCTCTATATTGCTGCGCGTCTTATTTTTCATGAGTTGAAGCTTCAGCCACAAAGACTGTGGGCAACGCGCTGCGCAGGTCGTGCCGCGATGTGTAAGAAGCTTCGCGATTGTTTTGGAACGGTCCGTTAAGATTGCGCGCCGCACACGAATGTTCCAGCTTTGTCGAGAGATAACGCCGCCACCAGCGATATCGCTGGAAAGTTCGATAGCGCCTGTATAAAAGTCGACGCTCTGTTCGCTGCTATCGGTGCATACCGTGTGTTGCTGTAAATTAACTTTCCGTTTCTCGGCCACAAGTTCGGCCAAATAAAGTTTCATCTTGAAAATGCCGACTGCTGTCTTTGTCGACGTCACGACCACGTGACAATATGATATGTCTGATCTCAATGCAGATGGCGTCCGCACGTGTTCAGTGTCGTGCGGCCGCTCGCACTTGCATGTGTTTATCTGAGCCTTTAAGAACAGATTACGCTTGTAAAACACTCGGTAAATAACCCCTCACGGCGTGCCCATGACTGCCGATGGGTGCATTTGAGCGCCGCATATGCTGCGCAAAGCCGGGCTTACACGGGGAGCAATTTGCGATTTTTCAGGAGTGCTTTCATTAACGCATAGCTGTGACTATTACGAAACAAGGTTCCCGCCGTCTTTGTCGTTAAAATTTGTTTTCGTTGAGAAATTGTTTAAATCAAAACACTCATGCCATAGGCAGGGATGCAACAGCTGCGCCAATATGATACTTTGCGCCAAGCTGAGCCAAAAGCGTGAAATTTGTTGAAATTGCGCCACGCTGCGCCAAAATGTCCGACCAGCTTCAAAATTTTCTCAGTTGCGCAAATTTCAGCAAGAAATGGAGGCCGCGTTAGTCATCTGCAGTGTGGGCATCATCATCCAATACAGACGCGCAGACCCTAAGTCCCCAACGAAAGAAAAGAAAAAAGTCACAGTTTCAGTGCAAGGACGAAGCATTGAATGCGATAGCAACAAATTGTAATGTTATACGAAGTGAGGCTGGCAGCAAACTCTTTTGTATTCGATCTCGCGTAACTCTGCAAAACGTTGGTGTAAGAAAATATGGTCGCTCCAGGGAAAGATGCTCTTTCTGCACCGTGTCTTTGCATCGAGAGCACAGCACGTAGAAGGGCATACGAGCCGCACGCTGATGGCTGCCGAGATATCGCGCGCGCCAGCGATCGCGACCGCGCCCTTAGAATCAAAGTTCAAAGTTGCTGCCCGAGCGACACCCCCCCCCCACCCCCCCGCTTCTTTTCGTGCTCGTTCAAGACGGGTGGGGCCTTTCCTCTCTGCTTCGACGGCAAGCCTCCCGAGCGGAGTGGTGTTATCGCATGTGCCCTCCGAGCGACGGAGATGGGCCGGCTCGTTTGATCTCTGCTTCAGCCGCGTTCGTCGCTCGCACTCGCGCGTTTTTACTCGCGGTAGAACATACTATGCGTGGGGGGGATGTTATCAACTTGGACTTTATACGGGACATGACGGCTAAACCCCGTCGAGAGTGACCATATAATTGCCATCGCAATATATGGCCATAAAAAGGACATTGGTTCTCAAATTTCCTGGCGCTTGTTTTATTGTGTCCAGAACGCTTTTTAAGGCACTGTTGCCGCAGTACACTGGTGTCTTGCGGAAAAGCGTACTGAGATTTAGAAGGGGCTATTAGCACTAGCTGTCAGGAACACAGCACATTTTGTTCCTTAATTACTCATTCGTGCAAACGCTGCGCAATTACGAGTATTAGTATGATCGTTGACGTCAAAAAAATATTGGCAATCATTTGGAGCTGCTGTGTATGGCGTTTATGCGGCCTTTATGCGGCCTTTATGCGGCCTTTATGCGGAAAACTGGCGTACAAAAACGTACGCCAGTTTTCCGTTTTCTCCACCCCCACTTGCTCCTGCTTTACGAATCTCCCGAATTTCGAGGTTGCCAGGTTCGCAGGTCCACATTAGCATTTGCAGTGCCTGTCGAAATATTGGACAGGCCCTGCAAATGCTAATGTTGACTTGGTCATTGTTCGCACTGTAGGGTGGCTCAACACAATGCTTTTTTTGAAATAGTAGTGTTCATGTGCACTGTGCACGAGTTAGCTGATGTTGAATCGATTGTACGTATTTTTGTTTTCGTTTCTAAAAGTAAGCATTCTTTGTTATACTGATTCAAATTTGGGATTTTATGCTAAAAAATTCAGGTTTTTTTTCGTAACCTGCTCCAAATTTGGATTTTTGTGCTCCAAAAGCAACATTTTGCTGCTCCAAAAATTGCTCCAAATCCTATTTCAGCTGTTGCACCCCTGCATAGGTGTATATAGTTACGGTTTGTCGCGTAAAGACTGTTTTTAAATCCAAATCACTCACTTTTATATTCACAATCATCGGGGCTCACGTACGTTCATTCTCATTTCCGCTTGTATTCGTCGATGCTCACATTCGTCGACACTCACTCAAGTTTATACTCATGCCCCACTCACACTCATCGGCCCTTACTGAAATTCATACTCACGTCTACTCACATTCATCGGCGCTCGCTCACGTTCATACTCACCCTATTCACACTCATCGATACTCATTCACTTTCATACTACACTCATAGGTACTCACTCATATTTATTCTCATTTCCACTCACACTCGTCAATACTCACATTCATACTCGTGCCTACTCACTCATGAGTACTCACTCGAATTCATACTCACGTCCACCACTCACATTCATTGGTCATCACTCACGTTATAGTACTCACGGCAACTTACACTCATTGGTACTCACTCACGTTCATTCTCACGGCCACTCTCACTCGTTGATACTCACTCACATTCAACTCGCACCTACTCACACTCATCGGTACTTACTCACGCTCATACGCACGTCCACTCACACTCATCGATTCTGACATTCATACTCATGCCTACTCACACTCATGAGCACCCACTCACGTTCATACTCACTTCTAATCACACTCGTGAGTACACATTCATGTTCATACTCACCTCTACTCACACCCCTCGTCACTCACTCATACTCACAACGTTCAAATGAGTGTGAACGAGTGTACTCATAAGTGAGTATGCCGAGCTATGGAAAACTTGGAGCATGCCACTTTCCTGTCAAGAATGCTGTGTCAGGTTGATGACATGCATGCTGTTCGTGACCTTGAAGGGCCGGGCGCGCAGTGATAATGCAAGGGAAGGCACAGGACATAGATGACGATTATTGTTGTGGGACAAAAAGACATGCCTTTGTACTTCCTTGCTATTTAGAGCGTAGATCTTTCTGGCATCCAGTAAAATTGTTTTCAGATATGCCACTTAGTATCTGAAGCTTGTCGCATCATATGCATACACAAAAGACTGAATGATATTTGGATGAGCACGATGACACACTGGCACTAAGACATGCAATAGCAAAATGTTTTTGCTGCAGGAAATGGGAGTCTGGTACTGGGCTAAGATGTTCTCCTATTTGTGGTTCAACAAGTCTCCAATGAGGAGCCCTATGAAGTTTGAAAAATGGAGCTCTCGATGTTCACAGTGGTTCGAATAAAGCAACAGTACATATTACATACTTGTGATTTGGTTTGTTGCAGTGAGCGGCACCTAATTTAGCTTAATCCCACTTTCTTTTTTCCTGGTTTTCAGGGTGGCAAGGCTGCTAATCTTGATCCATTTATACCAGCAAGCTGTGGGAAAGGCGCACGAGCCATCGTCAAAACAGAATCATTCTTTCATAACTAATAAACCTGCTAAATTAAAGTGCGGCAAGAATGTACAACACTGCTTGTTTCTTCTATAGCTTAAAGGGCCCCTAAACCACCTCGCATAATTTTTTCAACATTTCGAGTAAACGCTAGCATCGAGTTCAGAACGCCGTCACAATGAACAATGCCAAACACGGCAGCGCAAGAAACAATCTCTTCTCCTCTATGGGCCTTTCGGTGATCCTCAGCAATGACCGTGACGTCAACATTGCCGTCTTGTCATGTCATTCAAATAGAGAACCCGTTTGCTTGGAGGTACGCGTGCACGCCGCTCTTCCTCCTCGCTCGGCCATAAGGAGACGAGCTGATAAAGGGAGCTTAGCGAAGGAAACTGCTACACCACAACTAAAGAGAGTGGTAAGCTGGGCTAGTTGGTATGTATTCATAGTAATAAACAGCACGAAAAAAACTAGAGACGATTTAGCAATAAAATTTTTTCGGTATGTCGATGAATACCTAATAATAATGAACGACTCCCACCAGGACTCAACTGCTGGCGAGATATTGTCGATTTTCGTAAGGAACGGCTCGGCCTGAAGTTCACGTCCGAGCGGGCGATGCATCCAGTTTCTCGACCTGTGTCTCGTGTTCTCTCCCACACATGTGTGTTGGAAATACGCCCCAAGGTCTGTCAAACCACTGTTGAATTATACTGGTAAAAAACGCTATAGTGACATCATGTTTTCGCTTGGCGGTAAGTAAATCCTGTCCTCACATGATGTGCGACAGCCTCAACTCGCAGGCTTATAAACTGACGGTGGCTGGCTTTCCAGAGGAAAGGCTTTCCTTCACTGCAGAAAAGCTGGCACGAGACATCAAGAAGGGCAGAACAAGGGTGCGAACGGAAGCAGCGTAGGAACATACCTGTCCTCCCCTACGCTCGATCTCGTGCATAAAGAAGGTCACATCTCGCTGCCCCCAACAAGCTGGGTAAGCTTTGTGTGAAGGTCGACCGGCGTATCGCGAGCAGGTCGCCGACACAGGAACGTGCCTGTCGACACGCCAATAAGTACATCCCTTGCTGTACGTCTGTAGTGTACTCGATCCCACTTTCATGTGACCGTGTGTATGTTGGGCAGACGGGGCGCTGCGTTAATGTGCGCCTGCGTGAGCACAACAATTCTCTCAAGGGCCAAGCTAGCTCGCACTTGTCGCTACACTGTCGTGAATGCGGATGTGCTTTGTTTGGAAACACCACCATTTTGTACCGTCACGGGGGGCAAACGCAGTGGGAAATTGTGGAGGCTGCCCACATCAGTGCTCCGTCAGATGCATGTGTCGCTCAGGCCTCGATTGCCTTACTTGACAAAGAGCTTGATTATCTGAGCCAGCGCCTCCTCTATTTTTTCAGTGCCTGGGCGAACGCTCTCCTCGGCTTCTGAAGGAAAAAATTGTAGCGCAAAGCAACACACAGACAGACAGAGAGGACGGGACTGGCGCTACCAGTCCCGTCCTAACTGTCTGTCCGTGTGTTGCTTTGCGCTACAATTTTTCCTTCAGAAGTCATGAACCAACTAGACCAACAAAAATTGGGGGACCCTTAAGCTTCGCCTTTAAGAGTTGAACGCGATAGCGAAATCCGGCCCCTAGTGCGCACTTCAACCACCCTTACAAAAAAACTTGCAGCCAATCTGCAGAAATTCTACAGACCACGAGTCACCCCTGATTCGGAATGCGGAAAGAAAAGTGACAAACTTTCTGTCACCCCTTGTCACCTCCCAGTAGGCAATTGGAACACCTTTTCTGCAGAAAGTCCGCAGAGCATTTGTAGCCGCCAGGATGCAGCATGCCGGCAGAATGTCTGCAGAGCGTCTGCAGAATGTGTGCGTAGCTTTGTCGCGGATGAAAAAAATAAGAGCTACCCTTTGCGTTAGCACCAGGACTCAAGTGACGTGCAGCATCCAGGGGTAGAATACCGTACATACACCCACCAACACACGACCACAGCGTACACGCAACAACAGCAAAGTAAATACCTCACACTCACGCTTCACAACCTAACACCGACCACCCGGTGTTAGGTTGTGTTAGTGCCGGTGGGAAAATTCCTACGCTTCAAAATTTTAAATTTACACGTTGACAGAATGCATGTAAATTTATGCTGGATGTTAGGTAGCCATAAAACACACAGACCTGTTAATCTACACCCGCCAAATGTGCAACGCTATTTTAATTAGCGAATTCCAATTACCAGCTGGCAGGCTGTCGCATGGTGCTCCGGAAAAGCTGCAGTCTTTCTGCAAAAATTCTACAGACCATGAATAACCCAGGTGCAGAGCACGTGAAGACAAGTGACAGATTTTCTGTCACCCCTTATCAGTGTGTGACTGAAAGGTGAAATCCATTTAATCAGTATTATCAAATCTGTCATGGTCCAGAATATATGATACATATATATTATATAGATCCACACGCACGCAATCTGGGCGCTCATTATTAGAAAAGTCTCCTTGCCATCTGCTAGGGGTCTGCAGAAAATCGGCAGACTAGGTCTATATGGGGGTGACTGGTGGGTGACTGAAAGGTGAAATCCATTTAATCATTATTATCAAATGTGTGATGGTCCAGAATATTTAGATAGATACATATAATATGCATCCACACGCACTCACTCTGGGTGCTCGTTATCAGACAGGTCTGCTAGGGGTCTGCAGAAAATCTGCAGACTAGGTCTATATGGGGGTGACTGGTGGGTGACTGAAAGGTGAAATCCATTTAATCATTACTATGAAATGTGTCATGGTCCAGAATATATAGATACATACATATATATTATATACATCCACACGCACACACTCTGGGCGCACATTATCAGAAAAGTCTGCTCGGGGTCTGCAGAAAATTTGCAGACCAGGTCTGCAGAAAGGTCAAGTCTACAGGGAGGTGACTGGGGTGACTGGGTGGACACTCATAGGTGACAGACAGGTGAAACCAATTTTTGTAAGGGCACTAAGTGCATATTTATTAATGTGTATTGTTACACACAGACGCACACACTCACGCGCGCGCGCGAATGGTACAGCTTTTTGAACGGAGAACCAGCCCATTTCAAGACGTTAACACAGAGTGGTACAGTTTTTTTATCTAAAGCAAGAGTCGCATGGCCTCCAAGATACACGCCGTGCGCCCGCCATCTCGAAGGCCACGAAGAGTCGAGACATATTTCTCACAATGCCTCACAGATGGCAGCACATTAGCGTTTGCTGTTTGCTTGATCAACGCCTCCTATTGGCCGCGAGATCGAGTGGAGTCGCCGCCTGGCGGCTACTGGCTGAAGCGCACCTAGTGTGGATTGCTCCCTGCGTCGTCTGCTAGCCACGTCGTGTTTGCATGTGCGCGTACGTCCTGCGCGTTCTCAAAGGACGGTTTGTTCTGTTATGTTAGCGCGAGTTTAACTGCTCGTACGTATACCTAACATGGTGTGCAGGAGCAAATGGGCCTGCTCGGCTGCATGCGCATTGTAATAAGATCAGTGAGCGCGACTTCCGAGAGGGCTATGTATTGGTGTCGTACCCTTCGTTCGCCAGAATCATTTCAGTGTTGGTGCAGCTTTCTGGCTCAAGCACATCCTAAAGTGCACTTGGCATAGCCCCAAACGTGAGGAGCATTAAATAGTGTGTGAAGGCACCGTTTTAGCGACTCGTTGGTAAACAAAAACGAGGCTCTAGGCCACGCACTTTCGCGTTGTTGTTAGGTGTATAACTGCGGCACTGTATAGTTCATCGGTTATGCGATGATCTTTAGTTATGCTTAAGATTTCCATTTATTGTAGTGGTCCCGCTACAGCGAAACATTTCTATGACGTGAAGTCTGACACTTCCGTACTCAAACTGTCCCCTAAAAAAAAACAGACAAAACAGACAATGGAATGACACAAAAAATGACAAAAAAACAGACAATGGAATGACACGACAGTGACAAAACAGTTTCCGCGCGCAATTTTAACTTGGGGTGAAATTTATGAAGAATCACCCGTGTGCTTAGATTTAGGTATGCTTTGAAGAACCCCAATGTTCAAAATTAATCCCGACGGCGTGCCTTACATTTCTGTCGTATGATTTCACGCAAAACCTCATCTTTTTTTTTTTACATTATCTTGAGCATTTGTGTGAAGTTGTTAGAAATTGATGGAAGGCAGCGGACATTATTAGTTTGAAAAAAAAAAAAAACTATTCCTTTTATAACTATTCCGTAGTGATTGCACTTGCTATTCAACTGAGCTGCACATCACTTCCAAGTATTATGCAGTAATTTGTGAGAAAAGGGCACCGAGACTGCTAGATGGAACACACAGAAAGCGACGGCACTAGCAACAGCGCCCGTTCGGCGGCACGGCGGCTCGAACCGGAAGTCGATGCAGACGTGCCGTAGCCCACAATTTTTTGCGAGAGCCGCGTTTTTGCTATCCACCTGGGCATGCGAGACTCCCGCATGCGGCGCGCTTCGGCGCGCTGCATGCGGGAGTCTCGACCAATCATGGCGGCGGAGAGTAGCTTGGCGAGGAGGAAACAGCGCTGAGAGGAGGAGTTTATGCTACCTTTGTTCAGGGTGCGGGGTAGGTTGGAAGGTGGAAATTTGTGCGGATGAGAAGGCAGAAGAAGCTGACGCCAAGTGTAGACAATGCGAGATCGAGGAGAAAATGGAAAACATGATGGCTGTCTAGAGCGGGCTGATGACGAGAATCGCAGAGTTGTAGAATGCCTTGGCGACAGAGCGAGAGAAAATGAAGGTCATGGGAGAAAGGCTCAGGTCAGCCGAGGAGGGCCTATTGAAAGTCGTCAAACTGAACAAAGAAGACGCAGGTGACGGTGGAAGGGCGATGACCACCCGTGGGGGAGAGGCGAACGGAACATCGGGCATGACAAAGACAGATGCAGTGGTCACAGGGCCCAGCTTCCGGGAAGTAGGTTTGAGGGAGGGAGGGGACAAAGCGGCAGCCGTGACTCACGCTAGTCACCTAGTCAGCAGCCAGGTGCAGGTTTCAGAAGGAATGTCTGAGTGGGTCATTATCGCCGGTGACTCAAATTTAGTTCGCTGCGCAAAGGCAATCAAGGAGAGGGTGAAAGGCGATAAGAGAGTTTCGATACGGACGTTCCCAGGACATACGCTGGGGTCAGTCATGAGGCAAGCGAGTGAAAAAACGCCAGGCCTGCGCTGAATACGCAGCACAGTCACAGCGAAAGCTGGAAGAGCGGCTTTTCTTGAGCCCGTTGTAAGCTCTCTTGGGGCTGCAATACAAATACACTAGAAAGGTACCCACTACGCCATAAATCACAATTTTTGTGAAGTTGGGAAGCACCTACTAAGCCATTATTCGTCATTCTGCGGAGAAACGAGGCACAAGCTACACGTCTGTAAGGCATTATGTGCACTTTGTTGACGCGACGACTGATGACGATGAAGAATTGTGGCTCAGCCCTTTGTAATGGGTTGGAAGCTTTAAACGGCCCACCAGTTGTGTAATTTGCATTGGGTGATGCCCGGTCGCTATTTCCCTCTCCCGTCATGCTGTATAACATACGTTGACGTGGGAGAGAGACGGGGGGGGGGGGGAGGAACTTTACTGAGACCCCGAGGAAATGGATCATGCGCTTATGGGCTTCCTTGGCAACCAATACAAGTGCACTTGCGAGGAACCCACTACGCTATAAATCATTGTAATTTTACTGAGACCCCGAGGAAATGGATCATGCGCTTATGGGCTTCCTTGGCAGCCAATACAAGTGCACTTGCGAGGAACCCACTACGCTCTAAATCATGGTAATTTTACTGAGACCCCGAGGAAATGGATCATGCACTTATGGGCTTCCTTGGCAACCAATACAAGTGCTCTTACGAGCAACCCACTACGCTATAAATCATTGTAATTTTTGAGAAGTAGGGCAGCAGGCACTGTGCCATTTTTCTTCATTCAACGGAGAGCCGTGGTACCTGCTAAACGCATGTAAGGCATTATGCGCACTTTGTTGATGCTGTGCCCGATGACGACGAAGCATTATGGCAGAGTCCTTTGTAATGGGTTGGAAGCATTCAACAACCTACTCGTTGCGCAATTCGCATTGTGTGGCGCCTGTTTACAGAATTCGCGTTGTGCGACGCTTGGTGTTTATTTTACTCTTCTAGCATGCTGTATTGCATATGGTAATGTGGTTCCTTCCCGACATGAAGCCTGTATAGGACCTTTTTGCAAAGCAGGTTCAAGCACCGGCATGGCTCAGAGGTTGAATACTGGGCTCCCACGCAGAGGCCCAGGTTCGAACCTCGTTCCATCCTGGAATTTTTTCTTATTTCCTTTTTTTTTATTTCGAGCGATACTGGTTACGGACACCGGCGGCGGCGGCGGACAACTACGGCGCCAAAAACGGCCGGTGAAATGATCTCATAACAGCTTTCGCTGTAAAACTCGCAGCTAAAGCTCACAGACGTAACCTCGTGGTAATTGCGGGAGGGCTAAATGACGTCTTGAATAAAGAATCGTCAGGACTAGCGACGACCTTGGTGAAAGGGGTCGATGACATGCGCGCCGTGCCTCCCCATGTGCAAATTGTAGTATGCACAGTACCGGAAGTACTATCGCGCTCAGTATGAGCTACATCACGCGAGCGCGTGGCCTAGCGCTCTGCAAGGCTGTACACAGTGGCGCCGATTACGGCATATTTTCCAGTTGTCGGGAGAGAGTTTGGCTGTCCCTGCGAGCGTGCATCGCCTCCACTTGCTTTCACCCTCGCCCTCGTTTTGCCCTGCGGTGATATCAGCTTCGAAAACGATAACTTCGAGGGTGAGAGCAAGCAAGTGGGGGCGATGCGCGCTCGCACGAGCAGCCACACTCTCTCCCGATAACTCGAAAGTACGTTGTGATCGGCGCCACTGTACAACCTTGCAGAGCGCTCGGCCATGCGCTCGCGTGATGTAGCTCATACTGAGCGCGATAGTGTGCGCAACGGCAACTTGCAGAAAACGGTTGCCGACGCAAAGAGATATGGAGAATTAGTCAAGAGAAAGGTTTCGAGGTAGTGGATATAAACAGGGAGATGCACAGGTGCGGTGGTTTTCAAAGAGACAGAATTCACTTCGATAAGAGGCTTGGTCATGAGGTGGGCTGGCAACTGGCAGGAGGCGCAGTAGGTTTTTTGGGGGGCACGCGGGCCCGTCGGAGTCCGGGGTAGCTAGTAACAGGGAAAACAACCAGGAGGACTCTTTGACAGGTAGTATTGCGAAAAACCAGAAAAAACATAAAAGAAAAAGGGAGAAGGCGCGTGTTGCAATTAGTTACATAAGCATGCAGGGTGGCAGAAAAAAGGCAAAATGGTTAGAGATTTAGGAGCAGTGAAACAAAGAACAGATAAGCGTTTACGCGGTTACAGAAACACACCTTAGAGACTTGGAAGAGCCACCACATATTGACAATTATGCTTGGGAAGGGGGTGCAACAGGATCATATCAGAAAGGAAAGGTGGGGGTGTAGGAATGCTAATTCACCGCGGCGCCAAATGGGCTAGAGTGAAACAGACGTGTTCAGAGCACCTCCGGGTTTTGGGCACAATAGGTGGAAAGGAAACGTGGCTAGGGGTAGCCTACTTGTGGACGGGGAATAACTGCAGAGAAAAGAATCAGGAGATAGTGGATTGCATGAGTGCGGATATTAAGGAACTTGGTGATGGGGCCGAAATCATCCTTCTAGGGGACATGAATGCCCACATACACGACCTTGACGGATATTCAGACACAAATGGGAAGTTATTACTAAATCTCTGCGAGCCACATAGTCTGGAGATAGTTAACACGGGGCCTAAATGTGACGGCCAGATCACGTGGGAAGTCGGAAACAAGCAATCAAGTATTGATTGTTGTCTCATGTCTGAAGGAATTTATCACAAACTGAGAGAAATGGGAATAGACGAGGAAGGAATTAAAAGCTTGGGTAGTGATCATAAATGAATAACATTACAAATGGGATATGAAACTGGAAATAAGAGCATGGAATCAAAGTCTGGCAGATCGTATTTCAATGACAAACAAATAACAAATATAGCCGCAAGAGTCGAGGAAGAAGTAAGCAAAACACCAGGCAAGGACTGGGAGTATAGTGAGCTGTTACATCTGATAGGGAAAGAGAAGAAAACTATTTGCTGGAAAGGAAAGAGGAAGTCAAAAAGTTGGTGGAACAATGAAATCCGGGAAGCGATCGAGAAGCGACGTGAAGCATCACGGGAGCATAGAAGGGCAAAAAATGAAAGGTGAAAGGTAACGCTGGGTGACAGAAATTCACGAAAAAAAGGAGACCGCGCCTAGAATGTTTTGGAGCCACATAAAGGCACTAGGTAGGAAGTCTGTCAGAATGCAACAACGTATTGTAGATGAAGGAGGAAATCAATTGGAAGGGTACGAAGCGCTAGGTTACATCGGAAAGGTAACAGCCGATTCGTTTAAAAGGAGCGCGTCCGGGGGATTTCCCTGGTTAGTAAAAGTGTGGCGGAGAGAGCAACCGAGGAAGAGCTAGTGCTGGAGAATTTCAATTGGAAAAAGGCCGAAGGAAAAATTCCAAAGCGCACTGCCGCGGGTTTAGATGGGGTTCCCGTTAGCCTCATTAACGAACTAGGACGTAGCACTAAAGAAGCATTGTTGACAGCCATAGAAAAATGCTTAAAGGACAGACAAATACCGGACAGTTGGCAAAAAAGTAAAATGAACTTAATCTATAAAGGCAAGGGAGAAAAGGATAACATTCGCTCGTATAGACCACTAACCATTACATCGGTACTATACAGGTTGGCGATGCAAGCAGTAAAAATGAAAATAGAAACGTGGGCAGAACATAACGATATTTTGGGAGAACTTCAAAACGGATTTCGAGTCGACAGGCGGTTAGACGATAATCTGTTTTTTTCTCACTCAGTGTATAGAAATATCTAACATAGAAAATAGGTCCTTGTACGTGGCTTTTCTAGACATCACTGGGGCATACGACAACGTTAATCAGGAAATTTTGTGGGGTGTATTGAAAGAAATGGGCATAGGCGACGACTGTATACAGCTTTTGAGGGAGATATACCGAGAAAATACACTTCGCATAGAATGGGAATGAATATGTAGCAAAGAGAACGTTGATATTAGCAAGGGGCTGAGACAGTGATATGTCCTTTAGCTGTAATTCATGCTGTACATGGTTAGTATGGAAAAAGCGGCGTGATGATTGAGCAGAAGCTTCCAGGTTTATTTTATGCTGACGATATCGTGTTATTTGCTGACAGTCGAGATGATATGCAGCGGCTGGCGGATATAAGCGCTAGACACATGGTGCGATTCGGCATCCGATCCGACGTGCGACGCCGCACGCGGTATACGGCGATTCAGGACACATGGGGGCGAACGAGCAATCAGCGCGCAGGCTCCGCCCACACACGGCACCCCGGCTTGCACGCTCGGAAGAGATCGCATCCTCTTCGTTGACTACAAAACAAACAACCTTACGCAGCCACGCTTCGTTCTGTAAGAACATTGCCAATAAAGCTATGCCTTCGCAAGCAACAAACATCTCAACAGACCGCATTCACTCGCGACTCCGAGAGTAGGCTTGTCACGACACCGAGCGTAGGCCTAGCAAGGCGGACGCTGTCGCTAGTGCCGTTCGCGATCAAACGCGAGCTGATCGTCGAGCACTTATTTTTATTAAAACGATTAAAACTTTTACGCTGATGACACGCGTTTACATGCGCAATTGGTTTTCTCGTAGACCTCGATTTGACGAACAACGGTGGAAGCAAAGCCGGCCGGTTCGCCGAGACGGCCGGTGCGGCTGTTAGCTGCGAAGTGGCCTTCCATCGCGGCTCGATATCTCGTTAGTGGTTCGGAAACGGGCGCCGCCTTGCACAAATGACACACTTCAAACGTCATGAGTTATTTGATGTCAGAAAGAAAGTTTAACCAACGTTTTTCATGATCGGAGCCGTCCGAACGTAGTTTAACAAACGCGCAAACAAACAAGCAAGCAACAAACGCGCCACCAGAGGCTAGACGTCAGGCGTCTCCCGCGCTGCCATTGGCTGCGGCCGTCAGACCGACGCGGCAGCCGCGCGGCTACATTCAGCAAGTTGGATGCCCGTGCGGCGTGCGAATCGTCTCCGCACGCTGATGGAACCTGTTGGGCGTCTGTCGGATGCGTCTGTTGGCACGAACAGCCGTACGACGAATCGCATCCGAATTCGCACCATGTGTCCAGCGCTATATGCGGAAGGGAAGGTGAAGCTCTAGGACTAGGATTTAGTGTAACGAAGTGTGGATTGATGGTATTCAATGATCCCTGCGATCAGGCGGTGTCAATACAAAACCAAGAAATACCGAGGGTAAGCGAATACAAGCATAGAGTTTCCTAAAATTAACTAGAAGGGACTCTGGCGCTGCGATCGTTCAGCTACCATGGGAATGATGGGTAGTACACAAATTTGCCTAGTCTTCGTGCTTGCGGCTTCAAACGTACTTGTGGCTTTGTTTATTGCTATGTTTTGGTTTTCTTTCGGATAAAAGAATGGATCGTTGTGAACATCGTGACCAGATTTGAATCGCTGAGCCTAAAGAAGTTAAACTGTCGAAGTGAAACTGCTGACTTTTGCTGAACGTTGTTTTGCGACAAAGCGGATGCAGCCGACGCGGAGCCAAACGGAGCCTAAAGTACGAAGTTTATATAAATTTGTGTACTGCCCATCATTCCCATGCTGGCTGAAGCGTCATGCGTTGCAGCTCCCATAGACACTAGCGCCAGAGTTCCTTCTAGTAAGTATTGTAGGAAACTCTATGAATACAAGTACCTCGGAGTATGGATAAATGAGTGATAGATACATGGAGGTACAGGAAAAATCCTCGGCAGCAAAACGAAAGAGGAATGCTGCAATGATGGAGCACAGAGCGTTGTGGGGATACAATAGGTACGAGGTGCTTCGAGGTCTGTGGAAAGGTGTAATGGTTCCGGGGCTTACTTTTGGGAACTCAGTGGTGTGCATGAGGGCAGAGGTGCAATCGGGAATGGATGTAAATGAAAGGGCTGTGGGACGCCTCGCTTTGGGTGCTCACGGGAAGACGACAAATGAGGCTGTAAAGGGCTATATGGCATGGGCAGGTTTTGAGGCGAGGGAAGCTCAGAGCAAAATAAGGTTCGAAGAAAGGCTAAGAAGTATGAAGGAGAGTAGATGGGCAGAGAAGGTGTTCCGAGCGTGGGCACACAGTGGAGACAAAGAACTAGGAGGCTCTGTAGTAAATATACGGCTGGTAGCGTAAGCAATATGTCGACAGAGAGCGTTGAAAAGTCAGAGAGGCGGAGAGGATTTACTGACGGCAGCTATGGAGAAAAAAATGCCCCCACCTCCCCGAAGGGAATCGTGAGGAAATGCGAATGCATTTCTTGCGCCGAGAGAGGGTACCGTTGCCGTCAGACATTCGCCTTCGCCGACTTCTGTCATCGCCTTGAGAGGCGCCCAGCCAGCGAACGGTCGAGAGTGAGGCGCGAGCGGACGGGAGAGTGGGGCGCCAGCGTTCTTGGCTCGGCGTTGGCGTTTCACAGCGGCGTCTCGAGCACACATTTCCGGATGTTCTTGAGAGGCGCCCAGTCAGCGAACGGTCGAAAGTGAGGCGCGAGCGGACAGGAGAGTGGGGCGCAGGGAGGAGAGAGAGCGAACGGCGAGAGAAGGAGCGGCGAAGCAGTGCACCTACCCTCTCCTACACTCTCTCGCACCACATGCTCCGGTTGCTAGGGGCGAGGATAAGCGTGCGCGCCCGCAGCTGTTGCTATGGGAGAGGGCGCCGCGGACAACGCCGGATGCCTCACATAGCCCGACTAAGAAATGCATTCGCATTTAAAAAACTTGGACCATCTCCCCTAAGGGAACCCTGATGGGATGCGAAGCAGCAGCGGTGCGCACGGCGTTGACCCGGTTGAAACGGGCGTCGACGCGGGTGCTGGAAGAACGGTTTGGAGCGAAACTCGGTGTAGCGTTTACTCGAGTAAACGTTTGTTTGAAACGCAAAGACACGGGAGGCGGGTTGGGTTTCGTGTAAGTTTCATTAAAGCGTTTGGCAAGACTTCGTAGTCGTTGTTTCTTCAGAGTCGACACACGGGCGCTGGACCGGAGCAGGCGCGCGTTTCGCCTTGACTACCACGGGTGAAGCGAGAGAGAAGTGACACGTTCAGAGGTGTTGCGAGCGGGCGGAGCAAAAGGCAGCTGCGGGCGCTACACTCTAAGACAAAATCGAGTATTTGGGGAGTATTTCTGCCACACAACAAAAATCGTCATCTGGCTTGCTCGCGTTTCCTTTCTTGAAAACCTAGCTCTCGTCACTTTCCTGTCAAGAATGCTATGTCACGCTGATAACGCGCGTGCCGTTCGTGACCGGGAAGTGCCGTGACCGCGGTGATAACGCAAGGAAAGTACGCGAGGTGGATGACGGTCGTTGTTGTGTGGCAGAAACACTCCCAAAATACTCGATTTTGTCTTAGAGTGTACGGCGAGCATGCTACGGGTGATGGAGAGAGTGACGTAAGCGCGCACCTGCGAGGAAAGCGTGCGAGGGGAGCGTGACGTCAACGCAAAGCTGTGGCGTGACCTACTTGGCAACGCTCCAACACCTACGGCGAGGGAAACGCGTTGCGGCGCATTCGTACGGACGCACGTAACGTACGGCGTTACACACGTGAGTCAAAGAGCTGCTTCGCATTTAAAAACCGGCTCTGAGTAACTACCAAAAGGGCAAAAATGAAATAAGGAGGGAAGCATTTTAGGATAATTCAAGGGGAAGCGCTTTACTGTTTGAAGCGAGATCGGGTTGCCTTAGAACGCGTAGTTATAAAGCGAGATTCAGTAAAGAAGAAGAACAATGCACATGCTGCGGGGAAGGTAAGGAAACGGCGAAGCATGTTCTGATTGAATGTGGAGATATCCACCCAGGCGTATGTTTGGGCATGAGCCTATATGAAGCCTTGGGATTTAGGGACAACAATGGAAAGCTGAACACGTCCGCGAGACGGTTAGAGTATTGGTGGCAGAAAATTAGAGAGAAAGGACAAAAAGTACATGGTTGAGGTTGATCCCTCCGTCATAGGAATCGGAATAACACGAAAGTAAAACGTGCCCTAATAGAAGTAACTGAATGTTTACTGTACATTGATATAAGAGAGGTTGTACAATGTATATTGATGTCTGGCAGCTATAGCACCATTAAACGTGTATGCAACCACTTTGTGATTGGTGGTACATCTCCATCCCGACGACTAACGTCCATGTCAAATGGTTAAACAAACCCTTGTGGTAGCTGTAGTAGTAAACGGTCGCAGAAGAGCGTCGCATATTGGACGCAGAACTTGGTCGCCATGCCTCGGCATGTTAAAATGTGATTGAACACCTCGGGGAACACCACGGGGTGAGCGGGGAACGCGAAGTTACAGCCGGGTGAGGCAGGCGCGCTTCACAGAGCTATTTTTGGCTTGGATTAGCGTAATGCTGTGAACGTGGCCGACGCTTTTACGACGCTTGGGCTGAGGTCGCCACCTCTCGGTGTGTTAAGGCATTGACAAAACTGAACTTCTATTGAAAACGCGCCGAATGGGACGAACGTGTAACGCGTTGCAGGTGCTAATCGCGGAAGCCACAGTAATGACGAATTACTTTACTTTACCGCGCTCCCAGAGGGCAACACCACCCCGCCGACCGGGAGATGAATTGCCACGGACGTAAAAGACTGAATAACAACATTAGTTTTACCGATTTCCATAGTTGTCGTACGAAGAAGAAAGGCGAGAGCGCTGGATACGAGCCGTTGCGAGCGTGTTCGGTAAGCGAAGTACCCGCGTTCTCCACAGCCGGTGGCATGAATGTGTGGCTCTGCTGTTGTTTTGCGTAGCCCTGATGCAAAACCGTGGTAACCTTGACTATGAAGCTCAGCAGAGGCTCTGACCGCGGTGCTTGTCGTGTAACACGAAGTGAGCAGCTAGAGGCAGACTGGAGACGCGTGATACGCACACCGCGACGAGTTGGTCGTCACAACACAGCATCGCAGACATATGTACGTTTTGAAGGCTCAGAGTTCTGGTTCTAACTAGCTGACACCACGTGCGTCATACAAGTAACTCGCAGAATGTTGGTCGTTCAGGTTTGTTTCGCCCGTGTCCTCCGCGGTTGCCGTAGCTATCGGAGGCCACGGTTTTGCCTTTGGTTGTACTCCGCGAAAGTGGACACGCACGTATCCCCATTTGCAGTATATACAAACGGAAGACGACCATCAAGAGACCATTGAGGATGCGTAATAAAACACTCCAATGCACAGGAAGCGAGAGATGAATTAAGGGAGAATGCAACTGAAAAGGCGAAAATCGCCGGGGCCATTCGCCCCTGATGAACCGAGTTTTGTACCACTGATCGTAAGATGCATAGCTAAGTAAATTGATCGTGTATGTAGGTACTTTATCGCTGTGGCATACGTATATACCCGATTTTTAACGCATTTAGGCTCTAGAGAACGGATGTCGGAGGGCTTGCCTCGAACTCGGTGTCGTGTGATGCTCGCTTGTACTTGCGAGTTGCCAGCGCGCGGGAATAACTAAACTTATTTTGTTGTACTCGCAGTTCGCTTTGGTCAGCTTCCTTTGTTTCTGAAGCGTGGATTGGCGGAAGAAGCTTTCCAGGTCCTTGATTTTCAGGAAACCGCCGCATCAACACCAACGAAAGAGGAGTAGATATAAAAGGCGCGTTCGTAAAGCGTTTAGCGTCTAACATTAATTCACATACTATACGTTACAGGCACGTAGGCAAGGGGGGGGGGCCCGCCCCCCCCCCCCCGAAATTTTTCCAGCCCTCTATATTTCCAGGCAACTTTTTTTGTTTTTGCCATGGAAAGGCTGTCTTTCGAACAGTTAGGCCTTGGGCCCCCCCCCGAAAAAAAATCCTGGCTACGTGCCTGATACGTTACCTTTACCCAACGTCTCTTGATGAAGTGCCTTTTGACATGTTTTTCCTTATGGGGCTGCACAGTCTGTGGAAAACGCGCATGCAAGACCGTAATGCAGAACTAACCACTGCTTCAAGTATGCATTTCATGCGTATGGCTCTCCATCTAAAGGACATTTACGAAGAACTTGACATCAGACCAGACTGGCACCCCATCTTGATGAGGTGTTTATCCCTACCAGCCTCCCTGTGTGACAAGCTTTGAAGAACTTTTCCTGTTACTCTGGACTTGCACAGTATATGCATGTAAGCCTTTGAATGCTTGTGCAGTGCTTGTGCGATTATTGTTGCTAAGTGAATGCATCACTACATCATAGCGTTTGTGATAATTTCAAAGACGCATTATAATAAATACCATGAAAGAAAAAAATTGGCCGCGTATCTGCGTGCTTCGCTGCAAATGTCGTCTAAAGACGATAGAAGAGGCGCTGCGTGAGATATGGACGCCATCTGGCAATACGTCGGGAAACATGAGTGCTGTGTTGCGGGCTGGTAGTCCCGGCGCAGCAGCAGGCGAAGACCGGCGGTGACCAACGCGACCGGCGGGGACGCCAGCCAGCCCGAACACGCGGTTTGGCGCGAAGCGCTGAAGTAGAAGAAACGTCCGCACTCAACGAGTACTCTCCACACACTCTTTTCTTTACACGTCGCCCGGGTACAACAGGTATGCCGGAGCGGCGCCCCATGGCATTCGTTCAGTGCAGTAGAGAACCGAAACACAACAATGAGCTCATGCAGAGGGCACGGAGGAAGGCAAGTTCCAGCGCAGCTTAAAAAACTAGAGTTTTTAGAATTACGTATGTATGCATTTTCTATTAATGGAACACACCACCTAATAATTACCTAGTGATGTTGCGCCTCAGATATGCGTGATATTTACTTTTTGATCGACAACGTTCACAAGTATGAACAGCCGTACCAGTTCACGATGGCTGGCCCTTGGGCAAGTGGTTCAACTTTGGCCGAGTGGCTGAATCGAGTGACGTGCCGACAAACAGAAAGACAGACAGACCAAAATTTCTCCGTTTAAGTATCCCAAGAAAGACTATCGTCTTTAAAAAAAAGTGACCGTGGCGCAATGGATAGCGCGCCTGGCAGCTGTTGTTGCTTACCGAGCAGTCGTGGGTTCACAGTAAATCACTTTACACCCTTAAGGGGGTTTTGCCGTGTCTATAACTAACACCCTTACACCCTAGGAAAAGGGTGTTTTCACGTATCAAAACACCCATACCATAGGGTGTTTGCAATAGCCTAAACACCCTTATCACTGAAAAATGTGAAAAATAAAGTCTACCAGTCAGGGCACAAGCAATTACAGATGACATCAGCACAAAAGGTGCAGTTACGCGCCAAACCGCACACACAACAGAGCGTATTGTAAAATACCACATGGACGGAGCGCTCGTGCAGTCCTGCTACACAGCCTTACACTGACCATCTGGTATATATAGCCATAGTATCTTAAGCCGCCGTTCAGTGCCGGTGAAGATATTCCTGTTCCGTATAAATGAGCATTAAACATTAAAGGGGCCCTGCAACACTTTTCGAGCATGCTCAAAAAGCGCTGCCGATCGGTAGTCGAGGCTCCCGAGAACACGCGAGCCAAATATTATAGCGATGCGCACGGCCTGGAGTTTACAATAAATTCTCAAAGTCAGCTGAAAATCGCTCCCTCTTCTCTCGACAAATGATGTATTACTCCGCAAAATATGACGCGATTGTCGGCAGTTCCACCATTGGCTGATGTTATAATCACGATAACACCCTCATTATTACTTTCGTTGTTAATTTTGAGTTCAATAAGTAGATAATATGTATGTTTATATTATGTTATCGCGTTAAAAACACCGAACAAACATTAATATTAGCACTTCCGGTCTCACCGACAGCTCGTCTGCTCGTAGTTGCGTGGTTCCGTTTTCTTCGCCATGCGCAGTGCCGAAAACGTGAATATTTCTGTGCTTTTGACCATCGCCGGTTGCCGTTGAGAGTGGCAGCCGTTCGAGTGTTGCCTCGTCAGCTGGGAACTGCATCGTCGGCACGTTCTCACGACCGACCGAGGCAGCCGTGCAGCATGTCTCCGATAACAATGCTGGCGTCCGGTAATGGCGGCGCTTCGGGGTCGTCTGCCAGTGCCGTCTTACGAGGCGGTGTATCGGAGTATGGGCCGAAACCGATCTCAGCTGTCATTCGTTCCAAACGAGCGCGCAGGTTTGCTTCCATGGTTGGCAGAGCGATGAAAACACTACGGCGTTCGAGGTGCACACCCAACATTACCAAACCGACGCGCAGTTTTCAAGCACGCGCGATACACAACACAGTGCGATCGACTCCGCTCGACGAGAACGAGACAAGCCGACCGGAAGTGGCGGCACAGACCACGTGGTTGCGCCCAGACGTCAGAGAGAAAAAAATGAAGAAAAAAACTCCGCCGGCGCTCTTGGGCGGAGCCTCGCTCCTCTGCGCTCCCTCCGTCGACTCGCTGCCTAGCTTTCCGCGCGCTCGCGGCGTTGAGTTGAGGGAGAAAGCTGCGGAACGTGATCTCTATAATTTGGTAACACCACTTATACTTGACGGATTCGAAAAATTTTTTGCGGCATATGACTCGTGAAGAGTCATACGTCAATAATGAGGCTATTCCAATATAACTAAGAAAGGTGTTGCAGGGCCCCTTTAAGAGAATAGGCGTCAATTTATGGTACGCTTGTAGATATCCCTAAAAGAGACATAGCTTTTAATCTAAACTCGCCTAAGATCCAACGACATTTTAATCAGCGAGTCCCAGTTTTCATCTGGCACGCTGTGGTATGGGCCATGGGTTTTTCGATAACCCATAACACCCTTACCTTCTAAACGGTGTTTAGTTAGAGCGTTACCCCTTAAAGGTTATTTTGGGGAAGGAAAACACCCTTACACCCTAATTTTTGCAAATTTTGGTTAGGCAAAAGGGTGTTTTGCTTGCTTGAAACCCCCTTAAGGGTGCAAAGTGGTTTACAGTGTTCGATGCCCGTTGACGCAACTTTTTTCTTTGCCATCTGATCGTGTACATTTTTTCTACGTCATTTCCGTGACGGAAATACGTCACTGAAGTCTTGGTGGACCCCGGCATAAAACACTTTCGTGTTAAAATAAGTAGTGGGAAAAATAAGGACATTCTGCCGTAAAGGGCAGAGAACTGGGCTTTGAATTTACGTGTTTTTTTTTTTTTTTTGTCTGTAGTAAGATAGATTTGATGGAAGTGGAGGCATATTAGGCCAACACGATAAAAAGAAAAAGGAAAACGTTTTTTTTTTATTTGTCGAGCCTTGTGGCACACTTGTCACCGCCCCGTTATAAAGGGGACGTTCATAGCATCCATCCATCCGTCCATCCACGTATAGAGTGCCTCGATGCGCGCGCGCCCCCGCTTAGAGTAGAGTCAGCTTTTAAACCTCCTTGGTGCAGGTACCGCCTCCTCGGCCTTAGCGGCAGCGATTTTTTTATTTTGATTTTTTTATTTTTTATTTTTTATTTTGATCTTTGATTTTTGCTTTGACTATTTCTTGTCATATGAAATGTACCATGGAATATATTATGCGTATTTGTCTGCAGATGACATGCTTCTTTTTTTTCTAATAATAATAATTTGTGGGACTTTACGTCCAAAAACCACGATATGATTATGGCAGACGCTGTAGTGAAGGGCTCCGGAAATTTTAACCATCTGTTGTTCACCTAAGACTACTAAAAGGTGATAGCCATCGGCTTTTTTTTTTTCTTCCCAGTCAATGTATTAAACATCCCCTGCCTCCCTCCGAGATTTTTCTGCACCTAACGTGGTTTTCTTACAGCCTCAAGGATCGGATGCACTGCAAGCTTTCTGCACCTCAGATGATTATGCACTGCCTCGGTGATCGGCCCATTTTGACCAAGCGAAGATATAATATGACGACGTCACGTGATGTTGACGTCACGATGATGTCACATCTTTTTATCTGTGACGTCATCACGTGATGATTTCTTGCATCACTCGTGTTGGCGCCGCCGACGGTCTATTTTAGCGTTTGATGAGGCATCTAAGGCGTTCGCCTTAATACACTGTTCGGCTGTCTTTCCATGAAATTCCAGCTTCCTCTGGTGTTCGGTAGAGGTGGCTTGCAGTAATTAGGCGGGATAAGTGGTCTCCTAATGCAGCTTCAAACAACACTAGAACATGCAGCCGTCGTTTACGACGCGAAGATTTCATAGAATATAAGAAGCGGTGGCTTAAGAAGGATACAGTAGCGTCAGTCTTTGCAGACTACCCTTCACGTTTGCAGCCCAAGGTAACTACTGAACCAAGCATGGCAAGTATCACTAAACGTGACCGTGCTGCGTCCGAACAGTCAACGAATGCATGTAGTACCAGTAGCAACGCTGCCTCGCGATCGCCGCCATGTGCATGCAGCGCTGACATTAGGCCCCGAAGCTGAAGAATCGCAGCCCATGGACACTACATGCGCTACCGGCGAAACACCCGACAATCATCATGTACAGTGTCACAATGAATGCGTGCACAAGGCTGGGCAGGCTGCCCCATGCGACAAAAGCGTCCAGGTCGACAGCCATTCGGCCTCTACTATGCTCACTACCGAAAAGGCCAAATGGAAGAGAAAACAGAATTCAGGAGCCAGATACTGGGGCTGCAACAATCCGTCGACAAATACCAAGACGAACTGAAGCAATTGACAACAGGCCACATTTTTTGCGCCTATCACATTGGCTCAAGTTGAGAGTCGGCACTATGACTTCAGACTTGAACAACAGCGTCTGCTCACACACATCGGCCAGTGTTGCAGGAAGCGCGCGGTATATGCCGCTGTTTTTGTTCTTCGTACCACCACAATTTCAATGGTTTAAGCTCTGAAATGGTGGAATCACTTGGCATAGTTCCTCATTTTCTGACACTAGCTGTTGCTTTCTTTCGGTGGCAAGAAATGTAATTCTCAAAAGCTTTACAAAGGAACGGGTGATCACGTATATTCCTGGAAGCAGTCTAGTGGCATTTTCCGCTATTTAGCGCATAAACTCCAGGTTTTCATGGTGTGCTATCACCAGCAGACGGTAGCACGCATCGGGGAACATTAAGCGCCCAAGCTTTCAGTATTAGCTCCTGGCAAATGCTGCTTTCAAAAGATTACACATCATCTCCCCCTACGGGCAACCATGGTGGGATGCGAAAGCATCGCGGGAAGTGCCCATCGAGTTTCCGTTTCTCTTATGTGACTTATGTGACGGTGGTTGTCGAGGCGTTTGAATTACCGCTTGGCGACGCTGGAGCGGGGGGGTTGTATGTCTTGTGCTTTCCCCGATATGTCCGCGCTGAAGTTGCAGAGCGTACGAAGGTCACTTCGCTCGCTGCAGCGGCTGCGTTTGCGAAAGGAGCGCGCTGTTCAAACAGAAATAAGTAACAACTGCGACATTTAGTTTGCGCTCGTCCTGTGTGTACCTGTTCGTTCGTTTCGTGCGTCCTGCTTTATGTTTCAGCTGTGCGCTTCAAGTATCGAGCTGTGACGCATGATAGTTCGCGCTCGTCATGTGTGCGTCCTTTTCGTGCGTCCTTTGGATTCGAGCGACGCGCTGGCAATTTAGAGCTGCTTTCCGTTCTTCGCGTTACATTCCAATTTGTTGCTATCGCATTCATTGCTTCGCCGTTGCGGCGAAACTGTGATTCTTTTTGTAACTGGTTTTTTGTTTCTTGTTTTTCTAACCGGACCTTATGGTGCACGTGGTATGCGGCTCTGTAACTTAAGCACGGTTATGCGTAATAAATGTTTCAGTTGGCAGTCAGCGCTCGTACCGTGTTATTGTTCTTCCCTTTTGTCGCTAATGGTTTTTTTTTTTCGCGCTGTTTATTACTGTGACTACAGCTAAATTTCGACCTCTTGGGGTTTTAGGGGACCTTTAAACAGACAGGCAACCGCCCAGAACACGAATCGAGATAACCCCACTAACAGAAAGGTCGGAGGCCGGAAGAGAAAACACGTCACCGCGTTTTCTGTTGCGGACGGAGAAACTGCGGGAGGCGCGTCATCAGATCTCGATCGCGCTCCGAGGTCAAAGCGAGAGCGCCTCAGAGCGCTCCGAGTTCGTGCTCTGGAGCGCTTGAAAACGACCAGTCGGATGTACCATTATTAACGCGATAGCGTTAAAGAGCTCGTTTCGCAGAAATTCCGGTGTCGGCGTCGTTAGATGTGAGCAAAAAATCGAGGTAGATGCAAATAAGAGCTCTGGTTCGAGTGGGACCGGGATTCGAACCTGCGACCCCTCGCTCCGTAGCACGATGCGTTCAGCCGCTTGGCCAACACGCATACATACTCTAGTATTCGCCCCGAAATGGCGGCCTCTCGCTTGTGTCGTCATCCGAGGGACTTATGGGTGCCGCTCAGCGCGCGTGCGCTCGCTACGTGAACGCTGCTCGACGCTGCCAGCCAGCCTGTCCTGCTCGAGTTACTGAAATATTAGTGCTCAAGTTCATAAAAGAAGTTGTACTAAACGTTCAAGCAAAATGCCTCGCGAAATCGAGCGGAGTTGCCGTCAGTAGCACGTTCAGTGTCGATTGCCTCTGGTGTCGTCTGCTATCCAACAATGTGTACATCTGCATGTATGGGTAGTATTTATTTTCCTCACGGTTGTCACTCACCGATCTTCTCGCAGAACATCAAATAGACGTCAAAATGACTTTCCGTAGCGTTTTCTGTCACTTAATTCAGCGTTTGGGTTTCGGCTTATCTGTATACAGCGTGCTGCGCGTGTTCGGTTGCCAAGCTTGCTGCTTCGGTTCAATTCCGTTATTCGGAGTTTTAATTTAAGCGCGCGATAAACGACGTGCGATGTCATTCAAGTAAATTAAGTGGCCGTTACAGGCAAGAACCTTTGATTAGATCCTAGTTTTCAGCAGCTACTGTGTAAGGAGCGCCGTAAGTACTCAAAATTCAAACAAGAAATAAAAAAGGTTGAGAGCACGAGGAAAAGGAGATGCACGACGGTGATATGACAGGTTGTGCGGAGTTTTTTTATGCAACATATTTTAATCCCTACGTTAATAATCCAAGTTTGCTGACTCGTTCACGGTCGTCTAAAAGTATGCTGAACAGAATTATTGTAATCATACTAACGTAGATAAATACAAAGCTTTCGCATCGGAAAGTCGTAATAAGATGTATTGCATGGTTTGACTGATCTAGGCGCACACAGACGAATACGAAAAAGGGGAGACAACAGGACAAGCGCTTACTCACAACTAGAATATTTATATAAATACAACAAACAACTGATGGACGTATGCGCGACACGATAAACTATTGTGGAAAGCTATCAAGGACAGCTTCCAAAGCAGCGTAGACTCGTTAACTCGCTTGGCGAGACGTTCGAGCTTTCCGGTAAGATATTTCAACGCCACCCAGTCCAGTGGGTTACGCCAGTTATGCTACTAACTCGGGGGCATGATCCTGACCGCGATGGCTGTTAAAGGGACCAACAAACGCTCAGAACACGAATTGAGATAACCCCGCTAATAGAAGGATTGTCTGTTGTATTGTCTAAAACGAACCCTGTTTTTCTCATTAAACGCGGATTTGTATATTTATTAATTTATTCGCTCTAAATTACTTTTCGCGCCTCTGGCGGCAAAAAAGTGAACGTGCACATGTGCCTGTCACGTGACCTTTTTACTAGCGTACGCTATTGTATCTATATTATCGTTGAAATACAACACACTTTTAAAGACGATAGTCTTTCTTGGGATACTCGAACGCAGAAATTTCGGTCTGTCTGTCTGTCACACTATTCAGCCACCCGGCCAAAGTTTAAGCACTTGCTGAACGCCCAGCAATCTTGAACTGGAAGCTGCGTTCATACTTGTGAACATTGTCGATCAAAAAGCAAATATTACGCATATCTGAGGAGCAACATCAATACGTAAGTATTAGGTGGTGTGTTCCTTTACTAGAAACTACATAAATACGTAATTCTAAAGACCCTAGTGTTTCTTAGGCTGCGTTGAAAATGCGTGGCTATGCACGATAAAGCCCTCTGCCGACGATATGGTGCTGCCACCTGGCAGTGGCCAGGGTTCTGCACAAGCTCGTTTCCTGACGCCACTGCCGGATGGCGTCCGTATCTCACGCAGCGCCTCTATTTTGTCAATGCCAGCCATATGCGACCGATTCAACATAGAGGAGGCGCTGCCTGAGGCAAAGCAAAACATAAGTGGCCGCTTGATGAAAAATTTGGTACCAGAACAGCATCACGGGTGGCCGCGTGATGACCGCAGATAAAAATTGACCGCAGATACGCGGTCAATTTTTATTATAATCTTTTCTAACGTAAAACGTGCATATATGGATTTGTTTGCACTGAGTAGAACAGTGGCGCTGCCTTCGCTTGACGTATGACCCGATGCTCATGAGCGGCAGTATGAGAGGTAGAGAATAAAGCGTTTATTTGATGTTCTGCGAGAAGATCGGTGAGTGACAACCTTAGTCCGGGATCCCATTGGCGGATTCGGAGTGGCCGACAAACTCTACGCCGGAGCACTCCACTCCGGCGGAGAGCAACCGAAGGAAATCTGCAAACGGTAGGGGGCGCTAGCGCACATCTGCTTCCACATAAAGGCGCTAGGTAGGAAGTCTGTCACAACGCAACAACATATTCTCGATGAAGGAGGAAATCAATTGGAAGGGTACGAAGCGCTAGGTTACATTCGAAAGGTAACAGCCGATTCGTTTAAAAAGAGCGTCCAGGGGATTTCCCCGGTGAGTAAAAGTGTGGCGGAGAGAGCAACCGAGGAAGAGCTAGTGCTGGAGAATTTCAATTGGAAAAAGGCTGAAGGAAAAATTCCAAAGCGCACTGCCGCGGGTTTAGATGGGATTCCCGTTAGCCTCATTAACGAACTAGGAAATAGCACTAAAGAAGCACTGCTGAAAGCTGTAGAAAAATGCTTAAAGGACAGGCAAATACCGGATAGTTGGCGAAAAGGTAGAATGAACTTGATCTATAAAGGCAAGGGAGAAAAGGATAGCATTCGCTCGTATAGACCACTAACCATTACATCGGTACTATACAGATTGGCGATGCAAGCAGTAAAAATGAAAATAGAAAAGTGGGCAGAACACAACAATATTTTGGGACTACTCCAGAATGGATTTCGAGTCGACAGGCGGTTAGACGATAACCTCTTTGTTCTCACTCAGTGTATAGAAATATCTAAAATAGAAAATAGGCCCTTGTACATGGCTTTTCTAGACATCACTGGGGCGTACGACAACGTTAATCAGGAAATTTTGTGGGATATATTGAAAGGAATGGGCATAGGCGGCGACTGTATACAGCTTTTGAGGGAGATATACCGAGAAAATACAGTTTGCATAGAATGGGAAGGAATGAGTAGCAAAGAGAACGTTGAGATTAACAAGGGGCTGAGACAGGGATGTCCTTTGTCCCCGCTGTTATTCATGCTGTACATGGTGAATATGGAAAAAGCGCTAGAAGGTAGCAACTTTGGTTTTAATCTGTCACACAAACAGGGCGGCGTGATGATTGAGCAGAAGCTTCCAGGATTATTTTATGCTGACGATATTGTCTTATTTGCTGACAGTCGAGAGGATATACAGCGGCTGGCGGATATATTCGGAAGGGAAGGGGGAGCTCTAGGACTAGGATTTAGGGTAACAAAATGTGGATTGATGGTATTCAATGACCCTTGTGATCAGGCGGTGTCAATACAGGGCCAAGAAATACCGAAGGCGAGCGAATACAATTACCTCGGAGTATGGATAAATGAGGGTGACAGGTACATGGAGGTACAGTAAAAAGCCTCAGCAGCAAAAGGAAAGAGGAATGCTGCAATAATGAAGCACAGAGCATTGTGGGGATACAATAGGTACGAGGTGCTTCGAGGTCTGTGGAAAGGTGTAATGGTTCCGGGGCTTACTTTTGGGAACTCAGTGGTGTGCATGAGGGCAGAGGTGCAATCAGTAATGGATATAAATCAAAGGACTGTGGGACGCCTCGCGTTGGGTGCTCACGGGAAGACGACAAATGAGGCCGTAAAGGGCGATATGGGATGGGCGGGTTTTGAGGCGAGGGAGGCTCAGAGCAAAATAAGGTTCGAAGAAAGGCTAAGAAATATGAAGGAGAGTAGATGGGCAGAGAAGGTGTTCCGTTACTTGTATAGGAAGAGCGTGTACACACAGTGGAGAAAAAGAACTAGGAGGCTCACTAGTAAATATACGGCTGGTAGTGTAAGCAGTATGTAAACAAAGAGCGTTAAGCGAAAAGTCAGAGAGGCGGAGAGGATTTACTGGATGGAAGCTATGGAGAAAAAACCGGCTTTGAGTAACTACCGAAAGGGCAAAAATGAAATAAGGAGGGAGGCATTTTACGACAATTCAATGGGAAGCGCTTTACTGTTTGAAGCGAAATCGGGTTGCCTTAGAACGGGTAGTTATAAAGCGAGATTCAGTAAAGAAGAAGAACAATGCACGTGCTGCGGGGTAGGTAGGTAGGTAGGTAAACAACTTTATTGATTCGTGAAAGAATCATGTGAAGGGGGGTGTGTGGGGGGAAGCGGAAGCAGGACGACGATGAGCCCTAGGGCCGCTCTAGGTGGCCGGACACTTCTGTGCTTCGGCATGTTCTGATTGAATGTGGAGACATCCACCCAGGTGTACGTTTGGGCACGAGCCTACATGATGCCTTGGGTTTTAGAGACAATGGAAAGCTGAACACACCCGCGATTGAAATAAGTAAGAGACGGTTAGAGTATTGGTGGCAGAAAACTAGAGAGAAAGGACAAAAATAAATATTGGGGAAAAAAAATAAGGACATTCTGCCGTAAAGGGCACAGAACGGGGCTGAAAATTTAAGGTTTCTTTTTTTTCTTCTGGAGTAAAATAGTTTTAATTGAAGTAAAGACACTAGGCCAAAGCTAAAAAAAAAGAGTAAAGGTTTTTTTTTTTTCGAGCATGGTGGCACACTTGTCTCCGCCCCGTTATAAAGGGGACGCTCACGGCATCCATCCATCCATCCATTCATCCGCTTCGCAAGCGCCCAGCATTCCTGGCAAGTTCGCGCAGTTTTCGCCTTCACGGGTGCGATCGGACAGCGCATTCCATCGCGCACGCGGTACGCCACGCTCTGCGCACGCGCGGGTATCTTGCGACTTCCGGTCGAATCCGCCGCTTTTCGCGGGAGAGTATTTCTACGGTCCCTAGAATATACTAGTATTTCCGCAGCGCGTTGAAGAAGACGTCGCTGTGCGGCTGTGCTGCCCTCTGCCTGCGCGCGCAGAGTTGGCGGGGATGCAGGCCGATGCCCAGGCGAGCTAGAGTCACTGAATTTTTCCAGTGACAGCCTGTTTCACATGCGAGCGACCGAGCGGCGGGGCCCGCGGCGATCGAGCGGCAGCAGGACGCTCGGACGCGGCTTCGTTTCACATGCACCGCTTTTGCGCGGCGCGCGCCTCTGCGAAGCGCAGTGATGGTTGTGGGAAGCGCCCGTTATCCGCGGGTTTCCTTTCTCCGGGCTCGCTTGTTTTGGTGCGCTTAGGTTGCAAGTTTCACCAGCCTTCTACTTCGGTGATCGATTTTCACGCGCCTAGACCTTGAATGATGAAAATGTCAGTGTATCAGAGTGCAATTAAACAACTTCAGTATAGTCACGTTTATTTCTGTTCCAGCTTTCTTTTTTTACCACGCAAGTCATGTTGCACGCACATACACTTGGCCATGGAAAAGCAAAAGAAAGAATTGGCTTTTGTGTTTTTAAGCTTTCACGGGGCTTTCGGTAGCTTTTGCTCTCGAATGCCGCGAGGCGTTGGTGCGCCGTCTGGGCCGGCAACCAGATGCAAGCGGCCCAGTCGACGATATTGTGTGTTTGTGAAGGAGCTCGTCCCTCTTGTTGCCCATGGGCATTCCAGTAAAGAGGCGGCGGCACTTGTCGTCATCGGGGTCCGTGACCATTCAGTAAAAGAAAACAGCAGACTTTTCGAACGTGCTGGGCCAGAGTGGTAAACAAGAAAAAACAGCAGCATGTGCTGCGAGCTACAAGTGCGGAGTGCCGTAGGGTCCCCCTGACCGGATCTATGTTGGTGCCACGATTCGATAAAAATGCAAAAGAACAAAATGACACGTGCAAACGATTTGTCTGCTTTGACGGAAGCGCCGTAGAGGACAACAAAAGGAAAAGAACGGCACTTCTACACTGCCAGCTCGTAGCTGCGGATGTCGTCTGCTAGTAAACCGAGTTCCTCCCGGCGCGCGCGCGCCCGTTCCTCAACTCCACCCCTGCAGTCACGTGCTCCGCACGTCACTGCTCTCCCATTGGTTGATCATTGGTTGACCTTGGGCAGACGCTCTGCCGCTAGCGAATTTTTCCAACTCCGGCGATCTCGATCGCTGGCGTTGCGAGCGTCCACTGGTCGCTCTAAAAAACCTGTTTTTGGGCTTCCGCGACGGCAACCGCTCCGCTCTTGGAGCAAAATCGCTGCATGTGAAGCGAGCGAGACCGGTGAGACGCGTAGACGCGGTGGCTCCGGCCATCGTATCGATAGTATGCGCTCCCCTTCTGCGGTAGTGTTATGTTATTTCGGCAGAGTAAAAAGCTGGGCTTGGTGTTCCCTGACTACTAACACATACAGTGCGATGGAGTTAGGAGAGGCTAGGATAGACGCACATCTTCATTATCTTTGTTTATTGCTAGCGTGCATGCTTGTTGTTCACATTCGACCGTCAGTTCGTGTTGCATATCGTGCTTTAATTGTGGTGTTCTAACGCGGCCGGACTGCTCGCACTGAGCTTACACGAGTGTTCTCTTACCTCTAGGCCGCACACCTTGATTTAGCAGCCCTAACATTGCTTCATTTCGTTGCTGCTGCAAGAATAAATTCTGCGTGAACAAAGCAGTACAAAAGCATGCACTGTCGGCGCAGAGCATTACGACGTTCGGCGACGAGTATGGCGAGTACGAACAAGGTTCTGTCTTCGGGAGAAGAAGCGGCGCGGCGGGAAAGATGATGGGAATTTGCTAGAGCATGAGCCCAACGACGACGGGCCGACCCCGAGTTTCGAGTGAGGGAGGCGTGTTGCGGCAACTGTACGACAAAGCTCATCGGGAAGAGTGACGTTCGGCCGCCCAGCAACGAAGGGAATCCGATCCTGGCTTGCGAGTGGCCAAAGCAGGAGCTCACGGACCGTTTAGCGGCGTCATATTATCGTCGCTGTGTCGACAGCTAAAATAGTACTTAGTAAAAAAGGCACCCCAAAGTCAAGGAAAAGGCATCAGCTCCGCAGTTTCATCAGTCTTCGCGACGCCAAGTCAGTGAAGCTGTGCTAAATTTTACCCTTGAATGTTGTATTTGTGCGCTGTGACGTGCAGCTCATGCAGTTACTGCGTCACCGCAATGTAATAACAAAAGGAAACATGGCACTGCCGCAGAACCCAATGACGGTCGGAGTGCCGCCGCGGCCGCGTCTTTGTCGCTTAGGCAACCGCGACTGCCGCGCGCGGAGCAGCTCTGTGTACCACGTGACTTCTTCAACGCGCTGCCGAAATACTCTCCCGCTTTTCGCGGAGTAGAGAGAGCTGATCCGTGGAGTGAATCTGGCGCAAGAGCTGCTCCAGATCTGCCAATGAAACACACAGGAAGCACTCTCAATCCGCCAATGGAACAGACTTGCTCCGAATGGAGCAGGAAAACTACCGGAAGTGCTCCGAATCTGCCAATGGAATTCACCCTTAGAGTTACTGTATGGTACACAGTAACTCTACCTTTTCTGAGGGCCTAGCGGCACCTGCCGACGTGTTGGAAAAGTACGAAGAGCGCCTTGCAGCCTTCGAGATTACCTCCGGCGACGCGTGGCCGGAACTAATTGCGGAGGCCACGAGCGCCTAGCTCGCGAGGCGGTAAAGAGATCTCATGTGACGACGAGCGTTCGGAAAATTATTCTACCTGCTTTTTATATTAAAAAACGGTCGAAAATGTCAATGTGAAGGTGGTTAACCACATTTTCACCCACTCCTGTGAAAGCGAAACCTTGAGCATAATGCCAGAAGGCGTATCGGCATCGCTGCCGCTTCACATCGTTACTGGAGGAATGCTGGAGGACGTGTACATACGGTTGTGGGGCTTTTCAGATAAAAAAAAAATACTGCAAATAAAATAACCACGCGCTTTTGTGATTAACCGCTGCAGGTACAAACTCTACACTCTAAGCCAAAATCGAGTATTTGGGGAGTATTTCTGCCACACAACGATAATCGTCATCTGGCTTGCTCGCGTTTCCTTTCTTGAAAACCCAGCTCTCGTCACTTTCCTGTCAAGAATGCTATGTCACGCTGATAACGCGCGCGCCGTTCGTGACCGGGAAGTGCCGCGACCGCGGTGATAACGCGAGGAAAGCACGCGAGGTGGATGACGATTGTTGTTGTGTGGCAGAAACACTCCCAAAATACTCGATTTTGGCTTAGAGTGTACGAAGGGTCGAGAAAAGTCGGTTGTCGGTCCCTTTAAACGCAAACGTTTCTTAACCTCCTGTAATGCTGGCGGCCATCTATAGAACTATCACTTCAAGAAAATACAGCTATAATAGTAGTCGAGGAGCGCCGAGTGAATTATAACGAAAATGCTGTTTTTCTAGCGAGAGCCAGAGACGACAAAAGCCGAATCCCACCATTTGCGTCACCGGCATAGAGTTTCCTGAAATTAACTAGAGGGGACTCTGGCGCTGCTATCGTTCAGCCACCATGGGTATGATGGGTAGTTATGGTGGCTAGTACTGTGCTAGTACACCATAGGGTAGTATACGAATTTGCCTAATCTTCGTGCTTACGGCTTCGAACGCACTTGTGGCTTTGTTTATTGCTGTGTTTTGGCGTTCGTTTCGGATAAAAGAATGGACCGTTGTGAACTTCGTGACCAGATTTGAATTGGTAAGCTTAAAAAGTTAAAGTGGTGAAGTGGAACTGCTGACTTTTGCTGAACTTCGTTTTGCGACAAAGCGGATGCAGGTGACGCGGAGCCAAACGGAGCCGAAAGAACAAATTTGAGACATATCCGTGTACTACTCATCATTCCCATGCTCGCTGAAGCGCCATGCGTTGCAGCTCGCATAGACGCTATTAGGGACCTTAGACTGAGTTCCCTCTAGTAAGTATTGTAGGAAACTATGGTCACCGGAGCACCGTTCTCAGCGCCGCCATCGGTGGCGCATGAGGCTATTTATATACATCATTTACCTCTGGCGGTATGCACATCTGGGAGGTGCGGGGCAGAAGAGAGAGAAGGAAATAGGAAAGGTAGGGAGGTTAACTAGACTACGTCCAGTTTGCTACCCTACACATGGGGAGGGGAATGAGGGAGTAAAAGCTTGACACGAGATGGCGCAAAGGGCGTGTGTTCTGAAATGGGCCACACACTCGGTGCCGTCTGAACGTGTGTGTTCGTGTAGCGTATCTGGCCTACGTCCGCCCGTTGGTTGATCTGGTTTATGGGACCAGGTTTAACGTCCCGAAGTGACTCGGGCTGTGAGAGAAGCCGTAGTGAAGGGCTCCGGATAATTTCGACCACCTGGGGTTTTTTTAACGTGCATTGAAATCGCACAGTACATGGCCCTTTAGCATTTCGCGTCCATCGAAATGCGACCTCCGCGGCCGGGCTCGGACCTGCTACTTTCGCGCCAGTAGCCGAGAACCGTAACCACGGGTAAATACAGATATCCTGCCCCCCCTCACCCCCTCACCTCTTGATTTTTGAATGCACACCCCCAAGAAGAGGACCGACCCACCAGGTCCTCCCACAAGCTGACTCCCACTTCCCATGAGGTTACTACCCTGCACTCGGAAAAATCCTCTATCCGTCCCTCACCGTAACCATTGTAGCACCGCGGTGGGCACGCCTGAGACACTCAGTCAATAAGCGAACAAATAAAGAGGAACAAAACTCGCACGAGTTGGCGGGTTATGCTTCGAGTCTGCGTTCGTGGCCTACGTACGTCCGCCGGCATAAAATATGTGGCGTGCTTGTGTCCTTGCGCGTTCAAGAAATAGTGTGGCTGTCCGCGGCATGATGCACGTAATTATTTACTGCATCGGACTCGCGCCACGAATGATTTCTCCCCAATTAACGATCTCCAGAAATACGCCCGCGCCCCCTGCCAGGCTTAATAACACGCCGAAGGGAAATCGTTGCCGCAGTCTGCTCTCTCTCTCGCGCGCGCATCTGAACATTGCCCGCAGCGACGGCTGTGGGCTTCCGCAATCGCGAATGTCCGAGACGAACGCGACTATGTTTTTTTGTTTTTTTTTTTGTCGAAATTGCTTCTATTGCCGAAGCAGTGATATGAGCACCTCTGACTGTACAGCTTGATACGAAAACTGAACAGAGTGGTTTTCATTGAAAAATAATAATTAGGCCCCACTGCGCAGGAGAACACCTTCCCTGTCATCTGAATTCTAGAAGTGAGCTCAGTTATCGCTTCTGTCGTGCGTGAGATACCGTCCGATTCCTGCGTGATCGCGATTCACCTATAAATGAAAGCAGCGCGCATAGGCAGAGTACCCGGTATTTCCACTTTCTGCGTATTCGTGGCGCTGTTTTTCACCGCTTTCAGCAACAACAGAATGCCTCGGTGCTGCAAAAAGCGAACTTATCTCGACCTCGCATCATCGTCTTAGTCCGACATACTTGACAGACTGTTTTGTGTATAGCCTAACAATCGATGAAAATGTCGTCAGACCGACCCTCACAATAAAGCACCTGCAGTACCTGATGCAGCGCTGGGCGCTAAGCAGTTTTTATGGACACCACACAGACACACTTCTGTGGCAGTGTCGTGTCTCACTTTCTGCAGAAGAGAGGAATTCTTGCGTCAGTCGCGCTGGAACGGATGAATTGATGAGACCGCCGACGACGCGCGAGGTGTGCTGTAGTATCGTCGTCACCGTGGCCACGTCAAATGGAATATGCTGAGCCCGTGGTTTTTCCTGGTAGCCCATGGAATCTTTTATTGCCTACGTCACAAGCTCTTCCTCTTCTCTTTCATTTTTTACACCTCCTTTCCCCTTCCCACCTACAGAGTAGCAAACCGGAGACTTCGTTCAATTGGTTAACCTGCCTGTCTTTCCTCTCTCGCTCTCTGCCCAAGATATGCTCGTCTGAATGAGCATATCGTCACGTGAGGCTGTAAGACGAAACTCTTTATTGGGTTAACTTGTACCCAGGAAATGAAAAGTCAAAGCACAACAACACACGCTGTACATTAACAGTCGTTGGACATTCGTAATCTGATCATCGGCGGAACGCGTCGTGGTCGTGTTTTGTGCAACAGTGATCGAATATTCCAGCGTTATCGCTGCTGCTCACGTAAGCTCTCGAGTAAACTTGACCAGTCGCGTCCTGCGACTTTTCTTTTTCGTTTTTTTTTGTGTGTGTGCACAATTGCTCCCGCGCAGGAGCCGAAACGTCTTGCTTTTATGTGTACATTCGTGGTCGGTGATTTTTTTTTAGTTGTCCTCAGCTGTAGCTTATCATCCTGCAGCTTATCATAAGACTGCGCTTTAACAATAATAAAGCTCACGCTAACACCATGCCCAACCTGCCCATCTCAAGACTAAAGAACTACACGTCACGTTACTCGAATGTGGTTTCCGCTCAGATTATGACAGAGAAGCCCTTGAATAAGTTTGATACCGTCGCGCCTGGTCTGAACGAAAACATAGGAAGATTGAGTTGCCTATCTTTGTAACACCTTGCTCAGTTTCCCTTTTAGATGGAAGCGTTTTATAGCGGAGTTCAAACCGGTGGTGGTGGTGGTGGTGGCGGTGTGCGGCGTGACCATCTTTACTGTGCAAGCCCTCTCCACACACCTCCTCTCCACTCCCCCTTTCCCTCTCCACTCCCCCTCTCCATTCCTCTGAAACGCGGGCTCGACATGCCGAAATTATCTCCTGCGCAACGCCGCGATGAGCACGAGCGCATGCGCGTCCCCTCGCCCTCTCTCTCCTCTCCTACGCTGCCCCCCTCTCGCCCGCCTGTCGACCGCGTTCCCCGCTCGCCCTGTGAGAATTAACGGCCAGGCTAGTTGGAAGACACGACGCGCGTAGCGTTCCTCTTCGCGTTCCACGACGCGAGGTCGGTAGCATGCCCAACGAACGCCAACGGAACGCGATCGTGCAAGTGCTCCGGCTTCGCATCGCCTCATGGTCCCCTTTATCGGGAGATGGATAGATGAAAGAACTTTATTTAGGTCCAATAGGTCGTGCTAGTTTCCTAGCCCGAAGCGGGCCGCTCCCACGTTGGGACCGAAAGACCTAGCCTTTCGGCCGCTTCGCGGGCCCGTTGGACTGCCCATAATTGTCCCTCTAATGTCTGACTGCGCAGAGCTGCGTCCCACCGCTCTTCAGTCTTTTCCTTGTCGCTGCGTAACGTGGAGCAACGCCAGAGCATATGAGTGAGATCTATGGTTTCGTGGCATGTTTGGCATGTTGTAGGAGTAGAGAACTCCGGATAAATCTTGGTAATTAACAGCGGGTTCGGATAGGTTCTTGTTTGTAAGAGCCTTAGCGTAATGGCCTGTGCTCTATTTAGTTTACTGTGCGGAGGGGGGAAGACCCTGCGTCCTAGGTAGAGGTGCTTTGTTAGCTCGTTGTAAGAGAGGAGGTGATCCCTGCATTCTGAAACCTCAGCATCTTCTTGCCTTGAGGCATCACGGTTGGCAAGTCCTCGTGCAGCATTGTGGGCAGATTCGTTGAGGTTCGCGGGAGCACCGTTGATTTCTCCCATGTGAGCAGGAAACCAGATGATCGTGTGTGGTTTGATTACTTTTCCCTTGAGAATTGCCAGAGCCTGTCTGGAAATAACTCCTTTGGCAAATGCTCGGACGGCTGCCCTAGAATCGCTGTGGATCCTCGGTCTATTTGGGTCTAAAAGCGCCAGTGCGATGGCTACTTCCTCAGCAATTCTGATTCTGTGGTGTAGGTGGAAGCCGAGTTGACAAGTTCACCTTCGCCGTTCACAAGTACTACTGTGAAGGCTCGTTTATTGGACATGAAAGCCGCGTCGACAAACGAGCATTCTTCAGCCTGATTTTTAGCTTTTTCTAGCAGGGTTTTGGCTCTGGCTTGCCTTCTGCTCACATTATGAATTGGGTGAACATTCCTTGGGACAGGCAGAACTGTTATATTCTCCCTCAGATCGTTGGGAATTTCTTTATGGTTGTTATCTATCGCCTTAATTGGTATACCAATCCGTGTGAGGATGTGCCGTCCTGATCGCGTGGTGGAGAGTCTAATGAACTGGGCTAGTTCTTGTGCCTTTGCTATTTCTTCCACTGTGTGCATCCCGAGCTGCATGAGCCTGGCAGTTTCGGTGTACACAGGTAGCCCAAGAGCTACCTTGATTACCTTCCTTAACAATGCATTTAGTTTGTCTCTTTCCGATCTCTGCCACTCGTGCATGGCTGCTACGTAGGCGAAGTGACATAGCACAAAGGCGTGAACTAGTCTTACGACGTTGTCTTCTTCAAGCCCTTGTCGGCGGTTAGTCACTCTTTTGATGAGCCTGATTGCGTTTTCCACTTTCTTAGCGATACGTTGTATTGTTTGATTATTGGAGCCGTTGGATTCTATCACCAAGCCCAGGACCCGGATAGAATTAACCCTTGCGATGACGCTTCCGCTCCTGGTATAGGGCGTTATCTCGTTCTCCTCTGGAGGAATCCAGCCCCTGGATTTGCGGCCTCTTCTCTTAGGTCTGTATAACAGGAGTTCCGATTTCTTGGGTGAGCATCGGAGTCCCCTTGGAATGAGGTACTCTTCAGTGACGTTAACGGCTTCTTGTAATTTTTCTTCTATTTCTCCGTCGCTGCCTCCAGTACACCATATCGTGACGTCGTCCGCGTAAATCGTGTACTCTATGCCTTCGATGACTTCGAGTCTTTTGGCGAGACCTATCACAGAGATATTGAAAAGGGTAGGCGAGATGACCGCTCCTTGGGGCGTACCTCGGTTGCCTAGCTTCACTGTATCTGATGTTAGATCCCCAGCCTTGAGCGTTGCCATCCTTCCACTGAGAAAAGCCTCAACATATTGATAAAAGTGACTACCCAAACCGAGGTTCGAAATGGTCTTGAGTATAAAGGTATGGTGAATATTATCGAAGGCTTTCTCCATGTCTGGTCCCAGTATTGCTCTCGTGTTCCTTGTCCAGTGGCTGATTATTTGGTTCTTGAGCAGGAGCACGGCATCTTGCGTAGATAGACCATGTCGGAAGCCTGTCGTCATGTGAGGGTAAACCTCGTGCTCTTCCAGGTACCGAGATAATCGATTTAGTATAACATGTTCAGCAACCTTTTCCACGCACGATGTGAGGGAAATCGGTCGTAGATTCTCAAGGCCCGGGGGCTTTCCCGGTTTGGGGATTAAAATGGTGTTAGCGGTCTTCCATTCACGAGGAACTTCGCCGTTCTTCCACATCTCATTAATTAGTTGTGTTAAGTACTCTATGGAGTCGTCATCCAAATTGCGGAGCATCTTGTTTGTTATCCTGTTGGGACCGGGGGCAGATCTTCCGTTGAGGTCGTATAAAGCCACCCTCACATCTGCTATTATGAATTCAAAATGGGGTTGCTTGGACCCGCATAGCCTAATCGAGAAGGGGGCGGCTGCTGTGTGTCCTCGACGGATAGGTACCTATTCACTAGCTGCTCAATAACTTCTGACTTGGATGAATCATTTTGTGCCACGTGCAGAATTTTGCTCAACGTGTTGCGCTGATTCGATTTCGTGTTGGTTTTGTCTAGTAGATACGGTACGGTACGAAGAACTTTATTTAAAGATCCGGAGAAGTGCCACCCCTTAGGGTGACACCGCGGGCCGCTCCCACGTGGGGACAGTTAGACCTAGCCTAACCGCCGCATCGCAGGCTGTATATGCTTCAGTAGATTCCAGGTTCCTCCTTTTCTCATTCAGCCATCTATGGAGTTGCAAACCTCATCCCACTGTTGCTTGGATAGGGTTTTGCAGTGATCTGCTATCGCTTGATTGATTTCGGCAATTTTCTTTCGCGGCACGGTTGAGTCTCTGGCCCTTCCACCGGTTAAGTAGGGACTGTTTAGCTTCTATGAGGTGGTCTAGTCGGCTGTCCATCTTCTCGATAGGGAGATCCGTGGGTACCTCTTTAGTTGCGGTGTCAACATCCTCCCTTAGCTGTGCAGTCCATTGTTCCAGGTTCACTTCTCCAATCACCCTTTCCTTTCTGACTTCACGGAATTCGTCCCAGTCTATGACCTGAAATCCCGTATCGGGAGATGGTGTAATTTTTTTATTATCAATTCGCAATGTATAGTTTATTTTTTTTTGTTATACAGCGCCTATTTAACGTTTTTTTTTTGTCACCTTACGATTACCGTTCGTACTACATGTTATGTTACGTGTTTTTATGCTTGGTATTTTTAAATCACGTGCTAGCAAATGCAGTATTTTCACACGTGTATCAGGTGTGCTTCAAAACGAGTGACATTCATTTTCTTTGCCCATGAATCGTTTTTCACATCTTCATCCCATTAATATGCACACGTATATTGACTGCACTCATTAACTCCGCCAGGAGAAATACATAAGGTTATACGTAACCTAAAACCCACTAGTGCGGGAATTAACGAGTTCTTCCCTACTAACAATGATTGTTCAGCTAATGTGTGATATCTTGTGTTTTGTTATTCATTTAATATTAAAGACAGGTGTGTTTCCTAACGGCCTTAAGCACTCTAAGGTCAGTCCACTTCTAAAAAAGAAGTGACAGCACACTATTACATAAATACCGTCTTATTTGTATTTTACTTTTTTTAACAACGAAGATAGAAAGGCAGCGAAAGATATAGAAAGAGAGAGGAACACAGAAAGGGAGATGAAGAAGCAGATAGATAGAAAAGAAGGAAGATCAAGGGAGAAATAAAGATAAAAAGAGCGAGAAAGAGAAAGAAACAGATACAAGAAACAAGAGAAAGAGAAGAAAGAAGGAAAAAACAGTGGGAAACAAAGAAGGACACCCAGTTGCGCTCTTCCTTCCGGCTTGGCACGGCTCGTGCGAAGCTGCCATACTATAAGGAACAGGAAAGGCAACGGCGGCTGCGAGAAGAGCCCGAATCGATGGGAGCCCTACGCCAACGACGACGTGACCGTAGATCTATGAGAAGTGCGAACGCTTGGTTCTGGAGTTAGGACATCCGCGTCGTGACTAACCTAGCTAAAGCCTAGCAACAAGCTGGAAGCAACCAGATTAGACTTTAGAATCGTCCAGTTTCGCTGGTTCAAGCCTTGCGCGACTTAATGCAAGCTTCGCCATTTTTTTTTTTTTTGTAAAGTTATCGAGAAATTAATGGAACTGCGTCTAACCAAACAGCTTTATAAATTTAATATTCTTTCTCCATGTCAGTTCAGCTTTCGTAATGTATGCTCCACAGATTTGGCACTTGTTCATATAACTTACCAATTAAAAAATAATTCACGAAATTTCTATATGCAGGTTCAGTCTTTATTGACCTAACAAAGGCTTTCGACTGCTTAAACCATAGTGTCCTTTTTGCCAAGCTTGAGGCAATAAGTGTACGTGGTCCCGCCCTTTCGCTACTAAAGAGCTACTTATATCAGAGTTCAAGTTGTGCCGGCTTCTAATATATTTAATGCAGACACCAGTCCGCTTAGATTGGTGTCACTCAACGACCCATCGCTTTTTTTTTGTTATTTACATCTGCTCAACTGTCTGTCGACGCTGTTCGTTTCCCTTCCTTCTGTCCGTGTCTAGTGCTGCGCTTAAACGAAGTTCAAGATGAATTCTAATCAACTGGCCCAAGTTGCCGTTTTGGTGCATTATGTATGCGCATGACACCACCATATTTGCCTCTGATAAAAATATTTGACTTCTCGTTAACAAGGTATATACTGACCTAGAAAATGTTTAAGTTGGTGTAATGATAACTGTAATTTATTCCACGAGGACTCAACTTGTTCCTCACACCAATATTCCGCATCATTTAGCTTTTGGCTCACACTGTATCTCTCCCAGCCCATCCTCGTCGTTTCTTGCAATGTATTTCAACTGCAACTTGGACTATAAAGATCACGTTTCTCACCCCCCAAAAAATATAGCGTAAGGTATTCGCGTTCTAATTAAAACTTTACACGTCCCACGTTAATCTCACTATGCCGCTCATTCGTTCACTCTACGGCATGCTTGATATTACTCATATGTTTTTTTTTTGTTACTCGTATCTGTCAGCTGTGTTATTGTTGCTTTAAATGTTGTGCAGTACCACAATTGCCTTGACAAGAGGTCCCGATGCAGTCTTAGACATTGTGACCTCCTCATGTATACATCCGTAATGTTTCTGTACGGTATGGCAATGGTGAAACTTTACTGAGGGATCCAGCGAGGCTACTAGCTGTATTTGTATCAATAAATTCTGATTCTGAGCCATGGAACAACGGAGGCGTTGTCTTGAACATAGAAATAAATATTTATTCGGGAGCTGTTTCGGGAGGGGTCCGTCCTTCGTTGGGACTTGCCTTACGTAACCAGGTGTTTCCAGAAATGTGTCCGAAATTCTCAAAAATCAGGGAAATGCGGTATTCGTTCGATGCCTTTATAATTACTTTTTCTGTGGCGGCAGACATCTTAAGCTCGTTAAAGACATCATTTGTGAAGTAATTAAGAAAGTTAAATTAATAAAGCTTCTAATTAGTAGAGTTAGGCGGTTGTGTCAATTAAGACAATTGAAGTGCTCCGTGCGAAGAACCCAGTGCAGCTTTGAAATTTCGAAAATTGGCCGCCAGTACTTATTGTGGCGTAATGAAATTCAACCAAATTTAACGGCGAAACCGAAGCACCGATGCGCGCAACAAGCAGACGACCAGAATGACGTCACTGTCCAAGACAACGATTACAGAGGTGTAGTTCTTCCGCGCTGGTTAAAGTGTGTGCGCGATGCGTGCTAGAATTGCAAGCGCAGCCCCCACACAACGACGTCGGTTGATCTGACGACGCTCACTCGTTCCGGACGTCCCAGAGGAATAATGGGGCAGTTGCGCTCTTCCGCGTTTCGGTTTCGCCGCTGAGTTAGGTTTAGTTCATTACTTCGCAGTTATTACTTGAGACCGCTTTTACGAAATCTGAAAGCTGCAATGGATTCTTCGCATGAAGGATTTGAATTTTCCCATTTGACATAACCACCTGAATCCACTAATTAAAAAGTTAGTTAATTTAACTTTCTTAATTACTGCCCCAAGTGACGTCTTTATCATCTTAGGATGCCTGCGGCTACAGAAGTAATAGCGAAAGCATCGAACAAATATCGCATTTCCCTGATTTTTGAGAATTTTGGACACATTTCTTGAACCACCCTTGCAAACTTGTGGTCCAGCGAGTATACTGTATTGGGGAGCATAAGAAAAAAAAAGCGGTGCAGAAAAGCAAGCAAGGCCAAGATCGGACCACTTTTGCAGCTCCTCTAAGAGGCGAGCAATATATTTTTAAACGTAGGCCCCTCCCTCAGCCGCATTTTCATATGGGGGCGTCTCAGAGTAATTGCATGTAAACTCACTTTCTAGTGGCTTTACTGGCATCGTAGACGAAGAAATTCGCGCGCTCGGTGTGCTCAAGTGTCCGAAAATACTTTAGGAGCTATTTTTGCGCAATTCAAATATTTTAAATCATGCGAGCTAACTTATGCATCCTTGAAACAATGTTGTGAAAAGGTTGCCTTTGTAATCACAAGTTTGCTCGTAATGAGACAATGTGTCCAGTACACGGAACATTAGGATGCAACTGGCGCGCATCGTGCAAAACATGGAGGGGGAAAAAAGACACGCGTCACGTGACAATCTTGCAGCTCAGCCATCAAAAGTGAAACCGAAGCATGCCGTGAACATAGCATGGGACACGAGGAGAGAGAGCGGCGTCGGAGGAGGTTGCCTTGTGGACGCTGGTCGCCCGAGCTGGTCAATTTTTGTTTTATTCCATATGAGCCCACCCAAAAAAGAAACTTCTTTTTTTCTTTTTCTCGGGTCAAAACAAACCATTCTCCCTAATTTTTTGTACATGCTTTTCAATATATATATATATATATATATATATATATATATATATATATATATATATATATATATATATATATATATATATATATATATCTTATTATACCCTTTCCTTGGTTGAGCTGGAGAAATCCAATAGCTAACACAATGCCAAGTAAGAGAATGCGGTTTGCACTCCTTCAGTTTAGGAGGGAATGAGTGAACACAGCACACTTCTAGAGCCAATCAGGAAAATTGCACCTGGTGAATTGCAGTGACGTGTTTTTGGCGCCTAATTATGCTAATGGACAAGAGATGTGCGAGGGTTTTCTAGCTCCATCCGGCTCGGCTTCAGATAAAAGACGTGCACCTGCGATTGCGCAAAAATGCTTTCTCGGCAAATCCAGTTGCTTTGAATCGGTTTATGTAGATCGGCTTTCTTAGGGACACCGGAGAGCCGAAAACGGCAGGGTCGTTGGGAGCTAGTGTACAGACTACGCGAGTTGTCGAAATTGAGGGCGACCGATTTGAGAGTCCCTCCGGGACGGCCGCCACGAGCGGCCTTCGCCGCTTGATCGACAGAGGTCGCTTCGATCCCTCGATTCCCTTCCCTGTGGCCCTTGAGGGCTGCAGAAGGTCGGGCCACCTTTTCCTAACCATTGTCACGCCGATTTGAATGACCGAAAAATGAAAACAGAACAAATGGCGAAATTAAAAATAATCAAGCGTCACGATGAGAGCTTGAACGTGTTCAGCGCAGTGTTTTTCCCAGCATCGCTACTACCAGGGCTGTCACACGCCGGGATGGTCACGTGACGTGGACACAAACCGCCGCGTATAACGTCACGGGCGCATCGCTGTCGGCAAAACAGCGAGAGCCCACGGGGTCTAAAGTAGCGACAATTATGCAACTTTGCCAGTCGTCGGGCACGTTCTGTTTTCACGCGCTTATGTTTAGGCGCGGGCCAACAGAATTATCTTGCGTACGATCCCAATTAGCTTCTGCAATGATCAATACGCTCATCGTTGATCAAATGCATAAACAGTATCTGGTTGTTAGAGCTGCATGGGCACGCTGAAATGTTTAGGACTGACTTGTCTTAGCCAACGAAGAAACGGAGCCAAGGTGAAACTTATCTCGTGCGGCACGTGTAGCATTATAAGCTGATAGTTGTTGCCACGCATATATCGTGTATTTAAAGTACTAAATTTCAAACAAATTGGCCAACCCCTGAAAGCTTACAAAAATCTTTTTAGGAAGTCTATAGACTGTATAAACCCATTTTTAGACAGTCTATAAACTATCTAAATCCACTTTTGTAAGAAGAGGTCTCAAACCTGCAACAACGGCACAGTGTTTACCTGAACAGCTTACGTAAAAGGAATGTTTCGGAAAGTGAACGGGGCGAGCGAGTACGTGTAAGGGCTCGTGACTCGAGGAACGTGCTTTTCTTGCGAGTCATTCGCTTCCTACTGCGCAGTATCTCACTCACTTCTTGGTTTACATCTGTCGCTCTAAAAACGACGTTGTGTAAAAGATCAGACATTGCTGCGGCTCGCGACCTGTTTCCACAAATCCCAGAACTACTATTCGGAATGTCATTTCCCGGACTAGTGCTCAGTATTGCTTTGCGAAATTTTCATAATTTCCCTAAAATTTCGTGCTTTTATTGGAAACGCACAATATCTGTGCGTTCACGTTCAGCCTGTACCATAATGTCCATACAAAAATTATTTGTTAAATTAAGACACGTAGTCTTGCATTAATGACCATTAATATCTGTAAAATAATCCTGATAGGATGACTCTGTAAACCAAACGTAAGCCAAGGTTTCAGAGTAACTCGAACAAATTTGAGCCTTAAGGATATTAGCGAACTCAGGCCACTGCTGGAAGGTCTGCAAGACGTGCAAAAAACCTTTAGCGTCACAAGCGTTATGCGCTGTACATGCAATAATCTGGCAGTGTGGAGGCTATACTAACTAAATTAACCTGAAATTATTGACCGAAATTCAACTTCGAGTGGCCATTTCCGAGGTTTTTCCTTTTTGTGTGTATAACTTAGGAACGCATGCCTGGATATTCATTGCCACTGAAGTATCGCTCACTCACGAAATAAAACCTCGGATATCAAAGGCCGGCCAGACAGCTCGCGACCAGATTCTTTTTTTGTTCCTGCGAGAAACTGGCTATAGTGATTACAGAAATATTATTTGTTGTGAACCAAGTACCGGGTTCGATTCTTGGTTTCGTGCGAGTTGCTCTTTTTACGTAGATTTGCGTTAGGTACCTCATGAAACACGACTATAAATTATGAAAAGCCCTCCACGTCTCTCAACCGCAGTGTCGCTTTTTGACGCTGAATCCAGTCGTTCAATCACTCGATAAAAGGAAACTAGCAAAGAGTCGCATAATCAAAGGAGCTGCTGCTAAGCGACACATATTCTGTCAGCAGGTGTTGTCTTCTTGCGAAAACATGTTTTCATAGCATGAATCGTTCTAACAACGTCTCGTTTCGTTTCATAGCGTTGCACTCTCAGTGCTGGAAAAGATATTAAAGTTTAATATTTTTGGTCGTTGCGAGGACAGCAGATGAGAAGTATGCCCGCGACTACAACAGTTTAGTAACAAATCTTCAGGTGTGTTGCATCTGTGAAACTGTCAACATTTTCGTAAACGTGTGTGTCAGTGTTGATTTAGGGTGTCGATTTAACGCCGTATTACAGCGTGTCATCGCCGTAACGCTCGCCCGATTGGCGCTGACAAGATATGACGTGTCGCGTGAGTGCCTGACGTGACAGCACACTGTCATCACTGCTTGAACACCGGTTCAAACAGATGTAACTTTTTTTTTGTCCATTCATAAGAGCGTCGCAAACGAGTCTATATGTGCGCAAAACTCTGCACCTGTCGCCAGCACCGTCATCGTGCGACGTCTTTGTGCGCAAGCGCGCCAGAATTCTATCAAAACACACACACACACACGGCGGCCTGGGTTCAACGACCTGGTCGTCTCCGATCATGTGGGTCATGCGCTCCTTTTGGGGAAGAGTGTGTGTCGGCATGCTTCCCTCTCTTCCCTAGCGAGCCCGGAAGCGGGATGCGGAAGCTTGCCGGTCGTCGACCCCGGAGGATGAAGAGCGATCGATACTGCGCCAGGGTCGACGAACTCTTGCTTGCACTTGGCGGGAAGAAGCCCGTGCACATTCGCGAGGAGACATTTCGTCGCAATGCGACTGCATCGCGAGACGACGAAGCACACTTCCGGGATGGGAGGCTTTCACTTGGCTCGTGCAGTGTCCATGCTCGTGCAGTGTCCAACTAGCGCGTATTGATTGTGCGAGACGCGCAAAAATAAACTTAAAAAAAGGTATTTAATTTTAAAGCGTTTCTCCCCTTCCGGGCGGGGTGGTAAACTAAACGTACCTGTCGGTCTTCTATCGCGAAGAAGGATAGCACTTTGCAGGTCATTGCCCCCTAAGCCCACGGAGCGCGTTCGATAATGTTACAAGATTTTTTTTTTGCGTAGGATATGCGCACGGGTGCCGGCCCGTTTCCGTGTGAAGCAGCTTCTTGACGATTCCTCTTACCCCACACAAAGCTGCTAATTATTCCGAGCTCAGTCTCTGAGGAGAGCACGCACAAAGCGCCACTTGTTTCTGCAAACCTCTTTTTTCTTGTGCCTGGCATTGAGAAGGTTCAAGTAATTCGAATTGACTGAGCTCGCGAACTATGCTTATTATCGCTACACGAAAGTGTGTGACAGGAAAGCAGATTCCCATACAGGCGTAATGCCTGCGCTGCGAGATCTCCGCCAAAGCGGTCTTTCCGGTGTCGCACTGAAGCTAGCGCTGCGGCCTACCCCGCGAGTCCCGGAAGGGCGCTCGACCGTGCGCTCCGCTGCTCTGCGGCGCAGCACCGAGCCGCTTTTGCCTGCGGCGGCTGTCTCGCGCCCAGCGCCGGGTTCATCGATCGCACTGCTGGGCGTGGCTGCAACAGAGGAGAGCCAGTCTAACGCTGGGCGCGCCATTAGGAACCACTTTGATTGCGACCAAGACGCAGGCTGGCTCGACTGGAGGTTGCTATGAATCTTGTCCAGAAGCGTCCATCGTCACACCGTCATTCCGCTTCGTCGCGCTCCACTCTGGGCTGTGAGGAAGCGCCATCTGCAAGAACGCAGGCGCGTCGCCCGAGCAAAATTCTCTTCCTCCGCGGTTATTGTTTGCTTCTTTCGTCGCATCGCATTTCTCCGCCGAACCGTTAGGCGTTTCGACATCGCTCCAGTTGTGTCAGGGTTATGTCATCCACTTTTTCCGCTTCCTGAGGCTTCGTCTGCGTACGAGGGCGTCGTCTGCTCCACTCGTTGTGCGAAGGCCGAAACACAGCGACGGGGCTTGACTGCAGTAATTGGCGTAGCGTGCGCGACGGGCTGTTACCCCTTATTCCGTTTACCGCTCGTGGGAACGGAAGCGTTGTGAATCATCTGCACTGCAGCAGGTATTGCGCCGGGCTACAAAGAAAGAAACACTGCGGCGCGCTCGACTCAAGTGCGCAGTTAGGTCAAGACCGATCGCGGCGGCCGCTCTCTCCGGTCTCTCCCGCCAAGCGACGTTACTCCTTTTTATTATTATCATTTTTCGAGAACATTGGCCCCAGAGCAGAATGCAAGCGTACTGGTAAGTGTTCACGCTGTGTAACTGAGGCACGACTGTCGAGATGAAATTCCACCTGCGTACTGTATGTTATGCGGTGTACTTTGTGCGTTCTAGCATCGCGCAAACCGACTCTTCTCGCTGTATCAGGTGAAATCAAGAGCTTTCTTAGATAAATCATCGAGTGACTCGTCATTGTGAGAGAGCCATCGTGATGCGAGTGGAGAAACAGGCAGTACCAGGAAAAAACGTCGACAAACGTGTTGAATGGCAGGCTTCAATCATAAATCAAAACATGCATTGGCGTATAAACGCTGCTTCCGTCGGTCCGCGCGGCGCGGAGACCAGCGACAGGCCAACACTGTTGGCGAGACCCCGATGCGGCTCCAGAAGAGGAAGGCGATGATGGTTGGCTTATGGGAGACGTAGTTAGCAGACGCGACGTCGACATAGCTGGCCCACTCCATGCAAAACGTCCCAGCCACCATCTCAAATGTCATCGAAAAAAATCGCGCTCATTTCTTCCATAGAAAACAGTAAATTGCTAGAATATTTTCGGAGGGGAAAAAAATTTGGTCACGTGGGAGCCTTCCGAATTTCGCTGAATGTCGTCTGAGTGACGTTTGTTAAAAAATTAACTCTGAGAGTATCATTTCTTGTTTCAATGCCAAAACTGGCGTACGTATTAAGCAAAAGCGTTTGCGTAAGGTGTTCGAATCTCAGTAATGTTACTGCATTTTTTCTGCCATATACGCCTCCACCGATTTTGCCAAAATGTTCTATGTTTGCATTTTTTTTCCTTGTAATATCGCGCCATGTACGAACACCCCAGTAATTAATACTTACTCTGCGAAAGGTATATTTTGCGGTAAAAATATTTTTAGACCATTTAAATTTGTAAATATTGCGAGAAAAAAATCGCGAACTTGAGAAAATCTTCATTTTGGTCCATATTGAGACGCAATTTACACCGCGTGGTGCTCCAATGAAAAATCAGTTTTATACCTGAATCGAAAGCAAACAAATAGTTCTTCTTTGCTACATGGAAACTTTTATCATTACAATTTTTGTTTTAACGATGAAAATAATCTTCCGAGTTCCCCATTGGCGGCAATGGGCAACTTCAGTGACGAAGCCGCCGTACGAACAAATGGGAAGATAGCCATCAATGGGCAACTTTAAAAAATATTTTCTTCGTTAAAACAAAAATTGTAATAATAAAAGTTGCCATATAAGAAGAACTATTTCTTTGGTTCTGATGGAGGTATAAATCTGATTTTTAATTGGAGCATCACGTGGTGTTAATTGCGTCTTAATGTGGACCAAAATGAGGGTTTTCTCAAAATCGGGAATTTTTCTTGCAAGACTTGCAAATTTCAGTGGTCTGAAAATAATTTTATTCCGAAATATACCTTCCGTAGAGTAAGTATTGATCACTGGGGTTCTCATACACAGCACGATATTACAAGGGAAAAAAAAGCAAACATAAAACCTTTTGGCAATATTTGTGGAGGCGTATATGGCAGAAGAACTGCAGTAATATTACTGAGATTTGAGCACCTTACGCAAACGCTTTTAAGGGCGAAGCACCTTAGGGTCTAGGCTTGTCCGTTGTGTGGCGTCCGTGCTCACGGCACATACCCGATGTTTATACCCGGCGAAACATCTATGAAACAGATGTGTGTATGTTGCGATTACGATTATAAAGTCTCAGATAATAAGTCATATGCAGCACTCAAAACACTCCTGAATTATCTTAATGAAAATTAAATCGAATAATAATTAAAGGCACTATGTTCCCGAAATCAACAAATCTGGCTATCACAATTCCGTGCACAGTGGGATGTGGAAGGTGTCGTGCCTGACAGTTTGACCACTGGCTCTCCATTTCACTGACCTCAAAGCAGACTTAATAATGAAGGGAAAACGGATTCCGGAACTCAAGACGATATACGCGAATTATAGCAAGAGGATTAAAATAGAAGAGCATTAAAGAGGAACCCAATAAATACATTTGTATAACAATTTACATTCGCAGTGGCAACGCGCGGGTGACGTACGGTGGCATACCGATACGATACCCAGTGCTTCGCCACTCGTCATGATTCACATTAGTGGAGATGCGGTGATTTTTTTGTTTAATACGTGCACCAATATTGACATCGAAACAAGAAACGATGCTCTCAGAATTAGTTTTTGAACAAACTTCACTCTTACGGCATTCTGCGAAATTCGGAAGGCTCTCACGTGACCAAAATTTTTTTTTCTCTCCGAAATATTCTAGCAATTTACTGTTTTCCATGGAAGAAATCGGCACGTTTTTTCGATCACATTCGAGATGGTTGCGAAAATGGCTGGAATGTTTGGCACAGCATTATCCAGCTGTTTGTGCATTTCATAAGCTGACGCGAAAACATTGCATGGGCAGCCCCAAACAGCGCTCTGTCGAAGTGTTGGCTGTCTGCTACAAAACACAAAATACACGAGAAATAGCGACACACACAGCGCTGACAGTTTATTGCTGGTGGCTGGAAGATACGAGCGCTGCACCGACGTGCGCAGAATACGATCAGCAAAAACTTCGTAATGGTGATAACAGCCACATGTTGACTATCAACACAAGACACGATGCATTGCAAACATGCCTTGTTATTATCGCCGTTACGAAGTTGTACCGGATGCTTCCTGCATTCGCGTGTTGCGCAAGTCGGTGCTGTACTTTCATCCTCAATAACTGTCAGCGCTGTGTGTGTCGGTCGTTGTTGTCCCCGTTTATTTCGCGCTGTGCTTGTTTTATACCGGACATTTATTGTGACAGAAAAAGTCGGCCCTCAATCTGACCATCAGCGTTAGCAAAGGGGAGGGCTGTTTATGATGAAGCAAAACCTTGAATGCCCAAAAACTATTTGCAACCTCGCGTGTAGTTCCGTCTCGCGCAAAAGCTTGTTGAGAGCTCCGACGTCCAGTGCTGTGAAGAGATTGTGTTTCCGGAGAGTTGGCTAACTGTAAGTAAATATCCTTTTCCGCGATTTTATTACGAGTGCCTAAATAGCGATTTTTGTTGCGGATAACGATACGCTGTTGCACATAAGAGTCGCAGTTATGGGCAGCTTGCATACCGCGCCGTCCTCGGCACTGGAATTCATTACAAGATGCCTCCAAAAGTTGGCGTTCTTTAAACCTTAGGTGATGTCGCTGCCTTCAGTGGGCGCCTTTATTTATTTTATTTTTTTTTCACATAGGGCAATGACATGCATGACTAGCCTGCACCGAAGAAAATAAAGTTCAGAACGAACAGTCAGGTGACACAGGTCACGTAAAACACGTGAGGACGTAATGTCAGTTAATTCGGGCCACCTAGAGCACTGCAAGCTGCAATAAATAAGTTACAACAATATCACTCCGTGATTTCTGTAGTTCTCTTGGAAGACCACTATCGCCTCTGTAACATTTCGGCTGGCTATGAGCCCGTAGAAATTGCCGTTAGAGTGCGTATATCCTTCTGTATGATGTGTCCACATTCGCGTGGCCACAGATGCACTAACAACGCGATACCGGGAATTATTGTTTCAGCGTTCGTTCAGCGCTGGGGTTTCAAAACATTTCTATGAGAGCATCTGCAAATGATCAGCTCGCCTTGCGACTTGACACAGTGGCGCCTTAATTCCCTGTCGCAGTTTCTTCCAAGGGTAAATTCAGAGCGACGCTACGAAGCTGCACTGCAGAACCGATTCCTTATTAAAGTTCTGCGAAATGCCTTTGTTCTCCATTGCTTGACAGCACGAGGCATGTTTTCAGCGCTGTCTCCCGTTCATGATGGGAAAATACGCAGCTTTCTGCGCATGGATGTAATGTGCAGTGCAAATTGTACTATGCGTCTCTTTTTCGAATTGTTCCTTCAACCGAAACCATTACCTCTGAGTGCAGGATATTGCGGGTCTCTTACACTATCGCTAAGGCGACTCAAATGCAAAGGCCTTAGTGGCGATGCATTTAAGGCTGAAACGTCGAGCCTTTCGTCTCATTTCCTCTGGCCCCACACACGCCCCCTAGCCGTAACTTGCAGCATGCATAGTGAAGTACCAAATATTTGTAGATAAGGGCTAAATTTCACTCCTGCCTTGATTTCTGCCACCAATCAGAACTACCTCCTCCTAGTTATTTATACCCGCTTAAAGTCTATGTTTTGCCTTCCCTGTCCCAAAACCCCGATGCTTCGAAAAATTCAGCCCCGTTGCCCTAGAATGTAGGGTGAAGGCCTTCACCGAAAACGATCCTCCTCCTCTCCAGGGGCACCGCATAACGTGTCTTCGTATACTTGGCTCGGTGCGTCCGCAATACTCCCGTCCTAGCGTCAAGCAACAGAGAGCCACCCCGAGAATTATCGCACATCTTTTGTTTGGCAATTTCCTGCTTAAAAGCCTCGTAGATATCCAGTGCTGATACAGTGTAAGCATCCATATATTTTCCACAGGCCCCTCTCCGTTTGGTCTCCTGCTGTTTTCTAAGTATTTAATGGACAATGATCTGTTTTGCATCCTCGATTGTGTATTGACATTCCTCGTAGCTGAAAACGGCCCGGCGCTCCTCTCCGTTTATCGCAGTGGCTCCCTGTTCCTCGCACGATGTCCATCACGGGTCTCCTTTTGCGCCCCGTGTGCTTCCAAAGCAAGCAGCTACGGGTCGAATCGAACCGAACATGGCGTTTTTAATTATTTTTTTTTCACACGCACGCCGCAGAGACGAAGTGAGCTCGCGCCTCGAGTCGCGTGATATATATATATATATATATATATACTATACACACCGTGATTTCGTTCAAAGCCACTTTCGCACGACACATATAAGGCCTTAACAAAAGCAAATGTGATGGAAATATCTCTTTCTCATGCCCAGTACACTTGTTTAATTACTGTAATGGCAGACATGTTTTTCACCACCACCCCGCGTTCTCGTTTTTTTTTTTTGCATGGCGTAAACAGAGGCCGCACGCGATGCCTCGAAATTCTGATGGCGCACTCTTGCACAGGCACTACGCCCGTTGTTCATAATCATACTTGCGGGCGTTTTACGTGCCGAAGCCACGATGTGATTATGGGGCACGCCGTAGCGCAAACTGAAGTTCCTTTCTTTTTACAATCGCCCAAACAGAACTGATGACAGGTGAAAAAAACAATCTAGGTTTCGCAATGTTTCAACCTCACCTGCGTACTCCTTTTTTTTAGATATTTTCCTTAAACGAAAGGCCACAAAATAATAAAGCGCTGTGCCCACTTGTGCGGTGCCTCGATGCAAACGACCTCCGCATGCTAAGCCGGGGAATATTCGTTGAGGATCAATTGATCCTAACATGCGGGAATAGCCCAGCTAAACTGCCTAAGTGAAGTCAAGGTATGCACAGCACACACAGTTCTGCATGGTACTTGAACAACAGCGCGAAAGACTGCACCGAGAAAGGAGATGGTCGCTCAAGCAGCATGCATGTCAGCTAGCTCGCCTAGTCTGCCATCCTTCTGTGTATCGAGTTCTGCCTTCTCGGTGCTTACGGACAGAAACACTTTGCGCTTAAATTTTGTGCCAGAACTACGTCCCTGGCGCACGAGTGCAAATGAACTAATCTGCGGGTCATATACGCGACGTCGCTCTGTTTAGAAACTGGGCTAACATCGTCCGATGCAGCGAGCTTCTTGTCACGCCACAGACCAAAACTATCTCGGCAACCACGCACGCGCCCAAGGCAGCAGCACCGTAACGAGAATCACAACTTTGAAGAAGGCAAACGAGGCTCGGATGGTCCTCGAATCAGATTACAGCGCTTGCCACCAACTGACGTCACGAGCGGAAGCAAAGGACAGCTGCCATGTCGAACACGGCGCCTTGATGACCTTCGTCCCGTGCCTAATTGCCAGTCAAGCATAAAGGCTATACCCACGGCCAAAGCTTTTCCCCGCTGTAAAAGGTTTCGTCCCTTTTCCCACAACCAGAAGTTTGCATTTATGTATAGAGTTCATTCCTGCAACCCTTTATAACGTAAACCGATCTCGAGCCTTCATTTCCCCTTACGACTGTTTGATTCGAAATCACGGCGAATAGATCAATTTGTCGGTGTCAGTTGCTGGACTGCTCCCAAACGCGCAAGTTCTTTATAAACAGCTGTCTGAAGGCCCAGCATAGCTGGGGAAGTTCAACCCGCCCCCCTTGAAATTTTTCAGGTTTCCATGCGTCTATATACGCGCACGCATACAAACGCACTTATGAACAAAGGGTGGCGAAAAAAGCTTCTGGCAGCTACGCCCCTGAGCTGCATAACTGTACACGCACGATGCAGCATTTTTTTTTTTATCTACATGGTCAAGAATTGGACGACAGCATGTCTGCTTAGATAGCAGGTCGCCAATGAAAATTGCAGCCGGCAACCAATAAAGAATTATTGTTTGACGACCCGTCGTTTCTCACAGTAGTATGACGCAATGAGCGGCGTAAACTTCGCGCGCGAGGAATCCGTCGCCACGATGTGCTCGAGACCTGAATGCAGGGGGGGGGGGGTGTTCGTCCCCATCGAAATGCAGCCGACGTGGCCGGTAACAGAACCCGCGTCCTCAGCTATCGGGCAGCAACTTACCCACCGAGCTACCACGGCGGGTCATTTCCAACGGTATTCAGCAGTGCTTACGCACAAATGACCAGTTCTCGTCACACAACGCTGCTCCCACTCTGTGTCTAGAATATTTTTGAAAACCATATTTCCGTGATCTTTTTGGATTAAGTGCGCGGCACCTTTTCTTTTAAATATTGTTTTGCTACACAAGCCAGCTTCTTTCTTTACCTCCACGCACGTAAGCGGTGTGGGAAAGCACGACTTCCGTACTCGGGCTTGCCGGATTTCGAGTCGTGGCTTCAACCGACGCGAGCGCTCGCACGCAGCAAGTTCGCAGTGAATAAAGAGCCAACGCCCGAACGTAACTGTCTCTCTAAAAGATAATGGCCGCATGAATCCTCGTCCCGATGCGATCACCAGCCGTAAACAAGTCGCTCGAATACAATGTGCCGGAGGGCACCTTTTGCAGCAGGGTATAAAGATTGTGCGCGCAAATCGGTTCTTTTGCGTAGTTATGATCGAGTCTTGAAAGTGTAATGCATCCAGAACTTTGCCATGATAACCTGTGCACACGATGGCCTTCTCTATGACGAGGCCGAGTGCACATCGCGAAATACTATGTCAAAGCCCATACTGTTACCCAGGGCTATGGAAATTGCCGAGGCGTGTCCCGCAAGTGGGCCCACAGCCGGTGTGCACAGGTGCAGAAAGACAGCCAGGCTCCATTCGTACATATTTATTAACAAGTAATATCATCTCGGAACAAATAAAATGAGGGCGATCTCTATAAAACCACTTGGCAATGTTTGTGCATAAACAAGATATTCTCGCGTGGAGAGAGTAATAAAATACGAACCGATTGAATCTCAAAAGGTCGGATATAGCCACTGTGTATATGGATACTCTCGTCAGTAGTAATAAGTATGAGCCTACGCACAGGTATTGCTAGGGTAGCCGCGCGTTGCGAGCCTGCCCGAGCGGCAGGCTCGGTCGCGCGGCACGTAGCTCAAAATAGAGTCTCTCGGGGAGTGGGCCCCGTAAGTACGCGCACACAAGACGCTTCATAACACCAAAAATACATATCTCCATCTGGGGGACATTTAAAATTTGAATAATAAAATATATCGGGGATTCCGGCGGGAAGCAAACAGCTCTCTGGGCAACACAAGTGAACAACTGAAGGAGCGCCGCCAACAGGACGTTGCATACGGTTATTGCCTGCCGGGACGAGCTGGCAGCTGCTGGGTCTCAGTGAGCAACTGGAAGACTACGCGAACCGCGCAAAACTATAGTACACGATGGGTGAGGACACGAGGAGGGGACACAAAACAGAATGTCTAGGAGTAGATGCGCATTGCGTGCGCGCACGGCTGGTTGCACACGGGGCACAGAGGCTCGAGCTTGCCGCACACCCGGTTGGCGCATTCCATGCAGAACATGTTGTGGCCGCAAGGAACCAGAGCTGCCACCACCTCGCTCTCAAAGCAGACCACGCAGTCGCGCTTGCCCCGCTTGGGGCCCGAGCCCAGGGAGTCGGTCGGTGAGCTCGCCACGCTGTCACCGCGGGCGACCGCTCGACCGTCCCAGGGTAGGCCTGCGGGGTCAAAAGTCGGAGAGTCCCCAAGGCCTTCGTCCGACTCGTACGCGAAGCCGTACAGCTTGGGTGGGAAGCCAAACACCTCCGAGAACTCCGAGGGCTCCTCCTCGCCAAGCCCACCGCCCGTGCGCATGGCTATGTGCGCCTCGATCTCGCGCTTGGCTGCCTCCACGCTTTCCGGCAGGCCCGTCACCTCAAACACCGGCTCTTTGTCTCTGCTAGGGGTGACGATGTATGTGTTGGTCTGCTGCTGGATGCGCTTGATGGTGGCTCCTTTGGGTCCGACTACCAGCCCGACCACTCGGTACGGCACCCGCACCTGCAACGTCGTCTGGCCTGCATGACACATTGCCTCTCCTGTGAAACATTATTCCATCATTATTATCACGTCCGTTCACTCAACCATGACAATGGCAAGTTTCTATTCAAGACATGCGTTTCAGGAACACACCTGGAATGTTAGAGTTGGGGCCTGGGGCCAAGCTGCCATTGAGGTGGTTCTTTCGCTGCGCTCGAATCTGGCTGAAGTGCTCAGCTGCTGAGAGGATCTCTCGCTTGGCTGCCGCAACATCCTCTTTCCGTCCGGTGACCACAAACACCGGCTCTTCTCCTCGCACTGGTGTTTTTATGTACGTGTTGGTCTTGGCACGAAGAGCCTTGATTTTGCAGCCTGCATTCAAACAAAATACTTTTTAGCAACACTGACATGTAGGGAAAAAGTTGCCATTTTAAGTGACGGATTAGTAGCAATGTAATGCGATTCAAGCGGGGAAGGCTTTTGTTCTGCTTCACCAGATAGTTTTACACAAAGAATTACAATACTTTGAATCACTGATCGATATTTTTAATAAAGCAATATTCTCAATTTGAATTAGTCTGCTACATTAACAAACTGATGATGATGATGATATATGGTGTTTTATGGCGCAAGGGCCAGTGGTGGCCAAAGAGCACCAGTACACAAAGAAATTGAGCATCATGAATTTCCAGTTCGGCCCAAATGCCGTGCATTCACTGTGGAGGATGTTGCAGTTTAAAGTTTGGTGTAAAAAAAACACATCTTCCTCGGAATAGGGACAACTATTAAACTGATTGTCACCGATTTTTGTGCTGTCACGGTCAACCCTCACGGCATTTTTTTTTTCCTCGCATGACTGCAATTCAATCAAACAATATCAGCCTCTGCTTCATGGGTAAACTTTTTCAGACATTATTGCATTCAGTGGTACCAAAAGCTTGGAACACTGAATAAATATGCAATTCTTTCAGCCATAACGGTTTCCACTGAGCAAGTGATTAGACCACTGAGGCTGAAGGCATGTCTGCCGGGCGGAACAGGGCCAACCACTCATTTGTAGACGCGAAATTGTCGTCGTACAATCCGTAAACAAGTTTGGCGACCCATAATCTATGGGGTTTTGCGAGCCGAAGCCACGATATAAGTACGAGACACGCCGTTGCGGGGACTCCAGAACAATTTCGACCACCTGGGGATCTTTATCGTGCGTATAAATCCAAGCAATATAGCCCCCACCCAAATGCGGCCGTCATGGCCGGGAATCGAACTCGCGCCCTGGAACTTAACAGCGCGACACCTTATGAGCTAAGCTTCCAGGCGGGTAGTTTCAAGTCTCGAGTACGCAGAAACCGTTGAGCATCTCTGCAAGGCCGAGAGCGTCTGCTCACCGCGCGGAAATCGCTGGCGTCAAAACAATGCTCGCGGATCCACGCGCGGCATCTGTCACTCGAAGCGTGCGAACTATCAGGCTGCGTTCGCCGGTAAGCAGTCAAGCGTTTCGCTGGCCGCCCGCGGGTCGCGCCCGGCAGTGGAGCAGCCGCGGAGTTGAAGCCGCAGAAGAAAGCGGACCGCGGCTTGAGGTGCTCTAAAAGTAGCGCGTCCAGAATAGCTGCCGCGCGGCATTGGCTGTACAAAGGCAGCACCGCGAGTGAAGCCGCCGGAGACGTGCTAAGCCTACGCCAACTAGACAAAGGCCCTTCGGCGTGCTTTGGGGAACTGCGGCCCAAAATGCGCCCGAGGCGCGCACAAGGGGCCGGCGCGACCAGAGAAGCCGGAGCGGCCGCCGGAGAAGGAAGCGCGAAAGAGACAGGATGCGAGGCGCGCAACAACAAAGGACACCGGGTATTTAAAAGTGGCCGTGCACACGTTGTTGGATGCAACCGGGGCTCGCCGAGCACGGACCCCGGAGGACGACGGCGTGCCCGCTCGCATCGCTCCAAATATAGCGAGCGGAGGAGCGAACAAAGAAGACAACAAAGAGGCTCACCTTGCCGGCCGACGATCTCGGCGACGTGCTCGGAACTAGGCACAGGGACGCACTCGGTCGTGTTCTGGCTTTTTTTGTTCCTCGTGTCCGCTTCCAGGTTCGGATGCAGAGAGTCATTTTCGTTGTTCAGTCCCAGCATGGAGAGCTCAAGCGCTAACTGCAGCGCTCGTTGGTCTTCGAGACCCCCGCTGCTGCGCTCCATCTCGGGAAACAGACTAGCAGGCATCACAGGGGCCCTTGCAGGTCGTACAAAACGTGTATAGTGCTGTTCGTATCAAAAGAATACAAAAATAAAGTTACACTTTGCACAGAGAGTCGAGAGCCGGGCGCACAACCAGAGTCGTGCCTCCCCGAGCACAACCTGAGCCGCACTGGTCGCGCCCGGTGCGTTCAATCGCAGCCCGCGCTCTTCCCACAGCGACGCCGCCGATCGTGACGTCAGACGCAAGGCGGCGCTGGCATCAGTGGCGGGTACACATAGTTGCGGAGGCCACCGACAACGCTGCACTCGCGAGATCAACAAACGCTGCCGAGTGTTGTGCGCGGAGCCGTCTGGCCGCCCGTCTGGAAGCGCAGCCAATCGCGGCGCAGCATTTCTTTCGCCCGGCGTCTTTGCGCCGCCTGAACACAGTTGCTACCCTGCTCATGTGCAGTGTTCAGAGTGTCTGGAGAAGGCGTGCCTGTTGTGATGAGCGACGTTTCGGTCTCCTTTGTCTCACCGGAGGCGACGTTCTCCTAGCGAAGTTGCAGAAAAGATGCTTTCTACCGTGCGCGGTTGCGAGCCGCATCCTTCGCTCATGCTTTTTCCTGCGGTGAAGATGACAGAGGCCCCAGCCGCACTTGCCTGGGGATACTTGTTTCACGTTGCTGTTTTGCACAATGAAAGCGAATTCTGCCTCGTGCAGTGCCGGCTTCGCGGTAATCCTGCCTTCATTTGGCCATCCATGTTTGTGCGGAGTCTAAACGAACACAAGCTCTGGCACCTGATGGCCTAAAAAAAAAAAAGTGAATAATCGGAAACGGCTGAATGGGTTCGGTCGTTTCAACGAATGAAAGCTCACAATGGCACCAGGTCTTGGCCGTGTGTGGCATCACTTTCGGTGGGAACTGGGTTGAAAGCGGCGAATTCCACCCTCTTTTTTGACGATTTTTATTATACGCTTTTCCGTTCTGTTCTGCGGCTGCGTACATCTTCTTGCAACCTGGTCCTCCCGGCTTCCTGTCGCCGTGCGAGAAGAAAGGCGCCTTGAAAGAAGAAGAAGCGGGCACTGCTCTGCCCGACGGGGGCATCGCGCCACGCCGAGCGTGAAGCGGCAGTTCGTGCGCGCCCCTTTGCCCCCTCGCCCGATGACTCCTCCTCTCCCCTTCTGTGGACCCGCCGGGGTGTCTGCACGAAAAACGAACAAAAAGAGGCTGCAACGGAACAAGAAGAACGTGTTGGTCGATCAGCAGCACTGTTGGAATTTGTGGCGGACCGAAAAGGGACAAGGCAGCAGCAAGCAACGCCGCCGGATACGATGGGCAGCAGTTTTCTCAGCACCAAAACACAAATCTATCTCGGGACAGGTTTTTCTCGGCCCTCCTAACGTCCAGTAAAGCAAACGCGGTGCGGCAACTCCGCAAGTGGCAAGCGAGCGTTATTAAGCGTGTTCATGCTAACAATCAGCAGGAACAAAGAGAACCGGTTGGACGCTGCCCGCAAGCGTAAGAAAAAGCTGTCGAGGACTCCGACCCTTGAACCCACTGCGCGCAGGTTCATTCATCCAGGCCACTCGCGGATTTCCCGAGAATGCTCGTCAAAATGCTCTCGTCCAATATTTGCCCAGTCGATCACCGCTTAGGTAGCGACCGCATTTTCCGCCCTCGTGTGTTTGGCGACATGTGTTACCCAGACCCGTAGCCAGGATTTCTTTCGTGAAATGGGGGGGGGGGGGGGGGGAGGTGGCTCACTTGCAGAAGGTCTTGATTATTCGAGAAAAACACCTATTTTTATTATTTATTTTCGGTACCCCCCCCCCCCCTCCATTAAAACATTGTAAGGGGTAACACCAGGTCCGTAGCCTGGTGTTACTCCTTACAATTTTCAGCAAGCCTGTTCCACCGACTGACTGGACCAGGCGTGACATGCAAATCTGAGATGTCCTTGAGCTGGATGGCTGCCGAAGTTCGGGGGTGCAGCAGCAGGTTGGGGAGGGGCGGGCTGCCCTTCTCGGAACTTCGATCAGAGGGCTGAAGGAACTCTTCCGTCGGAAGAGGGCGCCGGCTGAAAGGGAGCGTCTCTCGTGGAGGAAGCGGCCGCACTTTCGCCGGCCAAGAATGCAGCCGAGGGGGAGCAGCAGCAGACGCCCCGTGAAGGCCTTGAACTTGCGAAGCCGACGGCCGCGGCCATTCAAGAGGCCGCGCCTGGACGCCGGATGCATGCGCTCCTCCTCCTCCGCCCGTGAGCTCTGCTCGGAACGGCGCAGGTGATGGCTGCTGCTGCTGCGGTTGCCCCAGGTCCAACAACAGCTGGGCGCTGATAACACGCGCACAGAGCCGTGCAAGTCCATCAGTCAGTGCCGAAAAACACCCGCCTACGCCGGAAAGTATGGCTGCCCATTGACAGCCACATTAAGTGATCCGTCGGGACCAAGAAATGTTTTAAGGCGACTGATGAGGTTTACTCTGACTTAACATCCATGCAAGTGGCATCATCGTACGCTGACACAATTATGAGGGGGTGTCGACCAGCCTCGCACGCGTTCTTCTCAACGTACGGCAGGGGGCCAATGTTGGTGTCGCACGCAGCTCGGTGCGAATCCGCGAGCTTTCTGGAGCAAACACTAGTACACTACTCACCGAACCATGCCGTTGCGAGTAATAAATAAGCTACTCGTAACAATATTCCAAGTGAGAGACGAGCGTCATCGCGGCCTCTCCGTTCGGTCAGTAGTGTTTGTTCCAGAAAGGATTCGTGCCGAACTGCGCATGGCAGAGAGGAGTGCCAGCTTTGAAATGGGAGGTGTGGGACACATCGTTCTCGCTGCCAAAAAGCCGAAGACGGGAGCGAGCGGGGCCGGAGGCGCCATTCATCGGCGCGGCGGGAGCAAACCGTGGCTCTTTGTTGGCCGAAAGAGAGAAGCGGCAATTCCTCGAAAAATGCGGCACCGCGGCGGCGCAAAGAAAAACAAAGTCGCTGTCACAATTGTCCTGAGGGCGGGGCTCTCTGTGAATAGGGAAAACATCGCGTTCCGCAATTTGCATTCTTTGGGCACTGGTACGCTTTCTTTTTCACAAAACGCATCTGTCGCCCAGCGTATGCTGCCGTCTCAGAGGAACTGGTTCCGCAAAGCTGCCCCGTTTTCGCGTGTGCCAAAAGCTCGGGCTGCATTGTGGTGCTTACCATCAACGGCTGTTCCACCTTCCAGCGGCGTGACAGCGCCGCGCAGTTTCGCACGGCTCGCTAGAGTTTGTATAAAGCACCGTCATGTACGTGTCCTATAACGACATAGCAAGTCGTCAGCAGCGATAGTAGTGCAGTCCATGCCCCCCGGGAGGGAGACAGAAATAATGAGCGATCGGTGGGGGCAAGATTAGGAAGTTCATCTACTTGTTGATTACAGATACATAAGACATGGTCGCAGGCGAGGTGAAAAAGAAAATACACAAACAGGGTCGCTATGTAAGCGCCAAGGGAAAACACTCTCGTTCTTGGCCTAGTGTGTTCGACATACTTGAAATTAAAAGGTTGCGCGAAAAAAAGACACGTTCACATGGGAGGGTACAGGGACAAGCGCAAACCTGTCCCAGTACCCTCCAAGCCTTTTAAAAACAAGAGGTGTTCATCTCAGTACAGTACAAAACGCGTGGCAGCCAAGGTAATAGCCAAGGTATGCCCTCTCCTGCACCCGCGCAGTCGATGGGAAGAAAAACGTATTTCTTGTGTCCATGTTTTGGATATGCAAAAGACTAGGCTGGCTGTGGAAAAAAAAAAAAAAAACATTGAACAAGAGACCACACTTGTTTCATTATTCGGTCAGTTGAGGGCTCTGCGCAAGATAACACTAATCAGAGCTTCCGCAGCTTCTCAAATAATTGCTTCACAAGTAAACTTGAAAAATCATGTAAAATCGACACAGTATGCACTCAAGCTCGCACACATTCAACAAAATACGTTTCGATAAGGGGCGATTGCTGGATGGTTCCGTTCGGTTTTAGGATGGAAAGGATAATCCAGACTTGTATATATATGGTGGAAGGATGAAATCTTGACGAATTAAATTTTGGGAAACTTACCGCTGCGAGCACGAAGAGTGGAAAGCAGGGGAAGTTCGAGATTTTACTTTAATGCTGGCAATGATAAATTCATGTGATAGTTCGTTCGTGTGCGCCAGAGTCCCATATTGATGAAGCAATTGTTGTCGAATATAAGTGCTAACGTCTTTATTGAACATGGGTAAATCAAAAAGAAGAACTGTTGTTATGCAGCCGCTTTCTTTTTTATTTCCCTTTGTCTTCATTGTTGGAATCTGTTGTTTCCAAGATCAGTTTTTAAAAATATCAATTCTAAGGTACCGGCATGACGAAACACGTTCTAGTGCGGCTGCACCCAGGAAATGGTATGGACTGCTTAAAGGGGATCTTCCAGAGCATTTTCGACAATATTGAGATAATGCAGTTTTCAAATAGTATAAACAGTCCTGTAACAGCAAGGGTGGTTCATTTTGCTGAGAGACTAGTCGATAATTTTAAATAAGCAATAAACGATGAGTCGAAACTGAAACAGGGAGCTAAGCTGCTACGTGCTGAGTATGCGATGACGTCACGAAGCCCGCTACACGCCGCCACGGCTGGCCAGGGTGTAAACATAGCACACGCGCTTCTTCTATCACGCGAAAAGGAAGCTGGCGATGTCATCCGACGCGGAATAAAGCTGTGCCAGCCCATCTCAACTTACCAGTGACGAGTTCAGCGATGATTGCAGCTACTATATGAGCGCTGGAGCATCGCCTTTTGATTTCTACCCGCCGGCACGTGAAGTAGCTCACGTGCCCCGCATCGATCTCCTCGTTGCTCATTATTGTGCGTGCTTACTGTGAGACCCGATGTCAATGACGACTAAGACGCTATGCAGCTAACAAAGCCGAACTTTGCTCGTGCCGTCGCCGCCTCGTAGAAGAAAGCGCGCGCTGCAACCGTCTGCTGGATGAGGCGGGGTCGGAAAAGAGTAGACACGTTACGTCACACACACAGGGTGGCCCGCGCTAACAGGCGTGATTCCGGAATCGGCTACCAATTTTAAAATTCGTTTTCTAAAAAACTAAATGACTTACGGTTGTATGATTTGGCACATATCATCAGGGTACCGAAGAGAACATATGTTGAAAGTTTAATTGAAATCGGTGAATATCTAAAAATCCCCGGAGTTCCCCTTTAATGAGCATGGAAACGTTTCGTAACATACAATGCCATCTTACAGGATTGACGCCCAGTGAAAATCTTATTCAAGTCATGCTGAAGAGAGGCATCTTGATCATCATGATCTGATGTACCACGCTGTCTTTGGCAAATCTAGGACATGAGACCCTCGCTACAGGGTGGTCTTTCTAGACCATAGACATCCGTCTTTGTAATTTTTGAGGTGCGAATGTAGCGCCAGAACACACAGCCTAGCTAGTAGAAGTAGCAAAATCGGGCCCGGCAGTGCATTTTTACAGCGAAAGCTGCTATGAGATCATTTCAGCGGCCGTTTTTGCCGCCGTAGTTGTCCGCCACCGCCGCCGCCGGTGTCCGCAACCACTATCGCGCGAAATAAAAAAAACGAAATAAAGGAAAAAAATCCAAGATAGACCGGGGTTCGAAGCAGGGCCCTCTGCATGGGAGCCCAGTATTCTACCTCAGAGCCATGCCGGTGCTTGAAACTGCTTCGCAAAAAGACACCATACAGGCTTCATGTCGGGAGGGAACCACATTACTATATGTAACATAGCGTGATAGAAGAGTAAAATAACATGCAGGCTTCACAGACGCGAATTCGGTAACCAGGCGTCACACAATGCGAATTGCGCAACGAGTAGGTTGTTGAATGCTTCCAACCCATTACAAAGAACTCTGCCATAATTCTTCATCGTCATCAGGCACAGCATCAACAAAGTGCGCATAATGACTTGCTTGTGTTAAGCGGGTACCACGGCTCTCCGTGGAGTTACGAAAAATGGCATAGTGGCTACTTTCCTACTTCGCAAAAATTACGATGATTTAAAGCGTAGTGGGTTCCTCGCAAGTGCACTTGTATTGGTTGCCATGAAAGCCCATGAGCCCAGGATCCATTTCCTCAGGGTCTCAATAAAGTTCTCCCCCCCCCCTCTCTCTCTTTCTCACGTCAACGTATGAGTGAAATAGTGACCGGGCGTCACCCAATGCGAATTACGTAACTGGTGGGCCGTTTAAAGCTTCCAACCCATTACAAAGGGCTGAGCCATAATTCTGCATCGTCATCAGTCATCGCGTCAACAAAGTGCACATAATGCCCTAGATGTGTAGATGGTACCTTGCTTCTTCGCAGAATGACGGATAATGGCGTAGTAGGTTCTTCCCAAGTTCACAAAAAATCCCGCCATATCCACAAAGTGAATGATGATTGAGGAGCTGGCTTGGAGATAATCGGGTAAACCACGAATGCTCCGTCCAGTTCCTCTGCTGTCATATAAAGACGTCATACATTGTTATAGTAGTGATTTTGGTCAGGCTGCCTTGTCTTCTTCGTTCATGTTATTAGTATCGAAGCGCACTGCCGGAGTGGAGTGAGCGCCGCATGCTACAGTTGGCTATGATATATATGTGGTTTTACCTGCGTCATTATCATCATCAAGGCTCTCGAAGAACAAGAGGAAGAAGCGTGCGCATGCTACAGTTGGCTATGCTATATGAGGTTTTGCCTGAGTTAATATCATCATCAGGGTGTTTGAAGAACAAGAGGAAGAAGACTTCTTCGCGCGAGCTGCGCCTGTAGCGGTCGCCTCTGGAACTAAGGTAGCGCTTACGGCGCGGGACTTTGCCCCAGCTTAAGAACCTGGCGATCCAGCTCCTAAAATTGTGATTTATGGCGTAGTGGGTACCTTGCTAGTGTACTTGTATTACTAGCCCAAAGAGAGTTTACAACGGGCTCTAGAAACGCCGCTGTTCCAGCTTTCGCTGTGACTGTGCTGCGCTTTCAGCGCAGGCCTGGCGTTTTTTAACACGAAAGTGTGCCGGGGTCCACCAAGACTTTCATGACGTATTTCCGTCACGGAAATACGTCAGTACGCCATCAGATGGCGAAGAAAAAGTTCCGTTTACTCCTAGGAGTCGAACCCATGACCTCTATGTCCGCGACGATGGCTGGCAGGCGTTTAGCCTACTGAGCTACCGCCAAACACATAATAGAGGCTACATGAACACGCTTTTTATCTTTCACAGTTTCCTCTCACGGTGCTCTTCGATGGATGGATGGATGAATTCTATGTGCATCCCCTTTATAACGCGTCGGTGACATGTGTGCCACCAAGCTCGGAAAAAAAAAAGATAGCCGTAACACTAGTAATGTTAGACGCTTTGCAATGTCAACCTCGGGCAAGGCCATGCGAACACATCGCAGATAGATAGATCGCTAGCACAAGAGAATAGGCTGCTTGTGAAACCTCCTTTAAAATCACAGCATATCCACGGTGTGAATGATGATGAGTGGGCGAAGCTGCGGAGGTTCATCGGTAAACCGTGAATCTTCCGTGAATTCTGCCCAGTACATCATCACCGACGTGAGATCGGGCGCGTTTATACTAAAGGTTCGATGAGTTATGACGACTTGCAGCGCACTTTAATTTTACATGTACGCTGTGAATTTTCATTGTTTAGAAAACCATTGCTTAGAAAACATCTGGCGTCTTTCGTTAAGCAGCTGGCGTCTTTTCGTTTTGCTTTAGAAACATCTGACGTTCTTTCGTTTTGCCTTTACAAAACATCTGGCGTCTTTTGTTGGTTTATTTCATCAATCAACGGCGTTTTGAACAAAATTTTTATTGTTTAATCACGCACAGGAGAAATCTCACCAGGCACTACCTTGGAGGTAAAGAATGGCTGCTAATGGGAATGAGAGACAGAAGAAGTCGGCTTTTAGCTAACGCTGCGAATTTTTTATTGTTCAACAACGCACAGGAAAAATCTCCCACCGGCACCACCTTGCAAGTCAAAGCGTAAGACTGGTTACATACTACGCTACGAGGGACGAACGGGTGCCGCTATAAGGAGCTTCGCCCCTAAAAAGAAACGCGCCGTTGCTACGACCGTTCCATTCGGCGCGTTTCCAATAGAAGTGTAATTTCGTCAACGCTTTAACACGCCGCGAGGTGGTGGCTTTAGCCCAAACCTCGCTCATAGCATCCATCCATATCGAAAAATAGCTCTCCGACGCTGACCTGGCTGTCGCACCGCGTTCCCCGCTCACCCTGTGAGAATTAACGGCCAGGCTAGAGGGAAGACACGACGCGCGTAGCGTTTATCTTCGCGTTTCACGACGCCTTGAAGGAGTGCACATCGAGTATCAGTGTTTATTATGTGCTTGTCGATGCCATCTTTGCGCGGGATTCACTATATGCGGTGTCCACGTATATGTTAAGAACCTCAGCTATATTGTAGGGTATGTGCGCAAAGCTCGGATGAACACAGGAAAAACGATGTAGACAGATGGAGCGCAAACTATCAACTGATTTATTCTTTCTTGAAATAGCTTATATAAGCTTCCTCAAACGTCACAAGAAAAGTGGATAAGGAGAGAAAGAAAACAAATCATGCCCACCTCATGTCAAGCAAAACCTGCGCAAGAAATTGCCTTCTGCCTTATATAGGTTAACCGAAGTATCGCTTACGCAATCATCTCCCTTCTCTTTAATGATAAAGGCTTCCAACAGCTCCCGCCCCAATCTGTTCCTGCTCTTTCCTAAAATCTTTATCTTTTTAAGCAAAGGCTCGCATCCTAAGCATGTGTCGCAATGAGCGGGCAGGTGCGCTCCTTCTTTATTTCGAACCGACAAGGCATGCTCCTTGGCGTGCTCATTTATGCAACGCCCCGTTTGTCCCACGTAGGACTTTCCACATTTGAGGGGTATTTCATACACCACATTCGTGGCACATTTGACAAAGCTTTCAGCATGCTTGATTCCGCAACCATTGCGTAGGGATTCCTTTCCGCCAATCCTTGAACATAATCCGGCAAGCTTTCTGGGTGCTGAAAACACCATAGCGACGCCATGCCGATTTTCCACTTTTTTCATGTTGTGGCCGACCTTGTGCATATACGGCACAACAATGCGCTTCTTTTTCGGTGGGCACTCGGTGCTGCCACCACGTCTTGCATCATTTTTTATCTTCTTAAGAAGATTGTCAGCCACTGCTGTGATTACCTCACAAGGAAACCCGGCCGCTAGAAGCCTGCCAACTTGATTATCGAAACTGGCATGCATGGTATGTGGACACGATTTAGTTAGAGCGGAATGGAGGCACGATCTTGCAATCTCCCTCTTTACAATCTTTGATTGCGCAGAATCAAAAGGCATAAGCGGTTTCTGCGCTCGCGGTGCATATTTCCAGCAAATATGGCGTCTTCCGATTTGCAAAGTAACATCTAAAAATTGTAACGAACCATCGGAAGGGATCTCGTGTGTAAATTTCAAACCTTTCCCATGAAGCCTGAAAAGGTTTAGAATACTGCTGACTGAATCCGTGTAAGTCCGGGCGCTCTCTCGTGATAAAAGTATCAAAAAATCGTCGACGTATCTGAAGGTGTTAAGTACCCCTTCATTTGAAAATGCAAGCCCTATGTGAGCGGTCAATCGCGGCTAAAAATATGTCACAAAGGACCGGGGCAACACAAGATCCTATACAAATTCCTTTGCGTTGGATATGGAAATCATCATTAAAAGAAATAAAGGTGGATTTTAAGTAAAACTCCAGCAAGGACATGAAACTGTCTACTAGAGCACTGCACGGGCCCGGGCCGGCCCGAAAGCCCGGGCCCGGCCCGGCCCGTCCGAAGCGTTTTTCGGCGGGCCCGGGCCGGGCCCGGGCTTGAAGCCGCGGGCCTGGGCTGGGCCCGGGCTTGAGGCTGCGGGCCGGGCCGGACTCGGTAAGTCGGGCCTTCGAGCACACGCGAACGTTATGCATTGCATGGTCTAAGGTATACTGTGCCAAGCTGAAGTGACACGTGCAAAGAGCTGGCTCTTAGTAAAGCTTAGCAATAAAAATGGAAAAACAGTTGAAGTGCTATTTTTTTTCACCAGTATAGATAGAGATTGGCACTGTATATTTTCACTAACGTTTCGTCTGCTGGACCAGACTTTGTCAAAGTAACAAGTACATCGTGGTGGGTTTCCTTATAAACCTTATAAACACGCCAGATCACGTATATATATATATATATATATATATATATATATATATATATATATATATATATATATATATATATATATATATATATATATATATATATATATATATATTAACAGCACTAACCATGGGCCAGATCACGGTTGTTCCCATGGGAGGAATAAAGATTTCGGTCTTTTATTCTAGGTTGACGCATACGGTACATTTCATTTATATTCCTTGGTATTACGTGCCAAAACCACGATATGATTACGAGGCACGCCGTAGTGGCACCGGATCAATTTCGACCACCTCGAGTTCTCTAACGTGCACCTAAAGATAAGTATATACACGGGTGTTCTTGCGTTTCGCCCTCATCAAATTGCGGCCGCCGTGGCCGCGGGAATCGCACCCGCGTCCTAGGACTTAACAGCGAAACAGATTAACCGCTGAGCTACCACCGCAGGCAAAGCAACATTTCGATGCATGTACACACCGGATTTTCCGTCCGATCGCCCGCTACAAAGCGCACGGCGTCATTAATAATCATGATCAACAACTAATATCCTCTAGCGGGCCCGGATCGGGTCTGGTCATGAACAAGCGCGCCCTGGATTAGTTTAGTAATGAACGCCCGGGCCCGGGCCGGGTCGGGCTTGGAACGACGGGCCCGGGCCGGGCTCGGGCTGGGTGCGGTCAAGTACGCCCGGGCCCGGGCCGGGCTCGGGCTTGGAACCACGGGCCGGGGCCGGGCTCGGGCTGGGTTTGGTCATGTACGCCCGGGCCGGGCCCGCGCTTGGAACCACGGGTCCGGGCTGGGCTCGGGCTTCATAAAGCGGGCCCGGGCCGGGCCCGGGACGTAAAATCCGGCCCGTGCAGTGCTCTACTGTCTACTGACACTCCAGCAGTGTTCTGAAATCCAATAACACCATTAGTTTCAATGGAGTGTTGTACGGAACGGCGTTCCAAGGAACGACGTTACAGGAACTAGTTCCTTTTTGGAGGAACGGAGGAACGCCACCGTTCCATTGAGGATCTGTCGAACTGTAACGGTAACTCGTTACTTTTACGTAGGAACGGCATGGGGAACGGCGTTCCTTCTGTAAAAGTTCCTCGGTATTGAACAGGCGCCCGAGCACAGCACATCATGCAGGACAGGGTGGATGGGCGACTGCGTGAGGCACAAGAATCCACCGCTCACCTGTCACTTGACAGGCGCCCGCCGGGGGCGCAGGGAAGCGCGCGATTTCAAGACCGACCACGCGCGGGAGGAACAGCTGATTTTTTTTGTGTGTGTGACCCAGTCTGACAGCAATCACGGGCCGTCCTTGAGTGTAGGCACACCTTGGAGAATTTTTCGAGAATCATCGAACCCCAGTGTAAGGCTGCCGCCAGGAAAGGGCAAGCAATTTTTTTACCTCTGCGACCTTTTCGTTCTGCCAACTCAAAAGTAGCTTTAGTGGGTGTGTGTCTGAGGGGGGGGGGGGGGGGGGAGGCTTATTCGGGCGGTTCTGCTGCGCGTCCCCATGGCTTTTCGGCATAGGGAAAAGTGGGGGAGCCGACTTACCGTAGTCGAGGAGCCTACGCGTGGTTCCGCGGAGTTTTCGAACGGCGCGAATCATCGTCATGAATCTGGTGTTTGACGCGCATGGGACAGAGGAGCCAATCACAACGCCAGAGGCCGCAGAAAATGAGTGAAGCACAGATCTGCAACTTTTATTATAGTTCAGTTCGACAGCCGCCGCACCAATAACGTCTGGCATGCAATAAACGATACGCGTACATCTATCTACCAGACTTTAGCATTGATATAAGCCTTATATCATATGTCGACTCATGCCGATTAACACTTACTGCAACGCACTAGCGTTCATACGCCAGATCAATATTTATTGATCAGAGGAGTGAGTTAAGGAGGGGCGGGGGGGGGGAGGGGGGTCACGGCACCTCCTCCCCGCAAACTCTTTCACGCGAAGTTCTTGAAAAAACTATCTCGTTAGAGTCATATGCTTCAATTAAAATGTCCTTACTGGATTGCAACCACTAATAACTCGTACTTGAAGGCACGAGATCAAAAGGAACAAAGTAGAGCACCGATTATGCGAAATATTGGTGTTAAAAACCATTTACACAATGTTCGAAAAAGCCAATTATACGCTAATGGACTCATGAGTCGACTCAATCACACCCAGACAGAGGCGTGAGTCTGAGTCTGAGTGAGTAATATTTTGGTGAGTTTGAGTACGAGTGAGTCCGGCTGAAAAATACTTCAGTGAGTCTGAGTCCGAGTGAGTCCGGTTGAAGAAAATTTTGTGGAGTCTGAGTTTAAGGGAGCCCTAAGGGCAAAATATATTTCATAAGTGAATCTGAGTGAGCTCCAGGTCTGTTGCGGATCGACCTATGTCCAGTACTACATTCTTGTTGCGCCCGCTGAGCCTGCCCTCGCCCCTACGACCACGGTTGACTTGTCGCTATTTGTGTACAACACGGCAGTACCCTCAAGCACTTGATGGAACGGCTCTTCAACATTGCCAACGAAATGCTCATGAGAAAACCGGTTCCTCAGTCGGATACCAACATCGAGATGCGAGTCTTGCTGAGTGCGAACAAGGGACTCTACTAAGTTGCGAATATGTATCGTGGACATTATTTTCTACTCACACTGCGATATTAAATCAGCACTCATTAAACGCCTATGTATTCTTTTCGATGTGGTTATCTGTGCAGGAAACTTATTTATATTGGCGCATGCGTGGGAATTTCTGTTTGAATATCTGAAGCACAGTATTATGACGGCGCATTTGAAGACTCACGCGGATAGTATACCCCATGTGTTGAACTTGTAATAGACGAGCACGATAGTTGCAGTTAGACATGTCTGTAGTATGGCCGGTGGTCTCTAAAAAATGCGTCTAGGAGCGTTTCTTTAGATTCATTTTATGTACATATAGGAGGTACTCACTGAGCTCTTGCCGCCAGGCGGCGTCAGCGAGTGCGCCGCTATAGCCATGGCATAGCCATGGTCGTTCAGCGATCAGACATATGAAAGCCCGATGTTTGGCGGCGCTGCACCTCACTGAGCCGTTTTCTCAGAAAAATATAAACATAACACGTGCTGCCGAGAACTTCGGTTGTTGTCCAACGATGACATTCGCGCGCGAGACCACGAGTATGGCGACTGCCGCGCTAGCGCCCCTTGGGGATGACGTCACGTGAATACCTCCTATAACCTACTGCCGGCGATGTCAAATTCGTAATATATATGTAGCTCGATGTTAGCTTAAATTGCTCCCCTTATTTCGCCTCGCGGTTATCCGGCACTACATTTTGATTAAAAATTCAAATGTAACGTAAAAGTAACGACACGTTCCTGTTTTCGAAAAGTAACTGGAACGCGTTCCTTTCGCAATGAAGGAACTTGTAACGGGAACTCGTTCCAAGATTGGGAAGGAACGAGGAACGAGCCTTCGTTCCTGTTTTAGAGGAACGTGTACAACACTGTTTCAATGCAGTTTCTGACGGCCACAAAAAGTTCACCATGAGGCACCGAATAAAACAAGTCCTCCACATCTATGGAAATGGCATATCCTACATGTACATTGGAATTCAGAAAAACAACTAGTTCACTGGAGTTCTTTGTAGCAAATGGGTCATCAACATGCAGGGCACTCAAATGCTTCTGCAGAAACTGGCTAATTAGGCACTGCCAGGACTCCTTCTCGCTGACAATCGTTCTAAATGGAACCGAGTCCTTGTGGGTCTTTGCAGTAAAGAAAACGGTCAGACCTTTCTTTCTACACCCTGTGATTGAACTTGCAAGCTTACTAAGTTCTAGGTCCTTGCACAATGCAGCTGCCCTGCCTTTCACCCTCGTTGCGCCGGGCCTGACACGCACAAAATTCTTGGCGATGGCTTCATCGGCTCTCTTGTTAAAATCATCCTCTCTTAACACTACAAAGCCTCCATTCTTGTCAGCCTGGATCAACCGCGGACTGTTCTGCTTGAAGAATGTAACGACACTTTCAGTTGGATCCTTGGCGTTCTTTGTGGGCTTTGGGTTCACGGCTTTGTTAAGGGTTTCCACGCCTTCTAGAAGGCATCTTTCACGCCCCTCTTGGTCGGCCTGGCTTGAGATACTGCGGTTAATCGCCAGCAGGTCTTGCGCAGGCACTGAAGGCTCGTAACTGAACTTCGGTCCTTTGCTGATAGTGCAGGCAACTTCTTCAGGCAAAACCACATCTCCCAGAAGTACAAAGCCTTTTTGCCCATTGTTCTTGCCTGCTGCTCTACTACAGCCAAGGACTTGTTGAAGGCACCTGGCCCACCAAAATTCAGTCATCTGTGCAGCAAGTCTTCTAGTAGCTCGTAGGTTGATTTCGGCTTCCCAGACCGGTCTACTGCATGCCTCATTTTCTTGGTATCCCTGGCGGCCGATGCCAGCGATACTGTCGTGCCCTCTGGTCAGTGACGGGTGCCTATACAGATTTTTAAACAAAAATCCCATGACACTAAGGCTTCTGTCATTTTCGCACGCGAACGCTTCGTCGAGGCGGAAATACATATTGACGCTGCTGAAACGACGCTGTTGTGACTAATTAACAAACTCTTGTTAATTAACTTTTAAAATTATTAGCTTGAGTTTAGAAGCCATGAATGCGAGTGTGTAACACTGTTTGGTTCCAGCTCACGTTGTTTATATTAGAAAGTTGTATTGCATGACAATTTATGGCATCCCCATTTTTTTTAGAAATAACGAAGAGTGCACGTAATTCGAGATATTCATAATCGAACTTTAAGGGCGATATGGAAACCGATCGCGCGCGAGACGCGACCACTCTGTTACGTAAAACCGGAAATACGAGGAAGTGATGAAATTTGAATGAAGGCGCGTCGTAGCCCAGCTGAAAAAAAAAAACGACTACGGCCCTATGCTGGCCCAACGTAGATGGCCGACCATGGCCCGAACTTGACCAACAAGGTTGGGCCGACGTTGGGATTGGTTATTGACCTTACACCGGCCGACCTCTGGCTGCCAACATAGGCACAATGCCGTAGGCTGACCCTGTAGACATGAGCTGGCGCGCAGCTGGGCCCGTATTCCCAAACGATCGCAAAAGGCGATAGTATCGCGTTTGGTGACGTGGAATTTGATGCATTCAATAAGTAAAAAAAAAACACTCGCCTGTGACGTAATTGTTGCAACTGGCCGTTGGTAGTACGAATGTCTCACAACACAGGAGTGAGCGCACCGTACGAGCGCAGAGCAACCCGAGTGCGGCGTTTTCGAGCGTGTGCTGCTGCTTCTACGCAGTGGCCAGGCTTGGCCGGCTTGGCTGTGGCTACTTGAAGTATAAGACGTGTTGAAAGTGCTTTCAACGTTTTTTTGATCGATTATTTAATGCACAGTATAATATTTAAAGAGTGCAACTTTGCGTGAAACGTATTTTCGTTGAGAGTTTAAGACGGCGTACTCGGAGAGTTCAGCTGTAGCGCGCCGCCGCAGCGACATCGTCTCAAGATCTCAACATGTTGCCGGCTCGCGATAAGCCACGCGAGCAACGCACGGTTCATGTTCCTGGGACGTTCAAACCACGAAAAAAGACGCGCTGGCAAAGATCGAGTGCTGATAACACCCCAAGGTAATGCTCGATGAAAGCTTCGGCGTAAAAAATGCTGCGTTTATCCACCGAGGATTGATTACTAGAAGCTACCGCCTACGTCACTGAAATGCTAGACTTCACCACGAACCGATGGTTAACGGTGCCTTCGTTTATTGCAAATATGTCGAGAGCACCGTCGAGCACCATGACGCAAAATTGACGTCGGCGGAATTACAAGATGGCGCCCTAACTTTTCCGGTTTGCTCAATAGCCAATCAGCGCGCACCAAAGGCGATACTTTTGCGATTGTCGCCTTTTGAGAATACGGGCCCTGGATTAGATAATCTAGTGACAGCGCTTGTGTTGTTTGATCCTTACCCTCCATCCCGTTTCCGCGCTGTTTTCATCGCAGTAAATAATATGACCCGTTTCTGGCTACATTAGCCACATTACACTCGAGAACCACATTTCGGTAAGCATTCTGTATATAGATGCAGTCATTTTCACAGGAAACAGCAGAGCAGAACAGAGAATACATTGCAGCCGACATGGGAAAAGAACCAATTAGTTGTGAGCTTGAACAAAAGCTCACCGTATTTGTTCAAGAAGCTCACAGGTCTTGGTATCACCTTTTCGCGAAAAGCGTCAAGTCGCCTCACTTGCGCCAGCGGATCGTGCTGTGTTTGGCACCCAACAATATTTACGGTTACAGCATAAGAAAATATGTATGCTCCGCCCACAAAACCGCGGCGCGCCTGCAGCCCTTTGCCCGTGAAAGGCAATCGTGCTAGTTGCTTTCAGCTGCAACTGTATACGTACTTTTCCTCGGCTAATGCAAATAGCACGCATATAAAGAGTTAAATGAGCGTTGTTACTACGTGACGTTTGGCTGAGCAGGGATGTCAGAATCCCTGACACTAGGACATTCAGTGGAGCCATAGCGCTGAAAACACAGAGACCAGAAAAGAGGACGGGACGTGCGCTACTAGCCACTGATTTGTATTTCTGGAACATGTGGTACTAATAAAAAAGACGAGGACAGCAAAAGCTGTATCAAATATGCAAGCCAGCATCATCTAGTTATGCGATTTCCTTTGTGCTCAGAGTAATCGCTGACCTTAGGGATGTTGCCACCGCCTTCAATGCAGCGCAAACGCGTTTAGAACGCGCTGTTTTCAGGCTGTGCCAAGGCAGCACAAACGCTACAAACGCGTTTCAAACGCGCTGCATTGAGGCGGTGGCGCAGGGAGGAGAGAGAGCGAACGGCGAGAGAAGGAGCGGCGAAGCACTGCACCTACCCTCTCCTACACTCTCTACACACACGCGGGAGCTCCGCCGAGCTCCCACGATGCGAGCGCCCTCACACGCCAGAGCGCGCTCCTCCTCTCCACTCACTCTCCGCTACTCCGCCCGCACCACCTGCTCCGGTTGCTAGGGGCGAGGATAAGCGCGCGCGCCCGCAGCTGTTGCTATGGTAGAGGGAGTGAGAGCGGAGAGGCGGGCGGACAACGCCGGATGCCTTACATAGCCCGACTAAGAAATGCATTCGCATTTAAAACAACACGAACTATGGTCATATGGTTGAAATGCCCATTCTACAATCTGACAAATCTTTTCTGTAAAGCGGCATGCTAAGTATAAACCGATCAGAAATGTGTGCGCGCGTGCGTGCTTGTACGCGCGTGAGTACTTCTTTGTGTGCGTGCACGTTGGAATATGGTTCCGAACATTATCCTGGAACCAGCCGGAACGCGTGGTTCAGCGGGTATCTCGAGCCCTCCCACGAAAGACTGCCGGAGCCTCTGACGACAGTCATGCAAGACAACGCAGAACGGGCGTGCGACGTACTGCAGGGCAAAGCAGGGTAGGTGAATTCACAACTCATATTCCTCATATATGGAGCAATCGAGAGGTTATTTCTTCATGGTGTCACGCGACAGCCTGCGGACGTCATGAGTTGTGCCGAAAAGACGGAAAACGCCAAATAATTTGCTCGTACCTTGTATCTTCAGAGGTTGTTTAGTGGTCACAACAAGACGGCGAGATGGGCTAGTTGGTGAAGCTAAGATTTTGACAGGAAGCGCTGTCAAAAAACTCTTCTTAGTTCTTCTGTCCTCGTTTTATGTGCGCTTAAAAAGCATTTGCTTTAAACATGATTGTTTAGGGGTACTTTACATGTAGTACTCTTCACTTACACACGCAAGCTGCCCTTCAATCAAAACAGCTTAGGCAGCTTCCGGTTCCATCAACGTTTACCTCTAGGCACCTATAGCAACATAACTATTCCTGCCTGCTCTCTTGAGCTGTTGCTGCTACGGCCGCGTTGCATTATCTAGGTATTGGATGCATACATGCTGCAACAAACATGTATGGGAAATGCAAGCAGTGAACTGCTGCGCCACTTGGAATAGGGAAAAAAGCTTTTTATGGCCTATCGGTTGATAATTACAAGTACGTGATGCGCGACCTCAAACATTTACAAGGAAGATAACGGTAAGTACAAGCACCATCTGTCACTGTCACCTTCGTTTGCCGTCACTGTCTGGCACTCTCGTTGGCTTGCGCTTGTACACTACAAGTGAAACGTAGTACACCGCTTACTGCACGTAAGCACTACTGCGGCTATACATACTGCAAACGGTAGCCCACAATGAGCAAAAATGGGGTACGTGTACGCGCTGCTCGACAGACAAAGCTCGAGAGCACCACCGAACGTGCAGTGCACCTCGTGGCAGAGCACGCAGGCTACGAATTATCAGCCTGCTGCGAGCAGGGTGTCAGAACGAAATGTTTTTCCTTTCGGCTTTAGTTTCGTTCCACCGCAAAAAGTTCCGTTCCGTTTCTGTTCCGGAACGAAAAAAAAAATTTTCCGTAACGGTTCGTAACGTTTTTTAATGCAAAAATTTGAAGTTAAGGTAATCATAAAAAACATTGCATTTGTGATGTAGTTACTTGCCCTCCTCATAGGAAAGTGGGACAAGGATAAAACATGTTCTTCAAAGGAGGGTAGTAACTGTACCACGAATTCCTACCAACTAGCACAAAACCAGTGTTAATTTCAAAGTCATAGTATTCTTTCTCAAAAGACAAATACGATTTTTTTTAGTGGGCTCAATGCTTTGTGTCAAGGGAGTAAGCACGATCTCAGAAGCAGCACGCCATTGAGTGTACTCTCTGATGTCCGAGATAAAAGGATCGCCAGGCCTGCGTGGAACACGCAGCAAAGTCACAGCGAAAGCTCGAAGAGCGGACTTTGTAGTGCCCGTTGTAGCGTCTCTTGGGGCAATAATACAAGTACACATGCAAGGTACCCACTACGCCATAAATCATCCTAATTCTTCTGAAGTAGAGAAGTTCCCACTATGCCATTTTTCGTCATTCTTCGGAGACTCGTGGTACACGCTACACATATGTAAGGCATTATGTGCACTTTGCGCTGTGACTGATGATGATAAAGAATTATGGCTGAGCACTTTGCAGTGGGTGGGAAGCAGTGTGGCGGAATGGGCGCCTCCATTCCATTTCAATTCCATTGCGGGAAATTAGAACTTGCCGCAATTCCATTCCTTTCAATTCCTCGGAATGAAAAAACTTAGCGCATTCGGACTCTGGCCGGGCAGTTCAATTCCATCAATGTAATTCCTCCACGTAAGAAAGGCATCTTGATAGTTTCATCAAGTTAAGAATGAACGCCCCATAAAGCTGATGTCATCAGATGCATTAAGAACTGCAAGAGTACGCAAAACAGGTTACCAAGATCGAGAGATAGTAGCTTGTTTACATATCTCGTGCAGTACAACCACCCTACTAATTCCCATAGGGGCAGTTGTCCCGCTACATGCATGGTCAGCATGTTTGAACGAATGGTGGTGTTTTAATATTAGGCGCTTTTAGCTGACCGATTCTGCGGTCCGTTCCCCGTTCCGCTCAAACGCTCAACGTTACCGGAGCGCAACGCGCGTTTTTGGTTTTAGCCAAGCGTCTTTCGGTCAAGGCAAGCGCGACGCCACTTGTGCATGAAAGTCACAAGTACGTTGAAAATGGAAATAAAAATTGTACTTGTCTTGCAGCAAGAAAGGAAATTCTGTTTTAAAACAGAGTGAATTGATTTATGTTCGATTTACGGTGGTGCTGGACGCATCAGTCTTTTTATTTTTTTGTCACCTTGGCTTAGCGCTGGACTACAGTGTAAGCTACAATTATCCAATCTTATGTGCATGGTGTCTTCATGCTCTTAGGTATGCATTGTGCCCGCCCAAGTTCCGCTGTGTTCTCCTGTACCCTTTGTGTATAGCGAGTACTCGTAGACTGAAGGCTGCATTGCTCATACCGGATACAATCCACACAGCCCAAAGGGTAGCTTTGTTCGGAGTAGAGGCACTATGCATAATACTTCGTGCAACTACAGTTCTTATTTAACGACAGCATCTTGTGTGACTTATTGCGTTAATTACACTGAGCAGTACGATTATAAACTCTTGAACCCATTTTGTTAACTGCTGAGATACAGCAGGCCCGTCATTCTCTGCCTGAAGTGCACATGCATCCAGGTAGAAGGGTATTCCATTTCGTTAAAAACTGAGCAGCTGCTTATGTTACAGAAATAAATATTTACATTCGAAGGTATTGGATTAATATTGCTGGAAAAGGCTCATTTTCCGCTCCAAAGCGGTGTTTTACCTGCTCCAAAAGTTGGACTTAATTTGCTTCGATCAATGACATCACTGAAAGTGGGAGTGAACCCGGAGATGCAAAGGTGTTGTTTTCTTTATTGTGAACAAGGGTACAGATACGGTGACGGTGCGGCAAAAATGCCTGGACATCATCTGGCTCTTGCACAGTGGTTTCATCTTGTCTGTTGTCCACCGGCACTGCAGTGTCACCACTCCCTTG